>NC_073381.1:74983492-75679742 GCF_028641065.1 Leucoraja erinaceus
TATTTCTTTCCCTCTTTCTCCCTTTCCCTTCTTCATCCTTCATTTCTTTTCCCCCGGTCATTCTACCTTCCTTCGCCCTCTCTCCACACCTTCTTTTTTTTCTTCTGCTTATTTCTCTTGATCCGTACAGGCCTGTCCCTCCTGCATGCGGGCGAGCGAGACCAACTGGAAGAGGGGGGCAGCGGGGAGGGTCGAGTGAGTGACGTGAAGTTCGCGAAGTCCAGGAAGTTCTCAGCGTGACGTAAGGCATCGGACGCTGCGTCTGCCCGTCGAGGGGGCTGCGGGCCGGCAGCCGTTGCATGCGCGGAATTTTTTGAACACGGTCATTTTTTTTTTTCGGAGCCCCGTGCTGTCGGAACCAGCTCCGCACACCTCCTACGGCTCTGGCAATCGCATTGGACCGCCCCGCAGGGCCATTACGGCTCACAGCACCATGTTTAGGTCGCGCCTTCCGCATGGAGTCAGTCGCCTGCTCGTGGGACAGCCCTTTACGTTTGATGTTGCCAAAACATAAGTGTTGTAGTGTTTACACGTAAGGTTACAGCCTAGTGTAGGGCATACGCTGATGTACAGTTTTCAGGCTCCTGTACCTTTCCCAATGGCAGTTTGCAATGAGTGTGTGGCTAGATGGTCTGGGTCTCTGAATGCTAGCTGCCATTTTGAGGCGTGATTTCCGGTCCATCCCTTTATGGTGGGAGGTCGGAACCCTGATGGACTGGCATGTTTCACACAATTCTCGTCTTCTAGCTCCTGGCATTCAAAGTTTGCCGAACCAGGCGCCAGAGGCAACCACAATTGCTCTCCACTGTACACCCGGAGAATTCAAGAGATCCTCTGACATACCAATCTCCGTATCGTCTCAGTTTACATTGTCATTTAGTTATGATAAAGTTTGGTTTATTATACTGTTAGTGAGATACATTGAAAATCGTTTTGCGTGCTATCCCAGTCAGCGAAAGACTATACAGACTCCAATCAAGCCGGGCACCGGGCACAAGTAAATAATGTAATTTCTTAGAACTATGATGAAAATTAATGCAGGTGATTTGAATTTTCTTTGCTCTTTTTGCCCCATAATCCAACGATGTCCCTTGTAGTCCCAGAATTCAAGCTTCCCCGCACTTTGTATCCCTTTGGTCACTAGAGAATTCCATGGCATCATAGGTGGTACGGCTAAACCCGCGTATTGCTGAATAGGTGGGCAATTGATAGAATGCAGATCCCATCAACGGTTTTGTCCTGATTTTATACAAAGTTTGTCCTTTCGTACAATTTGTAAATTCTTCCGGTGCCGTTTTTCCTCCCCCCCAAAGACGGACAGGTTTGTAGGTATTGCTTGCGTTGGTTATACTTGGTATGGTGTAACATTGGCCCTAGTATTGTAGGCTATGTGTTAATGTGTGGTGGATACTGTAGGGTGTGGACTTGGTGGCCGAAGGTCTATTGCCGCGCTGTCAGGTGCACACCTTTTATCCCGAGTTCAGAACCGAAAGCTCCGAAAAACCGGCCATTTTTTTCCAGTGTCTCTGCGCACAAAAAGCTCGCGTTTGGCGCCAAACTTGAACCCCGAAGACCCACTGTCAACCCCGGTCTGTACTACGGTAGCACTGCCCTCCTCCCTGGGACCCGGGAGAGCCTTAACATTGTAAATCTTGCTTAAATGTTAAGTCAGTTAGTTTGGAGGGTCGTTTATGTGAATGGGGTGAAGGTGTAAACCTTTAATTCTTAGTCCCCTACCTGGTTCGGAGAGGCCGGGAGCGGATTCAATGCCTTACACCGGTCCGCCGTGCATAGCTCCGCAGCGCTGGGGCCGTGGGGCAGCGGCGGAAAACGCCGGTTGTAGCGCCGCCCCGGCAATCTACCCCTGGCTGCGAGACGCTCCAAAAATCCCGCGGGCCCCGCGGCCGGACGCCTCCATCTCCGCTAATGTAGGGAGTCCAGCGCGTCGCAGCGAGGATAACCATCGGGGTGCTGGCCTTCCTTACCGGTCGCCATGCGGCAGCTCCGGAGCGCTGTGGCCGGGGCCGACACCAACATCGCGGACGTCGCTGGATTTGGAGGCCTGGCATCCAGGGTAGAGGTTTGCCGGGTCGGAGCTTCCCAACCGGCGCCCGCCCGTAGGCCGTACTACCCCCATCTCCGCGCGCCAATTCCATCGACGGCTCCGCGAATGTTGGTATGAAGCGGCCACGCGGCCGAGCTTTGCCGCACGGCTACCCGTAATGGCATGCCCGCTCCCCGCTGGTATCCCAGCGCTGCGATGCCGCCGACTATCCCGACATTCTCGAGCTGGGAACTCCGTGCCCGCGGGCCGCGTCTGGATTTGGAGCGCCTCGCAGCCAGGGGTAGAGTTCCGGGGTCGGAGCTACGACCGACGCCGCCCGCGGCCGACGTAGCCCCCATTTCCGCGAGGTTGGGAGTCGCCGACCAGGTAGTTGGACTAAGGATTAAAGTTCCCCGTTTTCCCCCCTACACCACCACCGCACCACAATAAAATCCCTCCAACCTAACTGACTAACATTTGCAATGATCTCCCTGTCTCCGGGGAGCAGCATCTTCTCCAGACTTGTCAAGCCGCCCCGCGCTACCTACCTTAATATCTCACTAAAAATCTTCCATTCTGACATCCCGAAAATTTCCGCAAATAAATCCGACAAGTTGCCTGGTCCAAGGCTTCGATAAAAGGTTGTGCACCTGTATCCTACAGTAATTAAAAGTTTCTGAGTGTTGTTGGATTGCACTCATTGGTCAAATTGTATTAGAAACTAGAATTAGTGCAGTATATTCCCTTCGCCCGTTCGAGCCTGCACCGCCATTCATATGATCATGGCTGATCATCAACTCAGTATCCCTACCTGCCTTCTCTCCATAACCCCCTGATTCGCCCTTAGCCACACGGGCCACATCTAACCGCCTCTTAAAGATACCAAGGAACTGGCCGCAACTACCTTCTGTGCAGAGAGTTCCAGGAGATTCACCACTCTCTGCGGAAAAAGTTCTTCTCATCGTCGTTTTAAAGGATTTCCCTTACCTTAAGCTGTACCCCTTTGTCCGGGACTCCCCCAACTCGGGACCAATCTCCTGCATCTAGCCGTCCAACCCTTAAGATTTTGTAAGTTTCTATAAGTCCCTCTCAATATTCTAAAATTCTAGAGGGGAAAAAAGTTTTTTTTTTTTTTTTTTTTTGTTTAGTTTATTAGAAGTTATACAGCACCAAAAATTACAGTGGACCTAATTTTTAGGTGCCAACTATGTATACCAAATCCATTCTATGTCCAACCTCTAGTTTTATGTTATACGACGGAATAAGCCAGGACAGGAAAAAGAAAACGATAGAAAAAGGAAAAAGTGGAAATAGATGGTAGAGGTTATAAAACCGGGAAGTGTGTATATAAAAATAAAGAAGAAAGAAGGTGGGAAGAAGCATAGAAGATGGTCCCTTAAAAAGAATGTTTCAAATCTGTATTCGGAGATGTAGAATCCATCCGCGTCATGAACTGAACTCACAATCCTTTACGGTACCGCTTGATCACATATTCCAAACGTCGATGAAAGGAGATCAACTCCTTAAGAATTGGTCTCTTTATCTATTAGTTCGGAGTCTCATTTCTTCAAGGCCTTTGCTATGTCCATCAATTCCTAATCCAATTTAACAGTTGTGTGTTGTTTTTCCCCAAAATTAGTAATCAATTTCTTTCCAATTATTAACCCATAATTCAAAAAAAAACATTTGCTCTTTTTTTACCTTGGTATCTTCTCTCCTATTATTCCAAATATAATCCTTCTCCTTTTGGGTTTCTATTCTTGACTTGAAAGCTTTGTAAATATATCGAGTATATTCACTCCAAATTTATTCAACTTGACATCCTAGAGAGTATAAACAATTCTATCCAGTCTTTCTTCTTTCCTGTCATAAAAAACTTCCTGACATCCCAGGAATCAGTCTGGTGAACCGTCTCTCGCACTCCCTCTATGCAATCATGTCCTTCCTCATATTTGGAGACCAAACTGTAAAACGCAATACCCGTGTGGTCTCACCACGACGCCTGTCCACTGCCAGTAGAACCTCTCTGCTCCTGGTACTCAAATCCTGTTGCCATGAAAGCTAACATACCATTTTCGCTTTTCTTTAGCCTGCGCACCTGCATGCCTACCTTCAATGATGTGACCGGACAACCCAGGTCTCGCGGCCTCTCCCTTTCCCAATCGCCACCATTAGATAATATCGGCCTTTCCTGTTTTTGCCACCAAAGATAACCTAACATTTATCCACATTATACTGCATCTTTGGCCAACATTTGCCCACTCACCCTCCTACCAGTCAACCTGCCGTCCTCCTAGCATCTCCTCACAGCTAACCCTGCCCCCCCGCTTAGTGTCCTCCGCAAACTTGGAGAGATTGCCTCACTTCCCTCATCCAGATGCAGTAATATATATTGTAAATACTGGGTCGCCAGTACTGAGCCTTGGTACCCCACGTAGTCACTGCTGCCATTGTGAAAAGGACCCGTTTACCTCCTACTCTTTGCTTCCTGTTTGCCAGCCGTTTTTCTATTCCCCATCATACTGACCCCCCAGGCCTGTCTTTAGTTTGTATACTAATCTCTTATGTGGGAGCCTTGATCGCAGCCTTTCTGAAGGCCATATCCACCACATCCCACTGGTTCTCCCTATCCACGCTACTAGTTACAATCTCGAAAAATTCCTATAATATTCGTCGACAGGATTTAACCTTTCGTAAATCCATGCCTGACTTGGCCCATATTTCACCACTTTCCTTGATGCTATCCCATCTTTATAAACTGACTCTAGCAGTTTCCCCCCTACCCGCTGTTAGACTACTGGTCTGTAATTCCCATTTTCTCTTCTCCCTCCCTTCTTAAAAAGTGGGGTTACGTTTCTAACCCTACCCCCCGCCAATCTTCAGAACGACTCCAGATCTAAAGAGTTTTGAAAGATTATTACTAATGCATCCACATTTCTGGGCTACTTTCCTTAAGTACCTGGTGCAGCCTATCCTGGCCCGGATTTATTCGTCCTTTAATCCATTCAATTTACCCAACCCACTTCCCCTGCTACCTTTATGTCACTCAATTCCTCCACTCCTTTGACCCTCGTCCCCTGCTATTTCCGGCAAATTAATTTATGTCTCCTTAGTGAAACGGACAAAGTAGTTATTCAATTGGTCCGCCATATCCTTGTTCCCCATGATCCACTCACCGTGTTCTGACTGCAAGGTACCTACATTTGTTTTAACTAAATCTCTTTCTTTTCCGCATATCTAAAAAACTTTGCATTCGTTTTTATTTCCCTCCAGTTTTCTTTCATAATCTATTTTTTCCTTTCCTCATTAAATCCCCTTTGTCTCCTCTGCTGGTCTTTGAATTTCTCGCCATCCCCGTATGCTGCTTTTTCTGCTAATTTTGGACGCTCAGCCCTTCGCTTTGATACTATCCCTGTTTCCCTTGTTATCCTGGTGTACTACCTTCCATGATTTTGTTTTTTTATTCTTTTGCCAAACTGGATGACACTTTTTTGTAGGTTCATCCATGCAGTCTTTAAATGTCTTCCCATGCATTCCACCGTCAACCCTTTTAGAATTAATTTGCCAGTCAATCTGGCCATTCACGTCTAACCCTCAAAGTTAACCTTTTTCTTAAGTTTCAGACTTGTTTCTGCTTAACAATGTCACTCTCCATCCTAATGAAGAACTCAACCTATTATGTCCCTCTTTCCAAGGGGCACGTAACACAAGAGTGCTAACAACCCTTCTCGATTACTCAATCCCCGTCTATAACTAGCCTGCTCTCGCGTTGGGTTCTCTACATGTTGATTTAGATAACTATCCCGCATACATTTCCAAAATCCTCTTCCTCACACCCCTGTGCCAATTTGATTCACCCCAATCTATATGTAGATTGAAGTCACCCATTCAACTGTTTTGCCTTTTCGCCGCATTTCTAATTTCCTGTTGATAACCACTCCTTCACTCTACTGTGTGCCCTGTACACAAACCCCCAGCGTTTTCTGCCCCTTATTGTTTTTGCAGCTCTACCAACCGATTCCACCATCCTCCAAACTAGTCCCTTCCTTTTCCTGATTTAATCCCCTCTCAATCATAACGCTACCCCACCTCCTTTCCTTTCTGTCTATCCCTCCTGATAGTGAATATCCCTGGAGTTCATGGCCAGCCTTGGTCCACCCGAGAGCCATCTCCCTCCGTGATCCCACTATATCAAGTCTTAATAGCTATCTGCCACATTCCCTCATCCACCTTATTACAAAGCTCTTCCAGGCGACCAAGCCTGCAGGCTTGTTTTTACAACACTCTTACCCTTATCCATTAGGTTGAAAGGTGGCCCTTTTTGATTTTTGCCCTGGTTTTGTCTGCCTTCCACTTTACTTTCACCTGCTCCCTATTTCTTCTACCCTCATTTTACACCCTTCTGTCTCTTCTCTACGCTCACACACCATTTAAGAAACCCTTTCCCCTTTAACGAACTCCATCCTCCACTGTCCCATTCAACACCCCCCCCCCCTTATTTCAGTTTAAGCCACCGTGTAGCCGGTGCAAACCTGCCTGCCAGAAATGGCGGTCCCACACCTTTTTAATGGAATCCGTCCCTTTGTACAGTTCTCCCTTACCCAAACAGACCCAGTGATCTAAGAATCTAACCAAATCCCTGCCCCGTGGCACCAGTTCCTCACCACACGATCAGTCCCATATCTCCCGGTTCCCCTCTCGCCAGCACGGGGAACTGAAAAGCAAACCGGAGATAACCACCCTGGAGGGTCTGCTTTTCCAGCATTTGTCTTCCGAGCTCTCTAGTCACTTGCAGAAATATTCATCCCCGTTTTTCCGACATCGTTTGTTGCCGACCTGCACTACCACTTCGGATTTTCACCGTCGCCCTTGCTATTTTCTACCGCATCTTTAAATTAGACCATGTAACAGGTGGGCCTGAGGTGATCACAACTGCAGATAATTCAGCTGTGAGCAACTGGTATTAAGTAGATGTCCCCTCAATCTTCCATGTTTCATGAAATTATATTTCCTAAGCGAGCATAGAGGTAGAAGTGTAAACGAGCGTTATTGATTACGAGGATGTCATGACTCATGACAGTGGGTCTGTATGACATTCTGATGTTTATCCAGTGAGGCTACTGGGTGGAGCTAAGAATTACGAAAGGGATTTCACCTTGTTGAAGAGTATACTCAAGCCCACGATAGTTATCCGAATCGATGCAGAACATTGCAGGCAGCTGCGACAAATAAGGTTTTGTCATAGTAGGGGATTTTAAGTTCCAAGCATTGGACAGGCCTGTCATCGTGCACAAGGTTTTAGACTGGGTAGAATTTGTCACTTGTTCAGAAAGTTGCCTCTGGCACTTGCAGAGGGCCCAATGTGGTATAGAGCAACGCTTGCATCTAGTCTGAATACATTGGTATGAGCGAATGATGATGTGTTTGTGGATATCATTTTGGACCAATAATCACTGTTCTATTAGCTTTAAGATGTTTATGGCTAAAGATAGGGTGTGGTCCTGCTAGTTAAAATTCTAATAAGCAGTTTGGTATTCCGACTACGCATGCCGAGGTATAGGTCACTAGCATAAACAGTCCCTGTGGTGCTGGCGTTTGTGGTTCAGGCTTGCTTTTCATCCGTGGTTGTGGTGGGCCCTGGCTCATCTCGCTGTGGGCCGCTGTTGTGTTGCTTGCTTGGCCTCCCCCGGCCCTCCCCGGCGTCCCGCCCTGGTCCGGGGGGTGGCCCTGGGCTGGCGGGTCCGGCCCGGGTTCCAGGCCGCTGGCTCCAGCTCGGCTCTTGCCGCGGATTGCCGCAGCCCTCCACCCCTTCCCCGTCATTTTGTCTTGTTGCGTTTGTCGTTTTGTCTTTTTGCGTGTGTCTAGGGCTTGTTGCGTTTGTCGTATGTCGTTTTGGTTTGTCGTTTGTCTTTTTGCGTTTGTCGTTTGTCTTTTTTGCGTTTGGTCGTTTTGTCTTTTTGTTTTGCGTTTTGTCGTTTGTCTTTTTGGCGTTTGTCCGTTTGTCTTGTGCGTGGCGTTGTCCTTTTTGGCGTTGTGGTCGTTTGTCTTTTTTGCGATTTGTCGTTTGGTCTTTTTTGCGTTTTCGGTGTGTCCTTTTTGCGTTTGTCGTTTGTTCTTTTTTGCGTTTGTTCGTTTGTCTTTTTGCGTTTGTTGCTGGTCTTTTTTTGCGTTTGTCATTTTGCGGTTGTCGTTTGTCTTTTTTTTGGCTTTTGTCGTTTTGTCTTTTGCTGTTTGTCCGTTTTGTCTTTTTTTTGCGTTTTGTCGTTTGTCTTTTTCGGTTGTCGTTTTGTCTTTTTTTTTGTTGCGTTTGGTCGTGTGTCTTTTTTGCGTTTGTCGTTTGGTCTTTTCTTTCTGCTTTTGTCGTTTGCCTTTCTGCGTGTGTCGTTTGCTTTTCTGCGTGTGTCGTTTGTCTTTTTGCGTGTGTCGTTTGTCCTTTTGCGTTTGTCGTTGTCTTTTTTTGCGTTTGGTCCCGTTTTGTCTTTTTGCGTTTGTCGTTTGGCTTTTTGCGTTTGTCGTTTTGTCTTTTTGCCGTTGTCCGTTTGTCTTTGTTGCGTTTGTCGTTTGGCTTTTTGCGTCTTCTTTTTGTGCGTTTGTCCGTTTGTCTTTTTTGGCGTTTGTCGTTTGTCCTTTTTGCGTTTGCGTTTGTCTTTTTTGCGTTTGTCGTTTGTCCTTTTTGTTTTTTGCGTTTGTCGTTTGTCTTTTGCGTTTGTCGTTTGTGTCTTTTTTGCGTTTTTGTCGTTTGTCTTTGCGTTTGCGTTTGTCCGTTGTGCGTTTGTCGTTTGTCTTTTTGGCTTTTTGTCCGGTTGTCTTTTTGCGTTTGTCGTTTGTCTGTTTTTTGCGTTTGTCGTTGTCTTTTTTTGGCGTTTTGTCGTTTGTCTTTTGCGTTGTCTCGGTCTTTTTGCGTTGTCGCTGTTTTGGTGCGTTTGTCGCTGGCTTTGTTGCGTTTGTCATTTTTGCGTTTGTCGTTGTCTTTTGCGTTTGCCCGTTCGTCGTTTTGCGTTTGTCGGTCCTTTTTGGCGTTTGTCGTTTGTCTTTCTCTTGCGTTTTTTCTTTTTTCTTTCTTGCTTTCTTTCTGCGTTTGGGTCGTTTGTCTTTCTCGTGTTCGTTTGTCTTTCCTGCGCGTGTCGGTTTTGTCTTTTTCCGTGTCCGTTTGGTCTTTTTTTTTCGCTTGTCGTTTTCTTTTGCGCTTGTCGTTTTTGCTTTTGCGTTTGTGTCGTTTGTTCTTTTTGCGTTGTCCGTTTGTACTTTTTTGCGTTTTGTTCGTTGTCTTTTTGCGTTTGTCGTTTGTCTTTTTTTGCGTTTTGTGTCGTTTGTCTTTTGCGTTTGTCTTGTGTCTTTTTTGCGTCTTCTTTTTGCGTTTGTCGTTTGTCTTTTTTTGCGTTGTCGTTGTCTTGGCGTTTGTCGTTTGTCTTTTGCGTTGTCAGTTTTCTTTTTGCGTTTGTCTTTGTCTTTTGCGTGTTGTCGTTTGTCTTTTTGCGTTTGTCGTTTTGTCTTTTGCTTTTTGTCGTTTGTCTTTCCTGTGTTTGTCTGGTCTTTTGCGTTTGTCGTTTTCTTTTTGCTTTGTCGTTTGTCTTTTTTGGTTGTGGTATGTCTTTTTGCTGTTTTTGTCGTTGTCTTTTTGCGTCGCGTCCTTTTTTTGCGTGTGTCGTTTGTCTTTTTTTTGCGTGTGTCGTTTTTGTATTTTTGGCTGGTGCGTTGTCTTTTGCGTGTGTCGTTTGTCCTTTTTGCGTGGTCCGTTTGTCCTTTTTGCGTTTGTCCGTTTGGCCTTTTTGCGTTTGCCGTTTGGTCTTTTTGCGTTTGCCGTTTTGTCTGTTTGCCGTTTGCCCCGTTTGTCTTTTTGCTTGTCGTTTGTCTTTTGTCTTTTTGCGTGTGCGTGAATGTCTTGTTTTTGCGTGGTCGTTTGTCTTTTGCGTGTGTTCGCCGTGCTTTTTGCGTTTGTCGCTTGTCTTTTTTGCGTTTGTCGCTTGTCTTTTTTTTTGCGTTGTGTCGCTTGTTTTTTTTGCGTTTGTCGCTTGTCTTTTTTTTTTTTGCGTTTGTACGCTTGTCTTTTTTTTTTGCGTTTGTCGCTTGTCTTTTGCGTTTTGTCGCTTGTCTTTTGCTTTTTGTCGCTTGTCTTCTTTGCGTTTGTCGCTTTGTCTTTTTTGCGTTTTTCGCTGTGTCTTTTTGGCGTTTTGTCGCTGTTTTTTGTGCGGTGTCGCTTGTCTTTTTGCGTTTGTCGCTTGTCTTTTTGCGTTTTGTCGCTTGTCTTTTTGCGTTTTGTCGCTTGTCTTTTTGCGTTTGTTCGCTTGTCTTTTTTTTTCGCGTTTGGTCGCTTGTCTTTTTCGCGTTTGTCCGCTTTCTTTTTGCGTTTGCTCGCTTGTCTTTTTTTGCGTTTGGTCCGCTTGTCTTTTATGCGTTTGTCGCTTGTCTTTTTTCGTTTGGTCCGCTTGTCTTTTTGCGTTTGTCCGCTTTTCTTTTTGCGTTTGTCGCTTGTCTTTTTGCGTTTGTCGCTTGTCCTTTTTGCGGTTGTCGCTTGTTTTTTGCGTTGTCCTTGTCTTTTTGCGTTTGTCCGACTTGTCTTTTGCGTTTAGTCGCGTTCTTTTTCTTGTTCCGCTTGTCTTTTTGCGTTTGTCGCGTGTCTTTTTGCGTTTGTCCGCTTGTCTTTTGCGTTTGGTCCCGCTTGTCCGATTGCGGTTTTGTCGTTTGTCGGTGTCGCTTGTCCGTGTGTCTTGTTGCGTGGTCCGTTTGTCTGTTTTTGCGTGTGGTCGTTTGTCTTTTTTGCTGTGTCGTTTTGTCTTTTGGCGTGTGTCGTTTGGTCTTTTTTTTTTTTTTGCGATTTGTCGTTGTTCTTTTTTGCGTCTGTCTGGTCTTTTTGCGTTGGTCGTTTTCTTTCTTCTGCGTGGGTCGTTGTCTTTTCCTGCGTGGTCGTTGGTCTTTCTGCTGCGCGTTTTGTCTTTCCTGCGGTGTCGTTTTGTCTTTCTCTGTTCTGCGTTTGTTCGTGTTGTCTTTCTGCGTTTGTCGTTTGTCTTTCTGGTTTGTCTTTTGTCTTTTTGCGTGGTCTTTTGTCTTTTGGCGTGTGTCCTTTGTTCCTTTTTTGCGTGTTCCTTTGTCTTTTTGCGTGTGTCCCTTTGTCTTTTTTTTTCGTTTGTCCGTTGTCTTTTTTGCGTGTGTCGTTTGTCTTTGTTTTTGCGTTTGTCTTTTGGTCTTTTTTGCGTTGTCCGTTTAGTCTTTTTGCGGTTTGTCGTGTCTTTTTGCGTGTTGTCATTTGTCTTTTTGCCTTTTGTCGTTTTGTCTTTTTTTTTGCGTTTGTCGTTTGCTTTTGTCTTTTTGCGTGTGCCTTTTGTCTTTTTGCGTTTTGTCTTTTTGCGTTTGCCGTTGTCTTTGCGTTTGTCGTTTGTCTTTTTGTCGTTAGTCGTTTGTCTTTTGCGTGTGTCGTTCGCTTTTTGCGTGTGTCGTTTGTCTTTTTTGACGACAACGACACACTCAACAGACTACTCAAAAAGACAACGACAAACGCAAATCGACAAACGCCAAAAAGACAAACGACAAACGCAAAGTGCCGTTTTCGTTTGTCTTTTTGCGTTTGTCGGTGCTTTTTGCTTTGTGTCCGTTGGTCTTTTTGGTTTGCGTTTGTCGTTTGTCTTTTTTGGCTTTGTCTTTTTGTGCGTTTGTCGTTTGTCTTTTTGCGTGTCGTTTGTCTTTTTGCGTGTTCCCCTTTGTCTTTGGTCGTTTGTCTTTTTGCGTTTTCGTTTTGTCTTTTTTTGCGTTTTGTCGTTTGTCTTTTGTTTGCGTTGTCGTTTGTCATGTCGTTTTTTGCGTTGTCTTTTGTCTTTTGCGTTTGTCGTTTGTCGTGTTTTTTTTTGCGTTTGTCTTTTTGCGATTCTCGTTTGTCTTTTTGCGTTGTCGTTTGTCATTTTACGTTGGTCCCGTTTGTCTTTTTGGTTGCGTTGTTGCGTTTGTGTCGTTTTGTGCGTTTGTCGTTTTGGCGTTTGTGTTTGTCCTTTTTGCGTTTGTCGTGTGGACAAAATACAAACGAACAAACGCAAACACAAACGAAAAAGACAAACACAAAACGACAAACACAAAACGACAAACACAAAACGACAACTACCAAACACGAAAACGACAACCGACAAAACGCAAAAGACATCGACAAACGCAAAGTGGCGACGCTCAAAGACAACTACAACGCAAATCGACAAACTCAAAAAGACAAACACAAACTCAAAGACCTAATGACAAACGCAAAAATCAAACTACAAACGCAAAGACATCGACAACCACAAAAAGACAAACGACAACGCAAAACACAACCGCAAAACTCAAACCAAAAAGACAAACTCAAAGACAAACGCACAAACTCAAAAGACAAACGCAAACGCAAAACTACAAACCCAAAACGACAACTCAAAAATCAAACTACAAACTAAAAAGGCGACGCAAAAAGGCAAATCGACAAACTCAAAGCTACAAACTCAAAAAACCAACGACAAAACGCAAAGCGACAACCAAACAGACAAACTACAAACCCAAACTACAACGCAAAAGACACCGTCAACGCAAAAAAGACAAATACGACGACCAACTCAAACAGACAAACTCAACGCAAAATGACAAACGACACGCAAAAAGACAAACGACACACGCAAAAAGACAACGACACACGCAAAAAGACAAACACACACTCAAAAAGACGACTCAAAGACAAGCGACAAACGCAAAAGTGACAAACGCAAACGCAAAAATACGAATGACAAACGCAAAAGCCAACGACAAACGCAAAAAAACATACGACAAACGCCAAAGACATACGACAAACTCAAAAAGACATACACAAACGCAAAAGACAACGACGTTTGCGTTTTCGTTTGTCGTTTGTCTTTTTGCGTTTGTCGTTTTGTCGTTTTGCGTTTGTCGTTTGTCTTTTTGCGTTTTGTCTTTTGCGTTTCGTTTGTCTTTTTGCGTTTGTCGTTTGTCTTTTTTGCGTTTGTCCGTTTGTCTTTTTTTGCGTTTGTCGTTTGTCTTTTTGCGTTTGTCGGTTTTCTTTTTGCGTTTGTCGTTTGTTTTTTTGCGTTTGTCGTTTGTCTTTTTGCGTTTGTCGTTTGTCTTTTTGCGTTTGTCGTTTGTGTTTTTGCGTTGTCGTTTGTCTTTTTGCTTTTGTCGTTTGTCTTTTTGTCTTTTTGCATTTGTCGTTTATCTTTTTGCGTTTTGCGTTTGTCGTTTGTCGTTTGCGTTTTTGCGTTTGTCTTTTGCGTTTGTCGTTTTTTTGTCTTTTGCGTTTGTCGTTTGTCTTTTTGCGTTTGTCTTTTGCGTGTTTGTCTTTTTGTCGCGTTTGTCTTTTTGTCTTTTGTCTTTTGTCGTTTGTTGTCGTTTGTCGTTTGTCTTTTTGCGTTTTACGTTTGCGTTTGTCTTTTTGCGTTTGTCTTTTTGCGTTTGTCTTTTTTTGTGTTTGTCTTTTTGTCATTTGCTTGTTACGTTTGTCTTTTTGCGTTTGTGTTTGTCTTTTTGCGTTTGTGTTGTTACGTTTGTCGGGTTTTTTTTGCGTTTGTCGTTTGTCATTTGGCGTTTGCGTTTGACAACGACAAACGTTGCGTTGACGTTTGTCTTTTTTGCGTTTGTCGCCATTTTTTGCGTTTGTCGTTTGTCTTTTTGCGTTTGTCGTTTCGTTTGTCTTTTTGCGTTTGTCGTTTGTCTTTTTGCGTTTGTCGTTTGTCTTTTTGCGTTTTTATTCTTTTTGCGTTTGTCGTTTGTCTTTTTGCGTTTGTCTAAAAAGACAAACAACGACAACACGACGTTTGTCGTTTGTCTTTTTGCGACAAACGCAAAAAAAGTTTGTGCGTTTTGACGTTTGCAAAAACAAAGTTTGTTGCGTTTGCTTTTTGAGAGACAAACGTTTGTCTTTTTTTTGCGTTTGTCGTTTTGTCTTTTTGCGTTGTTTGTCGTTTGTCGTTTGTCTTTTGCGTTTGTCGTTTGTTTTCTTTTTGCTTTTTGTCGTTTGTCTTTTTCTTTTTTTTTTTTTTTTTTTTGGTTTGTCGTTTTTTTTTTTTCTTTTGTTTTTTTTTTGTTTTTTTTTTTTGTTCGTCTTTTTGCGTTTGTCGTTTGTCTTTCTGTTTTTGTCGTTTGTCTTTTTGCGTTTGTCGTTTGTCTTTTTGCGTTTGTCGTTTGTCGTTTTTTCTTTTTGCGTGTCTTTTGTGCGTTTGTCTCATTTGTCTTTTTGTCGTTTGTCTTTTTGCGTTTTTCGTTTGTCTTTTTGCGTTTGTCGTTTGTCTTTTTGCGTTTGTCTTTTTTGCGTTTTTGCGTTTGTCGTTTGTCTTTTTGCGTTTGTCGTTTTTCTTTTTGCGTTTGTCGTTTGTCTTTTTGCGTTTGTCCGTTTGTCTTTTTGCGTTTGCGTTTGTCTTTTTGCATTTGTTGTCCTTTTGCGTTTGTCGTTTGTCTTTTTTGCGTTTGTCTTTTTGCGTTTGTCGTTTGCTTTTTGCATTTGTCTTTTGTCTTTTGTCGTTTGTCTTTTTCATTTGTCTTTTTGCGTTTGTCGTTTGTCGTTTTTGCGTTTGTCGTTTGTCTTTTTTGTTTGTCGTTTGTCTTTTTGCGTTTGTCGTTTATCTTTTATCTTTTTGCATTTGTCGTTTGCCTTTTTGCGTTTGTCGTTTGTCTTTTTGCGTTTGTCTTTTTGTCATTTGTCGTTTTTCTTTTTGTCGTTTGTCGTTTGTCTTTTTGCGTTTGTCGTTTGTCGTTTTTGCGTTTGTCGTTTGTCGTTTTGCGTTTGTCGTTTGTCGTTTTGCGTTTGTCGTTTGTCTTTTTGCGTTTGTCGTTTGTCTTTTTGCGTTTTCTTTTTTCTTTTTGTCGTTTGTCGTTTGTCTTTTGCGTTTGTCGTTTGCGTTTGTCGTTTGTCTTTTTGCGTTTGTCGTTTGTCTTTTTGCGTTTGTCGTTTGTCTTTTTGCGTTTTTCGTTTGTCTTTTTGCGTTTGTCGTTTGTCTTTTTGCGTTTGTCGTTTGTCTTTTTGCGTTTGTTGTTTGTCTTTTTGCGTTTGTCGTTTCGTTTTTCTTTTTGCGTTTGTCGTTTGTCTTTTTGCGTTTGTCGTTTGTCTTTTTGCGTTTGTCGTTTGTCTTTTTGCGTTTGTCGTTTGTGTCGTTTGTCTTTTTGCGTTTGTCTTTTGTCGTTTTGCGTTTGTCGTTTGTCGTTTTTTTCGTTTGTCTTTTTGCGTTTGTCGTTTGTCTTTTTGCGTTTGTCATTTGTCTTTTTGCGTTTGTCGTTTGTCTTTTTGCGTTTTTGTTCGTTTGTCTTTTTGCGTTTTTTCGTTTGTCTTTTTGCGTTTGTCGTTTGTTTTGCTTTTTGCGTTTGTCGTTTGTCTTTTTGCGTTTGTCGTTTGTCTTTTTGCGTTGTCGTTTGACTTTTTGACGTTTGTCCGTTTGTCTTTTTGCGTTTGTCGTTGTCTTTTTTTTTGACAAACGTTTCTTTTGTCTTTTTTTTTGCGTTTGTCTTTTTTGTCTTTTTGCGTTTGTCGTTTGTCTTTTTGCTTTTGTCGTTTGTCTTTTTGCGTTTGTCGTTTGTCTTTTTGCGTTTGTCGTTTGTCTTTTTGCGTTTGTCGTTTGTCGTTTTTTTTGCGTTTGTCGTTTTGTCTTTTTGCGTTTGTCGTTTGTCTTTTTGCGTTTGTCGTTTGTCTTTTTGCGTTTGTCGTTTGTCGTTGTCTTTTTTTTGTCGTTTGTCTTTTTGCGTTTGTCTTTTTGCGTTTGTCGTTTTTGCATTTGTCTTTTTGCGTTTGTCGTTTGTCTTTTTGCGTTTGTCGTTTGTCTTTTTTTTGTCGTTTGCATTTTTCGTTTGTTTTTTTTTTTGTTGTTTTTCTTTTTGTCTTTTTCGTTTGTTGTTTGTCTTTTTGTTTTTGTCGTGGGTTTTTTTGCGTTTGTTTTTGTGTTTTTTGTTTGTCGTTTGTTTTTTTTCTTTTTGCGTTTGTTTGTCTTTTTGCGTTCTTTTTTTTCTTTTGTCGTTTTTCGTTTTTCTTTTTGCGTTTGTCGTTTGTCTTTTTGCGTTTGTCGTTTGTCGTTTTGTCGTTTGTCTTTTTGCTTTTTTGCGTTTGTCGTTTGTCTTTTTGCGTTTGTCGTTTGTCTTTTTGTCGTTTGTCTTTTTGCGTTTGTCGTTTTTCTTTTTTCTTTTGTCTTTTTTCGTTGGTCGTTTTTGTTTTTTCGTTTGTCGTTTGTCTTTTTGCGTTTGTCGTTTGTCTTTTTGCGTTTGTCGTTTGTCTTTTTGCGTTTTGTCGTTTGCGTTTTTTGCGTTTGTCGTTTGTCTTTTTGACAAACGTTTGTCGTTTGAAACGACAAACGCAAAAGCGACAAACGTTTGACAAACGACAAACGACAAAACACCAAACGACAAACGCAAAAAGACAAACGCAACAAACGCGTTTGACAAACGCTTTTTTGCAAAAACGCAAAAAGACAAACGTTTGCAAAAAGACAAACGACAAACGCGTGTCGTTTGACAAACGCGTTTGTCGCAAACATGTTGTTTGTCAAACGACATTTTGTTTTGCGTTTGACGTTTGTCTTTTGACTTTTGTGCGTTTGTCTTTTTCTTTTTGTCGTTTGTCTTTTTGACAAACGTTGTCTTTTGACTTTGCTTTTGTCGTTTGTCTTTTTGCGTTTGTCGTTTGTCTTTTTGCGTTTGTCGTTTGTCTTTTTGCGTTTTTCTTTTGTCTTTTTGCGTTTGTCTTTGTCTTTTTGCGTTTGTTTTTGTCAAAGATTTGTCGTTTGTCTTTTTGACAAACGACGTTTGTCTTTTTGTCGTTTGTCTTTTTGCGTTTGACGTTTGTTTTTTGCGTTTGTAGTTTGGCGTTGTCTTTTTTGCGTTTGTCGTTTGCTTTTTCGTTTGTCGTTGTCTTTTTGACGTTTGTCTTTTTGCGTTTGTCGTTTGTCTTTTTGCGTTTGCGTTTGTCTTTTGTCGTTTGTCTTTTTGCGTTTGTCGTTTGTCTTTTTGCGTCTTTTGTCGTTTTCGTTTTTTCGTTTGTCTTTTTGCGTTTGTCGTTTGTCTTTTTTGTCTTTTTGCGTTTGTCGTTTGTCTTTTTGCTTTTGTCGTTTGTCTTTTTGCGTTTGCGTTTGTGCGTTTGTCGTTTGTCTTTTTGCGTTTGTCGTTTGTCGTTTGTCGTTTGTCGTTTGTCTTTTTGCGTTTGTCGTTTGTCTTTTTGCGTTTGTCGTTTGTCTTTTTGCGTTTGTCGTTTGTCTTTTTGCGTTTGTCGTTTGTCTTTTTGCGTTTGTCGTTTGTCGTTTGTCTTTTTGCGTTTGTCTTTGTCTTTTTGTTTGCGTTTGTCTTTTGCGTTTGTCGTTTGTCTTTTTGCGTTTGTGCGTTTGTCGTTTCTTTTTGCGTTTGTCGTTTGTCTTTTTGCGTTTGTCGTTTGTCTTTTTGCGTTTGTCGTTTGTCTTTTTGCGTTTGTCGTTTGTCTTTTTGCGTTTGTCGTTTGTCTTTTTGCGTTGTCTTTTTTTTGTCGTTTGTCGTTTGTCTTTGTATTTTTGCGTTTGTCGTTTGTCTTTGTCTTTTTTGCGTTTGTCGTTTGTCGACAAACGCAAAAACAAACACGACAAACGTTTGTCGTTTGCGTTTGTCAACAAACGACAAACGTCTTTTTGACAAAACGTTTGACAAACGCAAAACGACAAACGCTTTGTTTCGTTTGACAAACGCAAAAAACAAACGACAAACGCTTTTTGTCGTTTGACAAACGCGTTTGTCGTTTGACAAACGTTTGTTTGTCTTTTTGCGTTTTGCGTTTGTCTTTTTGCGTTTGTCGTTTGACTTTTTTGCGTTTGTGGTTTTTGACAAAAAGACAAACGACAAACGCAAAACGCAAAACGACAAACGACAAACGCAAAACGACAAACGACAAACGACAAAAAGACAAACGACAAACGCAAAAAGACAAACGACAAACGCAAAAAGACAAACGACAAACGCAAAAAGACAAACGACAAACGCAAAAAGACAAACGACAAACGCAAAAGACAAACGCAAAAAAAAAAGACAAACGACAAACGCAAAAAGACAAACGACAAACGCAAAAAGACAAACGACAAACGCAAAAAGACAAACGACAAACGCAAAAAGATAAATGACAAACGCAAAAAGACAACGCAAAAAGACGACGCAAAAAGACAAACGACAAACGACAAACGCAAAAAGACAAACGACAAACGCAAAAAGACAAACGACAAACGCAAAAAGACAAACGACAAACGCAAAAAGACAAACGACACGCGTCTTTTGTGCGTGCGTTTGTCGTTTGTCTTTTTGCGTTTGTCGTTTGCGTTGTCTTTTTGCGTTGTCGTTTGTCTTTTTGCGTTGTCGTTTGTCTTTTTGCGTTTGTCGTTTGTCTTTTTGCGTTTGTCGTTTGTCTTTTTGCGTTTGCGTTTTTCTTTTTGCGTTTTTTTGCGTTTGTCTTTTTTGTCTTTTTGCGTTTGTCGTTTGTCTTTTTGCGTTGTGTCTTTTGTCTTTTTTTGTTGTCTTTTTGCGTTGTTGTTTTTCGTTTTGTCTTTTTTTTTTTGTCGTTTTTGCGTTTGTCTTTTTGCTTTTGTGTTTGTCTTTTTGCGTTTGTCTTTTTGCATTTGCGTTTGTCTTTTTGCGTTTGCGTTTGCGTTTGTCTTTTGTCGTTTGTTTTGCGTTTGTCAAAACGTTTGTTGTCGTTTTGTCTTTTTGAGTTTGCTTTTGTCGTTTGTCGACAAACTTTTTGCAAACGACAAACGTTTTGACGTTTGACAAACGACAAACGCAAAAACGACGTTTGACAAACGTCTGTGACAAAACGGTTTGACTTTTTGCGTTTGCAACAAACGACAAACGCGACAAACGCAAAAACACAAACGACAAACGCAAAACAAACGCAAAAAGACAAACGACAAACGCAAAAAGACAAACGACAAACGCAAAAAGACAAACGCGACAAACGCAAAAAGACAAAAGACAAAAGACAAATAGACAAACGACAAAATCAAAAAGACAAACGACAAACGCAAAAAGACAAACGACAAACGACAAACGACAAACGACAAACGAAAAAAAACAAAGACAAACGACAAACGCAAACGAAAAAAGACAAACGACAAACGCAAAAAGACAAACGACAAACGCAAAAAGACAAACGACACACGCAAAAAGACAAACGACACACGCAAAAAGACAAACGACACACGCAAAAAGACAAAGAGACTCAAAAAGACAAACGCAAAAAGACAAACGACAAACGCACAAACGCAAAGCGACAAACGCAAAAAGACAAACGACAAACGCAAAAAGACGAATGACAAACGCAAAAAGACAAACGACAAACGCAAAAAGACATACGACAAACGCAAAAAGACATACGACAAACGCAAAAAGACATACGACAAACGCAAAAAGACAAACGACGTGTGCGTGTGTCGTTTGTCTTTTTGCGTTTGTCTTTTTGCGTTTGTGTTTGTCTTTTTGCGTTTGTCTTTTTGCATTTGCGTTTGTCTTTTTGCGTTTGCGTTTGTCTTTTTGCGTTTGTCGTTTGTCTTTTTGCGTTTGTCGTTTGTCTTTTTGCGTTTTTCGTTTGTCTTTTTGCGTTTGTTGTTTGTGTTTTTGCGTTTGTCGTTTTTGTTTTTGCGTTTGTCATTTGTCTTTTTGCGTTTGTGTTTGTTTTTTGCGTTTGTCGTTTGTCTTTTGTCTTTTGTCGTTTGTCTTTTTGCTTTTGTCGTTTGTCTTTTTGCGTTTGTCGTTTGTCTTTTTGCGTGTGTCGTTTGTCTTTTTGCGTTTGTCGTTTGTCTTTTTGCGTTTGTCTTTTTGCATTTGTGTTTGTCTTTTTTTTTTGTTTGTTTTTTTGCGTTTGTCTTTTTGCGGTTGTCGTTTTTGCGTTTGTCGTTTGTCTTTTTGCGTTTGTCGTTTTTTTCTTTTTGCGTTTGTCCTTTGTCTTTTTGCGTTGCGTTTTTCTTTTTGTCTTTTTGCGTTTGTCGTTTGTCTTTTTGCGTTTGTCGTTTGTCGTTTGTCGTTTGTCTTTTTGCGTTTGTCTTTTTGCATTTTGTTTGTCTTTTTGCATTTGCGTTTGTCTTTTTGCGTTTGCGTTTGTCTTTTTTTTGTCGTTTGTCTTTTTGCGTTTGTCTTTTTGCGTTTGTCGTTTGTCTTTTTTGCTTTTGTCGTTTGTCTTTTTGCGTTTGTCGTTCGTCTTGTTCTTTTTGCGTTTGTCGGTGTCTTTTGTCTTTTTGCGTACAAACGTTTGTCGTTTGTCTTTTTGACAAACGCAAAAACGCAAACGACAAAGCAAAACGACAAACGACAAAACGACAAACGCACGCAAAAAGACAAACGAGAATCGCAAAAAGACAAAGACAAACGCAAAAAGACAAAAAGACAAACGCAAAATGACAAACGACGAACGACAAACGCAAAAAGACAAACGACAAACGCAAAAAGACAAACGACAAACGCAAAAAGACAAACGACAAACGCAAAAAGACAAACGACAAACGCAAAAAGACAAACGACAAACGCAAAAAGACAAACGACAAACGCAAAAAGACAAACGACAAACGCAAAAAGACAAACGACAAACGCAAAAAGACAAACGACAAACGCAAAAAGACAAACGACAAACGCAAAAAGACAAACGACAAACGAAAAAAGACAAACGACAAACGCAAAAAGACAAACGACAAACGCAAAAAGACAAACGACAAACGCAAAAAGACAAACGACAAACGCAAAAAGACAAACGACAAACGCAAAAAGACAAACGACAAACGCAAAAAGACAAACGACAAACGCAAAAAGACAAACGACAAACGACAAACGCAAAAAGACAAACGACAAACGCAAAAAGACAAACGACAAACGCAAAAAGACAAACGACAAACGCAAAAAGAAAAAAAAGACAAACGACAAACGCAAAAAGACAAATACGACGTTTGCGTTTGTCTTTTGCGTTTGTCGTTTGTCGTTTGTCTTTTTGCGTTTGTCTTATTGCGTTTGTCGTTTGTCTTTTTGCGTTTGTCGTTTGTCTTTTTGCGTTTGTCGTTTGTCTTTTTGCGTTTGTCGTTTGTCTTTTTGCGTTTGTCGTTTGTCTTTTTGCGTTTGTCGTTTGTCTTTTTGCGTTTGTCGTTTGTCTTTTTTTGCGTTTGTCGTTTGTCTTTTTGCGTTTGTCGTTTGTCTTTTTTGCGTTTGTCGTCTTTTTTTGTCGTTTTGACTTTTTTGTCGTTTGTCGTTTGTCTTTTTGCGTTTGTCGTTTGTCTTTTTGCGTTTGTCGTTTGTCTTTTTGCGTTTGTCGTTTGTCTTTTTGCGTCGTTTGTCGTTTGTCTTTTTGCGTTTGTCTTTTGTCTTTTTGCGTTTGTCGTTTTGCGTTTGTCTTTTTTGCGTTTGTCGTTTGTCTTTTTGCGTTTTCGTTTGTCTTTTTGCGTTTGTGTTTTTTTCACTTGTCGTTTTGTTTTTTGCGTTTGTCATATGTCGTTTTTGCGTTTGTCTTTTTGCGTTTGTCGTTTGTCTTTTTGCGTTTGTCGTTTGTCTTTTTGCGTTTGTCGTTTGTCTTTTTGCGTTTGTCGTTTGTCTTTTTGCGTTTGTCGTTTGTCTTTTTGCGTTTGTCGTTTGTCTTTTTGCGTTTGTCGTTTGTCTTTTTTTTTTTTGCGTTTGTCTTTTTGCGTTTGTCTTTTTGCGTTTGTCGTTTGTCTTTTTGCGTTTGTCGTTTGTCTTTTTGCTTTTTGTCGTTTGTCTTTTTGCGTTTTTCGTTTGTCTTTTTGCGTTTGTCGTTTGTCTTTTTGCGTTTGTCGTTTGTCTTTTTGCGTTTTTGCGTTTGTCGTTTTGCGTTTGTCGTTTGTCGTTTGTCTTTTTGCGTTTGTCGTTTGTCTTTTTGCGTTTGACGTTTGTCTTTTTGCGTTTGTCATCTTTTTGCGTTCGTGTCTTTTTGCGTTTGTCGTTTGTCTTTTTGCGTTTGTCTTTTTGTTCGACGTCTTTTGTCGCTTGTCTTTTTGCGTTTGTCGCAAAAAGACAAACGCGTTTGTCGTTTGACAAACGCAAAAAGACAAACGTCAAACTTTTTGACAAACGACAAACGCAAAAAGACAAACGACAAACGTTTGTCAAACGACTTTTTGCGTTTGTCGTTGTCTTTTTGCAAGTTGTCGTTTGTCTTTTGACGTGTGTCACTTTGTCTTTTTGCAAAAAGACGCGACAAACGCTTTTTGACGTTTGTCGTTTGTCTTTTTTGCGTTTGTCGTTTGTCTTATTGCGTTTGGCGTTTGTCTTTTTGCGTTTGCGTTTGTCTTTTTGCGTTTGGCGTTTGTCTTTTGGTTTTTTGCGTTTGTCTTTTGTCTTTTTGCGTTTGTTGTTTGTCGTTTTGCGTTTGCCGTTTGTTCTTATTGCGTTTGCGTTTGTCTTTTTGCGTTTGTCATTTGTGTTTTTGCGTTTGTCGTTTGTCTTTTTGCGTTTGTTGTTTTTCTTTTGTCGTTTGTCGTTTGTGTTTTTTTTGCGTTTGTCGTTTGTCTTTTTGCGTTTGTCGTTTGTCTTTTTGCGTTTGTCGTTTGTCTTTTTGCATTTGTTTTTTGTCTTTGTCATTTGTCTTTTTGCTTTTTTCATTTGTCTTTTTGCGTTTGTCGCGTTTGTCTTTTGTCTTTTTGCGTTTGTCTTTTTGCGTTTGTTGTTTTTGCCTTTAGCGTCCGTCGTCTTTCGCCCTCCGTCGCCCGTCGTTTTCCGCCCTCCGTCTTTTGTCGTTTGTCGTTTTTTTTTGTCTTTTGCTTTTTGCGTTTGTCTTTTGCTTTTTGTCTTTTTGTCTTTTTGTCGTTTGTCTTTTGTCTTTTTGCGTTTGTCTTTTGTCTTTTTGCGTTTGTCGTTTGTCTTTTTGCGTTTGTCGTTTGTCTTTTTGCGTTGTCTTTTTTGTCTTTTTTGCGTTTGTCGTTTGTCGTTTGTCGTTTGTCTTTTTGCGTTTGTTTTTTTGCTTTTGTCTTTTTGCCAAACGACAAACGACAAAAACACAAACGACAAACGCAAAAAGACAAACGCAAACGACAAACGCAAAAAAGGCGACGCAAACGACAAACGCGACAAAGACAAAGCGACAAACGCAAAAAGACAACGTTTGCGTTTGACCAAACGACAAACGCAAAAGACAAACGTCAAACGCAAAAAGACAAACGACAAACGCAAAAAGACAAACGACAAACGCAAAAAGACAAACGACAAACGCAAAAAGACAAACGACAAACGCAAAAAGACAAACGACAAACGCAAAAAGACAAACGACACACGCAAAAAGACAAACGACACACGCAAAAAGACAAACGACAAACGCAAAAAGACAAACGACAAACGCAAAAAGACAAACGACAAACGCAAAAAGACATACGCCAAACGCAAAAAGACATACGACCAACGGAAAAAGAAAAACGACAAACGCAAAAAGTCAAACGACGAGTTCTTTTTGCGTTTGACGTTTGTCTTTTTGCGGGTGTCTTTTTGCGTCGTTTGTCGTTTTGCGTTTGTCGTTTTTTGCGTTTGTCGTTTGTCTTTTTGCGTTTGTCGTTTGTCTTTTTGCGTTTGTCGTTTGTCTTTTTGCGTTTGTCGTTTGTCTTTTTGCGTTTGTCGTCGTTTGTCTTTTTGCGTTTGTCATTTGTCTTTTTGCGTTTGTCTTTTTGCGTTTGTCTTTTTGCGTTTGTCGTTTGTCTTTTTGCGTTTGTCGTTTGGCTTTTTGCGTTTGTCGTTTGTCTTTTTGCGTTTGTCGTTTGACAAAAAGACAAACGACAAACGCAAAAAGACAAACGACAAACGCAAAAAGGCGACGCAAAAAGACAAGCGACAAACGCAAAAGACAAACGACAAACGCAAAAAGACAAGCGACAAACGACAAACGCAAAGCGACAAACGCAAAAAGACAAACGACAAACGCAAAAAGACAAACGACAAACGCAAAAAGACAAACGACAAACGCAAAAAGACAAACGACAAACGCAAAAAGAAAACGACACACGCAAAAAGACAAACGACACACGCAAAAAGACAAACGACAAAACTTTTTGCGTTTGACGTTTTTGTTTTAGTTTGTCGTTTTTGCAAAAAACGACGTTTCTTTTTGACAAACGTCTTTTTGCGTTTGTCGTTGTAATTTTTTGCGCAAAAAAGACGTTTGTCTTTTTGCGTTTGTCGTTTGTCTTTTTGCGTTTGTCGTTTGTCTTTTTGCGTTTGTCGTTTGTCTTTTTGCGTTTGTCGTTTGTCGTTTTTGCGTTTGTCGTTTGTCTTTTTGCGTTTGTCGTTTGGCTTTTTGCGTTTGTCGTTTGTCTTTTTTTGTCGTTTTTCTTTTTGCGTTTGTCTTTTTGCGTTTGTCGTTTTGTCTTTTTGCATTTGTCGTTTGTCTTTTTGCGTTTGTCGTTTGTCTTTTTGCGTTTGTGTTTTGTCTTTTTGCGTTTGTCGTTTGTCTTTTTGCGTTTGTCGTTTGTCTTTTTGCGTTTGTCGTTCGTCGTTTTGCATTTGTCGTTTGTCTTTTTGCGTTCGTCATCTTATTGTGTTCGTCGTGCGTTTGTCATTCGTCATCTTTGTGCGTTCATCGTCTTTTTGCGTTCTTTTTCGTTTGTCGTTTGTCTTTTTGCGTTTTTCGTTTTTCATTTTTGTCTTTTTGCGTTGTCGTTTGTCTTTTTGCGTTTTGTCGTTTGTCTTTTTGCGTTTGTCGTTTGTCTTTTTGCGTTTGTCGTTTGTCTTTTTGCGTTTGTCGTTTGTCTTTTGTCGTTTGTCGTTTGTCTTTTTTCGTTTGTCTTTTGTCTTTTTGCGTTTGTCTTTTTGTTTTTTTGCGTTTTTTGTTTTTTTTCATTTTCTTTTGTTTGTTTGTCTTTCTCTGTTTGTTTTTTTGTCTTTCTGCTTTTGTCTTTTTTCATTTGTGCTTTTTTTTTTTGTTTTTGTCGTTTGTCTTTTTGCGTTTGTCGTTTGTCTTTTTGCGTTTGTCGTTTGTCTTTTTGCGTTTGTCGTTTGTCTTTTTGCGTTTGTCGTTTGTCGTTTGTCGTTTTGCGTTTGTCGTTTGTCGTTTGTCTTTTTGCGTTTGTCTTTTTGTCTTTTTGCGTTTGTCGTTTGTCTTTTTGCGTTTGTTGTTTGTCTTTTTGCGTTTTTCGTTTGTGTTTTTTTGTCTTTTTGCTTTTTGTCGTTTGTCTTTTTGCGTTTGTCGTTTGTCTTTTTGCGTTTGTCGTTTGTCTTTTTGTCGTTTGTCGTTTGTCTTTGTCGTTTGTTTGTCTTTTTGCGTTTGTCTTTTTGTCTTTTTGCGTTTGTCGTTTGTCTTTTGCGTTTGTCGTTTGTCTTTTTGTTTGTCTTTTTGTTTGTCGTTTGTCTTTTTGCTTTTGTCGTTTGTCTTTTTGCGTTTGTCTTTTTGCTTTTTGCTTTTTTCGTTTGTCTTTTTGCGTTTGTCGGTTGTCTTTTTGCGTTTGTCTAATGTCTTTTTGCGAACGTCTTTTGTCAACAAACGCAATAAGACAATAAACGCAAAAAGACGACGAACGCAAAAAGACGACGAGCGCAAAAAAAACGACAAACGCAAAAAGACAAACGCAAAAAAAACAACGACAAACGCGACAAACGCAAAAAGACAAACGCAAAATGCCAAACGCAAAACGACAAACGCAAAAACGCAAAAACACAAACGACAAACGCAAAAAGACAAACGACAAACGCAGAAAGACAAACGACAAACGCAAAAAGACAAACGACAAACGCAGAAAGACAAACGACACACGCAGAAAGACAAACGACACACGCAAAAAGACAAACGACACACGCAAAAAAGACAAACGACAAGACGCAAAAAAAAGACAAAAAAGACAAAAAGACGACAAACTCAAAAAGCAAAAAAACGACAAAAAAGACAAACGCGACAAACGCAAAAAGACAAACGACAAACGCAAAAAGACGAATGACAAACGCAAAAAGACAAACGACAAACGCAAAAAGACATACGACAAACGCAAAAAGACATACGACAAACGCAAAAAGACAAACGACAAACGCAAAAAGACAAACGTGTCTTTTTGCGTTTGTCGTTTGTCTTTTTGCGTGTGTCGTTTGTCTTTTTGCGTTTGTCCTTTTTGCGTTTGACGTTTGTTGTCTTTTTGCGTTTGACGTTTGTTTTTTTGCGTTTGACAAACGCTTTTTGCGTTTGACAAACGCTTTTTTGCGTTTGTCGTTTGTCTTTTTACGACAAACGTTTGTCTTTGTCGACAAACGCAAAAAGTTTTGCTTTTGTGTCGTTTGTCGTTTGTCGTTTGTCTTTTTGCGTTTGTCGTTTGTCGTTTGTCTTTTTGCGTTTGTCGTTTGTCTTTTTGCGTTTGTCGTTTGTCTTTTTGCGTTTGTCGTTTGTCTTTTTGCGTTTGTCGTTTGTCTTTTTGCTTTTTTGTCTTTTTGCGTTTGTCGTTTGTCGTTTTTGCGTTTGTCGTTTGTCTTTTTGCGTTTGTCGTTTGTCTTTTTGCGTTTTGTCGTTTGTCTTTTTGCGTTCGTTGTTTGTCTTTTTGCGTTTGTCGTTTGTCTTTTTGCGTTTGTCGTTTGTCTGTTTGTTTTTGCGTTTGTCGTTTGTCTTTTTGCGTTTGTCGTTTGTCTTTTTTTGCGTTTTTGTCTTTTTGCGTTTGTTGTTTTTTTTGTCTTTTTGCGTTTGTCGTTTGTCTTTTTGCTTTTGCGTTTGTCTTTTGTCGTTTGTCTTTGTGCGTTTGTCGTTTGTCTTTTTGCGTTTGTCGTTTGTCTTTTTGCGTTTGTTTTTTGTCTTTTTGCGTTTGTCTTTGTCTTTTTGCATTTGTGTTTGTCTTTTTGCATTTGCGTTTGTCTTTTTGCGTTTGTGTTTGTCTTTTTGCGTTTTTGCGTTTGTCTTTTTGCGTTTGTCGTTTGTCTTTTTGCGTTTGTCGTTTGTCTTTTTGCGTTTGTCGTTTGACTTTTTGCGTTTGTCATTTGTCTTTTCGCGTTTGCCGTTTGACTTTTTGCGTTTGTCGTTTGTCTTTTTGCGTTTGTCGTTTGTCTTTTTGCGTTTGTCGTTTGTCTTTTTGCGTTTGTCGTTTGTCTTTTTGCGTTTGGCGTTTGTCTTTTTGCGTTTGTCGTTTGTCTTTTTGCGTTTGTCTTTTGTCATTTTGCGTTTGTCTTTTGTTTTTTTTCTTTTGTTTTTTGTTGTTTTTTTTTTTTCTTTTTGCGTTTTTCTTTTTTCCTTTGTCTTTTTTCTTTTTTCTTTTGTCTTTTGTCGTTTGTCTTTTTGTGTTTGTCGTTTGTCTTTTTGCGTTTGTCTTTTTGTTTTTGCAAAAAGTCGTTTGTCTTTTTGCGCAAAGTTGTACTTTTTGCGTTTGACGGTTTGTCTTTTTGCGTTTGTCGGTTGTCTTTTTGCGTTTGTCAAACGTTTGTCTTTTTGCGTTCAAACGCAAAAAGACAAACGACAAACGTTTTTTTGCATACGACAAACGCAAAAAGACATACGACAAACGCAAAAAGACAAACGATGTGTGCGTTTGTCGTTTGTCTTTTTGCGTTTGTCGTTTGTCTTTTTGCGTTTGTCGTTTGTCTTTTTGCGTGTGTCGTTTGTCTTTTTTTGTCTTTTTGCGTTTGTCGTTTGTCTTTTTGTCTTTTTGCGTTTGTCGTTTGTCTTTTTGCGTTTGTCGTTTGTCTTTTTGCGTTTGTCGTTTGTCTTTTTGCGTTTGTCGTTTTTGTCTTTTTGCGTTTGTCGTTTGTCTTTTTGCGTTTGTCTTTTGTCTTTTTGCGTTTGTCGTTTGTCTTTTTGCGTTTGTCGTTTGTCTTTTTGCGTGTGTCGTTTGTCTTTTTGCGTTTGTCGTTTGTCTTTTTGCGTCTTTTGTCGTTTGTCTTTTTGCGTTTGTCGTTTGTCTTTTTGCGTTTGTCGTTTGTCTTTTTTGCGTTTGTCGTTTGTCTTTTTTGCGTTTGTCGTTTGTCATTTGTCTTTTTGCGTTTGTCGCTTTTGTCTTTTTGCGTTTGTCGTTTGTCTTTTTTTTGTCGTTTGTCGTTTGTCTTTTTGCGTTTGTCGTTTGCGTTTGTCGTTTGTCTTTTTGCGTTTGCGTTTGTCTTTTTGCGTTTGTCGTTTGTCTTTTTTGCGTTTGTTCGTTTGTCTTTTTGCGTTTGTCGTTTGTCTTTTTGCGTTTTTGCGTTTGTCTTTTTGCGTTTGTCGTTTGTCTTTTTGCGTTTGTCGTTTGACAAAAAGACAAACGACAAACGCAAAAAGACAAACGACAAACGCAAAAAGACAAACGCAAAAACGCAAAAAGACAAACGACAAACGCAAAAAGACAAACGACAAACGCAAAAAGACAAACAAGACAAACGCAAAAAGACAAACGCAAAAAGACAAACGCAAAAAGACAAGCGACAAACGCAAAAAGACAAACGACAAACGCAAAAAGACAAACGACAAACGCAAAAAGACAAAGGACAAACGCAAAAAGACAAACGACAAACGCAAAAAGACAAACGACAAACGCAAAAAGACAAACGACAAACGCAAAAAGACAAACGACAAACGCAAAAAGACAAACGACAAACGCAAAACGACAAACGCAAAAAGACAAACGACAAACGCAAAAAGACAAACGACAAACGCAAAAAAAAAAAGACAAACGACAAACGCAAAAAGACAAACGACAAACGCAAAAAGACAAACGACACACGCAAAAAGACAAACGACACACGCAAAAAGACAAACGACACGCAAAACGCAAAAAGACAAACGCAAAAAGACAAACGAAAAACGCACAAACGACAAACGACAAACGCAAAAAGACAAACGACAAACGCAAAAAGACAAACGACAAACGCAAAAAGACAAACGACAAACGCAAAAAGACAAACGACAAACGAAAAACGACAAACGCAAACGACAAACGCAAAAAGACAAACGACAAATGCGTGTGTAGTTTGCAAACGTCTTTTTGCGTTTGTCGTTTGTCGACGATGGAAGGCGGAGGGTGGCGGGCGATGGAGAGTGAAAAACGACGGACGCTAAAGCACAACAAACGCAAAAAGACAAACGCAAATGCAAAAAGACAAACGCAAACGCAAAAGTTTGTTGTGCGTTTGTCTTTTTGCGTTTGTCGTTTGTCTTTTTGCGTTTGTCGTTTCTTTTTGCGTTTGTCGTTTGTCTTTTTGCGTTTGTCGTTTGTCTTTTTGCGTGTGTCGTTTGTCTTTTTGCGTTTGTCGTTTGTCTTTGCGTTTCGTTTGTCTTTTTCGTCGTTTGTCTTTTTGCGTTTATCTTTTTGCGTTTGTCTTTTTGCGTTTGTCGTTTGTTTTTTGCGTTTTGTCGTTTGTCGGTTTTTTTTGCGTTTGTCGTTTGTCTTTTTGCATAAAGTTTGTGTTTGTCAAAAGACAAACACGTACACAAAAGACGTTTGTCGTTTGTCAAAAAAAAAGACAAACGTTTGTCGTTTGTTTTTGCGTTGACGTTTGTCTTTTTGCGTTTGTCGTTTGTCTTTTTGCGTTTGACGTTGTCTTTTTTGCGTTTGACGTTCGGTTTGTCTTTTTGCGTTTGTCGTTTGTCTTTTTGCGTCGTTTGTCTTTTTGCGTTAGTCGTTTGTCTTTTTGCGTTCGTCGGTTGTCTTTTTGCGTTTGTCGTTTGTCTTTTTGCGTTTCGTTTTGCGTTTTCATTTTGTGTTTTTGTCTTTTTGCGTTTGTCTTTTGTCTTTTTTGCGTTTGTCTTTTTGCGATTCTCGTTTGTCTTTTTGCGTTTGTCTTTTGACAAAAAGACAAACGACAAGCGCAAAACGACAAACGCAAAAAGACAAACGACTTTTTGCGTTTGTCAAAAAGACAAAAAGACAAACGACAAACGCAAAACGACAAAAAACGACAAACGCAAAAAGACAAACGACAAACGCAAAAAGACAAACGACAAACGCAAAAAAGACAAACGACAAACGCAAAAAGACAAACGACAAACGCAAAAAGAAAAAACAAAACGAAAAACACAAAAAGACAAATGACAAACGCAAAAAGACAAATGACAAACGCAAAACGACAAACGCAAAAAGACAAACGACAAACGACAACGCAAAAAGACAAACGACAAACGCAAAAAGACAAACGACAAACGCAAAAAGACAAACGACAAACGCAAAAAGACAAACGACAAACGCAAAAAGACAAACGACACCCGCAAAAAAGACAAAGGACAAACGCAAAAAGACGCAAAAAGACAAACGACAAACGCAAAAAGACAAACGACAAACGCGCAAAAAGACAAACGACATACAACAAACGCAAAAAGACAAACGACAACGCAAAAAGACAAACGACAAACGCAAAACGACAAACGACGACAAACGCCAAACGACAAACGACAAACGAAAAAAGACAAACGACAAACGTAAAAAGAAAAAACGACAAACGCAAAAAGACAAACGACAAACGCAAAACGACAAACGACAAACGCAAAAACGACAAACGACAAACGCAAAAAGACAAACGACAAACTCAAAAAGACAAACGAAAAAAGAAAAACAAAAAAAGACAAACGACAAAGGCAAAAAGAAAACGACAAACGCAAAAAGACAAACGACAAACGACAAACGAAAAAGAAAAGACAAACGACAAACGCAAAAAGACATACGACAAACGCAAAAAGACATACAACAAACGCAAAAAGACATACGACAAACGCAAAAATTACGTTTGGCGTTTGTCTTTTTGCGTTTGTCTTTTTGCGTTCGTCGTTTTTGCGTTCGTGTGTTTTTTGGCGTTTGTCTTTTTGCGTTTGCATTTGTCTTTTTGCAATTGTGTTTGTCTTTTTGCATTTGCGTTTGTCTTTTTGCGTTTCCTTTTCCATTCTGCGTCCTGCTTCTTTCGGCATCTGTCTGTCTTTCTGCCTCCGTCGTCTTTTGGTCTTTGCGTTTGTATGTTTGCGTGTCGTTTGTCTTTTTGCGTTTGTCGTTTGTCTTTTTGCGTTTGCCGTTTGTCTTTTTGCGTTTGCGTTTGTCTTTTTGCGTTTTTTGTGCGTTTGTCTTTTTGCGTCGCGTTTTTTGTCTTTTTGCGTTTGTCTTTTTGCGTTTGTCTTTTTGCGTTTGTCGTTTGTCTTTTTTTTGTCGTTTTTCTTTTGTTTTTTTGTGTTTGTCTTTTGTCTTTTTGCGTTTTTCGTTTGTTTTTTTGCATTTGTCGTATGTCTTTTTGCGTTTGTCGTTTGTCTTTTTGCGTTTGTCGTTTGTCTTTTTGCGTTTGTCGTTTATCTTTTATCTTTTTGCGTTTGTCGTTTGTCTTTTTGCGTTTGTCGTTTGTCTTTTTGCGTTTGTCGTTTGTCTTTTTGCGTTTGTCTTTTTGTCTTTTTGCGTTTGTCTTTTTTGTGTTTGTCTTTTTTTTGTCGTTTGTGTTTTGTCTTTTTGCATTTGTCGTTTGTCTTTTTGCGTTTGTCGTTTGTGTTTTTGCGTTTGTCGTTTTGTCTTTTTGCGTTTGTCGTTTGTCTTTTTGCGTTTGTCGTTTGTCTTTTTTTTGCGTTTGTCGTTGTCTTTTTGCGTTTGTCGTTTGTCAAAACGAAAAACGTTTTTGTCTTTTTGCGTTTTGTCGTTTGTCTTTTTGCAACGTGTCGTTTGTCTTTTTCTTTTTGCGTTTTGTTGTCGTTGACATTTTCTTTTTGCAAACGTGTCGTTTGTCTTTTTGCGACAAACGACTTTTTGCGTTTGTCGTTTGTCTTTTTGACAAACGCGTTTGTCTTTTTGCTTTGTTTGTCAAAAAGACAAACGACTTTTGTCTTTTTTGCGACAAACGTCTTTTTGCGTTTGACGTTTGCTTTTTGCGTTTGACAAACGACAAAACGACGTTTGCGTTTGTCATTTTGCGTTTGTCATTTTGACAAACGCAAAAAGACTTTTTGCAAACGTCTTTTTGCGATTCGACAAACGCTTTTTGACGTTTGTCAAACGCTTTTTGCGTTTGTCAAACGCAAAAAGCGTTTTTGCGTTTGTCGTTTTGCAAAACGCGTTTGTCGTTTTTTTGCGACAAACGCACCAAAAGACAAACGACAAACGCAAAACGACAAACGACAAACGCAAAAAGACAAACGCAAAAAGACAAACGACAAACGCAAACGACAAACGACAAACGACAAACGACAAACGCAAAAAGACAAGACGACAAACGCAAAAAGACAAGCGACAAACGCAAAGCGACAAACGACAAACGACAAACGACAAACGCAAAAAGACAAACAACAAACGCAAAAACGACAAACGACAAACGCAAAAAGACAAACGACAAACGCAAAAAGACAAACGACAAACGCAAAAAGACAAACGACAAACGCAAAAAGACAAACGACACACGCAAAAAGACAAACGACACACTCAACGACACACGCAAAAAAAAGACAAACGACAAACGCAAAAAGACAAACGTCTTTTTGCGTCTTTTGTCGTTTGTCGTTTGTCTTTTTGCGTTTGTCGTTTGTCTTTTTGCGTGTGTCGTTTGTCTTTTTGCGTTTGTCGTTTGTCTTTTTGCGTTTGTCGTTTGTCTTTTTGCGTTTGTCTTTTGTCGTTTTGCGTTTGTCTTTTTGCGTGTGTCGTTTGTCTTTTTGCGTGTGTCGTTTGTCTTTTTGCGTGTGTCGTTTGTCTTTTTGCGTGTGTCGTTTGTCTTTTTGCGTGTGTCGTTTGTCTTTTTGCGTTTGTCGTTTGTCTTTTTGCGTGTGTCGTTTGTCTTTTTGCGTGTGTCGTTTGTCTTTTTGCGTTTGTCGTTTGTCTTTTTGCGTGTGTCGTTTGTCTTTTTGCGTTTGTCGTTTGTCTTTTTGCGTTTGTCGTTTGTCTTTTTGCGTTTGTCGTTTGTCTTTTTGCGTTTGTCGTTTGTCTTTTTGCGTTTGTCGTTTGTCTTTTGCGTTTGTCGTTTGTCTTTTTTGCGTTTGTCGTTTGTTTTTTTGCGTTTGTCGTTTGTCGTTTGTCGTTTGTCTTTTTGCGTTTGTCTTTTTTTGTCGTTTGTTTGTCGTTTGTCTTTTTGCGTTTGTCGTTTGTCTTTTTGCGTTTGTCGTTTGTCTTTTTGCGTGTGTCGTTTGTCTTTTTGCGTGTGTCGTTTGTCTTTTTGCGTGTGTCCTTTGTCTTTTTGCGTGTGTCCTTTGTCTTTTTGCGTTTGTCCTTTGTCTTTTTGCGTTTGTCCTTTGTCTTTTTGCGTTTGTCCTTTGTCTTTTTGCGTTTGTCGTTTTTCTTTTTGCGTTTGTCGTTTGTCTTTTTGCGTTTGTCGTTTGTCTTTTTGCGTTTGTCGTTTGTCTTTTTGCGTTTGTCGTTTGTCTTTTTGCGTTTGTCGTTTGTCTTTTTGCGTTTGTCGTTTGTCTTTTTGCGTTTGTCGTTTGTCTTTTTGCGTTTGTCGTTTGTCTTTTTTGCCGAGATCCTGCTGAAGATGGGCAGCTCGAAGATGGGCGACTCTGTTACGCTGCTGCCGGAGTCGTCCTGGTTGGAGAGAGGGTCTGCGGACGGGCTCCAGCCCAGAGTCCGAGCCAGCTCCAACTCCAGGTCGGGGCTGCAGGCCGCTCAGAGCGCGGCCCAGTCGAGCGCCGGGCCGGAGGAGGCTGAGCCCAGGCGAGGCCAGGGCCCTCACTCCTCCTTGGGGTTGCGGATGAAGTGGCAGCAGGTACCGTAGGGGCAGAAGCCGGTGGTGTGGAAGGTACGTCTTGTACTTGGGGTGGTGACTGAAGGAGCGCAATGCGGCCAGGCCGTGGGCGAACTGGCACTTGTCGCCCTAGCAGCCCATCGGGGAGCAGGTTCCTCTGGAGTTGGAGCAGGGTTCAGTTGGAGTTGACGCTGGCTGTGTCCGAGTTGGACGGGGGAGGTGAGCTGGGGTTGGTGCTTCTCCGCGCTGGCGGTGGGCCTGGGGGCCGGTGTCCCATTGGTCCGAATGCCTCCGGCTGCCCCCAGGCGGGGATGAGACACTCGAGGTGGGGGTGGGGTAAACCGGGTAGCAATCGACCTTTAACAAATCCCATGATTTCTTGTGTTTTTCGGAATACCGAACTCGCTTGTTGGGGCAGGCCAAATTTGAAGGTATTAGGAACTCGCTCAGGTTGATTGGAGTTATTTTTGGAGATAGGTTATTTGCAGGAAAAAGAATGACCGGACAGTGGGAGGTTTTTAAGTGTGCTGACAAGGTCATTTATGTTTCTGCTGGAGTGAAGGGCAAGGCTGGTGAGCATAAGGAAGATTGGATGACGAGAGAAATTGAGGCTCTGGTCAAGAATAAGAAGGAGGCACAGAGTAGGTATAAACAGCTAAGATCAACTGTATCGGAGAAGTTTCGGGAACTGAGGAGCGCAGGAGGGCAAAAAGGGGACAGGAGAAAGCTCTGGCAAATGATATTAAGGATAAACCCAATAGATTTTATCCATATCAATGATTTGGATGAGAACATATGAGGCATGATTAATAAGTTTGTATATGGCATTAAAGTGTGTGATATTGCAGTTAGCGAAGATGGCTATCAAAAATTATAGCAGGATCTTGAATGGTTGTGCATGTAGCTTGAGGAATTTAATACAGGCGCTCCTCAACTTACGATGGGGTTACGTTCCAATAAACATATCGGAAGTAGAAAATGCATTTAACACATCTAACCTACCAACCATTCTCTCTCTTTTGATAAGGCTCGAGAATAGTGGGAGAAGGCACTGGGGCATACTGAGGTTTTCTGTTGTACGTCACAGTCTGAAGCCCTCGGCCGGCCTCGAGTGCCGCTCAATACTTGGTTTGATTGCCTGCGATTTTAACTTCTGCTTGCTATTGACTTTAGTTTAGTTTAGAGATACAGCATGGAAACAGGCCCTTCGGCCCACCGGATCCGCGCTGACCAGTGACCCCCGCATATTAACACCATCCTACACACACCAGGGACAATTTTTACATTTACCAAGCCAATTAACTTACATACCTGTACGTCTTTGGAGTGTGGCAGGAAACCGAAAATCTCGGAGAAAACCCATGCAGGTCAAGGGAGAACGTACAAACTCCGTAGTCGGCATCGAACCCGGGTCTCTGACGCTGCATTCGCTGTAAGGCAGCAACTCTACTGCTGTGCCACCGTGCCACTTGTACTGCCGTGGGGTCTGGGCTGCAGCTCTTGAAGCCGTTGCAACTCCTGTTTTAGGCTATCATAGCGCATATCACTAGCGGGAAAAGATCAAAATTCGAAGTACGGTTTCTATTGATTGTGTATCGCTTTTGCACCATCGTGAAGTCGAAATATCGTAAGTCGAAACATCGCAAGTCGAGGAGCATCTGTCCAGAGAAGTGTGAGGTGTTGCACTTTGTAGGTCTAACCAGCACAGGACCTACACCGTGAATGGGAGGGTTCTGTGGAGTGCAAGGACATAGATCCTTGAAATTGACGTAAGTAGATAGGGTGGTTGCGAAAGCTATCGGCACATTGGCCTTCATTAATCAGAGTACAGAATATAGAAGTTGGTAGTTTATGTTACAGTTGTACAAGCCCACTTTGGAGTGTTGTGTTCCATTTTGGTCACCTTGCTACAGGTGGGATGTTAAGCTGGAAAGGGTGCAGAGAAGCTTTACATGGATGTTGCCAAGACTTGAGGGCCTGAGCTATAGGGAGAGGTTAAGCAGGCTAGGACATTATTCCTTGGAGTGGAAGGTAAAACCTTGAGATTCCAGAAAATGAAAGATCCAAAAATTATAGGGGGAAAGAAATATCTTTGAGTGAATGAACTTTTTCGACCACTCATCCATATGTGTCAAAAAATGTAAACATTCAGAATGAAGAAATACTATTTACTAAAGCTAAGGAATAATGTTGCCAGTTTTTGAAGTCTACAGAATGTCATTATACTGGAAAGAATGCATTGGTCAAGTGGCTGACGAATGTTTCGAGTTGCTGGAGGGAGACAGTGTTATCATTTGAATTACACATGACGCACGTAAGCTAATAATGTTAAAACAATGGTTTAAATGCCAACGCATTGTGATAAATTGAACCTAGGCTCAACCCAACTGGAACTTGACTACTTTAGGGAATTGAATATTGGTCTGAACACTGTTTAAACTGAACAGTAAGGGGAATAAAAGTTGTGATCTTGAAATACTTAATTGGTACTTGAGAACATTTCATCCAAATTTAGAAGTCCTTAACATCAGCTGGAACTAAGTCTATTAGCCAAACTTGTCATAATATTTGGATTGAGCAAGCTTGATCACATCATATACAACTAGAACGTTGATGGTCTGTCATAGCTTAGAAGTGACGTCAATGTTTTGATGTGTTAATGGTGATCTTTTAAATCGGTACTTACCACATTGATTTTGATTGAATCGCAGTTCTAGTGCCAGTCTTTTGGTCCATCTCAAAATCAATGTACTAACACGATGTTTTGGAAGTAATTCTCCTTTGTTTTAGTAGAAGGTTTCTGATTCCACTGTCAGGTAACTGTTCATTTTTTGACTATCTCTTTATTTCATATAATAGCATTTACCTATTTATAGCTCCTAGAATTTGGATTAATTGGGTTAACAATTGCACTAACACCATGCATGAAAAGGCACATAAAAATGCTGCAGTGTATCGGAGGGTCCGGGGATGGGATTGCGTTACACAGGATTGTCCCTGTTTCGTAGAATACTGCCTAACAGCAATGTTCCATTGACTGAAGCCCAGTAATCTATGCCGTGCACATATTGAGAATACAAATAGACTTTTTGTCATCCAGTTTCTTTTGTTATGAAGTTTGTGGAGAAAGTAATTTGATCTGTGGCTTGGACAAAAGTGGTGGTGATTAAGGACAGGACTGGTTAAAGGCCATTCTCACGTTGCGAGTTGACACAAGAAGTAACCCGAGTTAAACCTCATGGAACAACGTACGATTAGCGTACGGCATTCGTGGACGCAACGTAGTGCATCGTGGCGCTAACGGCAGGTACTCGTGTAACTTGTCGACTCTTGCAAAAAATCAAACATGTTTGAAATTTTACTCTTGTGGTTAAGAATTGAAACATTTTAACTCGTTGTAATAACGTAGTGGCCCGTGTGTTTACCTTAGTGTATCGTGAGTCTACCGTGGAAACTCTTTAACTCAGCGGGCAGGCAGCAGCAGATTGTCGCTCCCTTCAGTTTCCCAGCGCCAATCACCTGCCATAACGTGAGAGAGATCATGCACTGTTGTAGGTCTCCTTTGCATGTCGGTGTTTCTGTCTTTCTCCACTCATTGTTGGCCCTATCTGTCACCACCCCCACCTACACCCCTCTGCTTCCCGGCCATGTGTGTGACCCCTTTCCTCCTGGCAGGGAATTTCACAAATTCACAACTCTCTGGGTGAAAAGGTTTTTTCACACCCAAGCCTTAAATGGCCTCCCCTTTATTCTAAGACTGTGGCGCCTGGTTCTGGACTCGCCCAACATTGGGAACATTTTTCCTGCATCTAACGTCCAGTCCTTTTATAATTTTATATATTTCTATAAGAACCCCCTCATCCTTCTTAACTCCAGTGAATACAAGCCTAGTCTTTTCAATCTTTCCTCATATGACAGTCCCGCCATCCCAGGGATCAATCTCGTGAACCTATGTTGCACTGCCTCAATCACAAGGATGTCCTTCCTCAAATTAGGAGACCAAAACTGGACACAATACTCCAGATGTGCTCTCACCAGAGCCCTATACAACTGCAGAAGAACCTCTTTACTCCTATACTGAAATATACTCTACTCATTTGAAGTTTCTCTATCCTTGTGTTCTGTACCTAGAGAGAACCCGGAACAAGAATTCTTATGTATCCATATGCATAACTAACGAAGTGAGTGTCGGTCTGATAGAAGTGAATCTAGGGAATCTATAACGGGAAATATGGAAATGACAGATAAATTAAACAGGTATTCTGCATTAGTCTTCATATAGGATTCCAGTAACATCAATAAATAGCTGCAAGTTGTTAATTAGAGGAGATGGAGGAACACAGGAAAGTTGCACCCAGGGACCAAAATCTTGGAGATACAAACTGTTTAGTCCCCAGGTCTTCAATGGCTTCACATGCAGTGTACAGATACAAAATAAAGGGAAAAACATGCAAGATAAAGTCTAGTAGTCCCATGAAAGATAGTTTGAGGGTCTCCAATGAGGTAGATGGTAGCTCTGGACCACTCTCTCTTTGGTGATAGGATGGTTCAGTTGCCTGATAGCAGCTGGGAAAAATACTGTCTCTGAATCTGGAGGTATGTGTTCTCACACTTCTGTACCTCTTGCCTGATGGCAGTGAGGAGAAGAGGGAGTGTCTGGGGTGACATTCATCCTTGTTATGCCAGTGGCCTTGTCGAGGCAGTGTGATGTGTAGAAGGAGTCAATGGAAGGGAGGCTGGTTTGCGTGCTGGTTTGGGCTGGTCTACAACTCTCAGAAATTTCCTGCGGTCTTGGATGGAGCTGTTCCCGAACCATGCTGTGATGCATCTCGATAAAATGCTTTCAACGGCACATTAGTAGATGTTGGTGAGTTATTGGGGATATACTGAATTTGCAAAAACTTCTAGTAGCGGAAGTAGAGGCATTGGTGTGCTTTCTTGGCCATTTCTTCTTTATGGTTGGTTCATGACAAGTTGCAGATAATATTTACTCCTGGGAACTTGAAACTTTCAACAATCACTACTTCGGCTCCGTCAATTTATATCTGGGTATATATAACCCAGCTTCCTTTGCTTCCTGTACTCGATCACAATCTCCTTTGTCTTGCTGACATTGGGGGAAAGGTTATTGTCTTGGCACCAGGTTATGAGGTTTGTACTCTGCCTCCTCATTATTTGATGTCCGGCCCGCTATGGTGGTGTATGTGGAAGATCCTGTCTCACAAATTTGAGTTGCTGAACAGGTGACCAAGAAGGTTGATGAGGGCAGGGCTGTAGACATAGCCTATGTGGACTTCATAAGGCTCTCGATAAGGTTCCATGTGATAGGCTGCTCTGGAAGATTAGATCGCATGTGATCCAGCGAGAGCTAGTTAATTGGATGAGAGAATGAGAGAAGAGGGTGGATGTGGCGCATGTGACTCAGTATGTCCTTGGGACGGTGCTGGGCTGATTGTTGTTTGTAATTTTTACGGTCATAAGGAATAGGAGTGGAATTAGGCCATTTAGCCCATCAAGTCTACTCTGCCATTCAATCATAGCTGAGCTATCTCTCCCTCCTAACCCCATTCTCTTGCCATCTCCCCATAACCTCTGACACCTGTGCTAATCAAGAATCTATCTCTGCCTTAAAAATACCCACTGACTGCCTCCACAGCCTTCTGTGGCAAATAATTCCCCAGATTCACCACCCACTGACCAAAGATCAACATTTATCAAGTTTTGGATCAAAATGTTTAAAGCATGATTAGTATGTTTGTAGATGACACCTAGATAAAGTAGGTGTATTCATAGACAGTGAAGATGGTTGTCAAGAATTGCACTGGGATTTTGATTAGCTGGTCAAGTGGGCCGCGGGATGGCTAATGGTGTCCATTTCAGATAAGAGTGAAGTATTGAACTTTGGGAAGTCAAACTAGGGCAGGACCTTCACAGTGAACACCGAGGAGTGTTGTGAAGCAGTTGGATCTACTAGTACAAGTACATAGTTCCTCAAAATTGCATCACGGGTAGATAGGGTGCCAAAGAAGGCTTTTGGCGGGCTGGCCTCCATTAGTCATGGAATTAAGAATGTGAGGTTGCATTTGGAGTATTCTGTTCAGATTTGGTCACCTTGCTGTAGAAAAGATGCCATTAAGCTGGTGTGGGTGCAGAAAGGATTTATGAAGATGTCACCATGATTTGAGACCCTCAGCTATAGCAAGAGTTCGGGCAGCGTAGAACTTTATTCCTTGGAATGCAGGAGGCTGAGCGGCGATCTTATCGAAGTGTATAAAATCATGAGTGGAATAGTATTTTGCCCAGGATAGGGGAATCAAAAACTAGAGGACATGACTTTTAAGGTGAGAGAAATCATTTAATAGGATCCTGAGGAGCAACTTTCCTCTCACAGAGGGTGCTGAGTGGATCTACCCTTGTTATTACAAGTCTCTTTATAACAGATTTCAGTTGTAGTGGATGGAGTGGCCCCATAGTAATCCGATACCTGTATCTCTTTAAGAGCTGCTAGTTACTCTGCTGGAGACCATAGAAATTGACTATTAGTTTGCAGTAACAAAAATACATATGTATCTGTTAAAAATAACTTTGTATTTAAAAACAATTCACTGTTTCGTGAAGTGACCATGAGGTGCTTGGACACAAAATGCTGGAACAACTCAATGGGTCAGGCAGCATCTCTGGAGAGATGGAATGGGTGATGTTTTGGATTGAAATCCTGCTTCAGACTGAGAGTCAGGTTAGGGGAAGACACGGAGATAAAATGTAGTCGGAGAATTGGGAAGATGGAGGGGATGGAGAGAGAGAGAGAGAGAGAGAGAGAGAGGGAAAGCAAGGGAATTACGCCATTCGGCCTAAGTTAGAGAAATCAATGGTCATACTGCTGGGATGTAAGCTACCCAAACGATATATGAGGTGCTGTTCTTCTAATTTGTGCTGGGGCTCACTCTAACAGAGGCCCAATAGTCAGTAAAGTAGGAGAGAGAAAAGAGAGGGAGGAAAGGGCTTCCTACAAAGCAGGTTCTTTGACTGGGAAGGAGACTGAGGAGAAGCAACGCATGACCTTGGCAAAGGCAGGCTAAGTAGAGTTGACCCACGAGCAGCAAGAAGGCAGACCTGTCAGGAGCAGTGATTCAAGCTGGCAAAGCAAACTATAAAGGAGCAACAACAGCACCCACTGCTTGTCCAGCAAGGTGGACCGTAGCAAACAAAATGAAAAATGAAATTACCAATCAAATCAACTAACATTTTTGACAAAACCTATGTGCCAAATTTTGGGAAACTGCACACGGTGATAAAATTAGCTCACGGTAGAGGAATTTGTAGATTACTCCTTTGTGTTTTACTCTGCTGTAAATTGTATATTAAAATCACCATCAGTCCAATTAGATTGATATACCAGTTTGTTTTAGATGTTTATATTTTCATAAGTGGAAACAGTAACATTTACAAAAGTCTATTTATGATTAATTGTTGCAGTCCAAAATTTTGAACTGAAATTATACATTGCATTCTTGATTAAAATTTAGATTTTGTTTTAGAAATAATGATTCTTGGCAACACTGCATAGCAGTCACAGCAAATTTCACAGAATATGCATCACAGATTTTCAACATTTGACAAAGTTTACATTATAATGATACTATCATACAGCTGTAAGGCTTGTTTACACAGATTACAGGAATGTACTTTGATCCTAACCTATAAATCAAAACCGTGTCCTCTGGGTATTGATTGGAGTTTAGGTGTACATACATCTGCAAGAGTAATCATTTTATAGTTTTAAAGTTTTTATGTATAACATGGGGAGGTTTATCTTTGTGTATATCTTAAAATCCAAGGTTATAGAGAAATAAGCATCGGCTGTTCAATCCCATAACTTTGTACTACCTTAATAATAGATTATGGCACATCTGTACTCCAACTTTATTTCCCTACCACTGAACAGAAAGACAGGCAAACATTAAAATGTTTTGTTTGTTCATTTGTAAAAACAGAAGGATTATATGACAAATCATTTCTGCAAATAGTTTGTAAAAGATTTTCTTGCACAGTAAATTGAATAACAAAATACGTCCAATCCCTTTGATTTTCAGTTTCTGGGATGTGAACATGGCATTCAAGCTTGATTTGTTAATTTATGATTCGTACATTTAAAAAAAAGGCATTTACCTTCTTAATCCTTGATGACCTAGGAATTCAGGAAAATTGCAATTTGGTTCAAAACAAAAATTAGTTTTCAACTTGATAAGGATTCAGATAAGTTTGAGTCCTTGTTCTCTTGAGGCAAAGCAAAATCATCCTCAATTACAACTTAAAACAAATTAAATAATGTAAGAAAAATGTGGAATGTTTTCACTGTTATTGAATATTACTTTTAAAAATGAGAAAATAGAAATGAAACAGCTTGCTGTAATTAGTAATTACAATTAGTTTAATAGTGCTTAATTATCAAAACAGTAAAAATATGGCAATGGGTGCAATGTTAAGGCTTTATAGTTTAATTTTTTTTTAGTGTTATATAACTATTTACATTTGATCTATGGTTCTAATTTTTGGCTTTTGCTTTAATACCTATGGTATTTATTCTTCACAGTGAAACATTTTCTCAATGCAGAATTCTAAATGTACCGATCTTGTTGTTTGTCATCCCTAATGTATAATGTTTACTAGAAAATCAGGAACTGACACAGATGCACTGGGACAGAATAAACCCTGGAATTGTATGCCTTTTAACTGAACATATTTACATCTCTCCATCTTAATTTTATTTTTCATAACTATACAAGAATGAATTTAAACATGTACTCAGTAAGTATGCAATCCAGTTCTGAATGCCACATCTGCTTTTTGATGAAAAAGATACAAAAATGAAAAAAAGCTTGGTTGTCGTTCCCAAAAAAGGATTATTCTCAGTGCACACTCAAAATCCAAGAGATTGTGAGTTCAGTCAAAGCTGGTGTTTCGCAATGGTGCAGCCCAGCTGCAGAACAGTTGAATACTGTGTTCTTCAACAGTCGCCACTTAAAGACAAAGCCACATTGCCAATGAGTTTTGTTACTGCACCACAATGAAGTTCCTTCACTGGCTCTTCCATCCCAATTCAGACTCATTTTCAGCCCAAACTCTTCTCTAACCAACAGTATCAAGCTAGGTAAAAGGTTTGATCCTTTTGCTTGACAATTTGGGAATGGAATTTTGCTTCTGCTGCAATTCAAAAATACCAAGTCCTTTTTATTCAATATAATTGGAAGGCTGTTGAGGTAATAATATATGGAGCGTGTTTACAAAACTAAAGACGGATCAGGAAACTTGGAAAAGACGGTCAGTATCAAATTGTCCTCTTCCTACTTTTCCACTGGAGGCATTTTCCCAGTCCTCACGATCTCTTCACCTCACCCAAAAGCAAATTTTGAGAAAGGAAAGTGATTGTGAAATATACATGGCATTTTTTAACTGGACCATTTAACTGGATTAGATTATTGATGTTCATCTTCCTGAGAAGTTCTGCTTTTGTCTTCATTCGCTTGAGTTGAATTTTCCTCACTGTTATGTCGTTTGAGAACCAGTCCCCGCCATCTTGCCTTGTTCTTTCGCAGATGGCTCATCATTGTTACGGTCAAACGTGTGTTTTCAGTAAAACGTGACCATTCCACAAAGAGGGGCTCAACAATGTAGCTCATAAAAGCTGAAAAGCAAATACTAAATTAATAATGTTTTGATCATTACTGAATAGTTATTGTTAGATAAATATTAGAACATAGAAAAGTTCAGCAGCGGAATAGGCCCTTCAGCCCACAATGTCTGTGCCGAACATGATGCAAAGTTAAACTAATCTCTGCCTGCACGTAATCCACATACTTTCCATTCCCTGCATAGCCACGTGCCTATCTAAAAGCCTCTTAAATGCCACTATAGTATTTGGTTCCACCACCACCCCTGGCAGCATGTTCAAGGCATCCACGGACGCTGTGTTAAATAAAAACGTACATCAGAAAGGGCGCAGAGGAGGTTTACCAGAATAATGCCTGAATTATGGGGTATTTTAGCTACAGGAAGAATTTGGACAGACATTGATTGTTTTCTCTGGAACACCCAAGGTTGAGGGGAGACCTGGTAGAAGTATAGAAAATTAGGAGAGGCACAGATAGGGTAGACAGAATATTTACCACAGAATGGAAATATCAATTACTAGAAAGCATAGCTTTAAGGTGAGAGGTGCAAAGTTTAAAGATGAGCGGGGCAACTTTTTACATAGTGTGGTGAATGCTTAGAATGCGCTGTAGTGGGTGATGGTGTAGGCATTTAAAAGACTTAGATAGGCAGGGATAGGCAGGGAATAGAGGAATATGGATCTAATGTGCAACAGGCAAGAGTTGATCTCGGCATCATGTTTGGCACAGTCATTGTGGGCCGAAGGGCTTGTTCCTCTGTTGTACTGTTCTATTTATCACTCTTAATGTCCTGTCCTAACTCAATTGCTTTACCCAGCAGATATTCAACCTATGGGAATCTCTACTACAAAAGGCATTGAAGGTCAGATCATTAAATATATTCAAGAAGGAAGTAGATTTATTTTTATTGAAGGAATCAAGGGATCTGGGGGAAAGGGAGGAATATCTTTGATGTCCTGCCTGGATCACACCAAATGTTAGGGCAAAGCTGAATGGCTACCCCAGACCCTATTTATAATGTCTTGTGTTGCTCTGCAACAGAATAATGTGTTCAGCACGTATCGCTGCATTCTTCTCCCCATTCTTGTTCAATTATTTGGCCTATATGTAGAGCTACGTAGTCTATATTTGCTTCAGGCTGTGTATCCAATATCACATGCCCATTGCCTCTCTCAAGTAATTATCATTTAACACAAAATGTAAATTAAAACAAAAATTTGCACTAATCTGGAAGTCTGAAATAAAAATAGAAATTGCTGGGAATTTGCAGCGTTTGTTAGGACAGGATTAGGGTAGGGTTGTTAAGGGGAAAGCAGTTTATGAAGTAATCTTGGTGATGAATAAATAAGAACAGTTGGAGAGAAAACACAAACAAAGGAAGATAAAAGGTGTGAGATGTAGCGCTCTATGGAATTCCAAGCAGGTCAGAACACACTAGTGAAAAGAGAAGAACTGTATCCTTATTACAGATGGATGACTTAAGGCAAATGTGGCCCATTCCAATATAAACACATAGCAAACTCCCTGAAGTTGATGAATTTAATATTGACTGAAAGGCTGTAATCTACCCAGAGGGAAGATGAGATCATGGCATTGAGCTCTCTATTGCGTCACTTTAATTCACCATCCCATTCCTACTCCCTCTATTCCCAGGTCTCGCTGCACTGTTATAATGAGGGCCAAAGTAAGCTTGTGTCAGGCAGAGAATTATCATCCCTTTTTCTTTTTCCACAGATACAGTCTGACTGTAAATTTTCCTGTATTTTAGGATTGTTGTTAATAGTTGACCCACTATTTTCCAGGGCACTATTCAATTTGTGTTCACTGGCCAAAAGCTCACCTGCAACCTAAACCACACAAACCATTTCTAATCTGTCCTTTACCTATACATGTTAACCTTTACTCTGGTACTTTTACATGTTTAAATTATAGTGTTTTATTTTCGATTGTCTGCTGTATATTGTGTGTGAGCAAACACCAAGTCAAACTCCTTGTATGTATACGTACTTGGCCAATACATTTAAAACATTATTATTATTATTATTATTATTATTATTATTCAAATGGAAATTAGCCTGAAAAACACTGGTGGATTTACTTTACCTATTTGTATGCTGGGTATGGTGTCTTTCTGCTGATTGCACAGTGGACTAACTTCAAGATGCAAACATTCCTCTAAGTCACCTGCAAACCAAATATATCAGAAATAAATCAATAACATCTGTATTACATGATACAATGATTTTATACTATTCTGCAATAAATTAATCAGGGTACCTGTAGGTGAACAATGTAATTCTGCCCTTTCCATTAATACTGAGGCTCTCGCGTATTTGATAACTCGCACACTGTGCCCTCTGAGCACGGAGCATAACGTCACCAAATTATGTTCTAGTCATATACAGGCTTCAGAAATGGTGTGGAATTTGAAACGAGGTGCAAGCCTGCACTAGAGGATCAATGTTGCTCCAGCATGAGTTTAAGGGCTTGCAATTTGGGGGCTGGGATAAGGGCACTCAAACATAACAATCATTATCCCAGGGGGCTACCTCTAACAGCACCATGTCTCCTCCCATCACCCTTATGGCCTGCAAAATCAAAGTGGCTTCTGTAGAGTTACGTAACATTTAAAAATTCATATATGTGCGTGTGTGTGTATATATATGAGAGAGAGAAAAATAGATGTATCACTATGGACGGCTTGATAGGAATCATCTATAGTTTTTTCGTTGATTGGATAGCATGCAACAAAAAACTTTTCAATGTATCTCAGGACACGTGACAATAATAAACTAAACTAAATCATGATGTCCAATTTTTGTGCAAATGAAGCACACCATGGATGGATATCGTTTCTCTGCAGCCTGATATCCCGTTTTGTTTTAAGTCCTGCGCTGTCCTTCGACTATTGGTATTTCAAATGTAATGTGTACAAAAGATGCCTTTATCCCTGCCCAAAACATTCCATTTTAAAACGAGCAGAGGACATCTTCGATTTCAAAACAGGTGCACAACCTTTTATCCGGAGTTCCGGAAACCGAAAAACTACGAAAACCGGCCATTTTTTCCAGGATGTCACCTGCACACCAAAGCTCGCGTTTGGCGCCAAACTTGACCCGAAACGACCCACGGTCAACCCAGGTCTGTACTACTGTAGCGGCTGCCTCCTCCCCGGAGACCGGGGAGACACTTAAACATCTGTAAATCATTGCTTAAATGTTAGTCAGTTAGTTTGGAGGGCTTTTATGTGAAGGGGGGGGTGAAGGGGTAAACTTTAATTCTTAGTCCCCTACCTGGTCGGAGAGGCGGGGAGCGGTCAATGCCTTACCGGGTCGCCATGCAGTAAGCTCCGCAGCGCTGTGGCCGCCAACTCCCAGCTGGGGCTGCGGGCGTCCGGCCACGGGCGGCGCCGGTTGTAGCTCCGACCCAGGAAACTCTACCCCTGGCTGCGAGGCGCTCCAAATCCACCGCTGCCCGCGGCCGGACACCCGCAGCCCCAGCTCCGCGAATGTTGGGAGTCGGCGGCGTCGCAGCGCTGGGATACCAGCGGGGAGCGGGCAATGCCTTACCGGGTCACCGTGCGGTAAGCTCCGGAGCGCTGTGGCCGCCGACTCCCAACATTCGCGGAGCTGGGGCTGCGGGCATCCGGCCGCGGGCGGCGCTGGATTTGGAGCGCCTCGCAGCCAGGGGTAGAGTTGCCGGGGTCGGAGCTCCAACCGGCGCCGCCCGCGGCCGGACGGAGTCCCCAGCTCCGCGATGTTGGGAGTTGCCGACCAGGTAAGGGACTAAGAATTAAAGTTTCCCCCTTCACACACCACACCACCACCACATAAAATCCCTCCAAACTAACTGACTGACATTTATGCAATGATTTACAATGATTCCCCGGTCTCCGGGGAGGAGGCAGCCGCTCCAGACTTTTCAAGCCGCCCGCGCTACCTTCCTAATCTACGCTAAAAATCTTCCATTCGGAAATCCGAAAATGTCCGAAATCCGACAAGTGTCTGGTCCCAAGGCTTTCGGATAAAAGGTTGTGCACCTGTACTATCAAATTCTCTTAATCTCAAATAGAGATTTTAAACACCATTCTCAGATATGCGTCAAAGACTGATCTGTTTAATAGTATAGAAAATGAATGAAAACAATCTGATTTTCTAAGCTTATCCAATATGCAATGATGATGATAGTTTTGGATACATTTGTGACGCATTCAATGTTTCAATGTGTATATAGAAATCTAGGAGTTTGAAATATAAAGCTAAAAAATAAGACTCGCTTCTATACACCAATTGTACAATTTTCCCATTCATATTTCTGTTCTTTTAATCTTTGCCTCCAGAAAAATAAATATATTCTGTAAAGGTTGTCTCCATCAAATGCAGTGTAATCCCACTAACCTTGTCTGTAAAATTCCTCACAGACTTTCTCACTCCATTGCTTGCTCATATCCCATACCCGGCAAGGATTGCAGATATCTGCACACTTAAGTGCTATCTGAATAAAAATTAAAAACAACCAAAAATTATCTAATCAAATACTAAGATTTGTTAAGTAATTTTGAAAGCAACTTGTCAATGATTTATACAGATAACCATGTAGACTGTAAATTATCTGGACTCATTAGACATATTAATGTTTGTAAATAACAGAAATCATATTTTCAATTAAAATCTGATCTTAATATTGCATAATGTGCCTATGTGAAGAAGTTTAGATGGAAGGTCATTCTAAAGAATTTATAATTTTTAATTTATCTTTACAGTAACTTAGCAAAACTGCATAGAGCATCCATTTCAGATAACATGATATGGAGAGGATGATGTGGGGTAATCCTCTTCATTTCAGTTTATCAATCTTCACATAATAAATCTGTCAAAGATATGATCTTCATTTTCAAAATCTCCAAGAAAGAGTTAATATTCTGGAGACTATTGAAAGGAACAAGAAAAACTAACTTGCAGAGGTCTAAAGACAATCAATAGGTGCAGGAGTAGGCCCTTCGAGCCAGCACCGCCATTCACTGATCATGGCTGATCATCCACAATCAGTACCCCATTCCTGCCTTCTCCCCATATCCCTTCACTCCTCTATCTTTAAGAGATATATCTAACTCTCTCTTGAAAGCCTCTAAAGAATTGGCCTCGACTGCCTTCTGAGGCAGAGAATTCCACAGATTCACAACTCAGTGTGAAAAAGTTTTTCCTCGTCTTTCTAAATGGCTTACCCCTTATTCTTAAACTGTGGGCCCTGGTTCTGGACTCTCCCAACATCGGGAACATGTTTCCTGCCTCTAGCGTGTCCAAACCCTTAATAATCTTATGTTTCAATAAAAGACCCTCTCATCCTTCTAAATTCCAGAGTATACAAGCCAGGCCGCTCCATTCAATCAACATATGACAGTCCCGCCATGCCGGGAATGAACCTCGTGAACTTAAGCTGCACTCCCTCAATAGCAAGAATGTCCTTCCTCAAATTTGGAGACCAAAACTGCACACAATACTCCAGGTGTGGTCTCATTAGGGCCCTGTACAACTGTAGAAGGACCACTTTGCTCCTAAACTCAACTCCTCGTGTTATGAAGGCCAACATGCCATTCGCTTTCTTCACTGCCTGCTGTACCTGCATGCTTACTTTCATTGACTGATGAACAGGGACCCCCATTCAGATAATTCAAGGACACCATTCAGATAATAATCTGCCTTCCTATTTTTGCTACCAAAGTGGATAACCTCACCTAACCTGTCCAAGTCACCCTGCATCCTCATAGCATCCTCCTCAGTTCACACTGCCACCCAGCTTTGTGTCATCTGCAAATTTGCTAATGTTACTTTTAATCCCTTCCTCTAAACTTCCCTTAATTAGAAAATACAGACAATAAGAATTCAAGAAAGCTAAAATAATTAATTGTTTCACACTGAAGGATCCTAGGTACTGAGAATTCAGACGGCAAAAACACCAGAAGCAAGGGTCAATTTGAAAGTACAGACTCGCTAACTAATTGATGGGCCGACTCCTTGCATTGAGAATTAATAAGCCTTGGTTAGTGGACCCATTAGAAAAGAACCAGGCGCTTTGAGTTGTATGTCTCAGGACTCCAGCCATGTCATTGCCAAGGGAATGATGCCCATGCAGCTTAATATAATGAACATGAATGTAATTCTGCATCTTCTGCACTGAATTTTTGATCTTTAAATCTAATGACGTGATCACTACTGTATTTCAAATATGAGACCAAATTTCATTTCAAGATCACCAGAAAGAAAAGGTGCAGACTGTTGCCTGTCAGCTTGTGCAGAACCTCACTAGAATGGCTGACATTAGTTATAATCGTGGCCTCTATTTTAGGCAGGCATCTTCCAACAAATAAGATTTTGTACTGCACGATGAGTTCTGGAGTTGTCACCAATGGGCTTGCAGCACTCTGGCTCTTACATTCCTCTACCGTACTGTAATATGCCCTTTAAATCTAGCAAATCTTGCTAGATAATGTGGGCTACAACACTCAAACACAAACTGGCAGAGCACCTCAATCTGTCTGCTAAACACATGCCAGATTAGACTGTGCAGAACCTGAGAACCCATTTATATTCAAGGAGAGGAATGGCTGGAGGGAGGTAGGTATAACGTAATTTACAGTATTGAATTAATTGTGTTTGCCTTAAACATTTTTAATTGTTTAATTGTATTTATTCATAGATTTCGAATGATTCTTACATTCCAAGACTTGCAAGCATGGCATTGCAGGTTGCAAGTCTCCTTTAGAAATTAAAACCTCAGTCCCGTTCATGGATGGGACATTTTAATCGGCCACTCACATAGCAACATTATTTTGTGATGGCAGGCCTTGTCATTTTACACTTGGATCCTATTTACTGTTGTCAGAATTTCTGATATATGGCGGTGATGTATCGGGGCAATACACTGCAGGCAGCAAATTCTGCCCCATAATTGGATCGTAATTCCATATATAGAGAATATCAAAATTATTTATTTCCAAAGTCAAATAATACCACAATATGGTGAATTTTTTTTCATTGGCGGAAATACAATATTGAATGAAATTTGGCCCAGCATTGGAAACAGAATTGGCGTCCTGATAGAAAGCAGAAGGTGGTGGTGGAAGGTTGATTTGCGGACTGGAGGCATGTGAGTGGTAATGTGCCCCAGGGATGGTGCTGGTCCCATCTCTGTCATCCATGTCAATAATTTTGATGACTGTACAAGGCATGATTAGTAAGTTTACAGTTGACACGAACATAGGTGGCATCGTAGTCAGTGAAGATGGTTATCAAGAATTGGAGCAGAATCTTAATTAGCAGGGCAAGTGAGCCAAGGAATGGCTAATGGTGTTCAATTCAAATAGTATGAAGTGTTGCAATTTAGGAAGTCAAACCAGGGCAGGGCATTCTGAGTGAACAGTAGGACCCATTTGTGTTGTGTTACACAATTATCTAGGAGCACATACATCATTCCCTGAAAGTGGCATCTCAGGTAAATAGGGTGGTAAAAATGGCTTTTGATGTATTGTCCCTCATCGGGCAGGAAATTGTATTCCTTACAGATATTCCTTACAGTTGTACAATATGTTGGTGAGGCTGCATTTGTGTTATTGTGTTCAGGGTTAGTCATAGGTTAGAAGTTATTAAGTTGGAAAGAGTGCAGAGACGTTTTATGAGTATGTTACCAGGACACGAGGGCCTGAGCTATACGGAGAAGATGGGCAGCTTTATTCCTTTGAGCGCAGTAAGCTGAGGAATAATCTTATGGAGATAATTAATAACCATAGAGCATAGGTGAGAGGGGAATGATTTAATTGGAACCCGAGAGGCAACTTTTTCATGGAGAGTTATGGGTATATGGAACAAACTGCCTGGAGAAGTTGTTGAGGCAGGTACATTAACAATATTAAAAAGACATTTGGAAAATTACATGGATAGGATAGGTTTTGAGGAATATCCCTAAATAGGACCAGCTTAAATGTAGCATGTACGCTGGCATGGATAAAATGGGCTGAAGGGCCTGTTTCTCTGCTGTATGGCTCCATGTTCAATTGTTTAATTCTGGAAAAGTAAAATAAAACGCAAACTATAATGTAAATAAATAATTGAGGTCCTTTGTATTTTTGAATTTTTAAATACCTTGTGGGACGGGTGGGGAAAAATACTTGAAAGCATGTATGGAGAATTACAGACCTCAGAAATAGAATAGTTTCCTTTATAGGATTACGATGTAAATAGCCAAGTATGTAGTCCAACAAAAAGAGCAGTGTCGACTGCATACAATAAAGCTTTAAATATTGCTGAGGCAATCACAATGTAACCGATTTGAGACCAGTGCTTAAAAAAAGGCAGTCGTCCTTGACAGACATTCAGATGTGAACAAGTATTTAAGAGATGAGGTTCTGGATCTTCTGCTAACTGGCAAGTCACCCAGGTTTATTGATCAACTGCCTACTAAAATCACTTTAAACTGGAGCAAGGCAAGGATTGTGATTTGCACATAAGTTAATGTTCAGCTGATTGGCAAGAACCAGCACAATGTATTTCATATTAACTGGCAAGAACTGTCCACAGAATAGTTTTGATGGAATATCTTGGACATTCACAAACATTCATGAAAAAAATAAAATAAAAAAGTTAATTTTAAATTTAAAAAAAATTAAAAATCAGCATTTATAAATATTTTCAAATAATTAAATATATTTGAATCAACTCAGAGACGCATTTCAAAATCAGAGTTTATCTTAGAGCCTACACAAAATCGCGAATTCCTGCACTCTTATGCAGGTTATGTCCAGGCAATTCTGTGTAAACGTAATGGTCTTACAGATTTCAGGCTAGCTCATTTATTATGGCATGCCATTAACCCACCTGCAAAATGAAGTGCTTATGATCTGCATCCTCCAATGATAAATCTCTGTTATCTGAATGAGCTTTCATTCTTATAAGAAACTCATTTTGTCGGCTAATATCTGTGGCCAGAATAAGAGAACCTAATTGTTGTTCAACGTCTTGTCTGTAACAAAAAAATATATATTCTCAAAATGGACGTCTTACTGATTGTAGCAAAACAATGGTGTAACAGTTTGCAAGATTAAGCGTAATCATATACATTTACAACAGGATTGAGATCAGTTGGGAAGGTGGGCCAAGGAATGAAGAGTCTGAAGAAAGGTTCCTGTAACTTCACCTATTCCTTTTGCCCAGAGATGCTGCATGACCCGCCGAGTTAACACAGCTTTTTGTGTCTCTCCAAGGAATGACAAATGGAATTTAACAGTACAAGTTTGAGGACTTACCAAGTAAATGCAGAGCCTTGGAGAGTATTGTAGAACAGAGAGATTGAAGAGTACAAATGCATGGTTCCCTGAAGGTGGACAGATTCATTAGGATGTCACTTGGACTTACAGGCTGAGTTATGGGGAGAGTTTGGATAGGTTGGGACTTTATTATTTGGAGCATTGGAGGCTGAGGGTTGACCTTATTGAAGTTTACAAAATCATGAGGGACATATAATAAAGTGAACACTCAGATCCCCCCCCCCCCCCCCCCCCCCTCTCCCCCCTTATTCCCCCCCCTTTTAAATGTAGCATGTACGCTGGCATGGATAAACCTCAGAACTCTAATGTAAATAACCTATCTTGTAATTCCCTGAACCCTCCTCTCCCCCCTCCCCCCCCCCCCCCCCCCCTCCCCCCCCCCCCCTCCCCCCCCCCCCCCCCCCCCCCCCCCCCCCCCCCCTCCCACCCCCCCCCCCTTCCCTCCCCCCCCCCCCCCCCCCCCCCCCCCCCCCCCCCCCCCCTTCCCCCCCCCCCCCCCCCTCCCCCCTCCCCCCCCCCCCCCCCCCCCCCCTCCCCCCCCTCCCCTCCCCCCCCTTGCCTGGTAGTAAGATGCGAGGGGAAACTATAGAAGTAGATACAGTAACGACTTTCAAAAGACATTCGAACACAAATCTGGATAGGCAGGGATTAGAGGAATATGGATCAAATGCTGGAGGATGGGAATATCCCATAATGCCAACTTGGTCGACATGGCAATTTAGGATGAAGGGCTTGTTTCCATGTTTTATAGCTCAATGACAGTTAATGCTGCCTGACAGCTCCTGCTGCCCAGGTTTGATTCTGGCAACATCCTTGTACATCTTCTCTGCAATATTTCCAACTTAACGACAACTTTCCTATATCAGGCTGACCAAAACTGAATACTACACTCCACAAGTGTGGTCTCATCAAGTTTCAGATGAATGCACCTTTTCCAAATTATTTTCTCTGCTTCAACTGTCATTCTGTTCACAATCAAATAGCTTGTTATTGAACCAAAGCAAATGCAACTGTATCCCTCAGCATTGCATGGAATAGTGGAAAATAAACACCAACAATTCTCAACATGGACTTCCCATGCCATATTTTATCCTCATGAATTCAAACAGCAATTGAATATTTGAACCAAATGGGCAGATTATGCCCAATGGTTAATTATGATTTAATTTTTAGACTTTAGCAGAATTATCTTTTAGTAGAGATTTGCTGCAAGATCAAGCTTCAAGATTCAATTTAATTGTCATTTGGACCCCTTGAGGTCCAAAGAAATGACGTTTCTGCAGCCATACATTACAAACAAATAGACCCAAGACACAACATAATTTACATAAACATCCATCACATTGCTGTGATGGAGGGCCAAAAAAAACTTCTCTCCACTGCACTCCCCCCCCCCCCCCCCCCCCCCCGATGTCAGTCAAAGTCAAAGCCCCCGGCTGGCGATGGCGATTGTCCCACGGCCATTAAAGCCACGCCGGGTGATGCAAGGTCGCACACCGGGTTCTTGGTGTTAGAGTCCCGCAGCCATTCCAAGCCGCGCGGGGCGGTGCTGTGAGGCCCCGCTCCAGGAGCTCTTCGACCCCGCAACTCGGGCGGGAGAAGTCGCCGTTGCGAGAGCCCTGAAAAGCGGTCTCCCTCCAGGGACCCGCGGGCTCCCGGTGCCGTCGTCCGCCAGACCCGCAGTTGCAGCCTCCGAATCTCCGGAGGTCGGGACGCAGCAGCAGCAGCGTTCCACCACCGCTCCACCCGCTCCGGACTCGGCCAGCTCCGCGACGGTGAGGTGAGTCGTCGGCACCCGAGTCCCCGGTCTTCTCCTGTTGGAGGCCGCTCCTCGTTGCAGCCCCAACGACAACGGAGACCCGACAAGAAAAGGTCGGGTCCCCCGTGCAGGGAGAGATTTAAAAGTTACCCCCTGCCTCCCACCCCACCCCCACCCCCCCACACACACACCCCAACAAAAAATAACAAAAACTACATAGAAACATAGACAAAAAATAATAAAAACGCGGACAGGCTGCAGAGGCCGCTGCTGACGAGAGTGCAGACAATTTACTCACATTATTTCCACAGGCAGGTGAGTCAGTAACCCTGATTCTCGGAGCATTCCAACTGTAGATCGCCAGTGGTGATTCTCCAGTACGGAGATATTCTTTAGAGAAAGCAAATAAAAATGAATAACATTGATTCTTTATTTCCGTGATGGCTCACTGAGCAAATGCCATTTTAATATAAAGTCACCAATACTAATTTGACCTTAGTTAATGGATATTAAGAGCAAGAGTAGTAGGGATCATTACTTCTGCCTCGGTCTAGAACAATAACGTTGAACTTTGTTCATGCTATTCAGTTCTGATATACTATAAGTTTTTAAAAGATATATTCAGCAAACCTTGGTATTGGACATCTGATTTTGGAAATTCATTATGTCTTGAGCTATGATTAGAGAACATATACACCACGATGATTTTAAAGAAGCTTGCTTAAGTTAATGCAGTAATGTTTGTTAGTTTTGAAACAAACATTTGTTCCAATAATTTTGGTCTACCTTAAAGTTAAATCGTTACATTAAAGGATTCTGGTTGGTGAGGGATGGTTACTTTCAGTTTCACAACTAATCGTGGCCTTTGAACATGCACGATGCACAATTCCTTTGCTCTTTAGACCATTAGCCATCAATCAAGCCGTAATCACAACAATATTAAATAATCACAATGGTAAAATACAGCTTGTACAGTAATTAAAGCAATAATGAGACATCATTGAACATTATCTTTAGTAATTCTCACTGCATCTTAACTGGCAAAAAATACAATTTTCACCTGGTATAAGCTGGCTAAGTGATGTTTAGTTTTAATCAAAAAAGGCTGATTGACTCCTGGATGATCAACATCATGGGCTGCAGCTGCCATCAAACCAAGCATTATATCAAGTGGTGTCAAAAATCGGGCAAGCTTCAATACATGTAAAATAAAATGGAAAATTATTATAAGAGATTTATAATTATTTATTTTGTCATAAAAGTTCTCAGAATATAACTGATACAATTCAATCATTCTGAGAGAAGGTTGGGGTTGTATTGTAGTAAAATGTATTCTCCTATGTGTATGTAGTAAATATATAAAATCTCTCAAAGCTATACACTTAGAGTTTAGGCTAATTTAACATACGTGAGTTTAGCTAAAGACAGATGACTGAAAAACACAAATTCTTCTGTACCATCACACGAGTAGTAATTAATAATGATAACATTTAGAATCCTAACGTGTTACTGATGCGGAAAACATGTTCAATTAATCTTAACCATGGCTTTGGTTGCACGATAATGCACAGTAGGAAGCATTCTAGGCAATGTATTAGGTTGGGGGTTGTGGCCACAGCGCTATGGGTCATAGACTGTTCTGGAAAATTCTCTTATAACAATGAGTCTTTGCAATTCTCTTTCTCAGCGGAAGTTGTGCCTTTGATTATTTTTCAGGCAGGGGTAAAATTCTGGATAAGCCTAGTGGTGAAAAGTTACCAGTGGGCAGTGGGATTGCAGTTACATTGGGATTGACTTGATCTTACAGAACGGTGGGTGGGCTCAAGGGTCCGAGAGGGAGAGAAGGAGAGGGGGGGGGGGTGGGGGCGAGAGGGAGTGAGGGGGGGGGGGGGGGGAAAGGGGGAGGGAGGGAGAGAAAGAGGGAGGGGGAGAGAGGAGAGAAAAGGGAGGGAGAGAGAGGGGAGGGCCAAAGAGAGGGATGGAGGGAAAAGAGGGAGGGAGAGGTGATGGAGAGAGAGAGAGAGAGAGAGCAGAGACTGAGGCACATGGGAGCAGGTTGAAAAAATGAAGACAAGGAAAGCTGTTGGAGGCCTTCCTATACACTACAAGTGAGTAACAGATGCAGGCAGATACGGTGAAATTACATAATCTGTTTTGCCTTGTTCTTTGTGTTAACACGTGCCTGCGAAAAAAAACCCAACAAATTGCACGCAGGGATTTTTGAAAATTTCAGGAAATACCATCAAATTCCAGGAAATTTGGGATTCTATTTAAGGATGAAAAAATTTGAGGCATGGAAGCACTGAGGTTGTTAGACGTGTTCATTGATATTCAGTCTTTTGACCATGTCATAATATTTGGCTGCAGTTTTCACTTCATTATTTCTATGGGATTTTTTTTTAAGTGAGTATATTAAAATCAAAATGACAATCCAGGGCCAAATTATATTAATTGGGTTACTGGCTGTCTCAATTTGTAATTGAAAACATTAAAAAAAAACATTTATTGATTTGTCAATCACGTGGTTTATGTACCAGCATATCAGAATTTACCCTCTGGAGACCGATACCTATTACATTTACAGATCCGAAGGTGGACACTTAGAGGTACACGCGCAAAATGAATATTGGTGAATGTTAGAAATAAATTGATGAAAATATGTAGATTTATACTTTATTAGTGAAAAGTATTTATCAGGACCACCAGGTGGCGCCGAACGATGGCTTCCTCTCCAATGGTCAGTCAGTCAGTCTCGTCGTCTTTTTCCTTGTTTGGTGCTTTTAGTCTGTTGTTAAATGTATGTTTTAGTGAACCTTCTAGTTGTGTTTTATGTGTGGGGTGGGGAAAACTTTAAAAAAATCTCTTTTCCCCGACGGAGATTCCATATCGTCCGCACTGCGGCCTAACATCGAGGAGCTGGCGGCCTCTGCTGGAGACCGACGTCGGAGCTCCGTCCGCGGAGAACCCGATGCTGGAGCCTCGGTCACCGGCCGCTGGAGCCTCGGTCACCGGCCTCGGGAGCCTCGATCACCGGCCCCGGGAGCCTCGATCACCGGCCGCGGGAGCCTCGATCACCGGCCTCGGGAGCCTCGATCACCGGCCTCGATCACCGGCCCCGGGAGCCTCGATCACCGGCCGCGGGAGCCTCGGTCACCAGCCGCAGGGTTGGTGGAAATGGGTGTTTGATGGTTATTACAAGCTCAGTAGTCAGAAGGGGCTGTTTTCATATTGTGACTCTCCAACCCAAATCTTAACCAGTCTTTTCTTTCAAATGCTGATAGACAATGTATTTATTGTAATTTGCTTATATTTCTGATTTTTAGCATTTGGAGTTTTTTTTTCCAATGCAATGTCCAGTTGTGAACAATTTCCATCACCTGAACCTGTCCTTTAACTTACCTGATTTTAAAACAAAACTGACCTGACGGCCCTATAGTAACTCTTTGAATGAGCCTTCCATACTTTAATCGCCCCTTTTTTGACATCTCTCAAAGCTCCTTTATGAAATTAACGGTACTGATAGATTTAAAACCAAGCTGTTTTTAGCTAGTTTTGCAGAAATTTAAGCTAATAAGCACTTGTGTAACATAAACTCTCTGGGGTTTTGTTTTTTCAGATCCCATAAAATACCCCTGTTTGTATGAACTATTTTTCAGCTCGTGGTTCACCTGAGTGAGCTTCATCTGTGCTAGAGATGCTTTATTTGAATGAATATAGATTCAACACAAAATGAATGGACCATCCTAACATGTCTTCATTTACTCTTTGGGGGAGGGGGCACGGTGATAGTTGTCCATCACTCGTTAATAAGGGACCTAATATAATTAATTGCACACAACCTTAACCAACATTGTATCAACATAGCAACTACATCCAGGCATGTTCAAATAAAGTGTACAATTGTGGGAAATCCTGGGAATAAGTTCCAGCTATTAGACTGATTATTATCGTATCTATATTTTTAACTGGAGTAACTTTAGCAGAACACTCAGGGCCCTGCTCTGAGTTTTGTGAGGATTAAGTGACTGCATTTTGTTGATCCATCTGTATAAATGCAGGACAAATACAAGGACACAATTGGATATCAAGTCACTCTCAGTCCCCATTATCTGAAGATACTGGGTCAGAGTTTTTTCTCTTCTACTCGATGCCTATTGAATACCTAAATAAAACATGGTAAATCTGTACTATAGTGTTACACACAATAAATGCGATAACGTATTTGACACTGAACAAGAAACCTATTTACAAATTGTGCTTAGTCTAGTTTGAAGCATGTAGATTTTGGAGTGTGAATTAGTATCAAATGCCTGCACAATAAATTACATTTCTGAGTGATAGTCTGATTGCTTTCAGAAAGAAAGGCTCCTTATTAGACTCTTCAACTTTTGGCATTAATTTGTGCTTTTAAAGTAAGTTCTCATCCGTTTTCACCCCTCTTCAGAACACGTGGATTCCCTCCCTGAATGCAGCTCCATTCGTACCTGCTGCTCTCAGAACCATGGTGGCTCCTGATCAAACAAGGACTCTTGGTAGGTCTGATTATTATTGTTGGACTTGAAACTGTGCTCCTTCAATGTCTAGACATGTACACGTCCATTAGCATTTCTAGATAGAAAGTAAAAGCAGGAACATCCTTCAATTTTTAAAAAAATGTGACGTCAGGTCACTAATTCTGATGTTGTTGCCGCATTTCTAGTATACCATGAGATTTAAAATACTTGCTGGTTAGCTTAGCCCAGCCTATTACAAGATTTTGTTGAAAACTTTGGAGCCTGATTTACTTTAAAGCACTACAAGGGATCAAATTAATAATGAGAAATCAAAATGATAACTTCCTCTTGTTTTTTCATTTCTTCTCTTTTGTAATGTTAAAGAAGCAATCAACTTGCTGTGCTCAAGTCCTTTGGGATTAAATATCCCTTGTCCATGTAGCCATTTTTAATGTGTACAGTAAATGTTAGCATGCCACCCAACAATGATAGCAGGACATTGGGAGTATCAATGGCAATAAAAGACCTCCTTTATATCAGTGAGACCAAATATATTCTACATGTCCGTTTAACTGAACACTTATGCTCTGTCCACCAAAGCCTGCTGGAGCTCCCAGTTGCTCACATTTTTATGTCCCCTTCCCATTCCACATTCCCTCTCTTTCTACTGCCCCTTCCCCCACACCCTGATACAAATACATTTCTCCCGCCATCCTAATCACCCTTAATGACCCTGCTCCCTTCCCCTCCTCCTTGTGCTCATCTCCCATCCCCAAGTCCCATAGTTCCCCTTTTATCACCACTATGTTCCTTCACTCCGTCCCAATTCACTCATTCCGCCCTCCAGCTTTCCATTTCACTTTTTTCTTCTTCACTTATACGGCACCCTTTTATCAACTTTTCACCTCTAACATTTGTCACCTACATCACCAATCTGCCAATCCACCTTTCTCCACTTCACCTATCATTTACCAGACTTTGCCGCACCCCCAGCTCTCTTTTCCAGCTTTCTCAACCAATCTGAAGATGGGTCCCAACTATTAGATAAACTCAGCAGGTCAGGCAGCATCTTTGAAGCAAGATGCAGCTGCCGGGAATGTTGAGTTCCTCCACTAGTTTGTTTTTGCTCCAGATTCCAGCATCTGTAGACTTCTGTGTCTCCATAATGGTCCAGAAAACTTTTTCATTTAGTTTACACTTCATTAAGTTAAACTTCCATGCTGATATCAGGAGATTGAAATAGTTTACTGTAAAGTATTTGGACACCATATTAACTGGGTCATATATCAGTATTTTTTTATAAATTCCTGTAAAATATTTATTGTTAGACTTCACTCGCCAACTGCCACAAAATAGGTTACAAAAACATGCTTCAATTTAAGTTTGATAAATTCATTAGTTGAGCATTGCAATCAATACAAACCCTAACTTAAGAAAAACAAAACAAATGTTGTCATTTTTTAAGTACCAGTTTGTTTGGTTAATATCAACAAGATATTTAGCGTTGGCTTTAGGAGAATTTAATCAAATCCCACTTCCAGTGTAAGAGGAACCCTGGCCAATTTCCCTCATGTCACTTTAACATTGAGGAGGAAATAGCTTTGTTTCCAGGTCAGTGACTCATTGCAACATTACTTTTTATCACAAAAAAACCCATTAATAACAAACAAAATAGTTTTAAAGAACATTTATTCATACCTTGGGTTCTTTCAGGTAGCAATGCATTGCCTGAGTCACATCAGCAGCATGAACTGCATTATGATATGGGTTCTGGCTGTGGTAATCTTCTTGAATCATAACTGATAGGGAAACAATAAATATGTACATGTTCGTCAAAAAAGCAGCCACTGAGATACTTAAGCACTTTGTTTCTTTTTTTGTAAACCAGCATCTACAGTTCCTTGATTCTATAAAAACATTATATATTACTTTAAGTAATATGTAAATCAGTTTACAATGATGGGATAACCTTCAGTCCCCACATGCACTGCTCAAGTTTCGGCCGATACCAATGTGGACTAACTTAAAATACAGGAGAACATGCCCCAACCTTGCATTGCAAAGGAGGGAATAGCACCGTATGTGCTCGTCTGTGGTAATGTAGCCAAGGATAACAACCAATAGTGAGGAACATGAACCAACTTCTGTATTTCATTATTTGTGTTTTTCTTTCAAGAAAAACCCCCACTAATTTCTGAATTTTACAGCTGTAATGTTGGCAAAGTCTCTCAGTACTTGCTCTGGGAAACTGCATGTAATTTCTGGCATCTGGACAGGTTTTAATTGCAGAAATTCAATTATTACCAGCAGTGATACCCTGATCCTCAACGTTTGTACTTTTGCAGTCTTTGCAGCTGTAAACAATGCTAAAACAGTGTATTTTTTAAAGAAAAGTTTTTCTAACTAAGAACCATTGAAAGACTTTGGTCTTTCAATGGTTCTTGTAGTTATTCTCATTAATCCACCATTACAATGAACCTTCATCTGGATATATAATAAAAGGATTTCATATGACTCCTTGTGTGTTGATCCAGAGGATCTACTATCATGCGAAACAAATCTCTTAAATCTCACTTCTCTCTGTTAAATCTAACATAATTTCCAATTATTGTAATAATATTCTCATTAATATTCTTGTTGTTCTGATGATCTTGCAACCCCCAGGACCAAACCTACCTGGCCCAAGCGGACCCATCGAGATAGGGCTACTTCAACCGGCAAGGCCTGCAGCCTACACACAGCCCCCACATCCTCGATCTCACGGAGCTGCCAACCCAACTGGACGAGTGGGCAAAACTGAGTATGGAGCCAGACATGGAGGGACTATCGACCCGACCAGACAACTGGAACTGACTGAGCGTGGGTCCCAATATCAAGGAACCATCGACCCGACTGGATCACTGAGTCCCATCGAGTGTGGGCCCTGGCGTCAAGGAAATGCCAACCTGACCGAGTATGGGCCCCGACACCGAAAAGATGCTGAGCTGTTCCAACCACTGGTCTCGATCGAGTACAACCACAAAAGTGTTAGATCCGCCTACCTTACTGGACAACCAGGCATGACTGAATATGGACTCCAACGCCAAGGGGCCAGCGACCTGCTCCGACCACTGGGCCCAAACGAGTGCATCCCCCGAAGCAGAGGATCCGAAGACTTGACCAAACAACCGAGCCTGATTGAGTGCATGTTGTGGCATCAAGGAATTGCTGTCCTGACCGAACAACTGCGTGCCACATCCCAACTTCTGAGCCTGACCAGGCCACAAGTCAAACCTCCCGGACGGCCTGACAGCACTAGCCGAGTCTCAGATCGCACTGGGGGCATCCGCCTACCTAATGGAGCGGCCGACTCCGTGCTCCAACTCCCAGGCCGGACCAGGAGAAATCGTCCTCTTAGGAAGCGTGGAAGGCGAGCTGGACTGAAGGTGAAACTGAGAGAGCATGGTTGCACATACCCCCTCCCCAACATATTACTGGTAAACATCCAAGGTATTGAAAACCAGCTGGATGAATTTAAAGCTAGACTCGCCGACAAGAATGTTCAAAGGAGCTACTGCGTGCTCTGTTTTACAGAGACATGGCTCACCCCTGCTTTACTCAACTGCGCATTACAACCCGAGGGCTTCTCGCTACATCGGATGGACCGCACAGCGTCCTCTGGCAAGGATGAGGGTGGAGGGGTCTGCTTTCTAATTAATTCCACTTGGTGCTCGGATGTGGTTGTCCTCGCGACCTCCTGCTCCCCTGCCCTGGAATATCTTGCAGTGAAGTGTCATCCCCACCACCTGTTACAGGAATTCACTTCAGTAATCCTGACAGCAGTCCATATCCCTCTCCAGGCCGATGTTAAACTTGCACTTGAGGAATTACGTGCTGTTGTCAATAGCTTTGAAACAAAATACCCCAGGGCATTGTGCATAATAGCCGGGAATTTCAATCAGGCCAACCTCACGAGTGTGCTACCAAATTACAACCAACACGTCTCCTGGCCAACCAGAGGTTCAGATGTCCTCGACCATTGCTATACGACAATCAAAAATGCATACCGCGCCGTACCCCGACCGAACTTTGGAAAATCTGACCACCAGGCTATGTTTCTACTCCCTGTTTACGAGCAGAAACAACAGTAGGAGGATCCGGTACAGAAAGTTGTACGGTGCTGATCTGAGAAATCAGATGAGATCCTTTATGACTTCTTTGAATTGGTTGATGGGCCATAATCATGGACGCTCTCCCAAGGGAGTGTGAAGTATAGATGTAGTCAAGGGGGAAAGAGGCTGGTTTGTGCGATGGACTGCGCTACATGCACAACTCTACAATTTTTGCAGTCTTGAGCAGAGCTGTAACCAAACCAAGCTGTGATGCATGGCTGTTGGATGATTTCTATGGTGCATCTGCAGAATTTGGCAAGAGTCATTGGAGACATGCATTGACGTCAATTTAGTTTAGTTTAGAAATACAGTGTGGAAACAGGCCCTTCAGCTCACTGAGTCCACACCGACCAGCAATCCCTGCACATTAACGCTATCCTACACACACTAGAGGGACAATTTACACTTATACCAAGACAATTAACATACAAACCTGTACATATTTGAAGTGTGGAAGGAAACCGAAGATCTCGGAGAAAACTCGCACAGGTCACAGGGAGAACCTACAAACTCCGTATGGACAGCATGTGTCATTGGGATCAAACCCAGGTCACCAGCACTCCAAGCGCTGTAAGGCAGCAACTTTACTGCTGCACCACCGTCCTGCAATTTCTTCAATATTTCTTGTTATCAGCTATTTCTCAATTCACAATATTTCTATTTCCTTTCTTAATGTCCATGTCCAAATTATAAAACCACTTTCTGTAAAAGTCGGCAAATGTTTAATAAAATGTTTTTTTTAATTCGATAATATTAGTTCTGTGTGAATTCTTCATTTTTACATTCAGAAGCCTTTTCCCAGGATGGAAAGATCTAATTCTACATGGCATCGTTAAAAGCAGAGCGGGGCAATGTTTAAAGGAGATGTGCACGGCTAGTTCTTTTTACACAGAGGATGGTGAGTGCCTGGAATGTGCTGCCTGGGGTGGTGATGGAGGCAGGTATGATAGTGGCATTTACAGACTTTTGGTAAAGCACATAAATATGCCTGGGATGGAGGGATATATATTATGGGCAGGCATATTAGTGTTGGTCTTGATGTCATGTTTGGTCCCGTCATTGGGTTGGAGGGTCTATTTCTGTTCTATAATCGGATTTTGACTAACCATATAACAATTACAGCACGGAAACAGGCCATCTTGGCCCTACAAGTCCGTGCTGAACAATTATTTTCGCCATCTCCCATCTACCTGCACTCAGACCATAACCCTCCATTCCTTTTCCATCCATATACCTATCCAATTTATTTTTAAATGATAAAATCGAACCTGCCTCCACCACTTCCACTGGAAGCTCATTCCACACAGCTACCACTCTCTTTGAGTAAAGAGGTTCCCCCTCGTGTTACCCCTAAACTTCTGTCCCTTAATTCTCAAGTCATGTCCTCTTGTTTGAATCTTCCCTACTCTCAATGGGAAAAGCTTATCCACGTCAACTCTGTCTATCCCTCTCATAATTTTAAAGACCTCTATCAAGTCCCCCCTTAACCTTCTCTGCTCCAGAGAATAAAGACCTAACTTATTCAACCTTTCTCTGTAACTTAGTTGCTGAAACCCAGGCAACATTCTAGTAAATCTCCTCTGTACTCTCTATTTTGTTGACATCTTTCCTATAATTGGGCGACCAAAATTGTACACCATACTCCAGAATTGGTCTCACCAAAGCCTTGTACAATTTTAACATTACATCCCAACTTCTATACTCAATGCTCTGATTTATAAAGGCTAGCGTACCAAAAGCTTTCTTTACCACCCTATCTACATGAGATTCCACCTTCAGGGAACTATGCATAGTTATTCCTAGATCCCTCTGCTCAACTGCATTCCTCAATTCGCTACCATTTACCATGTACATCCTATTTTGATTTGTCCTGCCAAGATGTAGCACCTCACACTTATCAGCATTAAACTCCATCTGCCATCTTTCAGCCCATTCTTCCAAATGGCCTAAATCTCTCTGTAGACTTTGGAAATCTACTTCATTATCCACAACACCACCTATCGTAGTATCATCTGCATACTTACTAATCCAATTTACCACACCTTCATCCAGATCATTGATGTACATGACAAACAACAGTGGACCCAACACAGATCCCTGAGGCACCCCACTAGTCACCTGCCTCCAACCTGACAAACAGCCATCCACCATTACTCTCTGGCGTCTCCCATTCGGCCACTGTTGAATCCATCTTGCTACTCCTGCATCTATACCCAACAATTGAAGCTTAACCAACCTTCCATGAGGAACCTTGTCAAAGGCCTTACTAAAGTCCATATAGACAACATCCACTGCTTTACCCTCATCAATTTCCCTAGTAACCTCTTCAAAAAAATTCAAGAAGATTAGTCAAACATGACCTTTCAGGCACAAATCCATGTTGACTTCCTAATCAGACCCTGTTTATCCAGATGCTTATATATATTATCTCTTAAGTATCTTTTCCATTAATTTGACCACCACTGAAGTCAAACTAACAGGTCTATAATTGCTAGGTTTACTCTTAGAACCCTTTTTAAACAATGGAACAACATGCGCAGTATGCCAATCCTCGGGCACTATTCCCGTTTCTAATGACGTTTGAAATATTTCTGTCATAGCCCCTGCTATTTCTACACTAACTTCCATCAATGTCCTAGGGTATATCATGACCTGGAGACTTATCCACTTTTATATTTTTCAAAAGTGTCAGTACTTCTTTTTCTTTGAATCTCATAGTATCCACAGCTAGTTTACTTGTTTCCCTTCCCTCACATAATTCAATATCCTTCTCCTTGGTGAATACCGAAGAAAATAAATTGTTCAATATCTCCCCCATCTCTTTTGACTCTGCAGATAGCTGTCCACTCTGTCTCTCTAATGGACCAATTTTATCCCTCGTTATCCTTTTGCTATTAATATAGCTGTAGAAACCCTTTGGATTTACTTTCACCTTACTTGCCAAAGTTACCTCGTATCTTCTTTTAGCTTTTCTAATTTCTTTCTTAAGATTCTTTTTACATTCTTTATACTCCTCAAGCACCTCATTCACTCCATGCTGCCTATAATTATTGTAGATCTCTCTCTTTTTCTGAATCAGGTGTTCAATTTCCCTTGAAAACCATGGCTCTTTCCAATTTTTACTATTTCCTTTCAACCGAACAGGGACATAAAGATTCTGTACTCTTAAAATTTCCTCCATTTCTCTTCTACATCCTTCCCATAAAACAAAATGTCCAAATTCACTCTTTTTAAATCCCACAAAATTTCTACAAATTGAGCTTTGGAAATTAGATACAAGCCAATTTTATAATAGTGAGGAAACATTGCTGGACTCAAACGTCACCTGTCTATGTTCTCCAGAGATGCTGCCTGACCTACTGAGTTACTCCAACAGTTTCAGTTTAGTTTATTGTCATAGCAAAATTGCAAATACCGGATTTCCCGGAGTCCATGACGCTATCTTTTACTCTAAATGAAGGCCAGAAAATGTACCTTTGTCTTGGAGGCCGAAGGTTAGGCTGAGCAATGCCACTCTCGTAGCGACTGCTCCGCGGAATCTGCCACGCCTTCGTCCTTGGAACTGTCAACTGTGAAGTGGGAAGCGGCTGTAAAAGGACAGCACCGGGGGGGGGGGGGGGGGGGGGGGGAGGTGGGGGGAGAGTTCCTTGGCAGTCTGGCCCAGGTCAGCACGGACTGGGCTGCACAAAGTTGCAAACTTGGCTAGGCGGCCAAGGGTAAAGTTGCGGGGAGGGCTGGCGTGTTGAGAAGGAGGGGATCGGGGATCATGCCAGCAACTCGCTCACTGCTGCCGCGACGCTCCGGGCGCGGAGCCACTGCATTGCGGCCGGGGAGGGAAGTAGCTCGGATGGCTGCGCGCGGCCGCCGGGACCGGACAGCGGAACCAGCCACCACCTTGGCGCCTTCTGCCAGCCAGTCACGGTGTCCTTCGGCACAGGCGCAACAGCTGGAGGCAGTGGTTAGCGCTCTCTCTCCCTCCTCATTGCCTCCTTGAAGGAGTTTCACATCTTCCTTTCTACTGACTAAACCAAACCCTTGATCCTGTCCCGCCAGCACTTGTCACCTTCATCCGAGATGACCCTGCAATATTGTTTAGTACAGGCCATATATCAGCTCTGATAAGATTGATCACGCCTCCCAAAACTCAAAAACATCTGCGAATAGTGGTGCAGGAAGTTCCCATGTTACAACAGGGTTGATAAAGTATTAAAGTAACTCAGCCGATCAAGCCACATCTCTGAAGGACATGGATAGGTGATGTTTCAGGTTAGGACCCTTCTTCAATTGCCTAGGTCCTCCCGCGATGTTGCCTGACCTGCTGAATTTCTCCCAGCACTTTGTTTTATTTGTAAACCAGCGTCCATTGTATTTTGTGCCTATAACAAGGTTCATAAGTCATAGGAACAGAATTAGGCCATTTGGCCCATCAAGTCTACTCCGCCATTCAACCATGGCTGATCTATCTTACCCTCGTAACTTAATTCTCCTGCCTTCTCCCCATAAGCCCTGACACCCGTACTAATCAAGAATCTATCTCTGCCTTACAAATGTCCATTGACTTGGCTTCCACAGCCTTCTGTGGCAGTGATTTCCAGATTCACCACCCTCTGTGGGATATGCAGGGATCGCTGGTCGATATTGACCGTGGACCGAAGGGCCTGTTTCTGCGCTGTATCTCTATACTAAACATTGACTAAAGAAATTTGTCCTCATCTCCTTCATAAAGGAACGTCTTTTAATTCTGAGGCTATGAACTCTGGTCCTAGACTCTCCCACTTGTGGAAAGATCATCTCCACATCCACTATATCCAGGCCTTCACTATTCAGTAGGTTTTCCCCTCATCCTTCTAAACTCCAGCCAGTAGAGGGCCCATGCCATCAAACGCTCATCGTTTGTTAACCCACATTCCTGCGATCCTCCTTTGGATCCACTCCAGAGCCAGCACATCCTTCCTCGGATCTGGAGCCCAAAATTGCTCACAATACTCCAAATGCGGTCTGACCAGCGCCTCTTTGAGCCTCAAGTTCAGTTATTTAGCAATATTCACCTCTTTTTACCCTAGTTTTGTTGATTTCGATCCAGTTATCAGGGCCAATATGGAAACAGCAAACACTTCCACAGATGGGAAAGGAGGTGCATGTGGTTTGTGCGGCTGTCACTTATTCCAAGAATTCTGTGTACTGATGATGCATGTCTTCGCGATTCCCAATACCATCCCAAATTTTCCTTCTCCTCTTTGACTTCTCATGATTTACAAGTCAATGAAGATATTGGATTTCTTCTAGGTTTGAACACATCCTTGAATCTTTTCCTGTATCTGCCAACTATTCACTTTTAATGACGTTGACTCCATCAGTCAGGAGGTATTGTATAACAGGCTCCTCAAATTTGGCTACCACTGTATTATAGTTGGCCTGCTGTCAGAGAGCAAACATGATACTTACACAGAGTTAATCTCACTGATGACTTTTGTCAAATGAGGTTGCATCATTACCACAACATCGCACACAAGCTATCCCTGCGACATCACTCTGGCCTTCAACAATAACTTGGGAGCCATCTCTTGGCGATACAGAGATCTATGATGAATCTGACCACCACCTCCACAATGTACTGGTACAATCTTTGATCAATTGAGGAAAGTGGTATTTGAAGATCAAGATGTCAGACCTGATGCAAAGTTCATTGCCTTCTGCGTATCAATGATCACTGCCCTTCAGCAATATTCCATGTAATACAAATGACATTCAGAAACAAGAATACTGTGGTTCCTTGCCGGTCTTACCTAAAAACCTGTGCAACTTTACCATATCCAACTGAAAGTGCTGAATGAGACCATGGAGATTAAACAGGTGACATAACAGGGTGACGAGACTATTCCCTAAAACAAAGAAGAGCTGGTTAGATAATAATAACAGCATTTTAGCATTGATATTCAATAAAGCAATAAAGATATCATCATCATTAATGAGTTATATTTGTGGCCATTTATATTATTCCTGGGAAGGACTATCAGGTGATATTTCAATTTTGTTAAAGGTGAAAGAGAAGAATCTAAATCAGCCTAGAAGAAAATTAAATTCTCTGTGAAGAACATTGCAGTTTTAGGACATTTTCCTCTGTCTTGTTCTGCATAAATAACACTTCTAAAGCGGATACCAACCCCTTTCTCGGTGCTGCAGTTGGAAAATCTAAATGCTTATGGTCATCAGAATCATTTATTTTGTTTTAGTTCCATTTTAGTTTGTCAAAGACTTCTAATAACAAAATAGATGGGTTGGGATAAATGGCCTGTTTCTATGCTACATAATCCGTTTTGTCCATGTTTAAATTATTGTGCTAGATGGACACTAAAAGACAACCAAATACAGAGTTTTAAACTAAACTACAGATGGCATCTCACGAATGCATGAAACACTTAGTTAATCTTACATTAACCAAAAATAAGGTAAATTTTAGTTTACTGTCACAGGTGCCGAGGTACCGTGAAAAGCTTTTGCGTGCTAACCAGTCAGCGGAAAGACAATCCATGATTACAATTGAGCCATTTACAGTGTATAGATACATGATAAGGGAATATTAGTGCAAGGTAAAGTCAGAAAAGTCCGATCAAAGATAGTCCGAGGGTCACCAATGAGGTAGATAGTAGTTCAGGACTGCTCTCTAGTTGTGTTAGGATGATTCAGTTGTCTGATAATAGCTGGGAAGAAATTGTCCCTGAATCTTGAGGTGTGTGTTTTCACACTTCGATACCTTCCGATGGGAGAGGCGAGGAGAGGGAGTGGCCAGGATGCGACTCATCCTTAATTATACTACTGGCCATGCCGAGGCACAGTGAGGTGTAAATGGGGTCAATAGAAGGGAGATAGACACAAAAAGCTGGAGTAATTCAGCAGGACGGACAGCAACTCTGGAGAGTAGGAATGGGTGACGTTTTGGGTCGAGATCCTTTGGGTCGAGTTGCTGTGGTGGGATTCACACTCACATCCCTGGATGCTAACTATTATTCCACTGTGACTTCAATAGTTATAATGGGATTTTAGCAAGCAATGAGGTTTCAGGGTACAGATTCAGTTTCCTGGTACCAGATATACAATAGGGATTTTTTTCCATTAGAGCACAAGCTTGAGATGATGTAATAAAAATGTTTACTCAGAGTTGCTTGTTGCGTCAAAAATATTCAATATTAGATTAGATGGAGGAAAGAATAGATATGGAGAGAATGGATATGGTACAGGGTAAGTGATTAGAACTAATGGTCACGTGGAGTATAAATATACAATTCATAGATTTTTTTTCATTCTATTATAAGCTAATTTGAAACAGTTTGTCAAAATTACTAGTTTGATGTTAGAATTATTCTTCCATGCCTGAGCCATTTGGTGCTTCAGAACATTTTACAGATGTGGATATGGTGTGATGATTTGCCAGCTTTTAATTTTGGTTATCGGCATTTATATTAAGACAATTTGAGGGGATTTCTTTTTAACCCATCTAATGCTCGGTGAAACATTCGCTATTCAGGTTATAAATTCTTATAATTAACATGAGCCCTAAAATTCTTGTTACAAATCAAAATGTATTTCACTTTCCATAAGCAATATGCCTATTTGCTGACAGCTCATTTAGATTGAAGATGGATACAAAATGCTGGAGTAACTCAGCGGGACAGGCAGTACCTCTGGAGAGAAGGAATGGGTGATGTTTCGGGTCGAGATCCTTCTTCAGACTTCTGTGTGCAAAACAAGTCTCCAGCATTTTGTGTGCTGCCTGTCCCGCTGAGTTACTCCAGCACTTTGTGTCCTTCTCTCCAGAGATGCTGCCTGTCTTGCTGAGTTAAGGGGCTGTCCCACTGCAGCGACCTAATTAGCGAGTTTAGGAGAGTTTGAAAAAGTGTCATGTTGAAGACCTCCTTCGACTATGTGGAAGACCTCCTTTGACCTCCTTCGACTGTTGAAGACTAGCTTCAGGAAAATTGGACACCGAGTAGTGGAGAGTGAAAATGATCTCCTTTGATCTCCCTTCGACTATGTTGAAGACTATCTACGACTACCCTCGATTACCAACGAATAACATGCCGACCTACTACGACCTACCTTGACTAAACCTACGAGTAAAAAAAGTATCCATTTTTTCAATGCTGCCTTTTTTTTTTTATTCATGGGCATTTTTCAGCATGTTGAAAAATACACCGCGACCTAGCTGAGGCCTCGAGTACGCGGGGACTACTCATGAGCATGAAGGAGAGTTACAAAGACCTCCTAGGACCTCATGTCGAGCATGCAGCGAGTATGAGTCGAGAGCAAACTCTTCTGAACTCGCGGATTAGGTCGCCGCAGTGGAACAGCCCCTTTACTCCAGCATTTTGTGTCTATCTTCAGTTTAAACCAGCTTCTGTCGTTCCATCTTACAAAAGCTAATTTAGATCCTTGCACCTCTCAAAGTTTGTCCATTTGTTATCTGGCAACTTCATATTATAAGGAGCAACATCTTCCAGTTAAGATTGCTCCTTTTAAAAGTAGATACCATGCATCAAATATGCTTATGCAACAAGTTGGTTGGGGGGAGGGGGAGGGGGGTAGAGATATCATTTTGATAGTCAAAATTAATTTCTCCTTCAGCTGTATCTATCAATATACATAAAATTTACTGAGTCAAGAAAGAAAGAGTGAAGAGTGTTTTATGGTCATATGTCCCAGATAGAACAATGAAACAATACTGATAGGCTTACCATTAGTCAGACGGTCAAACAAAAATATGTCAAAGTTCCACAATCCAACTTTTGATAACATATGCTATACAGAAACAAAAAAAGGAAATTATCAATAAAATATGCAGATATATTCACTTACCATATAACCATATAACAATTACAGCACGGAAACAGGCCATCTCGGCCCTACAAGTCCGTGCCGAACAACTTTTTTTCCCTTAGTCCCACCTGCCTGCACTCATACCATAACCCTCCATTCCCTTCTCATCCATATGCCTATCCAATTTATTTTTAAATGATACCAATGAACATGCCTCAGCCACTTCCACTGGAAGCTCATTCCACACCGCTACCACTCTCTGAGTAAAGAAGTTCCCCCTCATATTACCCCTAAACTTCTGTCCCTTAATTCTGAAGTCATGTCCTCTTGTTTGAATCTTCCCTATTCTCAAAGGGAAAAGCTTGTCCACATCAACTCTGTCTATCCCTCTCATCATTTTAAAGACCTCTATCAAGTCCCCCCTTAACCTTCTGCGCTCCAGAGAATAAAGACCTAACTTATTCAACCTATCTCTGTAACTTAGTTGTTGAAACCCAGGCAACAAATCTCCTCTGTACTCTCTCTATTTTGTTGACATCCTTCCTATAATTGGGCGACCAAAATTGTACACCATACTCCAGATTTGGTCTCACCAATGCCTTGTACAATTTTAACATTGCATCCCAGCTTCTATACTCAATGCTCTGATTTATAAAGGCTAGCATACCAAAAGCTTTCTTTACTACCCTATCTATATGAGATTCCACCTTCAAGGAACTATGCACGGTTATACCCAGATCCCTCTGTTCAACTGTATTCTTCAATTCCCTACCATTTACCATGTACGTCCTATTTTGATTTGTCTTGCCAAGATTTGTCCTGCCAAGGTGTAGCATTATCAGCATTAAGCTCCATCTGCCATCTTTCAGCCCATATTTCCAAATGGCCTAAATCACTCTATAGACTTTGGAAATCCTCTTCATTGTCCACAACACCCCCTATCTTGGTATCATCTGCATACTTACTAATCCAATTTACCACACCTTCATTGATGTACATGACAAACAACAAAGGACCCAACACAGATCCCTGAGGCACCCCACTAGTCACCTGCCTCCAACCCGATAAACAGCCATCCACCATTACCCTCTGGCTTCTCCCATTCAGCCACTGTTGAATCCATCTTGCTATTCCTGCATTTATACCCAACAGTTGAACCTTCTTAACCAACCTTCCATGAGGAACGTTGTCAAAGGCCTTACTAAAGTCCATATAGACAACGTCCACTGCTTTACCCTCGTCAATTTCCCTAGTAACCTCTTCAAAAAATTCAAGAAGATTAGTCAAACATGACCTTCCAGGCACAAATCCATGTTGACTGTTCCTAATCAGACCCTGTTTATCTAGATGCTTATATATATTATCTCTAAGTATCTTTTCCATTAATTTGCCCACCACTGAAGTCAAACTAACAGGTCTATAATGGCTAGGTTTACTCTTAGAACCCATTTTAAACAATGGAACAACATGCGCAGTACGCCAATCCTCGGGGACTATTCCCGTTTCTAATGACATTTGAAATATTTCTGTCATAGCCCCGGATTTTCTACACTAACTTCCCTCAATGTCCTAGGGAACATCCTGTCAGGGCCTGGAGACTTATCCACTTTCATATTTTTCAAAAGTGTCAGTACTTCTTTTACTTTGAACCTCATAGTATCCATAGCTACTCTACTAGTTTCCCTTACCTCACATAATTCAATATCCTTCTCCTTGGTGAATACCGAAGAAAAAAAATTGTTCAATATCTCCCCCATCTCTTTTGGCTCTGCAGATAGCTGTCCACTCTGTCTCTCCAATGGACCAATTTTATCCCTCGTTATCCTTTTGCTATTAATATAGCTGTAGAAACCCTTTGGATTTACTTTCACCTTACTTGCCAAAGCAACCTCATATCTTCTTTTAGCTTTTCTAATTTCTTTCTTAAGATTCTTTTTACATTCCTTATACTCCTCAAGCTCCTCATTTACTTCATGCTGCCTATAATTATTGTAGATCTCCCTCTTTTTCCGAACAAAATGTCCAATTTCCCTTGAAAACCAGGGCTCTTTCCAATTTTTACTGTTTCCTTTCAACCGAACAGGAACATAAAGATTCTGTACTCTTAAAATTTCCCCTTTAAATGTCCTCCATTTCTCTTCTACATCTTTCCCATAAAACAAAATGTCCCAGTTCACTCCTTTTAAATCATCTCGCATCTCATCAAAGTTAGCCTTTCTCCAATCAAAAATCTCAACCCTAGGTCCAGTTCTGACCCTCTCCATAATTATATTGAAACTAATGGTATTGTGATCACTGGACCCGAAGTGCTCCCCAACGCATACCTCCGCCACCTGTCCCATCTCATTTCCTAACAGGAGGTCCAGCACTGCCCCTCCTCTACAGATTCAATTTTAATTTATTAAAATTAATCTAGTCGGTACCTCTATGTATTGCTGCAAAAAACTTTTACATATACCATTCTTAAAACAGTAATAATACTCAAATAAATCTCAGGACATTTTAAAGATACTTTGACACGGCCATTTCAGGGCCTTGACCAAAAGTTTATTTAAAGAGGTGGGTTTCACGGAGCATCTAAAAGGAAGACTGGAGTTCACAGGATACTTGTATACAGTTGCATTCCCCTAAACATCTCACTAAAATTCATAAACGCCTCCCACATAATGAATTACATATCATTTACTCCCATTTCATTTTTCAGGAAAATACAATTGTGAATACTTATGAGATACTCTGCTTTAAATGATAGCTGCTATTTAACCTCCAGGTGAAGAGTACAAGGATTAACGGGCAGCAATGTGACTCCTTCTATGATCCTAATCATCATCATACCAACCAATTAGACAGTTAATTCATTATGTGGGAGACCTTTATGAATTTTAGTGAGAATTTTAGAGGAATGCAGCTGTATACGTATCCTGTGAACTCCAGTCCTGAGTGACCAAGAACATGCAACGTAAGGCCATGACCTGTCCCCTTCAACAAAATGGAGAAAATGCTACCACACAAAAAGAATTACAAACTCGGTCCAAATGTAGAGTTTAAAAAAATCAAATCACAGCTGGTTTAAAGTTAAGATTGAAGGTTCATTAAGAGGGTCTGGCTCAAAATTTGGATTAGTAAAATATGCAATGTTTATGTTGTAATCTGTCTTTGTGGCTAAGTGGTTTACTTGAACTATAAATACCCTTTAACAATTTGTTTATGATTTTCAGGATGTTTTACAGAATTCACAAATTAGAGCAAGTTCCAAAGTATTTTCAGCAGAGCTTTGTTTTTTTAACATGGTTAAAAGTCTTAACAACTAAATGCCACTGTTCTCATGTTGAAAATAAGTGAACTGAGCTGAATAATTTGGGAAGGCTGGCAGTATCATCAGAGACCCACACCATCCTGGCCACACACTCATATCCCTGCTACCTTCAGCTAGAAGGTACAGGAGCCTGAAGACTGCAACAACCAGGTTCAGCAATAGCTACTTCCCCACAGCCATCAGGCTATTAAACCTGGCTCGGACAAAACTCTGATTATTGGTGGCCCATTATCTGCTATTTGCACTTTATCAGTTTATTTGTTCATGTGTCTATATATTTATATTGTGGTATATGGACACACTGATCTGTTTTGACTACTATGTTCTGTGTGTTAAGCAAAGCAAGAATTTCATTGTCCTATCGGACACATGACATTAAACTCACTTGAACTTGAACTTGAACACAATACAGATTCACCAGAGTGTCAGGTGTGCCTTATCTTGAGAAAATTAGAATGTATCATAGGATTTTGATATTTAAATGAAGCTTACAAAATTATTACAGGGCTTAGCAGGCTGGATGCCGTGGGACGGGGGGGGGGGGGGGGGGGGGGGGGGGGGGGGCAGGGAGCGGGGGCGGGGGCTGTAAGGGCTGCAGATGGTTACAGGCTCAGAATAAAGAAATACGCAAAATATTGGAGTTACTCAGTGGGTCCGGTCTCCGACCAGAAAAGTCACCTATCCATTTTCTCCAGAGGTGCTGCCTAACCCACTGAGTTACTCCAGCATTTTGTGTCTTTCCTTGGTTAACCAGTTTTTACACTCAGAATCCAAGGTAGACCATCTGGTACCAGGATGAGAGAAAGTTGTTTTTGTAGACGACTGGCGGCTGTGAAAGCTCAACAACCTTCACCTGAGATGTGCAGGGCAGGTTTTTATTTTACACAGTGTGGTTGGGGCCTGGGACTCCCAGCCAGGGTTGGAGGTGAAGGCAGATATTATAGTGGCGTTTCAGAACTTTATGGATAGGCACATGGAAGTATAGAGTATAGAGGGTTATGGATCATGCAGAGGCAGATGAGAACAGTTTAACTATGATGCTAGGTCCGTTCTTGTGTTGCATTGTTCTATGTTCTATGAGGCAGGTACCCAGGATTGTTGTCCTCAAGGCCGACCAAAATAGGACCTGTGTAGAGGTTGAAGACATGGTGGCCACCCCCGCAGACAGGCAGATCAGTATTGCAAACTAATTGAAACAGTGTACTGTTTATGCACATGCAGTCCTGTTTATGTCTAAGTGTTTCTTAAGCATGAATGATGCACTGCTGTGAAGACAATGATCAGTTTTCAGAATAGACCGAAATAGACCATCACATTGCGCATGAAAGCATTGTGCTGCATGATAGATTTTCTAGCCCACCAGAACTTTATTTTTTACCAACATTGTATTTTTCATTTAGTTGTGCAAAAGCTCGATGAATGAAATCCAGTGAATGTCTCCAAGCACTTTACTGGAAAGTAATTAATTTAAAGCATAATTAATTTGAATTTATAAGCAATCATAGCAGTACAGATAGATTTATAAACTGCTAAGAACAACAATAAAATGACTGATGGTGTTTCATGCCACAAGTTGAAGCAATCCTGGACATCCTCATACATTATCAAGAGATCTCATCCAACTATCTAAACAGCCAGAAAGGCAGTTCATAGTCATAGATTGAAACAGCGTGGAAACAGGCCCTTCGGCCCAACTTGTTCACACTGGCCCACAATGTCCCAGCTACACTAGTCCCATTTGCCTGCGCTTGGTCTATATTCCTCCAAACCTGTCCTATCCATGTACCTGTCTAACTGTTTTTAAATGATGGGATAGTCCCAGCCTTAACTACCTCCTCTAGCAGCTTGTTCCATACACCCACCACCCTTTGTGTGAAAAGGGTACCCCTCGGATTCTTATTAAAACTTTTCCCCTTCACCTTGTCCTCTGGTCCTTGATTCCCCTACCCTAGGCAAGAGACTCTGTGCATCTATCCGATCTATTCCTCTGTTTTAATTTTCTGTCTAAAACTGTCAGCTAGATAATGTGGTCAATTGCTGGAGTAGATTTTAAACTTGCAATCTTCTGAAATGGGAGGGAATGCCATCATTGAGCAAGTTTAAAATAGCGAAGTAAAGATCCTAAAACTATATCAAAATCAACTTGCTAGCGTGTCTTGGAACTTTTTACCCCGCGTTTCCAGTTTCAATAAAGGCAGCTTAGAATCACATCAATTCAAGTTTCACATACCCTGGCTTGCCCAAGGTAGTCCTCATCCAATAAGTGTAGACATGTCTGTGGGACAATGCCACGTAGCAGTCGAGAGGCATGAAAATACCTCTGAAAGCTCAATAGTCTTTTCACTCTTTTCTTTGAGCCGATTTCACCTGAAAGTGCAGTTGCTAAAAAACAAAGAGAATGAATAATATAGAAATGCAAAAGTTCAAATAACACTCAAATGAAATGCATCCCATGGTAAAAGGTTTGATATATTACAACTGAATTGCTCCTGTTTAGTTCTAACCAAGCAATTGGCTAGTCTCTGGCTGGCAAATAGCCATAAAATGTCTTTGAATCAAAAATAGCATTACACAAGCTAAGTTATAACGGATATAACTGTTTACATTAAGTACTTTTTCCATGGCACATCTTCCAATGAGTTGCAGAGTATATTGTTTCATAATTAGAAAACATTGCAGCATCTAATATACAGGAATAATATAACAAAGGGCAGGAAAAGCTACAAACTGGTGTAAATAATTGATTAGTGACAGCCCTCGTTGAATGAATTTTGGGGTAAATTTGGTCTCAAATGGTCACGTAAAGCTAATGATTAAGAAAAAGCCCATTTTACAATTAATTTTCTTTCACACTCCTACATTATACTAATTGTTTGTAAATCCTCATACAGTAAAACACCAACCTATGCCAAGAAGGATCTAGCAAAGTATCAAAACCTCAATTGCCTCAAAAAAAAATACCATGGATACCATTCATAGTTCAGTAACTACACTCTCCCCTCAGATTGAGGTTGTTGATTCATGCCTCACTGAGGAAATTCAAACAGAAAATCTAGGCTTAAATTCCAATCCATCACTGTTAAAGGAACAATGCTTCACATGAGATATTAAATTGCCCTGCAATCTGCTCTCTCGGCAGCCACAAAATATTTCATGGTACTATTTAAATATAGAGGTTGATAATTATATTTGGCCCCAATTTATCTATCAAAAGGGCGGGGAAGAACAATGGACAATGGAGGACCCGGCGTGAGGGGACCGCCTTGAGGAGGGGGAGGCAGGGAGAACAAAGAGGGACCTGGCACGGGAGTACTTTGTAACTTTGTAAGTGCCCTTTATAGGCGAATATTTGCATACCTTGGGTATGCAAGCAAAGAATTGCACTGTGACTTGTCACATGTGGCAATAAAGTATTCATTCATTCAATCAATCTCACAATGAAGGACATTCTATCTCTGATATTGGTGCTGCCTTGATATGGCTAAATTCACTGCCATATTTCAAAAGTTGTTGAACATGTTGGCCAGATGGCTCCATGAGGCAGCACCACCATTCAATAGGATCATGCCTGATTTAACATTTGGCTACACAGTCCTGCCTGATCCTGATACCTATTTATTCTTCCAGTGTCCAAAATCTATCTAATTCATGAATCAGCATCCACGGCTGAATATTCCAAATATTCACAAGCCTTGGAGACATAAATGACACAATAAGGTGGTCAGTCCATTATTTAGAAAAGTTTTCCCATAGTTTGAGACGCTTATCAGTCATGAAATCATTAACAGCATTTACATTGCCAAGCCCCTCAGAATCCAATGATAGCACTCCTTGCTGTGGGACCATTTGACTCAATTCTTCCTTTTGGTACAATCCCCTCGTCTAGAGAACCTTTGCTTCACCACCTCTCAAGCAAGTGTATTCGTTCTTAAGTTCAAAGACCAAGTCTGTCGTTATCTATATTACTAAAACTCTGATCTTGACCACTTCCTGTTGTTCTGTATATTGATTTTAGAAAAAACGCTGCCACTTACGGCTGTGATTTTTGGCCATCTTACTCAGAAGTCCCTCTCCACAGTGCTGGACAAGAGGATTTTTCCCATCGATGAAACATAAAAGAGTTATTAGTGTTTAAAAAATGTTCAGATTCTATCTCCTGAAGGCCACGCCCCTTCCGGAGGGACTATAAAACCCGGAAGTGTTTAGTGCCTCAGTCAATCTCTGCGAGATGGAGCAAGCGAGAGGGTCACTTCTCTCAGTCTGAGCTGTGAATAACACTGAACACGTCTACTAAACTGTGAGTGTGGTTTTACTGACCTAGAGTGCCCTTAATGGGGTTTGAAAATGAAAATGTGGTTGGTTTGAAATAAAGCTCAGCAAATGGTTGGTGGTGGTTGCTTTGAAATAAAGCCCAGCAAATGGTTGGTGGTGGTTGCTTTGAAATGGCAAATGATTAAAAGTCTAAACTTGACAACTTCCTGTTTGCACGGTATATTGATTTGAGATAAAACGCTACCACTTACGGCTGTGATTTTTGGCCATCTTACTCAGTCCCCCTCCGCTCATCAGGTGCAGAGGATTCTTTCCACCAATGAAAGCATCCATAGTCAGGATTGAACCCAGGTCTCCGGTGCTGCTGCGACCTGACTCCGGTGGATGGTGACACCAGGAGCTCGCGGGTCCCCGGTGGGAGACTGCTTCACGGAGCACCAGCAACGGTAACTTCTCCCGCCCGAATTGCAGGGTTGAAAGTGGCCTGGAGCGGGGCCTTACATTGCGCTGCGCGGCTTAAACAGCCGTGGGACTTGCTAGCGCCCGCCGGGGGCTTTGACTTTGACTTCGGGAGAAGAATGGAGAGCAGGGGAGAGACAAGACTTTGCCTTCCATCACAGTGAGGAGGAGATTCACTGTGATGGATGTTTGTGTAAATTGTGTTGGTGTGTGTCTTGGTTCTTTTCTTGTATGACTGCAGAAACCAAATTTCGTTTGAACCCCATGTGAGCTTCAAATGACAAATAAATGGTATTGTATTGGAAACCAGTCCCTTCAGCCCAAACACCCATACTAGCGCTCCAGAAAGCCCCCCCCCCACCCCCCCACTGGCCACCAATATTGGAATTGGTGGAGAGGTGGAATATTGGGTTGGGGGACCAGCCCTCCCGTGTGAACATGGGACCCATCGGGTCCCACTTAGTCTAGTATACTTTATATATAAAGGACAGCAAGGTGGCGCAGTGTTAGAGCTGCTGCCTTACAGCTCTTGCAGCACCGGAGACCTGGGTTCAATCCTGACTATGGATGCTGTCTGTACGGAGTTTGTAGATTCTTCCTGTGACCTGCGTGGTTTTCTCCGAGATCTTCGGTTTCCTCCCACACTCCAAAGACGTACAGGTTTGTAGGTTAATTGGCTTGCTATAAATGTAAATTGTCCCTAGTGTGTGTAAAATCGTGTTAATGTGCGGGGATCGCTGGTTGGCGTGGACTCGGTGGGCCGAAGGGCCTGTTTCCACGATGTATCTCTAAACTAAACTAAAAAAACTCCAGTTGTGGTCTCACCTACATTCTGCTTCATGATCACCTTACTCTTGTACTTCCTCCTCAGCAATAAAGATGAACATTCCTTTTGTCTCCTTAATTGGTTGCTGGACCTGCATGCTACATTCAAGACTTCCCCTGGGAGAACATGGAGATTTCTCTGAAACCTAACCTAACTCACCAAAGTCAATAACGTCCTACTCCCCAGCCATCAACTTGTCCTCACCTAACCTGTTTATATCTCTTTACAGACTCTGTGCCCTCATAACTCGCTTTCCATCCCATCGTTGTGTTCTCAGCAATGTATCCACATCTATCAGTAATATACACTGCTCATAACTGAGATTTCAGCAATGATCCCAGAGACACCTCACTAGATATGGCTTACCAGCTGTCTCCGTCATGAGAACAGTACTTGTCTTTCATTATATATAGGATTGCTTGGGGTTGTGAAGTTACTACATAGATATTCAGAAGTTTTCTGGGATCTTATGATCTATAATGTTCATTATTTTATCATGAATTAATCAAGTGCAACATCAGATATAACATAGAAACATAGAAAATAGGTGCAGGAGTAGGCCATTCAGCCCTTCGAGCCTGCACCGCCATTCAATATGATCATGGCTGATCATCCAACTCAGTTTCTCATCCCTGCCTTCTCTCAATACCCCCTGATCCCTTTAGCCACAAGGGCCACATCTAACTCCCTCTTAAATATAGCCAATGAACTGGCCTCAACTACCTTCTGTGGCAGAGAATTCCAGAGATTCACCACTCTCTGTGTGAAAAATGTTTTCCTCATCTCGGTCCTAAAAGATTTCCCCCTTATCCTTAAACTGTGACCCCTTGTTCTGGACTTTCCCAACATCGGGAACAATCTTCCTGCATCTAGCCTGTCCAACCCCTTAAGAATTTTGTAAGTTTCTATAAGATCCCCCCTCAACCTTCTAAATTCTAACGAGTACAAACCGAGTCTATCCAGTCTCTCTTCATACGAAAGTCCTGACATCCCAGGAATCAGTCTGGTGAACCTTCTCTGTACTCCCTCTATGGCAAGAATGTATTTCCTCAGATTAGGAGACCATAACTGTACGCAATACTCCAGGTGTGGTCTCACCAAGACCCTGTACAACTGTAGTAGAACCTCCCTGATCCCATAACAGATAGAATGGGTCTTAAATCTGTTGTATGTTTGATCTGAATAGACAATCACCATCATCTACATTGTCTATATATAGAAACATAGAAAATAGGTGCAGGAGGATGCCATTCGGCCCTTCGTGCCAGCACCGCCATTCATTGTGATCATGGCTGATCGTCCCCAATCAATAACCCGTGCCTGCCTTCTCCCCATATCCCTTGATTCCACTAGCTCCTAGAGCTCCATCTAACTCTCTCTTAAATCCATCCAGTGATTCCACAAATTCCACAAATTCACAACTCTCTGGGTGAATTTTTTTTATCTCACCTCAGTCTTAAATGGCCTCCCCTTTATTCTAAGACTGTAGCCCCTGGTTCTGGACTCGCCCAACATTGGGAACATTTTTTCTGCATCTAGCTTGTCCAGTCCTTTTATAATTTTATATGTTTCTATAAGATATCCCCTCATCCTTTTAAACTCCAGTGAAAATTCTGTTAATTAAATTAGTTATAGCAAATCTGAAGTGGAGCAATTTCGAAAGGATTCCAGCAATTAATTAAGTGTGTGCTCCATTCTCTTTGAAGGTTTCCAATTTGATGCTTACACTACATAAAGCAGGAAGCAGGTGCTACAATGTTGTGAATATATGATTGCTACAAAGTCTATATAGGAAATGGACTTTAGTCATTTTGATTACTTTAATTTTTGCATCTATGCCAATAGCAGTGATTATTCCACGTGAAAATCTTCCCAGATATTTGGAAAGATGCAGAATTACACTTCAACACCTACAAGTCAGGAATTGCATATGGCTGCAAGTTAATTAGATACAGGAACTGTTCCACCCAACGGACATTAAGCCCATTGACCTATGGCCTACATGAGCATAGGCAGTAAAGAAACTCAACAACATCAGACTGAAATATAGAAACAAGGAACTGCAGGTGCTGGTGTATAAAAAAAGGCAAAACGCTGGAGTAAATCAGCAGGCCAGACAACATATCGGTGTCGTTTCGGGTTAGGACCTTCTTCTGACTAATGGCAGTAGGTGGTGGGAAAGAAAGCTGGAAGGGAGGAGGGGCAGGACATAACCTGGCATGTAATAGGTGGATACAGGCGAAGGAGGCCTTTTGATAGGCAGACATTGGACAAAGGCCAGAGATGAAAAGACAAGGTGTGAGACATAAGGATTGAAAAGTTGCGGATTGCACAACTTGAGGAAGAAATATAGGTGAAGGAAGAGGGGAATGGGTGCATATCCAGGTGTGGCACAGGGAAGGGGTGGGGGGGATAGAAAATGCAGGGGATGGTGGTTAGCTAAAATTGGTGAATTCAATGTTCATACCAGTGATTTAAAACAAAATACGCTTAATTTATCCTATCATTAAAGTCAATATAAATAGCCATTCGTAGTAATACAAGATGGATTTGCATTATCAAAGGACTGTTCTTCGGGAAATCATCCTTGGATCCTCATTGAATTTCCACCTAATATTCCTACAGTTAAATATTAGATGGTTTTCTTTTATTTTATTTTCTCTTCCTATACCAAAAGCATTGACTGTATTCTCTGTGAGGAGTATTTTCACAAGGTTACAAACTATGGAATGGCCAAACCAAGTTTTAGTAGAACGATCCAGTGTGATGAGTAGCAGCCAACCATTTTGCAAATGTACTTTCCTTAAAGAGACAGTATATGGATTCAGGTCCGTTCCTGTGGATTGTGGGGTCGTCAATGTTATCCTACTTTTCAAGAAATGAGCGAGAGAGAAAACAGGGAATTATGGACTAGTTAGCCTGACATCGGTGGTGGGAAAGATGCTGGAGTCAATTATTAAAGAAGTAATAATGAAGCATTTGCATAGCAGGAAAAGGATTGGTCCAAGTCAGCATGGATTTATGAAGGGGAAATCCTGCTAGACTAACCTTCTGGAATTTTTTGAGGATGTGACAAGTAAAATCAATGAAGGAGAGCCAGTGGATGTAGTGTATCTGGACTTTCAGAAAGCCTTTGATCTGGTCCCACACAGGAGGTGAGTGGGCAAAAGTGAGCACATGATATTGTTATTGACATGGATAGAAAGGAAACAAAGAGGTGGAATAAACGGGGTCCCTGTCAGAATGGCAGGCAGTGGCGAGTGGAGCGCCGCAAGGCTAGGTGCTGGGGCCGCAACTATTTACAATATATATTAATGATTTAGATGATGGAATTAAAAGTAACACTAGGAAATTTGAAGATGACACAAAGCTGGGTGGCAGTGAATGCTCTGCGAAGAGAATGCTAGGAGGTTGCAGGGTGACTTGGACAGGTTGAGTGAGTGGGCAGATGCATGGCAGATGCAGTATAATGTAGTTAAATGTGAGGTTATCCACTTTGGCGGCAAGAACAAGGAGGCAGATTATTATCTCAATGGTGTCAGATTAGGAAAAAGGGAAGTGCAACGAGACCTGGGTGTCCTTGTACACCAGTCACGGAAAGTAAACATGCACGTACAGCAGGCAGTGAAGAAAGCTAATAGCATGTTGGCCTTCATAACGAGAGGATTTGAGTATCAGAGTAAAGAGGTCCTTCTGCAGTTGTACAGGGCCCTGGTGAGACCACACCTGGAGTATTGTGTGCAGTTTTGGTCTCCTAATTTGAGGAAGGACATCCTTGCTATTAAGGGAGCGCAGCGTAGGTTCATGAGGTTAATCCCCGGGTTGGCGGGATTGTCAAATGAGGAAAGATTGGAAAGACTGCTTGTATTCACTGGCATTTAGAAGGATGATGGGGTTCTTATTGAAACATACAAAATTATAAAAGGACTGGGCAAGCTAGATGCAGGAAAAACGTTCCCAATGTTTGGGGAGTCGAGAACCACGGGCCACAGTCTAAGAATAAAGGGGAGGCCATTTAAGACTGAGGTGAGAAAAAAACGTTTTCACCCAGAGAGTTGTGAATTTGTGGAATGTTTTGCCACGGAAGGCAGTGGAGGCCAATTCACTGGATGAATTTAAAAGAGAGTTAGATAGAGCTCTTGGGGTTAGCTGAATCAAGGGGTATGGGGAGAAGGCAAGCACGGGTTGCTGATTGTGGATGATCAGCCATGATCACAATGAAGGGCCGAATGGCACCTATTTTGCACCTGCACCTATTTTCTATGTTTCCATGTAATCCCCTGTTGTTGAGGTAATATAAGCTATACATGTGGGTAATCTTAAAGTTGTAAGTTGACCTGCAGCCCTGTGGTTCTTCTTCTGACCATTCATAATTTCTACTTTATTTATGGGACTCTTTTTTAGAATCATAGCATCCTTACAGCGTTGAAGCAGACTATTTGGTATTTTGAACTCATGCCAACCTTCATAAGTCAGTCCCCATTGCTGGCTCTTTCACTGAAGTCCAGCAATTTGTTTTCCTTCGTGTACTTATCAAATTCCATTTTAAAAGCCACAACTGAACCTGTTTCCACTATCCTTTCAGCCAATCTATTCCAGAGCATAACCACTGATTGCCTGAGAAAGCTTTACCTTACATCATCTCTGTTTTTTTGCCAATCACCTTGATAATGTCTACTCTAATTCTCGACCCTTGCCCAAAAGCATCTATCAAATTGTATCTATTTATTTTATCTATCAAACCAGCTCACAATCTTCCAATAACTTCTCAATTTTCCCTAATTTCTTGTTCAAATTTGTATTGTCAAAACAATTGACATAAACAGTATGGCCAAAGTGTCAAATATTTGTCTGATGGAGGAAAACTGAGGATGAATTTCCAAATAGTATACTTCTTTAACTTTAATGCAAACTCAAAATTATATCTCCTTTCAAGAATTTGTCAAAGCAGCATCCATTGCAATGAATAAAAGTCACTGAGTTGTGGTTGAGTTTTGTTTTTACTTACAATTGAGAAGACGAAAGTCAATGACTGGATATGATCCGCGGCGCTCAGAGAGAAGCCCTGCTTGCCCTCTTACTCGTGCATTTCCTGGGAGAAAAGAGATTCACTTAGAAGAATAAAACAACAGGCACAAAACACCACCATCCCCAAATCCCCTATAACACATGATCCTGACTTCAAAATAGTCAATCCTTCAATGCTTCTTGTGTACAAATCCTGGAAAGGTCAGGCAAAGAGTAAATTCAGCACAAGGGTAGGGTGGTCAAGGTAGAAACTCACCTCTACCTCCCTTTCAAGTTGTGTTTGGCAATAAATACTGGCTTTTCCAGCAGTGCCAAATGCTGACTGTCCCCAGCAATTTCCAACTTCAGTGCTGTGTAATGTCCTGCCCATGAGGGGCCCAGTATAATAATAAGAATGAAAAATAAAGACGCATATACAATAATTTCCTTAATATTGTAGTTTAATGCAGCAAAAAGAATCCACAGCTCTTTGTGGGAGCCTCGGCAAAGAAAAATAAATCTAATGCCACGTAAGGCAAAAATTATTCTAAAAAGCTAGTTTTAAAGAAAACATTTGGAGGAGGGAAATGAAATAAAGGGGAGCATGGCTAGGGAGGAAATACCAGTGGTTAGGAAACGAGAACAGAAGACAGAGCTGTGAAGGGCAGAACTATCAGTTTCAGAGATAGTATAAGGCTAAAAAACATCAAGAACGCAGACTATAGGGATAGACAAGGGGCCACCCAGGAACACAGAAAAAAAAGACAAAGATGGCAAAGGCTTAGGTGAAGGGTTCAGCTCATGAGCTGAGGTAGTATAAAGCCAGGTGATGTTGCACTATGAAAACAGGTAGTCTTAACTGTGGCTCAGACATTTTGTCAGGGAGGATTGAGTCAGGGAAGAGAAAAATAAGTGTGTGAAAAGGACTGAGGAAATGATTTTGTTCTTCAGAATAAATTCCTGCATGTCCAATTTTCAGGTTGAAGAGGCTTTAATCTGAAACATCGACAAGTTTCTCACTCCTCTGGTGCTATCGGACATGCTGTGTGTTAACAGCATTTTTCTTTCTTAGTGCTGGGTAACATTTAACATTCACTTGAGAGGTCTTCAGAATAATAATTCACTTAAACCAAGGGCAAATTTCTCGGCATTAACCATTGCCACAACAACCTCAGACATCTGAATATACAACTCAAGGCATAATTTCAAAAGATGCTACCAGTGATACTCTGCTCTTTTGTCTTTGCAGATTGGACCAACACTGAATCAAAGCAGATGCAAATATTAACTTTAAAAAAAAAAATTACTCTTGGTATGAACATTTTCTTTGGTGTTAAGCCTTGTTTAATCAGGACTAAAGATTTGGTAGTGTAGAATTGTAATTATTATTAAACAATCCCTTTAGCCCTGACAAACTTATTTTCCATGTGTGGGAAGCTATTTTGTCTGCAAAATATGTACATAATCTATATAGAAATAATTAAAACTATATTCATTGTTTAAATGATCCTTTTTCACCAGAGGGACAGTTTAGGAAGTTGGCTCCAAGAAGGTGCCCTTCTGAATTATAACATTGTTTTGTAAATAAATAAATAAAATAAGATAGATCCTTCACCCCATATGCATATTTCCATCCTTATTTCAGCTTCCATACAAGTAAATATGATCATAGTCCCTGCTTTGCCTTACGAGAATTCTCAGATGATTTCTGTTCAGCATCCTTGCCCTTGTTGCCTGATGTCATGGATTACCTACAGATGGCACCAAATTCAAAGTTATGGGAGAATAAACAAAAATAATTTACAGAGTCTTTGTGAACAACTTCTTTTAAGGCTGTAGCAAGCACTAATATCTCACGGGTAAGCCTTTCCTACAGTGCAGCACTCCAATGAGATGCCAGGCAGAACTATGTGCACAAGTCTTTAATGAGTGACTAGAATTTATAACCTTCAAACCCAGAGGGAAGAGTACTATCAAAGCTGAAGCTTTCTTCACTGTAATCTAGACACCATGTCGATCCATCTTCGGCAAAAGAAAATGGAATAACATAATCGTAAGCACGCATTATTGCTTCAGCTATGGCCCAGGTCTGCAGACATCATCTGAGCCTCCCAAAAGGGACATTTCCTGAACGGATGTTTGGCTACTTGGCATATCCCAGTGGTATCTGTATATAAACATAGTTCCTGTTTGATGACAAAGTTCACCCTGAATCACATCTAACTGTCATTAAGGGTGGAGTACATACAGCAGACAGCTCAAAAGATAGTGAAACATCACACACATCACCGGCCCTGGTCAAATGGCAATTAATGTCAAGGTCAGTGTGTGTGCCTGCAATATCGCAATTTTGCATTTAAGCAACAGCTGCGCTTGGGAGGGCAGTCAAAACATTATTTTGTAATCTGTGCTGTTAACTTATTTTAGAATGTAAAAGTTTACATTGTAAAAAGGTTTATATCTGGTTGCCTGATAAGTGGTTGGAACCAGGAACAAAATGTTTGCACTGTATTTTAAGCTACAAAATTCTAAACAAGTAGCCCGTGTGGCCATGAAACAGAAACAGACACACAAGTACAAAGTTCCTTTAAACCAGCAACCCCACACCTTCGATCATCATAAGGTTATGTGATAGGAGCAGAATTAGGCCATTCGGCCCACCAAACCTCCTCTGTCATTCAATCATGGCTGATCTATCTTTCCCTCTCAACCCATTCTGCTGCCTTCGCCCCTTAACCACTGACACTCGTACTAATCAAGAATCTATCATTCTCTGCCTTAAAAATATCCATTGACTTGACATCCACAGCCTTCAAATCCTGGCACCACATCACCCCAGTCCTCAAAGAACTTCACTGGCTTCCCATTTCCCACCGGATCATCTACAAAATCCTGGTCATCACCTACAAAGCCCTCAACCACTTGGCCCCACCTTATCTCACTGACCTCCTCTCCCCCTACCAACCCTCACTGTCCCTCAGATCCATTTCAGCCGGTCTCCTCTCCATTCTGAAATCCAACCTCTGCACTTTTGGATACAGAGCCTTATCCAGGGCAGCTCCCAGGCTCTGGAACTCCCTCCCACAATTGATCCGAACTTCTGAGTCCCTCACCATCTTCCAGTCCCGCCTCAAGACCCATCTCTTCACCTCTGCATACCCTTAGTCCCATATCCCCCTCCCCTTTGCATCTCTGTCTTACTGCTCTATTTTGTTTTGTTCTTGACTCACAATGTAAAGCGACTTTGAGTCCTTGAAAAGCGCTATACAAAATAAATGTATTATTATTATTATTATTGAATTCCACAAATTCACCACCCTCTCACTAAAGAAATTCCTCCTTATCCCTTTCCTAAAGGTATGTCCTTTAATTCTGAGGCTATGGCCTCTGGTCCTGGACTCTCCCACGAGTGGAAACATCCCCGCCGTATCCACTCTATCCAGCTCTTTCACTATTCGGCAAGTTTCAATAAGGTCCCCTCTCAGCCTTCTAAACTCTAGCGAGTAAAATCTCGGTGCCTTCATACACTCATCGTATGTTAATTCAATCTTTCCTGGGATCATTCTGTGTATCTCAGGCAACCCTTCAGGATCAAGGAATGGGAAATAGGATTTATTTTAAATATATCAGTTGTTATACGTCAGTCTCAGGTGAGTTGTTGGTCCAATGGCAAGGTGGTCCACGCAATTGGAGACTCAGTTCTGCTGCATAAACCCAGACTTAGTGCACACTCTAAGTACACGCGAATGTATGTTGACTTCCACTCGCCCTGAACGCAAACACATTCTTTTTCTCAGCTCCTCCCCGTTACTCCCCTGCCACAGACTCTGACTCCCTCCTCTGTCTGTCCATTTTGTTGTCCCTGTACCTCAGTTCCCTCCCCCTTCTCTCATCTGCTTCCTGGTATAGTCCGTTCCGATGCATCTACTTCACAATCTTCAGCCGAAGATTGCGCGCCTGTCCTTTCTACAGAATGATATTAGACATCCACTTTGTGCAATATTTTCGGTGACTTAACTTACTTTTTTGGCAACATTCCATCATTGACACGGTGGCAAAAGCTCTGCCATGCACATGATGAAATTTTAAATCATTGCCTGAAGCTATTGCTATCTGTTGAAAACAAAATAGACATTTCCAATTTCCCCATGGCAACTTTACATACAAAACAATGCAGGTTTTTGAGACCATTTTAATTCTCCACTCCAAGTTAATTTCAACTCTCTGATATCCGAGCTGAGTGAAGTCTTGTGAAAGCTTTAAAATTTTCAATTCGATGAATTATTCTGTCACTGAGCATGGAATCGGATCCTTCAGCCAACCATGTCATAGTACGCTCAAGTACGTACCTACACCAATCCCACTTAACACCACTTGGCCTGCAATCTACTATCCTGGGGCGATTCAAATGCTCATCGAGATGCTTCTTAATTGTTTGTGGGAGTACCGACCTCCACCACCTTCTCTGGCAGTGCATTCTAGATAACCAGCCGCTGGGTGGAAGATGGACGGCACAGTTACGCAGCGGTAGAGTTGTTGCCTTGCAGCTCCAGAGACGCAGGTTTAATGCTGAATGGTGCTGTCTGTGCAGAGTTTGTACGTTCTCCCTGTGACCACGTGGATTTCCTTCGAGAGCTCCGGTTTCCTCTCACATTCCAAAGACATAAAGGTTTGGAGGTTAATTGTTTTCTGTAAATCGTCCATAGTGTGTAGGATGCGAAACTGGGATAACCAAACTAGTGCATGGTTGATTGTTGGCTGGCGTGGACTCTGTGGAATGCAGGACCTGTTTCCACTCTGTATCTCAAAACTAAACTAAACCAAAGTAAATTATTCCGCAGATCCTGTCTGGTCCTTTTACTCATTTTAACACTATGCCCTTTGATCTGATACAATTCTGCCGTTGGAAAATGGAAGTTTTTGTTTAATGTGCTTCCCAAAATGTTGTCAATCTCTATCAGGTCCCCCCCTCAGCTCCAAGGAAAAGAATCCCAGTCCATCCAATCTCCCTTTATAACTGAAGTGCTCCATTTCAGGCAGCGTCTTGGTGAATCTCCTCTGCACCCTCTCCAGTGCAATCATGCCATTCTATGTTCCATGCACGTTCTATGTTAAAATTAGAGAGCATAGATTTAAGCGATAGGAGAAAGGAATCTGAGGGGCTCAGATTTCCCAACCTACCTGACTGCGGACATTGGACTTTATCTCTGGAACTGTTGTATTACAATGCTGAGAAACCATATTCTACACTCTGGTGTATTTTTCGTCACTCTACCTTTTGTACTTGTGTTTGGCTTGATTATATTCTTGTGTAGTATTAAGTGATTTGGTTGGATAGCACATAAACAAAAGCTTTTCACGCTACCTCGGACAATAACAAACCCAGACCTCGGGAGACTTGACTCGGGAACTCTTGCAGGAAGCTCTGAGGTTAGAATGACCGAGTTCCAACAACCATAACCACCTAGGTAGAAACAAAGAACTGCAGATGCTGGTTTATACCAAAGATAGACACAAAGTGCTGGAGTAACTCAGCAGACTGGACAGTCTGAAGAAGAGCTCCGACCTGAAACACCACCCATCCTTTTTCAATAGGGATGCTGCCCGACCTGCAGAGTTATTCCATCACTTTGTGTCTATCTAACCACAACCACTTACTTTGTGAGTGGTACAACTCCAATCATTACAGCCTTTTCCCCTTGATGCTCATTGATTCTGTTTTATCAGGCAGCTTTGATGCCACATTTGGTCAAGTGTTCTTTGTGTTGAGGGCATCACCTCTGGAATTCAGTTCTTTGGTTCATGTTTGTCGATGTCACTTAGCTGCTGCTTGAGAGTAGATAGAACGGACAATATTTCACCCTGTTGGGTAGGGGCCAGTGTTGTAATTGCACTAGACCAACTCTGCTAAAGGCACAGGTAATTTTGAAGTGTGGATCTTTAGTACAGCAACTGGGTCTGTTGTCTGGTCTCAAAGCCATTATTTAATACAGCGCCGTCAGCCATTTCTTAACATCTCTTGGATTGAATCAAACTGGCTGGAGACTGGTTTCTGTGACGATGGGGATCTTGGCAGGAAGCTATGGTGGATCATTTATTCCGCATTTGTGGCTGGGCATGGTTGCAGTGCTTCAGCCTTCTGTGTAGCATTCACATGATTAGTTCAATAGTCCTATAGTGTCATGTGTCACATGACGGGTTGCGCCATCTTTGAGGATGTGGATATTCTTTGTGCCTCCATTTTGCAGCTTAATTGTCCATCACCCTGTACAACTGAATATGGGGCAGCACAGTGGTACAGTTGCTGCCTTATAGCACCAGAGATTCTGACCAGGTCTGTCTGAACAAAGTTTGTGCTTTCGCCCTGTGACCATGTGGGTTTTTATTTTCCGTTTTCTCCGACACTCCAAAGACATACAGTTTTGTAGGTTAATTGTACATTGTCCCTAGTGTGTAGGATAATCTTAGGGCACGGGGTGATCACTGGTTAACGCAGACTCGGTGGGCTGAAGGGCCTGATTCTGTGCAGTATCTCTAAAGTAAAGGGTAAATATGATCGATCTGATGTGTTGGTTGTGAGATTGCCAAGGTTTGCCTGCTCCATGCTGTTCCTGCTATTTAGCATGCATGTAGTCCAGTTTCGCAGCTTCACTAGATTGGCATCTCATCGTTTTTTGCTATGCTTGATATCCCAGTGTGCCGCTCTGCATATCCCATTTATTTCTCTTGCTGCTGTTGCAATCTGTTAATTTGTTAAGCGAATAAATATTTGAAAGAATATAATTTCATTGGTTTTAGGTTGACTCAACTGAATTTACAGACCTCAGTCTTCAGGGATTTGATGACTTCAAAGCTATAGAATATGGAACAGTACAGTACAGCACAGGGACAAGCTCTCTGTCCAACAATGTCAGTGCCAAACATGATGCCAGGTTAATCTAATCTCCTCTGCCTGCACATAATCCATATCCCTCCATTTTTTTTTACTACCAGGGGCGTCGTACGAAGGCAGCTCCGCCAGCAGTCTGTTCGTTTTTTCATCTTTTTTAAATTTTTAATGTTTCTTAAAAGTTTGTTTTAATGTTCCCCGGTTTGTTTTATGTGGGAGGAGGGGGAGGGGATTGGAGGAAACTTTTTTTCAGGTTCTTACCTTCCCGGAGATGTGATTAATTTTCAGATCACATTCTCCGGGCTCTGCAGCCTACCATCGCTGGAGCTGGAATCCTCCTCGGACTGTCATGAGCCCCACCTCACTGCGGCCTGTGGACTTACCATCAAGAACTCGCAGTCTCGGCAGAGGCCGAGTCGGGAAGCTCCAACGACGCTGAATGTTCAACCAGCCCCGACACGAGGTTCGATCGCCCGGCGCGGCGCCTTGACACGGAGCGACCAAACGTCGCCAACCACGGGAGTCAAGACTGTCCCGTCAACGGATTGCTCGAGGCCCCCAACCGCGGGAGAACAAAGGGAAGGGACTTGAACTTTATTTCGCCTTCCATCACAGTGAGGAATGTGTAGGAGTCTCTGTGGTGGATGTTCATGTTAAAATGTGTTTTGGGTGTTCTGTTGCTTTTTATGTGTATGATTGACTTGGCAAATGAAATTCCTCGTATGTTGCAAAACATACTTGGCAAATAAAGTACTATTCTGATTCTGATCCAAGTGCCTATCTCAAAGCCTCTTAAATACCACTAATGTGTTTGCCTCCACCACCACCCCAGACATCGTTTTTCAGGCACCCATTACTCTCCATGTAAACAAAAGACTTACCCCGCACATGTTGCCAGTCTCATTTTTAAGCTGTGCCCTCTATTCTTTGGTCTTGGCACTGTGCCCTCTATTCTTTCTTAGGAAAAAGGTTCAACTGTCTACCCTATCTGTGCCTCTCATAACTTTATACACTTCTATCAGGTCTCCCCTCAGTTTTTTGTGATGGGGTGACCGAACTCCATGCAATGCTCCACATGTGGCCAAACCAAAGTCCTAGAAAGCTGCAACATGATGTCCTGACTCCTATGCTGAATGCTCCAATTGATGAAGGCAAGGAAATTATATGCCTTCTTTGGTGAATCTGAGGAATTCTTCGCCACAAAAGCCTGTGGAGGCCAAGTCAGTGGATATATTTAAGGCAGAGATAGATAGATTCTTGATTAGTACAGGTGTCAGAGGTTATGGGGATTATATCAGGGGGTTATGGGGAGAAGGCAGGATAAAGGGGTGAGGAGGGGGTGATAGATCAGGGTGATACATCACTCGATGGGCCAAATGGCCTAATTCTGCTCCTATCACATGATCTTTTCCACTCTATCTACTTCTGTTGCCACTTTTATGGAGCTATAGACTTGGGTCACTTCTGAATCCACACAACTAAATCACCATGATCCTATGCAACGTAATATTCTGGATCAGCCTAACCATGAAGGATTTTATCAAGTGGCTTATAAAAATCTGTGTAGACAACATCAACTGCCCTACCCTCATTGATCAGCCAAACACATCCCTAATTAGTCTATTCTCTTCCAATGTCAATAAATCCTATGCTGAAGAATCCTCTCCGATAGCTACCCGAGCACGGACGTGAGGTTCACCGGCCTATAATATCCTGCATTATCTCTACGTTCCTTCATTGGTGTGAGATGATACAAAGATATTAGTTAAGGCCTCTGCAATCTCCTCTCTTGCCTTTCTCAATTACATAGAAAACATAGACATGGAAAATAGGTTCAGGAGGAGGCCATTTGGCCCTTCAAGCCAGCACCACCATTGTGATCATGACTGATCATCCAAAATCAATAACCCGTGCCTGCCTTCTCCCCATATCCCTTGATTCCGCTAGCCCCCAGAGGTCTATCTAACTCTCTTTTAAATTCATGCAGTGAATTAGCCTACACTGCCTTCTGTGGCAGAGAATTCCACAAATTCACAACTCTCTGGGTGAAAACGTTTTTTCTCATCTCAGTTTTAAATGGCCTCCCTTTTAATGATTTGATTTTGATTTGATTTAATTTATTGTCATTGTCTTCTATTAAGAGGCAATGAAATTATCTTTCCCTTAATCATACTAAAAATAAAATAAAAAACACAAAAGCACAGAACACAGTAGTCCACCACACACACATCCCCACAGCGGCACCAAAGTTCCTCACTGTGAGGGAAGGAACCAAAGTCCAGTCAACCTCCTCGCCGATGTTCCCCAATGTTCAACCATGGTCGGGGCTTCCCGAGCCCCCCGCAGTCGCCGCTATGGGCGGCCCGATGTTCAGGCCCTCTCGCCGGGAACGATGGAACCCCGACGTCAAACAGGAGAACATCCTCAGCGGCCTGGACATCGGAATCGGCCACCTTCCACCGGTCCGCGGCTCCCGATGTCCACAGGCCACGCTGGGCGGAGATTCGTGCTGGCGACCCCCGGCAAAGGGTCCCAGGACTCCGCGATGTTAAAGTCAGTGCCGCCCACGTTGGGAGCTCCGCAATGTTGGAGCAGCGGCCCAACACTCCGGAGCTCTAAGCGGCGATTCCAGGTAAGGCCTCGCTGGGGGGGGGGGGGGGGGGGGGGGGGAGGACACGACTCGGATAATAACTGCATCCTTGCCAGGAAGCAACCGAAGGACGGTTTCCCCCTTATCCTACCTGCTTCCCCCCACATAAAATACTGAAAAAAACTTTAAAAATGCACTCTAAACATAACAAAAAATAAAAATACAACCAGATCCGGAGTGCCACCGGATGTCCGGATTATAACTATATAACAATTACAGCACGGAAACAGGCCATCTCGACCCTTCTAGTCCGTGCCGAACACATATTCTCCCCTAGTCCCATATACCTGCGCTCAGACCATAACCTTCCATTCCCTTCCCGTCCATATAACTATCCAATTTATTTTTAAATGATAAAAACGAACCTGCCTCCACCACCTTCACTGGAAGCTCATTCCACACAGCCACCACTCTCTGAGTAAAGAAGATCCCCCTCATGTTACCCCTAAACTTCAGTCCCTTAATTCTCAAGTCATGTCCCCTTAGAGAGGGGGAGGGAGAGGGGGAGGGAGAGGGAAGCAGGTCTGCTGTTCATACAAAGAAACATCCATAAAATCAGGCATTCGTAACATGACAACAGCCTGTCCAATGTTTAAAAATGTTTCAATTATTCAATGAAAGGTAGAACATGTTAGGTCTCTACACATTGGAGCTGAAGGAAATGAGATACTTTTAAAACATATAAGGATATTTGCTGGGGGTGGGGAGGGGGAGGAGATACTTTAGGGTAAATACTGGAAATATATTTCCCCTCAATGGAGAACCCCAGAATAAGAGGAAACCCGTTTAAGAGGAGGAACATTTTTTTAACGTAAAGGATTGAATGTCTTTGCGGTTCTTTGCCCCAGAAAGCTGTGGAGGCTGAATTCTTGAATATGTTCAAAGCTGATGGATAAAAACCTAATCAGTAAGGGAATACAGGAAATTGGTTAAAAAAAGTTGGATCAGCCATAATCTTCTTGAATGGCAGAGCAGGGTGAAGTAGTCGAATGGCCATTTCTTGTATCTTATCATTGGCGTACATATGGCCGTGTGTTTTATCTACAAAATGCACGGCAGCTACTCACTCAGCATATTCTGACAGCACATCCCAAACAAACCATCTCCACCAAAGACAAAGGCACCATGTGCAAGGGACACGACCACATGCAGGTTCCCCTTCATCCAATCCCAACCTGAAAATATAGTGTTCCTTTATCATTACCAACTGTAAATCCTAGAACTCGCTATCCAACACCATTATGAAATTACATTAACCTGATGGACTACAGCAGTTGTAAGACAATGACTCAACACTTTCACCAGAGCCATTAAGGTTGTAGCATCACTCGTTATCACCTTACCTTACATTTCCCTTACCGCTGACTCTCAGTCTGAAGAAGGGTCTCAACCTGAAATATTACCTATTCCTTTTCTCCAGAGATGCTGCCTGACCTGCTGAGTTACGGAAGCTTTTTGTGTCTACGTGTCTCTTTGTGTCACTAAATGCTGTCTTTGCCAGTGATGTTCAGATCACAGAATCCGAATACATTAAAAAAAATAATAATATTGGTACGTAAGCAAAAATTTGAAGTACACTGTTAAACTGCTCTTCATTGAGTTAGCCTGAAAGTAATATCCTGCTGAACTTGGCTGAAGTTTCCTGGTAAACACACTCCGCTATAAAAATTAACCTTTATCGAATTGTATCCTAGCAATAGTTATGGGAAATTTGTAAAAACAAAACCTCACCTAAAGAGCAGTCAAGTACCATTATGATCTGGCAGGTTTTAGTGCTACTAATATGTGACATATAACAATCCTTTATCACATATTCAACAAAAGAAATACTAATGCAACTATGTAATAAAACAGCTCAATTGTTAAAGCGTAAACTCATCGCCAACATTCAAACAAATTATAGCTTTTCAGTCAATGCTTATTCCAGTAAACTGTTTCAGTCTGATAAACAAGTGTGTGCAGTGTTATCTTACAACAAAGATATCCTGTTGCCATGGTTCAGTAACCAATGATTCCTTTGCCTGCCCCTCCTCATCCCTCCTGACGTACATAATCTTTGCTAAAAAGAATCACTGGCTTCAACTCTGACAGCCTCCATTCTGCATTGCTAAGATTCTATAAAGACGACTGAGTCAATCCATTAAAAAAAAAACCTGTTCCAAGTAAAATAAAGTTTCACACCAGTCATACAGCACAGAAACAGGCCCTTCAGCCCAATTTACCCATGCTGGCTAAGGTGCCCCACCTGATCATGTTTGGCCCATATCCCTCTAAACCTTTCCTATCCACCTACCTGTAGGATGTCTTGTACATTTTTCTATAGTAAATGCTACAACTACCACCTCTGGCAGCTGGTTCCATAAAATCCAACACCCTGTGTGAAAAGTTTGACCCTCAGTCACTTAACTAAATACCTAAACCTAATACCTAAATATTCTAAAATTAGAAAACTCCTTAAAAAAAAACCTATTCATGTTAGTATCTGTTCAGATTATAGGAGCACATTTATGGTAAAAAGGATACAAGCCAATGAACAAACATTTCAAGACAACCCAAGACTTCTGTAGTTCAGTGAACTAAAGAATAATTTTCTATCAAAATAAATCTAAGAAACAATATCAAAATATGGCACCTTTTTATTGTAATTGCAAAAAATAAATTCTCAAGAGATTATCATGACCAATAAGAGAGGTAAGAAATTATCAAGCGATTAGGATAAAAACAAAAATAAATATACAACACTTTCATGATGTAGAATGCTTCAATGTCAAGGAAATAATGGGGTAAGTGAGTTGTAAATTGTTATAAGTGTTCTTATATCTGCCATAGAGAGCAGATGAAGTGCCAGTTTAAAATCATACATCTGGCAGTGCTGCACTCTCTCTGTATTGTACTGAAGCCTCAGCCCAGGTTATGCATTTAAGTTTCAGGTATGAGATGATTATGACTTCACTCTGTGACTCTGCAGTGTGTTATCAGCATTTGAATGATCAGGACACCAAAGGCTGGCAAATGGGCAAGAAATGGGTGGCACAGTGGTGTAGCGGAAGAGCTACTGCCTTACAGCACAGAGGCACGGGTTAGATCAGTGGTTCCCAACCTTTTTTTGGCCATGCCCCACCTAATCACCTCTAAAATCCCCCCCCCCCCATGTGGTGATATATAATTCTTATCATTTAAAAAGTGAACTCCGTTTCAGCTGAAGAAGCTTAAAACGCCAATACCTTGGTTTAAACAAGCTTCAAAAGAACATGGCATCCATGAAAAAGAAAATGAAATAAACAAAAGACAGTTAAAGTTCTGAGCAAGAAATTACTAAAAAAATGTTAAAAAAAAGAAAAAACCATTAGGTGGTATTAAAATAATAATAATGATAAATATGATAATAAAAGAGTATTCACAGGTAATAAAGAGAGAGAAATTTTCTATATTAGAATATTGAAATATTTGTGGATTGTCTCATACGAAAACAGCAAATAAAGTTTCAAAACATATAATAGAGAACTGAAATGTTATACAACACAAACTAATTTGAATGGAAGCTTTTTCTGTAATACTTCGATCATTTTAATTAGACCTTTTTTACCCCCAAAAAAATTATTTACTCAAAATAACATCTGAAACATAAACTACATATGTTTACCTGATGGAAAATCCAAAAAAATAAAAATCGAAAATTTGGACCCAGACCTCCTCAGTCGCGCTCAATTGCCCCCCTTAAAAATCAAATTGCCCCCCTGTGGGGCGTACGCCCCACATTGGGAACCACTGGGTTAGATCCTGTCTACGGGTGCTAGTCTGTACGGAGATGTACATTCTTCCCATGATCTGATCGGGTTTTCTCCAAGATCTTTGGTTTCTTCCACCACTTCAAAGACATACAGGCTTGTAGGTTATTTGGTTTGGTATAAATGTAAAATTGTCCCTCGCGTATGTAGGATTAATGAGCGGGGGTCACTGGTCGGCGCGGATACGGTGGACCAAAGGGTTGTTTCCGCACTGTATCTCTAAACTAAACTAAAACTAATCACTGTACAACTCGAACCATGACTACAGTGCAAATCCAAGCAAGAATGCCATCCACTAATAGAATCGAAGTGATGTGTCTATTCTATTACAGGTGTAACTATTAATGTATGCAGGTATTCTATTATGATGTAATAGAAGTAATGTGGTGAAATTATGCTTCTGTTAGTTGGACTGCTCTGGAGAAACCCTAAGGTATTTGGGAGAATAACAGTCAAAATATGTGACAGTCATATATGAAGAAGGATCACATTCTGAATATCTGATCACTGTATAAACAGCAGAACCACAAGGAGGAAAAGGAAAGGAAAGCAGAGAAAGTGAGGGTTCGAAAGGAGCAAGAAACTGAGGTGGCCTTGTACTGTTTGCAGTGCTTATAAAAAGCTCATCCTCAAAATGATACAAAACACACAGATTCCCTATTTAATTCCCTACACTAATTCCCTATTTAGCAAATCCCTCATCATTGATTACTTGGGGTGAACCAAGAAAAAGTAAAAGCAAATGTTACAAGCAAAATCTATGAGTAAAATCACTCCATATTTCATGCAGATAACAATTATCCTCTACATGCCCTTGATGCTGTCATGCATGTGCCTTGTCTTGTATCTAATGCACTTGAGTACTGCTCAGTCGCTGCAGTTTGCTGTCTGACTTTCAGATAAGATGGCAGATTGCTATGGAGATTGACCCCACACTGCTCAGGGCTCAGAAAAACGGGATATAAATTGAACAATCTTAGCATGCGCTGCAAAAATTTGATTTGACTGGTGTCAGGCAAACACAAATCTCAGCCCTGTCGCCTGGCAGAGCCAAAGACAAAAGTTATATTCCTAAAATCGGGCAGCAGATCTTTGCTGGTCTGTGACCCTACAGATCGCTTTGTGAGCTGTGGTCCACACCTACAATGGTAGCTGTCTGAGGAGGCAGAAAGCTTAGCTTGCATCAAAACACTCAGACACTGCATGATCACCGTTAGGAAGCAGTGAAATCAGCTTTCAGATACTGGATCGTGATCGCTTCTGCATTGTTCATAATTCATTGCTGCAGAATTAGGCCATTCTGCCCATCGGGTCTACTCCACTGGTCAATCATGGATGATTTATTTTTCCCTCTCAACCCCATTCTCCTGCCTTCTCCCCATAACCCTTAACACCCTTACTGATCAAGATTCTATACCTGTCAATCTCGGCTTTAAACATACCGAATGACTTGGCCTCCACAGCCCTCTGTGCCATTGAATTTCACAGAATTACCACAGAATATTCAGCACCCCATTGTGAATGGAGTTGCACTATATTTCCTCGTTGGAAAGCACTTGCTCCCAGGTAGAAACACAAGTTTAATCTAAACTCAAATCCTGCGGCCAGCAGCATGCGCCAGGCTTCCCAATGCATTGAAATATTCATTGTGTATGCCCACCACTCTTCATTTGCAGGATGTCCATCTAAATCTTCATATGTTTTTTCTATAGTTCCTGTGGAGGGAATGCTCTGTGTTCTGTTTCACAGAGACATGGCTCACCCCCGGCTCCCCAGACTCAGCGGTCCAGCCTGAAGGGTTCTCCACCCCCCTATGGACCGTACACTGACATCTGGGAAAGGGAAAGGAGGGGGCGTCTGCCTCATGATCAACTCTGCGTGGTGCTCAGACGTGGCAGTCCTGTCCAACTCCTGCTCTCCGCACCTGGAACACCTGGCGGTGAAGTGCCGTCCCTTCTACCTCCCAAGGGAATTCACCTCCATCACCCTGACCGCGGTCTACATCCCACCCCAGGCAGACGTCCGTCTGGCACTGGAGGAGCTGCACGCCGTGGTCAACAAACACCAGACGTCTTACCCAGAGGCATTTACCACCATTGCTGGGGACTTCAATAAGGCAAACCTCAAGAAATCACTCCATTATTTCCACCAACATGTCTCCTGCTGCACCAGAGGACCAAACACCCTCGACCACTGCTACACCACCATTAAGAATGCCTATCGTTCTATCCCTCGCCCTCACTTCAGTAAATCCGACCATACCGTGGTGCTGCTTCTTCCTGCCTACAGGCAGCAATTGAAGAGCGCACCCCCAGAGGTGAGGACAGTACAGAGCTGGTGGGGGGGGGGGGGGGGGGGGGGGGGGGGGGGGGGGGGGGGAGGGGCAGAGGAACAACTCCAGGACTGTTTGGAGTCTGTAGACTGGGCAATGTTCAAGGACTCGGCAACGGACTTGAACGAATACGCCACAGTCGTTACAGACTTCATAAAGAAATGTGTGGAGGACTGCATCCCTACAAAAACCTTCCGAGTGTTTCCCAATCAGAAACCTTGGATGAACTTTGAGATCCGCATTCTTCTGAAGTCCAGACGCAGGGCATTCACGTCTGATGATACAGTGACCGACAAGAAGTCCAGATACGACCTTGGTAAGGCCATCAAAATGGCCAAAAGGGACTTCTGCTCCAAGCTGGAGGATGAGACAGATGTTTGGCAGCTGAGGCGGGGCCTGAATGCAATCACCTCCTACAAGGCGAAATCAGGAGGCAGCTCAAATGTCGGCGAAACATCACTCCCTGACGAGCTCAATGCGTTTTACGCACGCTTTGATAGGGAGAATACTGATGTGCCTTCCCGAGCCCCCATTCGCTGTGATGGTATTTCAGTCTCAGTCACAGAGGCCGACATCAGGAAATCCTTCAGAGGGGTAAACCCTCGAAAAGCACCTGGACCTGATGGTATACCCGGTCGTGTTCTAAAAACCTGTGCGGACCAACTGACTGGAGTTTTTACGGACATTTTCAACCTCTCACTTCTGAGGTATGAGGTCCCCCACCTGCTTTAAAAGGGCATCAATTATACCAGTGCCCAAGAAGAGTAAGGTGATGTGCCTCAATGACTATCGACCAGTGGCACTAACGCCTGTGGTGATGAAGTGCTTTGAGAGGTTGATCATGGAGCAAATCAACTCCTACCTCAACAAAAACCTGGACCCACTGCAGTTCGCTTACTGCCACAACAGATCAACGGTGGATGCGATCTCGCTGGCCCTCCACTCCGCTCTGGACCCTTGGACACCAAAAACTCATATATCTGGCTGTTATTCATTGATTACAGCTCGGCATTTAACACAATCATTCTCTCCAAGCTGGTTACCACACTCGCAGAACTGGGTCTCTGCGTATCCCTCTGCAATTGGATCGATTTCCTCATTCACAGACCACAGTCTGTTCGTATTGGTGGAAATGTGTCAGCCTCGATAACAATCAGCACGGGAGCACCTCAAGGCTGCGTGCTCAGCCCCCTGCTGTACTCACTCTATGCTCATGACTGTGTAGCCGGTCACAGTGCGAACTCCATCACCAAATTCGCTGACGACACCACTGTTGTGGGATGTATCACTGATGGGGATGAGTCACAGTATAGAAGAGAGATCGAGCAACTGTCCATATGGTGCCAGCACAATAACCTGGCCCTCAACACCAGCAAAACCAAGGAACTGATTGTGGACTTTGGAAGGAGTAGGAGGGGGACCCACAGTCCCGTTTATATCAACGGGTCGATGGTTGAAAGGGTCAAGAGCTTCAAATTCCTGGGCGTGAACATCTCTGAAGATCTTTCCTGGTCCGAGAACACTGATGCAATTATCAAGAAAGCACATCTGCGCCTCTACTTCCTGAGAAGATTACAGAGAGTCGGATTGTCAAGGAAGACTCTCTCTAACTTCTACAGGTGCACAGTAGAGAGCATGCTGACCGGTTGTATCGTGGCTTGGTTCTGCAACTTGAGCGCCCTGGAGAGGAAAAGACTACAAAAAGTAGTAAACACTGCCCAGTTCATCATCGGCTCGGACGTTCCTTTCATCAAGGGGATTTATCGCAGTCGCTGTCTCAAAAAGGCTGGCAGTATCATCAAAGACCCACACCATCCTGGCCACACACTCATCTCCCTGTCACCTCCAGGTAGAAGGTACAGGAGCCTGAAGACTGCAACAACCAAGTTCAGGAATAGCTACTTCCCCACAGCCATCAGGTTATTGAACCTGGCTCGGACAAAACTCTGATCATTAATAACCCATTATCTGTTATTTGCACTTTATCAGTTTATTTATTCATGTGTGTATATATTTATATCATGGTATATGGACACATTTCTCTGTTTTGTAGTAAATGCCTACTATGTTCTGTGTGCTGAAGCAAAGCAAGAATTTCATTGTCCTATCAAGGACACATGACAATAAACTCTTGAACTTGAACTTGAACTTGGATACAACCTTGGCTGTCAATGAAATGATACCTGCACTTTCTTTTAGTTGCATGTCTGTGATAGATTCTGCCAAAGATATCCTCTAAATTAGACAATAAATGTGCTGGAGGCTGAGTGAATGTGAAAACAAACATGGCTGTATTATCATCATCACTGTTTTGTTGCTGTTCTTCCGCTGCCTAACACCACCCGACTGCTTTTTAAAGTCTGTTTCTTCTAACGTGTTGCATTAATTGGTTGATCAACAAAACAGTTGGTATAATCCAATTCTATATCTGGTTTGTGTAAGAAAGAGCTGCAGATGCTGGTTTAAATCGAAGTTAGACACAAAATGCTGGAGTTACTCAGCGGGTGAGGCAACATCTCTGGAGACTGATCAGACTGATCAGTCTGAAGAAAGGTCTCGACCCGAAATGTCGCCCATTCCTTCTCATCAGAGATGCTGCCTCACCCACTGAGTTACTCCAGCATTTTGTGTCTATATCTGGTTTGCTGCCTCAGTAATAACCAGCAGAAATCTGATAACTTATTTTAAAAAACTATTGTCTTCATCTTTAATGAACCTCACTTACAGGTTTTCAGGGCATTTGAGAATTTAATGATTTCATTTTTGATTTCTTATTTTTGTATCCTTAAACTAAGTTTATTTGAGGTTGTAGTGTTTAATGGCTGTAGGGAAGAAGCTGTTATTATCCTGGGATATTTTCTCATAAACATCTCTGGACTCTCTCCAATGCCAGCACATCCTTCCTCATATATGGGGCCAAAAACTAGTCACAGTATTCTAAATATGGCCTGAGCAGTGCCTTATAAAGTGCATTACATTTCTGCTTTTATATTCTAATCATCTCGAATGAATGCTGACAATAGGTGCAGGAGTAGGCCATTCTGCCCTTCGAGCCAGCACCGCCATTCAATGTGATCATGGCTGATCATCCCCAATCAGTACCCCGTTCTTGCCTTCTCCCCATATCCTCTGACTCGGCTATCTTCCCATCAGTCTACCCAACACAATTTCCTGCCTAATGTGGATTTCCTTCAGTTCCTCTGTCACCCCAGATCCTCTGACCACTAGTACATCTGGAAGATTGTTTTGTGTCCTCCTTAGTGAAGACGGATCCAAAATACCTGTTCAACTCATCTGCCATTTCCTTGTTCCCCATAATAAATTCACCCTTTTCAGTCTTCAAGGGTCCAACTTTGGTCTTAACTAATTTTTTCCTCCTCACATACCTAAAGAAGCTTTTACTATCCTTCTTTATATTCTTGGCTAGCTTACCTTCGTACCTCATATTTTCTCCCGCGTATTGCCTTTTTAGTTAACTTCTGTTGCTCTTTAAACATTACCCAATCCTCTTGCTTCCCGCTCATCTTTGCGACACTGTACTTCTTTTATTTTGATACTGTCCCTAACGTCCCTTGTCGGCCATGGTCGTCCCTTGGAATCTTTCTTTCTCTTTGGAGTGAACTGATCTTGCACCTTCTGTATTATTCCCACAAATACCTGCCATTGTTGTTCCACTGTCATCCCTGCTAGGGTATCTTTCCAGTCAACTTTGGCCAGCTCTTACCTCATGGCTCCATAGTCCCCTTTATTCAACTGTAACACTGACACCTCCAATTTACACTACTCCCTCTCCAATTGTAGATTAAACCTGACCATATTATGGTCACTACCTCATAATGGCTCCTTAACCTCAAGTTCCTTTATCAAATCCGGTTCATTACATAACAGTAAATCCAGAATTGCCTTCTTCCTGGTAGGCTCCAATATAAGCAGCTCTAAGAATCCATCACGGAGGCGCACCACAAACTCCCTTTCTTGGGGTCCAGTACCAACTTGATTTTCCGAGTCTACCTGCATGTTGAAATCTCCCATAACAACTGTAGCATTACCTTTAGTAAATGCCAATTTTAACTCCTGATTTAACTTGCACCCTATACCTAGGCTACTGTTTGGGGGCCTGTAGATAAGTCCCATTGTCTTTTTACCTACAATTCCTTAGTTCTATCCATACTGACTCCACATCTCCTGTTTCAATGTCACCCCTTGTTTGATCGGCCGTTGTAACATTGTTTGACCGGCTGCAACATAATTGCCTCTGGAGCTAATAGCCATTCACATCTTTGCACATTTTATTTTCAAGCGTCTCATATCCCATATATAGTAGAAGTGCATTGCTTATTAGAAAGATGTACTCCCTTCTGCAATTTTGTACTGTAAGACTGTGGGAATAATAATTCAGTAAAGCAGAATACATTCTTTCATCCATTTCCTAAAACAGAATACATCAATGATTTTCTCATTCAATTAAACAAAGCCTAACATTCTAGAGATAAAAAGAAAACTGGACTCTAACCAGAAATGTTAGAAGTGCTCAGCATTGATGGAAAAATAATAAATGTTTCATGTAGAAGACTTCTCATCCTTCTAAATGAACTGGTTTTCTTACATTGGTTGCAAGTTCAAGTTAATATGTTATTCCTGGACTTTGGGCACTTCATTGAGTTTTTCTTTCAAGCAGAAGTCAAGAAAAGTAAATATATTTGACACAAATATTTTAATTAGAATGATGATGCTACTGGCAGCCTGAAAATGTACAAGGATTCATTGTGGTTATTGATCCAGAGCAGGAATCCTTAGTTGATATCTCATCTCTCTGGCCCAGGGACAAAGAAGCAAATGCTTGTTATTCTGCTGTTTGGGTAAAATGAACCAAGCCCACAAAACTGAAAATTCGCCAAAGGACTGAAAATAGCTTCCATAGTTTTACTATCTACTTAAATAGCTGATTTCAAATTGAATAGCCCAATTTAGTTTTTATTAAATGCCCAAAGCAAGAATAAAACTAAAATAATTAATTTTATTCCAAGCTGTTCTATCGGAACTCTCATCACAGTACTGCCCTAGTTTGATTCAATTGTTTGTTTCAGGGTAACCTTCAAGAAAAAGATAAAGAAACACCAGACTGAGGCAGCATCTATGGAGCGAAGGAATAGGTGATGTTTCGGGTCGAGACCCTTCTTCAGACTGATGTGGAGGTGGGGGTGGGGGGGGGGGGGCGGGAAGAAGAAAGGAAGAGGTGGAGACTAGGCTGTGGGAGAGCTGGGAAGGGGAGGGGAGGGAGGGAGAAAGCAAGGACTACCTGAAATTGGACAAGTCAATGTTCATACCGCTGGAGTGTAAACTGCCCAAGGGAAATATGAGGTGCTGCTCCTCCAATTTGTGGTGGTACTCACTCTGGCCATGGAGGAGGCCCAGGACAGAATGGTTGGATTCGGAACTGGAGGGGGAGTTGAAGTGCTGAGCTACCGGGAGATCAGGTTGGTTAGTGCGAACCGAGCGGAGGTGTTGGGCGAAGCGATTGCTCAGCCTACGCTTGGTCTCACCGATGTAGAGCAGTTGACACCTAGAGCAGCGATGAGATTCAATGAGGTTGGAGGAGGTGCAGGTGAACCTCTGCCTCACCTGAAAAGACTGCTTGGGTCCTTGGATGGAGTCAAGGGGGAAGGTAAAGCAACAAGTGTAGCATTTCCTGGGGTTGCAAGGGAAAGGACCAGGTAGGGGTGGTTTCGGTGGGAAGGGACGAATTGACCAGGGAGTTACGGAGGGAGCGATCTCTGCGGAAAGCCGGAAGGAAAGGAGATGGGAAGATGTGGGCAGTGGTGGGATCTCGTTGGAGGTGGTGAAAATGTCGGAGGATTATCTGTTGTATGTGACAGCGGGTGGGGTGGAAGGTGAGGGCAAGGGGGACTCTGTCCTTGTTACGAGTGGGGGGATGGGGAGTGAGAGTGGAGCTATGGGATATAGAGGAGACCCTGATGAGAGGCTCATCTCGACTATAGATGACTGTATGGCAAATAGAATTTCACTGTACCTTAAATGGTACACGTGACAATAAAGGACCATTGAACCAATGGTGCAGACCTTCAAAGCTTCTGTATTGTAATGTCAGTTTAGCTTATACACTCAAACATTTGCCCAAGCAGATAGACAAAAAATGCTGGAGTAAATCAACGGGACAGGCAGCATCTCTGGAGAGAAGGAATGGGTGACGTTTCGGGTCGAGACCCTTCTTCAGACTGGATTTCTTTTCTTCAGTCTGAAGAAGGGTCATAACCCAAAACGTCATCAATTCCTTCTCTCCAGAGATGCTGCCTGTCCCGCTGGGTTACTCCAGCATTTTGTGTCTATCTTCAGTGTAAACCAGCATTTGTAGTTCCTTCCTACACATTTGCTCAAGCAGACTGTCCAGGCAAGGTGTGTGATAAAGAGAGAGGAAAGACTAGTGGATTAAACTGTGTTTATTTCAATGCTAGAGGCTTAAGAGGCAGGGAGACAAACTCAGGGTGTGAATTGGCTTGGGGGACTAAGATATTATAGCCATAACAATAACATGGCTGAGGGAAGTGCAGATAAACACAAAATGCTGGAGTAACTCAGGGGGTCAGTCAGCATTTCTGGAGAAAATGAATTGTTAATGGTTCGGGTTGGGACCGTTCTTCAGACTGAGAGTCAGGGAAGAGGAAAACTAGCGATATGTGCAGGACTGGCTGGTCAATACCTGATGAGGGATAGTTTTCTGAAATCAATTATTTTAGGTATTGCTACAATAAAAAACAGGCTAAAATAAAGTAGGATTTCTAATTTCTACATGTAGGATTTCCTGCTGCGACATCTTCAAGTTTTGCCTCCCAGCCTGCCTTAATCCTCAGCATGAAGCAGAACTCACGAAAAGTTAACGTGCAGCGCAACTGCAACTGCAAAGTTTGGATCAAATCCAAAAGCAAAGGACAAGGTAGATTCAAAAGAAAAATCATAAAATTGGAAGGCTATTTGAAGCAAATCTTAAAACCAGAAGCAATAGAAAACTGTACTGCTTTATAAAAATTATTGTACAAATAAGTATATTGCATAAGCACTGGGCTGAACTGTTTTATTTTTCATTCAAAGCATTTGCTATGACTTAATTAATATTTTATATTCATATTTTTATCCTAAAGAACTTAAACCTCGAAAAAGCATTTGGAGATTAATTTAGACACGTCACCTTTGCCTATAAATATCGGAATGAAAATCCACATGTCAAAGTTCATGAAACATAAAATTGAAATTTCTGACTTTTTTGGAAAATAAATGGTTATTCAATCTAGCACTTAGCACTTCATAGGTTTATGTTAAACGAGCAGAATTTGGCCATTCGGTCCATCAAGTCTACTCCGCCAATCTCTCCCTCCTAACCCCATTCTCCTGCCTTCTCCCCATAACCCCTGACACCCGTACCAATCAAGAATCTGCCAATCTCTGCCTTAAACTTAAAAATATCCATTGACTTGGCCTCCACTTATTTCCAAAATTTTAAAACAATATTTGCTGATGGAAATTCTTCCAGGGTAGCAAGTTTAAAAATGGTTAAAAAGATTAAATGTTTACGAAAAATACACCCAAGTCCGCTTTTACATGGGTATCTTTCAATTAATTATATATTTATTGTTAATTATTATAATCTATAAGCAAGCACTCAACTTGGCAACAGAGGGGGAAAATAACAACTGGTCAAATACATCCAACAAAGTTTATAGTCAAGTCAAGTCACATTTATTTATTAGGCACATTTAAAAAACAACTCTCGTTGGCCAAAGTGCTTTACATTTGTTATAAGAATAGTATAAACAAACAAACTACATACATATATACATGTAGCCCTCACTCGGTGGACGTCAGGAAAGGCTTGGGAGTATAGATAAACCTTTAGTCTTGACTTAAAGGAGTCGACGGAGGGGGCAGTTCTGATGGGAAAGGGGGATGCTGTTCCACAGTCTAAGAGCTGCAACCGCTAAGGCGCGGTCGCCCCTGAGCTTATGCCTAGACCGCGGGATATTCAGCAACCCCAAGTCGGCCGATCTGAGGGACCTGGAGGTGGAGTGGTGGGTGAGAAGACTTTTAATGTAGGAGGGGGAAAGCCCATTGAGGGCTTTGTAGACATAGAGGAGGGTCTTGAAATATATACGGAACCGCACAGGGAGCCAGTGGAGAGAGGCCAGGATCGGGGTGATGTGGTCCCTTTTTCGGGTGCCCGTCAGGAGTCTCGCTGCGGCGTTTTGGACCAGTTGCAGGCGGGACAGGGAAGATTGGCTGATGCCAGTGTAAAGGGAGTTGCAGTAAACGAGGCGGGAGGAGATGAATGTGTGGATGATCTTTTCGAGGTCATCAAACTGGAGGATTTGTTTTATTTTAGCTATCGTCCGAAGCTGAAAGAAGCTAGCTTTTACCACGGCATTGTCTTGTTTGTCAAATTTCAGTGCTGAGTCAAATATCATGCCAAGGTTTTTGACGTGAGGTTTGAGTAGTGGGGTAAGGCTTCCAAGGCTGCCTGCTATCATTCTGATTGAGTCTGAGGGGCCGAGAAGGATGACCTAAGACTTACTCTCATTTAGTTGGAGGAAGTTCTGGGCCATCCAGCACTTTATATCCTCGAGGCAGCGGGTAAGGTATAGATATCTCAATAGTCACCGTTGCTGGATCACAGCACCCCAACAACGCTTACAAACCATGTCTTTTTCTAAATTCATGTATTACAAAATTGCAACATCTACAGATAAAGACAAACTTAAACACAAATAAAGACAAGGTCAGCAGCACACCACAAACAAAATAATAGTATTGTGAAAATTTAAAACAGAAAGGCCAAATTTACACCAAACATACAAAATCAAGATTAGTTAAATCAACAGCAATGCCATCCACAAAGAAATGAGTGTCTGAACATGGGAAAAAACCAAGGCAAATCAAACAAACTAAAATTCTCCAGAGGACCTGGTGGATAAAGCAATCATCTAGTCTATGCTTGGTCTCGCCAGTGTAGAGGAAGCCACATGGAGGAGGTGGAAGTAAATCTATTTCATCCAGAAGGGCTGCGGGTCCCTGAATGGAATTGAGGGAGGGTATGTGGAGACAGTGTTACATCTACTTCAGTTGCAATGGAAAGTGCCTGGGGTAAGGGTGGAAGTGGTGGAGACGGATAAATGAACCAACAAGTTGCAGAGAGAGGGAGGACTCGATGGAAAGCAGAAAGGGGTGGGGACGAGAAGATATGACCAAGTGTAGATTTGGTAATCGCCTGTTGGATCTCCCCCTTCCTTCTCTCTGGTTCTACAATTCACTCCACATCTTCCTTCCTTATCAGATTCCACCATCTGCACACTTTTGTATTCTCCACTTATCACTTCCAACCTTGGTTGCCATCTCTCCCCACTTGACTCATCTGCCAATCAACCCCTCCACACCTGAATGTCCCAACGTGAAGCATTACCCATCCATATTCTCCAGGGACGCTGCCTGACCCGCTGAGTTACTCCAGAACTTTGTGTCTTTTTCTTCCTTCTATTATTTGCTAGCCATATTCTATTCCATCATTCTGAAGAAAGGTCTCGACTCAAAATGTCATCTGTTCCTTTTCCCTCCACAGATGCTGCCTGACCCACTGGGTTTCTCTAGCAGTTTGTTTTTTGCTTATTACAATTATTATGATGATGTTATGTTTAATCATATCCTCTAGCCAACAATTTAGAATCTTCAGATACAAAAATCAACCATGAGATCTCAAATGTGCTGTTCTTCTTTCTTAAAATTATCCCAAAATGTATTTTATAAACAACAAACGGCTGAATTGATGGCTACCATTTATCACTTGTTATATGTTGCATCAAGATTTAGGCTTTGCAGTAGGTGGTATAAACTGAATTCATCAGAAACGTCTGTATCCTGTTTAAAAATAGTCTTAGACCCTGAAGCCAAAATTAAATTCACAAACACGGTACTGTAAATTGTCATCCTTACGAATGCTGTGTTCTTGAATTCTTGAAATTATTTATCTACAGTGTGATTAATAGACTTTCTTGTCCCAATTCCAAGAACACAATTAAGCAATAATATTTGTATGAGCTATAACTCTCCATAGGCAGCAGTTTTAGTGTCAAATTCAAACAGAAATAATACTTCACAAGAGCAAAGACGAATAAATCCATTTCTCACGAGAGTTTTAGTTGTTGGAAAGTGGAAGACGTTGGCATCCAGGATTTACTGGTCTCTGGGCTGAGAGGATATTTTGAGTCTCATGTGCCACATTATCTAGTAATTACATGTACTACATACTAGGTAGCTGGCATGATTGTTTCCTCCTTTAAGGAACCAGGAACTGCAGATGCTGGTTTACAAAAAGAGACACAAAGTGTTGGGAGTAACACAGCGGGTCAGGCAGCATCTCTGGAGAACATGGATAGGATGTTTTCAGGAGATGCTGCTGAGATACTCCAGAACTTTGTGTCTTATTTTCAGTTAAATGTGGTATATTACATTGAAAGTTAATAAAACACATAGCAAAGTAGAGACCCAAGATGTGGCAATAAACGATCTGTAATTTTCATTCTATTTTAACTATTATATTGTAATCTTCATTAGATTTCTTATGTTGAGTTCAGAGGATATAGTGTTTCAGAACAATAATACCATTCAAGCAATGATTATTGGGGCTATTAATTTACAATGAACAAATGAGTCAAATTACACATATTAAATGATATTCTGCAATTTTTTGCCAATGCTTCGGGGATTGAATAACTATTCTATTCTTGAAAAAATATTCTTCATGCATTCAGATATGCATCCTGCAAAAATATGCAATTAATGAATAATATGAACAAATGAATGGCCAGAAGGAGACATAAGAGTCAGCAGATGCTGGAATCTGGAATGAAGCACAAACTACTAGAGTTTAGAAGGATGAGGGGGCCCCATTGAAACATAGAGAATAATGAAAGGTCTGGATAGAGTGGATGTGGAAAGGATGTTTCACTAGTGGGAGAATCTAGGACCAGTCATAGCCTCAGAATTAAAGGATATCCCTTTAGGAAGGAGATGAGGAGGAATTCCTTTAGTCAGAGGGTGGTGAACCTGTGGAATTCATTGCCACAGAAGGCTGTGGAGGCCAAGTCAATGGATATTGTTAAGGCAGAGATAGATAGATTATTGATCAGTATGGATGTTAGGTGTTATGGAGAGAAGGCAGGAGAATGGGGTTAGGAGGGAGAGATAGAGCAGCCATGATTGAATGGCAGAGTAGACCTGATGGGCCGAATGGCCTAATTCTGCTCCTATTGTCAATTCTGGCCAAATTGGAGAGGCCAGGACACTAAAATTGAGTAAAGGCTTCTGGGCTGCTAGGCCATTTGGTCAATTTAAATGTGCCTTCTGCAGAAACAGGACAAGCTGCAGAATGGTGCCAGTTTGTCTAGAGCCCAGATTAGAGCCGCAGGAAGAGAATGGAACATCTGCAGAATACGACAATTAGGTGCAAAATGCATAGAATGGATTGGATGAATGCAAACCAGACATGCACATAGTAAATAATGTTGCAAAGCTTTCCTTTGCTAGATGTTGATTGGATTAAGTATTGAGCCTTGTCTGGTTTTCTGGCAATGTTCGTTTCCTTTGAGAAGCACCGTTTGAATACAATGTATTAGTCACTGTGTTATTGGGTTGGGGAAATGTCTATCATGTACTGGGTTCATCGATATCTGTTATTGGACTGTAAAGAGACCACCCCCATGTGGTGCGGCACCTTGAGGTCCGATGTCGCTCTTCTGGGAGAACGTTTAGGACTGCATGACCTTCTGGAGTGTCTCTGTTTGAGCGAGGCCTAGAGGGGTTGATCAGGCAGATACTAGGATCGAACCCGTGGTGGTTAGGTACAGTAGGGGAACTGTAATTGTGTTTTGTCAAAATAAAGATTAGCTGCGCAAGTGCTTGACTCAGTGATTTTTGACTGAAACTAGACTGGGGGGAAGCTTAGAATGAGCTATTCACACTATCACTTACAAAATTATGGAACGAGTAGGTGAAGCAACTTCTGTTTTTGTGGGGGAAGGAATTATCGACTTTTCAGTTTGAAATCCCAGCTGATCCACACCTCGCCTTCCCCAAATAAAGCTCAACACTTGAACACAGCAGTTAAGGAAAGAAGTCGGCAAAGAAAATGAGGTTGGGAAAGAAAACAGCAGTTAAGCAATGAGGTTGGCAAATATAAAGCGAGATAGGTGGATTCAATTCTGGAAACTAAGTTTGAAATGGGAGCCAACACTCAAAAGAATATTTACTGTCAATCACACACTGCAGATATGGAAATCACATAGCCTAGAAATCTCAGAGGATCATACTGATCTTCTGATTCTATCAACAACTGCATTTTGAAATTCCAGCTTATACTACTTGAATTTAAATTAAGTCAATAAAGGCTAACTTAGCAGTTCCCTGAAGAACATTGGTACCTCTGCCTACTCTCATGTGAAGATTACTAATTCTACTTGTGAAGGTTTTCACCAATTGCTTCCACATTAATTGGTTGTTGGCTGTGATGCCTAGAACAGACCATCCATCACACTTGCTATGGATTTAGGCCAGCCTGCATGCAACAATATGGCTGTAATTACCAGCCAAAGTTGATGCATGGAGTAGGATGAAGTGGAAAGAATGCGCTGCTGTTGGATGCATAAGAGGGTGGAAGTAAATCTCTTTCATCCAGAAGGGCTGTTGGTCCCAGGATGTGTGGGGACCGGTGTTACATCTACTTCACTTGCAATGGAAAGTGCCTAGGGTAGGGGTGAAAGTAGTGGAGAAGGATAAATGAAGCACCAAGTTGGTCCAGAGGACGTTTACGATAATGATCCTGGGACTAACGGGGTTAACATATGATGAGCATTTGACAGCACTGGGTCTGTACTGGCTGGAGTTTAGAAGGATGAGGGGGATCTCATTGAAACTTATCGAATAGTGAAAGGCCTAGATAGAGTGGATGTGGAGAGGATGTTTCCACTAGTGGGAGTGTCTAGAACCACAGCCTCAGAATAAAAGGACATACCTATAGAATGATGAGAAGTAATTTATTTAGCCAGAGGGTGGTGAATCAGTGGAATCCATTGCCCCAGACGGCCGAGGAGGCCAAGTAATTCGTTTTTTTTAAGGCGGGATTGACTTTGATAATGTATGTAGTAATGATCCTGACCGTTTGCTGTTTAAATTTTACTTTGAAAATATATGACAGAGAATCCTTATTCTGAAACATTTCTTTTTGCTGCTTATGCTTTTCAACTTCTTGTGTCTCTGAAGTCTCCAAAGACTGCACTGGAAACAACCAACTGTACGAGCAGCTTAGCAACTGCACTTCGCTTTCTTTTGATCATTTACGCAGCTCAAAATTTTAAAATCTATTCAAGATTGGCATTCTCCGTATCACTTTTGCAACCAGTATTGCAATAGAAATGTTCTCAGTTCCAACTTGATACCAACTGCATCCAAATCTCAAGGTCTTTGATGGCTTTGTGCTGGAATAACACAGCAATAAATGCCTTTGCTGCTTTAAAGACAAACTATAAAGGAAAAAAACATAAACAATTTTTCAGTAGATAAACCACTTCTGCTATAAATAAAACAGAGCCAGCCTAGAAAGAAGCTACAAACATCTTTTCACTGTGACCCCATTAATTATCTTCTAAAATAGTTGTTTGCATTAGATCAGAACCAATCCAGCCCCAATCCCATCTATCCAAAATAAAAATCTATTGAATCACATATTAGGTCAAATGTTCTGCACAAAGAAATCCACCGGCCCAACTAATTCAAAGCAATATCTATGCTGCACATAAGCCTCCTCCATTCACTGAATAAAGGGGAGCTCCACACAGTCCACCAGATTCAGCTCACAACTGCCTCTCACCCAGAAGATGGCATTATGCCATGTCTTGTTCTAACGACTACATCATAATGCAGATTTTAAGATTCCTGTTTGAATTTATCCACTGTTACACAATTAAATAAGCTTTTAGCTTTCGTTTCTGTTCTCAGCAAATTCAAAAGGTTTGGCCCAGCTAGTCAAATCCTTTTGTAACCTCAAATGCCCTTCTCATGTTGAACAGCCATGCTACATTCCAGTTTGAACTGCATACAATAAAAGAGAGGCACAGTGTAGAATGGATTCAAGGAAAACTAGTACTGCTGTGTAAGAAAGCAAAGTTACAATTAATTCATGGAGTCATAGAATGATACAGTGTGGAAACAGGATCTTTGGCCCAACTAGCCCACACCGGCGAACATGTCCCAGCTATACTAGTCCCACCTGCTCTTGTTTGTTCCATATCCCTCCAAACTTTCCTATCCATGTACCTGTCTAACTGTTTCTTAAATGTTGGGATAGTCCCTGCCTCAACTACCTCCTCTGGCAGCTTGTTCCATACACCCACCGCCCTTTGTGTGAACAAGTTACCCCTCAGATTCCTATTAAATCTTTTCCCCTTCAACTTAAACCTACGCCCTCTGGTCCTCGATTCCCCTACTCTGTGCATCTTTGCAAGAGACTCTGTGCATCTACCCGATCTATTCCTCTTATGATTTTATACACCTCATTAAGATCACCCCTCATCATCCTGCACTCCACGGAATAGAGACCCAGCCTACTCAACCTCTCCCTATATCTCAGACCCTCTAGCTCTGGCAACATCCTCGTAATTCTTCTCTGTTTCCATGCTGTATCACTCTATGACTGTATGAACATTTTCTTACATATTTGTAAAGTAAATAATTAAGATTTAAGCACACTGATGAAAACTCTTGTTCAATCCTCACCCATCAGGACTGCTGGTCCAGTTTCTGACTGATACAGGCATCATCTGTTACATGATGATAAAGGGAATTCGGAATCAGTGATTTCCTGAACTAGGTTCAATTGCCTAGATGGATCACTGACATTCAAAAAAAATGTACTAGGTTTTTAAAACTTTCTTTACCTCCAAAAGTCACTGTGACATGATGCACATTTTACAATAGATGATCCCACAGGGTGAGATACTGATTGAGTTGGCTATGGAGCCATTAATAGCTGCCAAAGTTAATGGATTTGAATGTACCTCTCTCATTATTTCAATCCCAGTAACACAGTTGTCGTCATGCCAATGGAACATTGAATTAATTCAGATTTTAAATCACTGTAGAATCTCGAACACCATTTCCAATTGGATAGTCATATGTATCTCCAATTACATTTTGTGAAAATCTATTCTTCATCTAGAATCAAGGGAAGAAAAAAACAAATGTGTTCTTTGCATCACATTTCAAGCTCTGTGACTGTGCGTGGATCTCCTAATTTGCAACTCATCATTTCATCAACTCTAGTGTGGGTATGTAAAGAAATACTGGAGAAACCCTAGCTATGATTAGAGTGCAATATGAGTGTAACAGGAGCCTGTTGCCACGGTAATGACCCTTTCAGCAGAATCTTTCCCAATTCAGAAATGTATATACTATTACAAACAAAGAAAACAGCAAGTAAATAATTACAATTTCTACAGCTATAATTACATTATTTCAATATTTTGTGCTCAACAAAATTGTTCTTTTGAATTACATATTTATAATGAGAGCACAACTTTACTGACAGGGCACCTCAATTTTCAAACACGTTTTCAATTTTCAAAAAAGAAACCAGATTCTTATTTGTACTGATGTCTGTCACATAATTCCCCATAATTCATGAAGGATGCCCTATGTCTGACAAACCTAACAATTCTACAACTCTAAGCCTGGTTGATATGGGGTTGAGCAATGCCACGCAAGTGCAATCATCTTCTATCATTGGGAAACTACCCAGGGCACAGTATATCAATACGTGCACATTCTTGTTTCAAATCAAAGCAGTAATGCTGAAATACTTGCTGGACCTGGGTAATGAATTATTAATTTGTGACATTCATTTGTGAATTGCTGACTGGGAGATCCTGGTTAAATATCAATACGAAACCTGGGAAGAATCCTGACGAAAAAATAAAGGGCACGGGGAGGTGTGAGTGTGTGCGCATGTGCGTGTGCATTCACTTTTGCACTACCATGAATATACAAACAAGTGTCACAAAAAACAGTTGTACTCTTCAAAGGCCACAAATGATTTCCATCATTTGTCAAGTCGACTTGAATCAGCTGAAGTTAAAATGTGCCAAGAGAACTTTCAGATCCACCTGCATCACCCATGGTGAGAACTGCCCATGAAGCAGCTCCCTTCTCTGTAGGTCTCTGGTGAATGTTGCAGTAGTTAGCCCTGATTCTGCTGTTTAGCTGCCATCTCTCACAGCAGGCTGTTGCTCTAGAGTTGCTCATCCAAGCTCCAAGCCAAGGCAGTCTTGGCATTGCACATCTTGGTTGATTTAGAAAACCTCCACAATTAATTTTTTTTAAAGTCAGCAAAGATTATGTGAATAAACTCTTTCCCAGCATCAGATTGTAAAGCTGATATGAATTAAGTTTTTTCATTAAAATTATTTCCATAGACTTTAACCGCTGCTTTGAAGTCTGTTGTGTCCTTGCCTTGTTTTTAATGGTGATTTATGGAAGGCTCAAGGAATCCCTGCAACTTAAAAATGTGTTTACATCCTCAGAGTGATTACCATATGAAACAGCCATCTGATTTTCCCAAGAACTCTGCAAACAACTAATCCAATCTGCCCAAGTTAAATGCAGTAGTCGGCAAGTTGGAGGCAGCTTTCCATAACTTCTTCACCCACACCAAGTCTATGTGCTCTATTAAATTAAAATTCACTCCAGTCTCAAAAGCAGTCATAATTCATTACTCAACCCCTTTGATGTTTCTTAAATTACTCTAAACTGATAACATATCCTGCTTTCTTAAGGCTTGGCATGAGAATATTAACAGTCTAATATAAACCATATGTTAGCCCCTTTAACAGAATATACTAATATATTAGAGCCTTCTGTATTGTCAAATTATTTTCCATTACTTTGCATCAATTGTTTCAGCCTTCTCCCAAACCAGGTCCAATGTATGCCTGCAACTTTTATCTTTTCACAACCACAACCTTTCATGCCAATCATTGCAATGTTAAGATTGGTCCATGCCAGGTTATGAACCTGCAACACTACCTACTTCCTACCGATGGAACAGAGAAAGAAGGGAATCTAGTACTAGAAGCTTTCAAGCAGGGAATTTGGCAGAAGCAGATTTCCAAAGTAGTGAAAGGTCTTTTCAGAGGCCCAACCTCTCTAAAGAGCTCAGGTCTTCAAATAGGTGACCTTTAACCAGATGATTCAGGACTAGAGAGATGGTGTCTGCCATGGACCTCTTTCAACAGTAGGTGAACTGCAGTGCATCAAGACTGTCTGGGAGGCTAGTTAATGTTTGCCATGACCAGCTTCTTGAAGTACTTCATGATGGTGGATGTCAGAGCCAGTGGATAGTAGCCATTAAGGAATTGACCTTGCTGTTCTTTTCATTGGGATGATTGTGGTCATCTTAAAGCAGGTGGGAATCTCAGAATGGAGTAGGGAGATGTTAAACAATGAACAAACTTCTGGTATTAGGCAACATCTAAGGAAGGAATGGATAGGTATCGGGGTTGGGCTCCTTCTTGAGAGTGATGGAGTAGAGGGGAGAAAACTGGAAACTGGAAGGGGGGGGGGGGGGGGGGCGGGCGGGGGTAGGTAGCAAAGCCTGGCAAGTAATAAGAATGTACAGATGTGGTGTGTGTGGGGGGGGGGGGGGGGGGGGGGGGGGGGGGGGGGGGGGGGCTGGGGGGGGGGGGGGGGGGGGGGGGGGGGGTGATTTGCAGATGGGTGGGGATACTGACAAAGACTAGCGACAAAAAGGAGAATAGATGGTATCAGATAAGGAAAGAGGAGTGAAATGTAAAGCCGAAGGGCAGACTATGAGTGGTACGGGACATGGGGGAGGAGTGGGGGAAGAAGAAGAAGAAGAGCTGAAAGGAGCAGGATGACCAGGAAGTGGGAGAAATGTGAGCCCACCGGGGTTGGAGGAGGTGGGAACAGAGAAGGGGGCAACGGGGTATTTCTTAAAATTGGAGAATTTAATGTTGATACCATTGGGTTGCAGGTTACCCAAGTGGAATGCGAGGTGTTGTTCTTCCGGTTTGTTCATAGCCTTACTCCGCCAGTGGAGAAGGCCAAGCACAGAAAGGTCGACATGGGAATGGGAAGGGGAGTTAAAATGGTACGTAACAGGGAGTTCCAGCAGGCCTTTGTGGACAGAAATCAAATGTTCAGTGAAACGGTTGCCTAGTCTAAGCTTGGACTCAGCGATGAAGAGGTTAAATATGCCCATGGATTCTCCTGGCCAGCTGGTCTATGCAGGTTCTAAGGACATGGCCAGGGAATTCATCCAAGTCAACTGCACTCTGTGTGTTCACTCTCATGAAGGTCAATTCTCCTGGATTAAATGATTATGGTTTGCGAGGGTATTGAGAAAATGGAGGCAAATGAGTAGTAATTGTGAGAGGGAATGGATTGGTATAGGAGGCTTTTTAATTATGAGTTTAGTAACAACAAGGGAGAAGAGGCAAACACAATGGACTTGGTTGGCATGGATGGAATACAAATGATGTGGAAATGAAGAGTGCTGTTAAACAAAATAGACCAAGGCACAGGAATGGAGAACAGCCAATTTACAATATTTAGCCGCAAGGCGTCTTGACTTGAATTATCTTTATTGCCCTAGGAAATCTCAGGGTGTCAATATCAGTTTCCACAAAATACAGAGACTGCTGTAAACATTCCTCATCTTTTACTTTCAAAGCAAGTCAGCCAGGCAAAAGAAGAGGGAAGCTATTCCAAAAATGCAGAATGCATTTTCTTGGAAGGCAAATATTAACAGATGTCCATGTGAATCATTAAATGAAATATAGAAAACAAAGATAAAAATGAGGAATGCGATTGTATGTACTGCGATTTCTTCAAGTATACCTCTGGACTGGTGTTTGGAAAAACTACAGATGGGAACGTTCTCAGAGATACCTCTGCTTCCCTGATGTATTCTGGGAAGAAATGTGACACGATAAATAGATGGAATCGTACAGCACAGGAATAGGCCATTCAGCCCATGATGTCTGTGTTGAATACTGTACCAAACAACACTAATCCTTTCTGTCTTCACATGATCCATAACCCTCTATTCCCTGCATATTCACGTCCCAATCGTGAACAAGTGATCAATGTTGATGTGGAATCAGTGGGTCAAAGGGATTGCTTTCATGCTCTATCTTTCAATCAAGCAATTCAGAGATGCTTGACAGCCCATCTACTTTAAACTTCCTCTCTCATGACTTGAAATGAGTATTTGACATATCTACGCTGGGAAAAAGGTTCTGGCTGTCTACCCTATCTATGCTTCATAAAATTATACGTACATCTGTCAGATCTTCCCTCAGTCTCTACGTTCCAAAGTAAACATTCCAATTCTATCCAACCTCTCCCTTTCCCTCGAACCCAGGCAGCATCCTGGTGAACCTCTTCTGTATCCTCTTCAAACCTTCCTTCTGTGTGTTTTTACAATACTGGGTACAAAAATTGTGACATCATACATAAAACTGAAGTTCACAAATAAATTATTTCAACATGATTCAGATTAATCAAAAACCCTCACAGCGGCAGTACATGACAGGGGAAGTTAGTTCATGAAGTTTGAGAACATTTGATTAATGAACACAATTCTTTGTTTAAAATGCGTTCCTATGCGAATAAAATATCCCTATATGCCGATGATGTACTACTGTACATCACAAAACCGCAAATTAGTATACCAAACATATTAAATTTAATTGAGGACTTTGGATCCTTCTCAGGATATAGAATAAATTGGAACAAAAGTGAAATTATGTCGATAAAACCAAAAGACTCAACACATCTCTGGAAATTTCCTTTTAAAATAGCTACAGAAAAATTCAAATATTTGGGAATTTAAATTACTAGAAATTACCAGGATATGTTTAAAGCCAATTATAATCCCTTACTCAAGAAATTGAATAATCTGATTAAATTCTGGAAAACACTTCCGATGTCCTTAATAGGCAGAATAAATGCTATTATAATGATTTTCTTACCACAAATCCTATACCTATTTCAATCAATACCTATATATCTCCCAAAAAAGTTTTTCAAAAAATTGGACTCAGACATTACAAATTTTATATGGGATTATAAATCCCATAGAATACAAATGGCACACCTCAATAAACGAAAAGAGTTGGGGGGTCTAGCGCTCCCTAATTTTATGTATTACTAGACCAAGTGCAGACCCGTTGGGTCTGCTCCCCCAATGGTGTGATCTCCCAACCCAATATTCCACCATGCACCCGTCTCCTCCAATGGAACTGAAGCCGTTCTCAAAAGTAAGATTCCAGCACTGCCCTGCCTCTTTAAAAAACATCCCTGCCTGCTGCAGCAGTGAAAAGTTCAGTGTTCCTGTCTTGCAACATTGTTTCAAAGTGTGTTGGAAGCTGAGGAAGGAGCAGCCGTCAACGAATCGAAAGGCAGGAAGGGATCCGTACAGCAGGCGGACTGATTTGAGTTTTATATATATATATAGATAATTGGGCAGTAAATATTAAAAATATGATTCACCTGCTGGACAATTCTGCCCAGCAGGAGGACTGGATGGTAATGGAAAAAGGGGACTGCTCCCCGAGTAATATAGGAGCGACCATCCTCTCACCAATAAATTTGAATAATAAAAATTATAATAAAAATCCAATTATACATAACACAATTAGAACATGGAAACAAATAAAACAGAATTTAAAATTAAGAAACCTATCTCTTTTAATACCAATAGTCAAGAATCCATCGTTTAAACCATCAATCATAGACAAATCATTTATACAATGGGAAAGAATGGGAATCAAAACGCTCGAAGATCTGTATGAATTGGGGAAACTACTTCCATTTCAACAACTACAACTGAAATATAATTTGAAAAATAACCAATATTTTAAATATCTTCAAATTCGTGATTATCTGAAAAAACACACAAAAGACTATCATAATATGCCTTCCGACTTATTGGATGAAGCAATGAAGACAAAGGCGGAATCAGCTAATTTAATATCGTACCTATATAATATCATTTTAAACATAGAAATACCCACAACAGATGGAATTAGAAGAGATTGGGAACAAGAATTAGCTATAAAAATCTCATAAGAGAGCTGGGATAATCATTTACTACAGGTGCATAAATGTTCGATCAACGTACAACATACGCTCATCCAATTTAAAACATTACATAGATTATATTATTCAAAAACTAAATTAAATAAAATCTTCCCTAATGTTTCACCAATCTGTGATAAATGCCTGTGTCAAGAAGCTACCATAGCGCACTCTTTTGTTTTTTGTACAAAAATCCAAAAATTCTGGTATGAAATATTTGATATTTTTTCAAAATTAATCAAAATAAAACTGGTACCAAAACCAGAATGGATTATCTTTGGAATATCGGAAGGTAACCCTGAACTAAACGTGTTTCAGAAGAATTTATTTAATTACGGGCTAATAATGGGAAAAAAGCTTATACTTAAATTCTGGAAAAATGCGCCCACACCAACAATAAAAATGTGGATATCAAATATGTTTGAAACATTACATCTGGAAGAGATGAGATTCCTCTTAGCAGGTAAAGCAGACCAATTCCAAAAGACGTGGTCTATGTTTCTGGACCTATTACAAGTATGAGGTGCAATAGTAATTTAAATAAATAAATAAATAAATAAATGGTATCAGGACCTGGTAACGGGAGGTAAAACAACAAAAACAGACTTGGTTGGTAGTCCCCTTTCTGCGGAGGTTAATGTTATAATAGAGCGATTGTTCCTATTTTCTTTTTCTTTCTTTTCTAGGGTCTATTTTCTCACTTTACTTCTTTCTCAAACTTCTTTTCTAAGGGCTTTCTTTTCCCAACACTCTTGCACTTCACGACTCTTGCGCACTATCTTTACTTGCCTTACTTCTATCTTTTTCTTAAAGCTCAAAAAAAAAATGAAGCGGTACAAAAAATGTATTAAGATATATGTGTTGTGTAGTATTGTAATTTACCATACTTCTAATAAAAATAAAATTATAAATAAATAAATAAATAAATAAAATGCGTTCCTATGCGTTTTTTTACATTTTATGTTTGGTGTCCACCATAACAACCATTACATGAAATTTAGAAAGTCATTTTTTTCTGAAGCATTAAAGCTGATTTCTTCACTTTTGCTGTATTTCAACATACAAATGTACTTTCTTGCTAAAAACATGGGAGTATGTGACCAAATGAGCAATATTCCTGTTAGCTACTAAAACGTGTGTTACGCGCGTTACACAGTGTCCAAAGGTGGATATCAAAATGAAAGTAGCTCCTGTTTCTTCCAGTATTTCTTTTTTTGTAATTTCTTTCTCATGTTTCGAATAAACTTTATGGAAGTAATTGTCCATACATAATAAGAAACTGCAGGTACATAATTTGATGGAAATATAGCTACTGCAAAATGCTGGTGTTACGCATGTGATGGTGGACACCAAAAATATTCTTTTGGCATGCAACAGCTTTTACAGAATCTTGATATTAAGGTTACATTCTTCTCATAATTTCATTATCTATTGGGTTCTTCAAGCTAGAACATTTTCAATCTCCTTGGGAAATTCTTTGGTCTTAATTTACCATTGTGGTTTAACGGTGGTTTTTCTATAAAATATGTTGGACACCAAAAGTAACAACCATTACACGCTTTGAAATATGGCCATTCAGAGCACTTAATGCTAAATTCATCAAACATTTTGCTTATTACTGTGATACATGCATCTCTGCAAAGCAACAAACTTGAAAATGTTTTGAATTATAATGAAATTAATGCAGAAATTGCCTCTTAATTTCATTATGTCAAAGCATGTCACATTTTTGGTGTCCTAAACTTGATATTTTTGAGATATAAACTGGTTGAATCAGGGTAAATTAATTCCTAACTTGATTTTATCTATACTATCTCTTGCACATTTGAGTAACAATCCCTGAAAAAATTAACACCATACTACTTGAAACGGTGGAGATATGACACTTTTAATGTTCTGTGCTGAAATCTCTCCAGTATTGTAAAAATACACATATCTTTCCAGTAATAAGGCTACCAGAACTGCACAAAATACTCAAAGTATGGCCTAACAAATGTTTTATAAAGCTGCAACATGGCTTCCTGACTCTTATACACAATGGCCTGACCAATGAAGGCAAACATACCATATGCTTTCTTCGCTGCTCTATCTACTTGTGTTGCAAATACGCTATTTGCACCTGCAACTGGCACTTCAGCACATTTCCAGATGGAGTGAAAATGTAGCCTGCTAAAGGTAATGGATAGCAATTATACTTAGTCGTAATAGCAATGAGCCTTGTATCCAAATTTAAAGTCACAGAAGTGTAGGGAGACTGAGCAAACAAGATCCAGTTTACAAAAATAAATAATTGTGGAGATAGTTAGTGACAGAAATATATTAATCTGTATGATGAGCACTGGGGATTAAAATGTCTGAAGCTCCTTGAGAGGCAGTTGAGGAGTGGGTTGCTGTAAACAAATGATTGTATATGGGAGAAGAATTGATTACAATTAATCTTGTTTTATTTTTTAATTCTTCTTGAAATGTTACTATTGGCTTCAATGTTTAATTTTCAGTTTTTCTTCCTGATTATTTGCTTTTGCTTTTGTTTTTGCAATGGTTATTTTGGAATAGCACCATCTACAGTCCTGGAAGGACCAAGGCTCTAATATCACCTGCAAGGTGAAATAAAAATATAAGGAGTTGAAACAAACAGAAAATGCTATTAATGTGACTTTTTGAGATTCCATCAATCAATTTGGTGACGGCGCTGTGAGTTGGCTGCCCTGCCAGCAGCATGTTCGTTATTTCAACTTTTTGGGGGTTTTTTGGTGTGCAGTGGCGGACTGGGTCTAAAAATATTGGTTGCCAGGCGACAAAGGGGGCCCACTTCATCAGGGGCCCACTTGATATAGGGGGCCCACATCATCAGGGGCTCACTTGCCATTGGGCAAGCTGACACCCTGGCCAGTCCGCCACTGGGTGTGTCTAAATGTTAGTTTAGGTGACTCTTGGTGTGTCTTGTGGGGGGTGGGGGGGGTGGAAAGGGGGAAACCGCTTTTGGTCGCCTCCTCGACGGGAGTCGGCTTTTTCCATGTCGCCTCCCTCGCGGCCTAACAGCCTGGATTGGAGCAGCCTTTCCTGGAGTTGGGCCCGGACTTTCAGCAGCAGGCGCAGCGTGGACTTTTCGATCGCGGAGTGGGCGAACCCTTGCCGGGGATCGCCAGACAGGAGTGCTCCGATTGCTGGCTTGGTGACTTTGGCATCATGGGGCTGTGGTATGCGGAGCTTCTAGTCGCGGATGTGGCGTGGATCCCTTGCCGAGGATCGCCGGAGAAGAACTCCGACCACCAGCCTGCAGCATATAACATCCTGAAGCCGAGGTCTCCAGTAGGAAAGTGTGCGGTTCGGGCACTCCAAGCCATAGAATGTGTTTGACCGTCCTGACTTTGGAGGTTTGATCATCCCAACGAGAGGGCCTGTACATCTGGCCATCTGTAGCAGCGACTATGGCCCCAACCACAGATGAACAAAGGAGGAGGACTGACTGACCTTTGTTGCCTTCCACCACAGTGAAGAATGCTGTGGTGGATGTTTGTGTAAAATTCTATTGTGTATTGTGTGTTCTTTTTTTAAGTGTATCGCTGCTGGCAAATTAATTTCACTGCACCTTTGGGTGCATGTGACGAATAAAATTGACTTTGACTTTTGACTATGACTTTTGACTTTTGTAATAGATTTTGGCAAGTTGCAATCAAATTCACCAGAAACTTTCACAGACTTTACAACCTTTCTTCCACGATGTCGCATCCTTTTTACCATTAATTATTTTGTTTGTTCCGTTAGGAGCAAATTAACAATTTCACTACTAAAACAATCAATGGGCATCAACAGCTTAAAGACTCAACGAATAAAATAGGTTAAGAGTACAAAATAAACCACCACTTGTTGGAGATTGCAAGAAATATTGGTGGATAAAAGTACATTAACAAAGACATTATGAGATGTCAATGCAGATAGTAGATTTTCTTTGGGATTGTAAGTTTGCAAAGTTTCAGAGGTTAGAAGTAAAATTGTTTTTTGTATGAGAAATTTCAATTCCATAAGGCCATTGTGTGTATGGACAAACGTTCTTAGGCAGATGAGATCATTTCGGACACACATTTGGGGGCCAAAGGGCCCATTCCTGTGGAGTACAGTTCTATGTCCTATGCACAACAGTGTTGACCTATCACTGGACTAAGACTTGAACACGTTTAGACACATTGCTCTTGAATAACAGTAGAACACCTTGTGGGATCTATAATCAGGCACCTGGCATATGCAACAGAGCTTAATAATGATTAAACAGATATATTGAATAAAAGTACATTGAGAACAAATTAAAATGGACTGTGTTGTGGCAGTTGAAGGGGATGATAACATGAAAGCCCAAATCAGTACCATTAAAAAATCTCGTGATAGAGAAATGGATGGTTCCCTGAAAAAGCTTAAACGATGAAAAATGTTGTTTAAAAGTAATGCAGTACATTCACAGCCATGAGAAATAGCTGCAAGTTAAATACTTGGGACAATAAGCCTGAACCATGATGAAATAGTGCGTACATTCTTTCATTAAACAGCTTGCCCTTGTATCACAATGTTGATGCTTTTTCATGATAGGTTTGCATCTGAACTGACAGATTCAGTCAAAGCTGCTGAGCATACAAAACCTGACCTATAAACATGCTAGAGTAATTGCTGTGTCAACAGAATTGGCAAGAATGCTGGTGAATTTTGTCCAGCACAACAGACTGGAATAACTTCAGTCTACAGTCAAAAAACCATAGCAAAGAAACAGAGCCCGAAGCAGACTGGTGAGACCAGTTCAGTCAGTTGCTTTCATTGCAATGGTCATCACTCATGTTGTTGTCACTTCAGAACAATTCTTCAGTTGCCAACAGAAAGTCTCTTTTTGACAGCCTGCAGAACCTTGGCCAAGATCAGCAGTGAAAGCAATTTGAGCAATAATGACAACAGAAAGAAGGACATCATAACTTAGCGGTTCGTTCAGTCAGTGAGGAACAGGGATTGTGCATTGTCTATGCTACAACCAGTAACAGTAACAACAACAAAAATATATATATATATATATGTTCGATTAATGCAAAACATACTTTAATTCAATTAAAAAAATTACATAGATTATACTACTCGAAAACAAGATTGAATAAAATCTATCCAAATATCTCTCCCATCTGTGATAAATGCTTATCTGCGAATGCCATTATAACTCACTCTTTAGTCTCCTGTATAAAACCTTACCAATTTTGGAATGAAATTTTTACAAAACTATTTAATAGAAGACTTGAACCTAATACAGAAATTATTATTTTTGGATCAATGGAAGATGGGAATAAGTTAAATACATTTCAAAAATCTTTACTTAATTATGGTTTAATAACGGCAAAAAAACTTATACTTAAATTTTGGGAAAATGCGCCAACACCAACACTCAAAATGTGGATTTCAAATATGTCGGAAACGGCATATCTGGAAGAAATGTGACTCCTTCTAGCAGGTAAAGCAGACCAATTCTTATTGATTTGGTCTCCTTTTATCGACTTCTTACAAGCATATGGTGCAACACAACCATAGAAATAAAATGTTTCAGAATCAGGTGACGAGTGGCCTGGAACATAAAATAGGTATATCGCTTTCAATCTCCTTTTTCCTTTATTTTTCTTTTTCTTTTCTTTTTTTCGTCTCTTTCTGGTTCTTTCTTCTTTCGGCCTATCTTTCTATCTCATGCACCACTTATGTTAATCTCTTTTCTACTCTTTTCTTCCTTATTCCTGTTTTATTATTAAATTAAAAAATAAGAAGTTGTATATGAAATGTAATATGTCAACAAGTATTAGGTACTGTGGTACCACATTATTGTACTTACCTCTAACAAAAAATTAAAAACAAAAAACAAAAAAAGAAACAACCACTGTATTGACATACTATCGAACATCATAATTTACTTGTTAAAACACAAACTCCAGTAAATTCAGCTGGATACCGTGACAGAAAGCAACTTCGACCTGAACAACAGAATACTCAGATAAAGTTCACCAGACATTAGGGTAAATGCAGTGCAAAGTGCATTGCAATTGATATCAAATTCCCATCATAGTGACAAAGGGGAAAAAGAACAAGAAAAGAAAATAAGAGCGGCCCACTCAGCCCTGCCCTACTCTTCAATATAACAGCTAATCCATGCTGGCCTCTACTCTTCTACACCAGATCCCCATAGCTATCAATTCTTTGATATATCAAATAAACAAATAATACTGTCTTCAGAACACAAGCAGGTCCACAGCAGGAGACTGGTTCTTCAGCAGATATTGTTTCTAAACTGACATGACCAAGAGCTGTTTTTTTTAAAGTTTACTTTAGTTTTAGTTTGGAGATACAGTGTGGAAACAGGACCATTGGCCAACCGAGTCCACTCAGACCAGCTCGTATACTAGCACCAACATGAGGGTTAGTTTACAATTTTTACCGAAGCCAACTAACCTACAAACCTGAATGTCTTTGGAGTGTGGGAGGAAACTGAAGCACCTGGAGAAAACCCACGTGGTCACAGGGAGAATGTTGAAACTTCATACAGACAGCAGCCGTAGTCCGGATCAAACGCGGTCTGGCGCTGTAAGGCAGCAACTTCTATGACTGCGCCATTGTGTCGCCCTTATCTTAAATTTGTCTACCTTAAAAATATCTAATAATCTGGCCTCCACAAAACATTGCCTGCCAGCCATTTGTTCCACAAAGGCAACGTGTGACTGTCTAAAACAGTTTAAGCTAATTTGGAAAAATCTTTTTCACATTTGAATGTTTGAAGTCATACCTTGACACAATGGAAAGATACATTTGCATTGTTAGGCTATAATGCATACATTCATATCAGACCAGAATAAAAGGTGATCTATTGTATTCCAGCACAGTTGGGTATGCCCCAAAGAGTCAAATTGAGAAGCAACTCAGGCTAGAATAAAGGGCATGCTGGTGAAACCAACCAGAGCGAATGTGCCCAAGACAGGCAGAATGGTGCTGCTGTGCACTAAATAAAGCCGTGGACAACAAGCAGTGTCGATTTTCAAATTGCAAGATTCGTGTTGAGTTAGAAGGATTAAAAGGTATTTGGAAAGTTTGTCATTTGTCATTTGCAGATGGCGCACAAAGATTTTGAACATCCCAAAGCCCTGGAGCGCCGCGCGCAACCCTGCCTATGTCACAATGCACCATGCGTGCATAATGCGCGCCTAATGCGCACCATGCGTGCGTCGTGAAGCGTAAATTATGTCGCGTAAATCATGCGTAGATGACGCCCAAGTGGGACAGGCCATTAAGGACTTGACTACGTAGGATGACCTTGCATAGAACAGTGTTCTTTGTGTATGTGTTAATGGTCAGGTATTGACCAGCCTCTAACACTAAAATATCTCTGGTTCCTCATCGGTACATCCAAGGACACAGTGGGAAGCAAGAGAATAAATTGCAGAAGCCCTGGCTGAGATATATGAATCATGGTTAGACATGGGTGAGGTGCTGGTAGACTTGAGGGAGCCTTATGCTGTGCCTCTATTTAAGAAGGGATATAAAGAAAAACCTGTGAACTACAGTCAAGTCTGTGGTAGACAAGTTACTCAAGTGCATTTTCAGGGAAATTATACACATCAAGAAGGAAACACTTGGAACAGTACAAGGAAACAGGTACAACATAAACCTTCACTACGTATCATCACCACCACTGATATTAGTTTCCAAATGAATACCTAATGCGGGGAATCAAATCGTGCAACGGGACAATACAACAATGTTAATAAATGTTGGTGTGTCAATGTTTATGCTCTGTCACAGTTTCTGCACGAGAAAGAGGGATTGATACATTAAATGCAGCTGATGAACCCTTTTTAGTAACTGCATCTCAAATTGAGCAGACATTGAATAGAAGAACTTAACACAGTCAGCATAAAGCTGAAAAGCATGCTATACCACAGCTGTGGCAAAAAATCATCATGTGAAAGAGTGGTATCAGTGAGGTCAGAGAATGGTAATACTTACTGAGTAAAAAAAATCATTCAAACCTCATACTAAAAATACAGGAATTGTCAGTATGGGCGACACCACCAAAATCTTATTTGCAGTTCTAGACAGGGCCTTCCAGAAATGTTTAGAAAGTATATGTGAAATTTTATGAAAAAGGGGAATGATAATCCCTGATATTGATCAATTGTCAGTCAGAATGGACTGGTGAAACATGTATTCATGTACATGAACATAAGATACTTTGCCTTAATGACTACTGTCCAGTGGATCTGACATCAACTGTTGAAATGTGCTTCATTGAGTGGTGAAGACAACTTAACTCTAGCCTCCTAGATAGGAGGTGAATTGCAGTGCATAAACCTATCACAACAGGTCCATTTCCCTGGCCCTTCACCCATATGTGGACCATCTGGATAACAACACCTACAGCAGACTTCCATTTGTTGGCAATAGCACCAGTTCAACATTATTTTTCCAACCAAACACATTTTCCTGTTGTTATCAGACTACTGAACAGACCTCTTGTAAGCCAAGGGTGAACCCCAAACTTCCAGCTTACTTCATTGCGGCCCTTGCACTTTTTATATAATGGGTGCAGGTTCTTGTTGAGGTAGGAGTTGATATGCGCCATAACTAACGTCATTGCCACCGGTCAGTAGTAATTGAGGCACGTCACTTTACTCTTCTTTGACACTGATGCATTTTTGAACTAGGTGGGAACCTTATATCTCATTAATGAGAGGATGAAGATGTCTGCAAAAACGGGTAGTGATGAACCAATTTTAGATGGTGAAAATGTGATGGGTTCATTGTAGACTTGGCAATAGGGAGCAGAGAATGATGGCGAAGGGTTGTTTATGTGATTGGGTGCCTGTCACCGGTGCTGTTCCATAGGGATCTGGAATGGGACCATTACTGTTTGTTTTATATGCAAATGATTTGGCTGTAGACCTAGAAGTCAAAATCAGGAAGTTTGCAGATGTTACTAAGATTAGATGTGTTGTTGATAGTAGCGTGGGTAGTCTTAGGCCACAGGAACTCTTGATATGATGGTGAAATGGGCTGAGTAATGACAGATGCAATTTAATCCTGATCAATGCAAGGTGATGCATTTTGGATGTACTAATGGGGTCAGTACAATTACCTTGAATGGCAAGATTGTAGACAGTATTGATGAATAGAGAGACCTAGATGTGAAAGTCCTAATATTGATGAAGATGGCAGCACAGGTGGATTACGTGGCCAAGAAGGCATTTGGGATGCTGGCCTTCTTTAGTAGGTGCAGTGAATACAAGAGCTGGAGGTCAACTTCATAATACATTTAATCAGACCTTAGCTGGAGTAAAGTGTGCAGTTTCCTCATTATCAGAGGTGAATAATACTAGAGGACAAAGACTTGGGGAAAAAGGGGAAAAGCTTTAGAGGGATTTGATTGGGACTTTTATCACCCAAGAGTGGTGAATATTTGGAATGCCCTGCAAGAGAACGTAGTGGAAGCAACGTTGCTGAAGGCAGTTAAGAGGCATCTAGACAAGAACAAATCACCTGGATATAGAAGGCTTTGGGGCAAGTGCTAGAAAATGGGTTAAATAAAAATGGGTGCCTTCTGGCTGACATGGACATAGTGATCTGAATGGCTAGTTTCCATGTGGTACGAGTCTATGAATTCTGTAGCTATGGCAACAATTATTTACATTAACACTGGTAAAATTTCAACAATTACATTTTCTCATACACACTCTGCCTGAATGATTGATGGATTCAAATTATAACTTTCATGTCTAAGAGAAGAACTAAAAAGGGAACAATAACACAATTCTGTGTTGCCTTTGACTTCTATTGCATTGTAACATTTCTGTGTAGATTTGCAGGCTGTTCAGAGTTTGAGCAAGTTTGGGAAATTTTCTTGAGCTTGGAATTATGTTGGAAATTTGTTTAAAAAATGGTATAGTATTAGGCAACATTCATAGAAATGGAGTCAACAAGAATTTGAGTACATATTTCCCTTCGGCAAAGGAGGCCATTTCAGGCCATCGCTTCTTTGCCGTTCACAGATCAATCCCATCCTTCACAATCATTTCCTGTAATCTATTCTCTCTATCTTCATACAGACACTGATGCATGCATTGCATTTCAATTCTGTATTGACAGGAGAAAGCCTCGATAATGTGATCGATTCCCTCTAGATTCCGCCTATTTTTCCATGTGCATGCAATTAACTAAACACTGAAGAAACCAGGAATGAATGGCATGAAAGAGATTGTCCCGTTCCCGTTTTTCTGCAAATAGTTGTAATTCAGAAGAGTGCATTAGTCATCTTTTCAACGCAGACGCGGTAACTTACCCAAAACCATTTAAATCCTCTGAGGACAGTTGTAATGTTTCAAGCATTTAATAATAACCTTTTTTTGTATAAATGTCTGGATGACAGATGATTTCAAATAAACGTTCTGCATGTTAAAACTTCCATATTTTTACTGCTGAAATAAGTAGCTACTGCAGAAGGAACATATCTGTAGTCCAAAACTACAAAAATTGCAAGTCTGTTTTCAAATTTCATTTTTGAAATTCTAGTTGGATTTTAGTAATACTAACATAATTCTGGTATTGAAATAAATGAATATTCTTCAATGAACAATGACAAAGAGGCTTATGGATTCTCCATGTAGTTTTTTTTTAGATTAAATCATACATTATGCACAACAGTGGCAAAGCAACATTTATTGCTGATCCCTGGGAGTCGTGAACTTTAAAAAACAACGGTTCTGTTCAAAAACAGCTCAATGAAAATAAGACAAGAGCAGCAGATTCCCTTGAATAACAGAAATGAATGGTACATTTTCCTGTAGTTTGCACAAGGTTCTTTGAAATGCTGCTTCACAACATTCCATGGTGCTACTTGAAGTTCTGTCTTCATGGTCAAGTTTAAATCTATTTGTAATAATACTCACTCGCGATCCAAAAATGAATATTAGATGGTAATCAAGTAGAGATCCACTGGCTAGATGGTCCCTTTTGGGGAAAGGAATATTGCAAGCAATAGTAGAAATATTTTCACTTTTGCACAATGAATGTAAATTCCTCTTGAAATGGACTTACCTAGCATGCGAAATAGGGCATTCTGATCAGGGCCATCGAATGAGATAGCTCCACACCGCTGAAAGAAAATAAAAGTCCATTAAATGCAACACTTTTATCCAGTAACTCTGATCTTTATCTCAGATTTATGAACAGCTGAAATAAAAGGAAAACATTGATAGTTAGAATCCTAGGAATGCTGCATTGGACAAGGCCCTTCATTAGTTACCTGCCATATTTTGTGCACTATTTACCTATTGTGGCCATAAGTGGTTTTTGGAAAATCTGCCACTTTTACCTGTAGATATGTTAATCAGGCGCAAAACTGATATAAGTTAATGGAGTTTTGCTCACGAGAAAACATATTGAAAAATTGACAAGATGCAATTATTAGGGCGGTCTTTTTAAATAATATTCTACTTAAGAATTAATATTTGAATTCTTATCAACAATTAGTGCAACTACAACATATCTACAAATCACGTCTTCCAAAACATCCCGGCCACAGTACAGCTTTCAATGGAGTCATGGACTTAAACACGATGGCGCAGCGGTAGAGTTGCTGCCTTACAGTGCTTGCAGCACCCGACTACAGGTACTGTCTGTACCAAGTTTGTACGTTCTCCCAGTGGGTTTTGTATGTTGGAGTTGGGAATTGTGGAGTTGGGAGTCTGGGAGTTGTACGTTCTCCCAGTGCCAAAGGCAGCAGAGAATAATTTTCTTTGATTTCCTCCCACACTCCAAAGATGTACAGGTTTGTAGATTAATTGGCTTGGTACAAGTGTAAATCGTCCTTAATGTGTGTAGGATAGTGTTAAGGTGCGAAAATTGCTGGTCGGCACGGACTCGGTGGGCCTATTTCAGCGCTGTTTCTCTAAACTAAACACGGAGGAGAGCTCTTCAGCCCGACTCACCCATGCTGACCCACCCATGCTCCCAATTGCCTGCAATGGGCCAATATTCTTCTAAAGTTTTCTCATCCATGTACCTGTCTAAATGCTTTTTAAATGCTAGAAAAGTACCCACCTCAATACAGTTTAATCTGGTACCTTGTTCTATATACCCACCACCCGCTGTGTGAAAAAGTTGCCTCCCAGTTCTCTTTTAGATGTTTTTCCACTCATTTCTTCTACTCTAGGGAAAAAACATTCATCTTATCTATGCCCTTTATGATTTTATATATCTCTGTAGGGTCATTCCTCAGTTTCCTACACCCCGCAGATCCCAACCAATCTAGACTTTCCCTGCAACTGAAGCACTCCAATTTTGGTAACATCGTTGGGCATCTTTTCTACACCTTCCCAGCATAAATGACATAATTCCTATACCTAGATGATCTGAACTGGACACAAGCTTGAATGTGGTCTCATCAATAACTTGTGCGGCTGCTGCATGACGTTAAAACCACTGTATGCAATGCTCAATGCTGAAGAAAGCAAGTGTTTCAAACACCACCTTCACTAACTGTGTCTCAATTTTCAGGGAAGTATGTAGCTTGGTCTCTATTCTACACCACTCCCCTACCATTTACTATTCGAGTCCTGCCCTGGTTTAACTTACAAAGTACAACACCTCACGCTTGTCTAAATTAAATTACATTTGCCCTTTTCTGGTCACTTCTTAGATAGCCCTCTTCACTGTCCACTATACCGCTAATTTTGGAGTCATCAGTAAACTTGCCAACCATGTCAACAATATTGTCATCCATACCACGAAGAAAACAACCACCCTCTGATTCCTTTCCACCGTGCCAATGTTGTTTCTAATTGGCCAGTTCATTCACTCTTCCAATTTCTTCCCTGGCTCCCACTGTGTCTTAGGATATACTTGGTCAGGCCGTGGGACTTATTCATCTTAATATGCTTTAAGACTGTCAGCATCTCCTCTTTGGCAATGTGAATATTTTGCAAGACTTCACTATTCATTTACTTAATTCCTTAGCTTCTTGTCCTTCTCCACTTAAAGATTAGGAATATTCTTTGAAGATATCTCCCAGCTCATATGGCTCCATATTGCCTTATAAACATCTGAAATAACAGATGGATGCACACACAAAAATCAGCCCTAGTTCAGAGGAACAAGAATGCATTTGTTAAATAAAACACTTGAAGTAGGCACGATGACAGCTAATAATGTTTGCATAATACAACAATAATTTTGAATAACATTTCACATTATGCAGCAATACACAGAACCCAGTTTGATCATATTATGTAGGGGATTAAGTGAAGGGACCATGAGATCGCACTGCTTGGCCCATCGACCATTTATCTTTGTTTCAAGGCCAATGATCAGTAAGAACTGAAAGGCACAATTATGAACTTAAAACAACTTTGAAAGGAAGCTTGATTTATAAAGGTTTCATTGGCAAAGAAACTACTGCAATATAGCTCAATCACAAAGACACTGACCTGGCAGCAGGGGAGGTGGAATATAAACAGAGAAACACTAGGATTGGAAATCTTAAGGATGAACAGCAAAGTTAGCAGTTATGAAACATTTTCTTTACTCCTCTACACTGTTGCCAGAGCATTCCCTTTATTGGCATCATAACAATTAAGTCATCATGCAATATGGTGTTTTCCAAGAATCCTGCAATGCCATTTGTAGCACAAATCCACTCAAGTAGGTTCAAAATGCATTGTAGCCCATGTTGCAGAACAAGCACTTTTAACATTGCCTTTGTTGTTATTTCCCATTGCAAATGAATTAATTTTAGTCAAAACAAATCTATGGATTAGCTTTGATATATATAATCTTCAAAACTTTGCACAGCAAGATATCAGAAGTCCTGGAGACACAAGGAACTGCATATGCAAGAATCTGGAGCAAAATAGAATAGAATAGAATGCCATTAATTGTCATTCAAACAGCTTGGGTTGAACAAAATTGCATTTTCTACAATCTTAACAATTACAAAAAACCCCAAGACCCACACTTAACACACTTTACACAAACATTCATCGCAGTGAATCTCCAACACCTCCTCACTGTGATGGAAGGCAAAAGTCTTATCTCTTCCCTTGTTTTTCTCCCGCGGTCCAGCAGTCCAACAGCAACGTCGAGGCGAACTGGGGCTCCCGATGTTAGACCCAGTACCAAGCCCCCAGCGGGCGATGGTAAGTCCCGCGTTCGTTAATCTGCGCCGGGCGATGTTAGGCCCCGCTCCAAGACATTTCACCCTGCGATTTCAGCGGGAGAAGTTGCCGTTGCGGGAGCTCCGAAAAGCGGTCTCCCACCAGGCACCTGCGAGCTCCCAATGTTACCGTCCACAGGGCCTGCGGCCAGAGCCTCCGAAGCGCCAAAGTCGGGTCGCAGCCCCACGCCACCACTGCTCCTCCCGCTCCAGTCGGCCAGCTCCGCGATGGCAGGTCCACAGGCTCCGCGACTGGAGCCCTCAGGTTGGTTCCGGCCAGAGGCCATCAACATCGGAGACCCGACAGGGAAAAAGTCGGGTCCCCCAACAAGGAAGAGATTAACCGTTTCCCCCACCCCCCCACCCACCACATGTACACAGTTAAAAAAATAATAAAACTAGAATCAAAACATATATTTAACAAAACCAAAATGATAAGAATAAAAAACAGATGGACTGCTGTCGAGCCGCTGCCATTCGGTGCCGCCACACCACATCACAAAGCTCTGGAGGAATTCAGCGGATCAGGCAGCACCTGGAAAGGAATGGACAGGTAGAAGGAAGGGTGGGAAAGATGGAAAAGAGAGGTGGGTGCAGGACAAAGCCTGGCCAGTGATAGGTGGATACAGATGAGGGGTTTGATTAGCAGATGAGTGGAATAAGTGACAAAGGCTGGAGGTGAAAAGGAGACAAAGACGGGAGGGAAAAGATTATTCTTGGTGCTATTTTACATCCGGTAATATTAGGTCTTATTTTGTTAAAATAAAAAAAAGTTACAACTAATCCAAAATTCCACAAAAAGTTTGGAAACATACCTATTTGAAATATTTCAAGCCAGTGCATAACAGTAAAGTGAAATTTGGAATTCCCCTCAGGTACTGTTTGAGGTACAATGATGAGCTGTGGAATTTAGGCACAAATTCAAGCCTTTTTCTTCGCAATTCAAAGGTACTTTGAAAGATTTAATACATGTTCTACTGTAATTATAAGCCGCTTTCTTCTTAGGTAATTCCTTGGGATCAAAGTTGTCGTATCCCTATCGTCATCTTCTGCCTCATATCGTCAAGCCAGTTTTAATCAATTTGTCAAATGGCCCTGGATTTCATCATCACTAAGTCTAAGCAACTTACATCACCTGAGCTGCTCTCATTAGTGCAATGTGTCATCCTTTTGAACAAAATGAATCAAATTGGTCAGACAAGATGTCCCGCAACAAAGCCATGCTGACTGTATTTTCCCCTCTTTGACCAATCTTATTGCTCAAGGCATTTTCCCAGTAATTTCCATACCGCTGACTCAGAAGCCAAAAGTTAATGAGTTTTTACCTGCTGCCCTTTTCCAACCAAGGTGCCACATTTGCTGCCCTTTGCACCTCCCCAAAGGGCACTGATGACTTAAAAGATCCTATTTTAAAAACAACCCACTGTTCAACTCTATTCAACTGTGCCATAGCTGTTAACTATTTGCCAGAATTTGCTTTGTGAAATGAATATTCTTGATTATTATAAAAAATATCAATACATATTTAGTTAATATTTAATTCATAAACTAAAAGTGCTGGAAACACATGGATGATCAATCTGCAGCTGTGAAATGAACAATCAAACTAAATGCTTCAGATGTGGCCTCTTCATCATGACTGCCAAAATGTCAACGTCTGCTTTTTCTGTGGTGACCTGCCAAATACTTCAGGCTTGGACATTATACATTTTAAATTTTCATATACCATCAGAATATTTACTTCATTCAAGATGCTTTATTTTTTTACAAAACATCGTGATCCTCAGACACAAGGGTATATATCCTTTGAAGGCACAGGTCGTCCAGTAGCTGAAAGTAATCATATGTGAAGAAAATTGCCTTTGGTTGCTAGCACTAAACTCATAGGAGAGTATTAGTTGCTTTTGTGGTAAATTGAATCAGGTGGACTCTTAATGAGTACCACAAGTGGCCAATTTTGCATTTTACATATTTACCAATAAAAGGCAAATATCTTCACACAATTTTCCAACTCAACTCGTCATTCTGCACCTATGCTTTTTTTAGCACCTTTAGAATAGTACAATATCCAAAAGGCGTTTCATAAATGTTCTGTTTAGCATGAATGCAAGTTACGAAGAATATGTACATGCATAGCATGGAAGAGCTAAGGGGTTTCTTGGTTTCTTGGCCCTCCAAAATATTCCAAATGGAATTTAAACTGGAGGTGGTGAAGGGGGGGCTTAAGCCAGAAAGGGTTATTGGGAAGAAAGAGCTACTTTAAATTTAGTTGCATCTGGTTGGGTAACTATAGTTGGGTGGAGATTATTCCATGCTTTAATTGTGCGGGGGAAGAACAAATTGCTGTATACATCTGTCTTTGTAGCTGGGATCACAAATTGGATCGAATGCCCTTGTCTGCTCCTAATTGGTTTGGGTTTGGTGTAGGTCTTGTACTCTATGTCGAGCTGACCATTTAACATTTTGTAAAAACAGGTAAAACGGTGAGCTTCACGTTTGTCTTGGAGAGGGTTCCACCGCAGAGGGTTGGAGGAAATGAAACATAATGTAACAAATGTATTAGTGTAAATACATGTAACACAATGTAATAAAGGGGGATCAGAAGATAGGTATGGGCGGTGGTTTAGGATGGAGCAAGAAGAGTTGTGATCACAAGACATTGGAGTGATAAACAAACCAATGTTAGTTTCATCATCTAAGCCAACATCCCACGTGCTGAAGACAGAATTACATTCAGTTGACTATATTGGGCAGACCACCTTGATCACATGTGGAACACCAGACTACCAAAACAGACACTGCATTCTGAGGAAAGGTCACATTGGTCTTGTTAGCTATCTCAGAAGCTACAACATCAGGGTGAAAGTCAGTCACCAATGCCAAGGGTCTGCTTCAGGCAAAATAGAGAAAATAAACCATTAAAAACAATGCAGCTTACTTTACCTTTGGATGGAGGCAGAAAATAGCCACACAGTTACTCTGCCATCTTACTTTAAAAAAAACATTACTTTGTGTAAACTTTTTTTTTTAAATTGCTTTTTTTAAAGTCAGACTTTCCCTAATGGATCCCTGGCTGGAATTTTGTTTGTACAAAAAGAAAGCCTAGGATTCTGTTATTTTGCAAAAAGCTGAACATCCTTTCACATGTTTCCCCATGTTATGTATAGCATTTTGAGTCCACCAAATGTATTCCAGCTTGGGAAGTCATAGCTGAAAACAAATGCTAAAAATCAAAGAGCGTTCAACCAGATCAGTGCTAAATGATGTCAATTCTTGTACAAGTTCTTCAAAGTGCACAGAAATTTTAATTGAATCAAAATTCTAATAGAAAATGCAGCTACATTCAGCATTGTGAATTATATTTGCACCATTCTTTTCCACAGTTAAGAGTTGCATTGTTTATATGAAAACATGTAAAACATTATTCATGGTACAATACCATTGAAATTATTCATGACTATGTTTACATAAGGACATTGTAATAAACAATAGACGTTTTCAAGCATTATTCAATAATGTATTAAACAAATTATGCTCTTCACTAGTGCTCTAATGTTGACACTTTAAAATAAGCAAGTTTGCACATCTCAAAAAGATACAACATTAATTTTTTTTGCTTAAAAAAAGGACCTATTCAAAACCACAGCATTTCTATTTGAGGTTAATTGTTCATCAAACATTAATCTTAAAGTACACTTTGAAGTCAGTTGTTTAGTGGATGGAAGAAAAGGTTTAAATATCAAATTATTCTTAATTTGTTTACAACTATGAAATTGGGATTCCTGAAGCAGCACGCGTTTTAATCAACACCAATGTTCTTCAAACTTAGCAAGCATAAGGTTAAAATTTTGTTCAGAAATCTCATTTTTACAACACATAATGTGAAGCATGAAGCATACAAAGCAATTTATCTTGAAAAAGTCCTGGAAATAAGAAAACATCATCACCCAGTCTGACAATCTCACTTCAATGTAGTTGACAACTTATCTCAATAAGTTAATCACATTTGTATAAACCTATGAGAAAATCTGTTTCAGTTTCAAGAAAGTGGCTAATAGCTTTCTCAGAATTAAGCCTTCAATTCTAGCCTTGACGAAGATGCCCACATCTTGAAAATGAATAGAAAAAAGGTAGATACATAGAGCACGCTTGCACACATTTAAATTGGAAAAGATGAGGATATTCATTGAAAAAATGAAATTTGTTGAGCCACTCGATTTTTTTATGCAAGACAAAAGAGATTGCAGATGCTGGAATGTGGAAGAGAAAACAATACTGGAAGTCAGCGGGTCAAGCAGCATCTGTGGAGGCAAAATTAGCAAGAACATTGTTTCAGGTCATGACTCCGCAACATGAGCGAGAAGGAAGAGGAAAGATCAATGGTACGAAGCAATATTGTGGACAGGGATAGAAGCTGATAGGTGATAGGTAGAATTAGATGAGGCAATGACTGGCAGAGAGAACCAAGTGCAGGGAGGGCTTGGGAAAAGGTGAATACAGAAATATGAAAACTAGTTAAAAAGCATTTCTGTATTACACAAAGTTAAGCAGGTTCTGGATCACAAATCACTCCGCATTCTCTACTGTTCACTAATCTTACCCTATTTAAATTACTGTGCAGAAGTCTGGGGCAATAACTATAAAAATTCGCTACATTCATTAACTATTCTGTAAAAAAGAGCAATACGTATTATTCACAATGTCAGGTATCTGGGTCACACTAATCCATTATTCTTACAGTCAAAATTATTAAAATTAGAAGATTTGGTTGCATTTAAAACAGCACAGATAATGTTTAGGGCCAAAAATAAAAACCTACCTGGAAATATACAAAAATTATTCAATGAGCGAGTGGGGGGTTATAATTTAAGAAGAATACTTAATTTTAAGGTACAAAGAGTCCGCACGACCAGAAAAACCTTTTGTATTTTGGTCTGTGGAGTAGGATTGTGGAACAGTTTGAATGTGGAGTTAAAGCAATGTCCAAATATGAACCAGTTCAAAATGACATACAAAAAACTTTTTTTCACAAGGTACAGGGATGAAGGGGATGGTTGACAAACAGGGGTTAATGTTTATTTATTATTTTATTTATTATTTATTTATGTTTTTGGTTACTTCATACATATTACTTGTATGTGTATATCAGTTGTATGTATCTCTAAAAATTGTCTGGGGCATTATTATTATTAATTAATTATTAAATATGGAAAAGGGTTTAGGGAGAAGGGGTGAGATTAAATAAGTTATTCTTCTTCTCACTCCTTTTCGAGCTTGTAAAGAAAAAGTGTTGGACATTTAAATTTTGCTTTATGCTTTTCATTGCTTTGCAAATATTGCCTGGAATGTCCAATTGTTTGACTATTTCGATTTTGTTGTTGTTATTTATTCCTATTTATGACTTTGCTTGTTCGGAACAAATAAACAAATAAATACACAAATAAATAAATAAATAAGTTAAGTAAGTGTGCGTAGGAGAAAAATACTGAGGATATGAATTATCTGAAATTGGAAATTTCCATGTGCATAGCATTGGGTCACAAGCTACCCAAGCGCAACATGAGATGCAATGACTAGTGGGATGAAAGGTGAAGGTGAGAAGGTGATGACTAAGGTGCTCCATTGCTGCTCCGTCCAAGGATTGTTGTGGGTTGTGGGATTGAGGGCTGACATGAGGGAAATATTGGTAAAGTAAGTTGTGCAAGTTAGGGTTAAATTTATAAGTAACATCATCCTCACAAATGTCTCGTTAAAAAATAAAATCAAGTCTCTATGATGCCAGAGGAACCACAAACAAAAAATCTGGTCAAACATCCCCTTTCTAAATAGGTGCAAGCCTAATTATCTATAGAAAATAGTTATCTGACACCAGGAATTAGAATTCCTCCAGGAATTTTTAGAATTAATGGACAGAGCATGCCCCAAGCTTGCGATACAGACTTCTGGGATCCTAGCAGTGATCATTTAAAGGAACCTTTACATGCCATTAAATAGACTGGCCATATTTTAAGTGCCAAGTTGCATCAACAATTCCACAGCCTGTTCAAATGTTGTCTCTCCCCACTGACTGATCCTCTGTGACAACCATCTCTCACCCTTCCACTTCACATCAACTATCAATTTTCAAAATATTTCTTACCGATCGGCATGATGTAGCTGCTAACAATTCAACTGAGTAGCTCCTCGATGATTTGGAACTTAGGCTTGGCTGTGAGACAAGATGGACTTCATGATGCAGCCACAGATAGATTTGCTGATTGTCACTGGACTTTACAGAGCAAATCAGTACAGCATTTCAAACATCAATAGGCCAAATGGCACTTCAAAAGGTTGCAAGGTACAGTGCCTAGAACATTCCTATTTAAAATACATACCTCATGCATAATACATCCCTATTATAATTAATTTAATCCCAAAATTCCTCTGTAACAATTACAATGCTACAAGGGAGACACTGATAATCGTGAACTCCATACTATTTATACAGGTACGGTCTATGGCTGCCTCCAAAAACACCTCTTATAGATATGCCATAATAAGTCGAAATACACATTGCATCAACATATAATTCAGTAAGCAAGCAGCTTCAGGTAGCAAAGCAAATTGAAGAATGTGCACTGGGTACACTTGGAACCTAATTGGTAACCTCTGATAATCCACCATGCTCTGGACTTTGGTGCTGCCACAGTGGCATTTTCTTTTCCCTCTCTCTCCCCCAACCCCCTCCCCTCCCACACCTCCCTCCTGCACTCCCCCCCCACCATCAACCTCCCCAATTCACTTCATTCAGATGTCACACAATTTTGTTATTGACTTTCTCGTGAAGCATTCTGTGTGAGCTAGTTACCAAACTACTGGGATTTCTGAATATTTGGACTGCAGAATATTGGACTTTTACTGAATAAAGTATATTATTTACAGAAGAAAATAGAAGAAGAGAGTTATGCTGTACCTACACAATTCCAAAACATCCAACAACCTTTGCTCATTCAAATTAAATAGAAGGATAGAGTTCTCAAATTATGTAATCAGTTTTTATTGAGGGAAAGCAGGAAGACCATGGAAACTTATGCGGAAGTTAGGCAAGTTGCAATATTTTATTATCAATGCAGAATTTTTCATTCATTCAAATGTTTGATGGTTTGCACATCATACAGCACAACACCCAAGGTTGGCAATTTCAATCTAATCTATTGGCCAGGACCAGAAAACTAGTAGAAACAAGGAACTGCGGATGCTGATTCACAAAAAAACAGGGACACAATGTGCTGGAGTTACTCAGCACATCAGGCAGCATCTCCGGAGAACTAGTGTTTTACTCCCTAGTCTTAAACTCCACTAACTACATTAGAAAGCCAAACACAGCTCTTTTTAAAGCAAGTGCCCTTCTGTATTGTGTCAGTTTCACGTTGTGCAAAATGTCAGCATGGTAACTTTTTTCAAAAATCTATTAATACTGCAACTCTGGTAGTAGATTTCACTTCTGCAACTTTTAAACTTCTCTTTACAAATTCTGATTGTTTCTATTGAGTCTGCGGGCTCAAATCCATAGGGTTCTCTCAGGAAAAGATTCAATTTCCTGTGGAACTTCCGCCCTTTCTATCACTGAGTGCAAGCTTCTCAAGCACAACAGAAAGCAACACAGACAGATGTCTTTTAAGATGCTACCCTATCTGAACCATCCAGTTTGTCCTCCTGGGGTCTGCAAATTGACAAAGGTAGGCAATCACTACACTACATTCCTTAGCAATTCAATAATCTAATCTCATTGAGAGATCATTCATAGAGAGGCGTCATTTAAGAGACTTTTAATGCAATACTGTACAGTACCATAATACATTAGCTACCCTCAAATAATCCATGGGAAAAGTACATGTATAGAATTTAGTCAATAATTACACAACAAGCATGAACCTTTGTTCAGACAGTAAAAGATGGGTCAAATAATAATAATAATAATAATAATAATAACAACTTTATCTGTATAGCACTTTTCATACAATTGAATGCAACCCAGTGCTTTCCACAAGTCTAAACAAAAATACAATTTAAAACAGTAAGGGCATACACAGTTAATAGCATAAAAAGCACAGATTTATATAAACATATCAAATAAAAAAAATGAGAGTGTGAAAGGACAAAAAACAAAAAATCTGAGGTCAAATACAGTCCCATATACTATATGAACACACAATCCACTGAAGGGTATGCTGAGATAAATACAAGAGAATAAAGGTATTTTTTACAATGTCATCAGAAGTAAAGTAGGTTAAAATCTTGATTGAAAAGATAAGTTTTTAGCTGCTGTTTAAAAATGTCAACTGATTGGGCATCTCTCATTGCTATGAGTAGGGTAATCCACAGCTTTGGGGGTGTACACAGACTCATTGATGCAAGGGTAACATAGTTAGCAGAGTAATAAATGCACATGCCGTCAGAGTTCAAGTTTCCTTGATATCCTTCTTTCTCTGCTGCCGAAGGTTATGCGGAGTTGAACAGCTGTGTGATAAACGTTTTATTTTCCCTCAAGATCTTGGTGAGGTTAATAATATGGGGCTATTGCATCGACCCCACACCCATCAATCGCCACCCTACTCCCAATCTAACCATGTTGATGTTGTATTCTACAGAACAATAGTGGAGACAGAAACCTCAAAGCGCTGATGCTGAACTGCAGCTTGTGGTTGTGAAAGGATATTTTTTGCTCCTTACCACTTTCTTGCTAATGACACCATGGGTACGGTATCAGCTTGCCTGCAGCCAGGGAAATAGAAGGGTTAGGTTTGTGTGCCACTCGATCTTGGAATGGGTGATTAATGGTTGTGTGCAGCAATTATGATGTCTCGCAATTTGGAAAAACGTGGAACAAGGCAGAAGTGTTGCGCGCTCCAATGCTGCTGGCTCCTTTATATGGGGAAAGTGCTGAAAGTATTTGAATAAGGAACACTGCTTCAGATTGTTGGATGCATTGGCACAAAGCCAATTACTTTCGTAATACATGCAAGTCTCATTTGGTAGCTGTACTTCAATTTACAGATGTAGTTCCCATAACAAGGTCGTCTGCTCTGAACACACCCAGTGTGACTGCAAGCTTCTTTTTTCTCCCCTCATAAATGGTACCACTGGTACCATTGCCACAATGAATGAAGGACTGGCTTGCAACCACAAAATATCAACAGATAGCAAGACAATTCTCAGTGTGTTCAAAATGCAATGCAAAATAAAACGGAAACTATGCAGCAATCTAGATACAAATTGTGAGGCTCGTCGCATGTGTCATCTATGAAGCAGGAAAGGAACAAGGCGAGATAATCTAAACACAAGCAACAGTTCAAACACAAATTTTAACAGCCATTTCAGAGGCCAGGTTGTCAGTGGTGGAACTGTGCTTCAGAAGAATCAATGGATTTCACAAGTTTTAACCCCGAATTAAACAAAGTATAAAATATTTCAACAAAAACAAAGCTCTTTAAATAGTATTGACAAAACCTCTGCTAACATTTAAGATTTTTGACATCAGACAAGGCAAGATATTCACCTGATTCTGCATTTTACGCTACAGTTTTAAGGCTTAAGAATATAATGAAAAATTATTAAAATAAAGACCATTCAGTTGTAAGAACATTGCACTACTGCTATTAGAAAATTCACATACGTCTGTAAACACATAACTTTAAAAAGAACCCATTCATGAGTATGGAAACTACTGCTAAAAAGGTAAGTCCTAATTTGAGGAGTACCGTGCTGAAAGTTGAGTGCAGCATTTACAGTTATACTAATTCCACAATTTAAATTGTGAAATAGACATAAAATGCTGGAGTAACTCAGTGGGTTAGGCAACATCGCTGGAGAAAAGGAATAGGTGACATTCCCTTTTCTTTGACCTATTCCTTTTCTCTAGTGATGCTGCCTGACCCGCTGAGTTACTCCAGTATTTATGAATCTATCTTCGGTGTAAACCAGTATCTGCAGTTCCTTCTTGCACTTTAAATTGTGAGATCACTGATATCATCTACCTGCAAGACCACTATTAGCTATATTTTTTTTGACAAAATGAGATTAAAATTCATGAACATTTCTGCTGAAAGCAAATGTTTGGATTATCTATGTTCACTGACCATAGCAAAATTGCAGTAGTACTCCCTTAAATCATCTTTTAGCACTTATTCTTTAAAGATCACAAGGATCGTGAATTTAACTACACACACACACACACATCCATGAGAGTACTCTACTCAAGCCTTCAATGTACATCAAAAGGAAAATGACAGACAGCAGTGTCATTTTTTTCTAGACAACATTCATATCCAGAATCACATTTCTGGTTACACTTGCAGCCATGCATCAAACAAGCAAAATTAATCAACGAACATCGTTCATTTCGTCGGTGTTGTTCGAACATAGAATAGAACAGCACAGGTACAGGTTTTTTGGCCCTCAATATCTATATCGAACATGGTGCCAAGTTAAACCAATCTTCTGTGCCTGAAAGGTGACCCATATTCCTTCATTTCCTGCATATCTATGTGTCTACCGAAAAGCTTCTTAAATGCCACTATCCTATCTGCGTCCACCAACATCCCTGGCAGCGTGTTCCATGCACCAACCATTCATGTAAAAATCTTTCCCCTTTAAAACCCCTTTAAAACTTTGCCCCTCTCGCCATAAAGCCAGAAAAAAAGAACATAGAAAAGTACAGACACAAAAAGCTGGAGCAACTCAGTGGGTCAGGCAGCATCTCTGGAGAAAAGGAATAGGTGACGAGAGGTTGGGTCTTTTTTCTTTGCTGCATAGGAATGACCTTATTGAGGTGTACAATATTATGAAGGACATGATTAGAGTGAATGCACTTCTTCCCAGGGTAGAAGATTATAAAAAACTAGAGGGCATAAGGTAAGAAGGAAAATATTTAAGAGATCCTGAGGGGGTAACCTTTCACTCAGAGGATGCTCGACATCTGGAATGATCTGCCAGATACAATTGTGACGTAAAAAATGGACAGGTATGTAGATCGGAAGGGTTTAGAGGGCTATGGGCCAAATGGAACTAGCTCAGCATGCCTACTTGGTCAGCATGGACTAGGTGGGCCGAGGAACCTACTTCCATGCAGTGTAGTTCCACGACTAATGCTGAGGGTGGTTGTTTTGATGGGTTGGTAAGATGTGCAGTGCAGTAGTACTTGAGTTTTAATTCTGTTAAGTATGAGGTGACACATTTTGGGAGCGCTACTAAGGATAGGATATATACAGTTCAAGGTATTAAGGAGCAGATGGATCTTGAGATACAAGTAGATTTTCAAAGTCTACAGAGAGATTTAGGCCATTTGGAACAGTGGGCTGAAAGATGGCAGATGGAGTTTAATGCTGATAAGTGCGAGGTGCTACATCTTGGCAGGACAAATCAAAATAGGACGTACATGGTAGCGAATTTAGGAATGCAGTTGGACAGAGGGATCTAGGAATAACTGTGCATAGTTCCCTGAAGGTGGAATCTCATGTAGATAGGGTGGTAAAGAAAGCTTTTGGTGTGCTGGCCTTTATAAATCAGAGCATTGAGTATAGAAGTTGGGATGTAATGTTAAAATTGTACAAAGCATTGGTGAGGCCAATTCTGGAGTATGGTGTACAATTTTGGTTGCCTAATTATAGGAAGGATGTCAACAAAATAGAGAGAGTACAGAGTAGATTTACTAGAATGTTGCCTGGGTTTCAGCAACTAAGTTACAGGGTAAGGTTGAACAAGTTAGGTCTTTATTCTTTGGAGCGCAGAAGGTTAAGGGGGGACTTGATAGAAGTCTTTAAAATGATGAGAGGGATAGACAGAGTTGACGTGGATAAGCTTTTCCCATTGAGAGTAGGGAAGATTCAAACAAGAGGACATGACTTGAGAATTAAGGGACAGAGGTTTAGGGGTAACGTAAGGGGGAACTTCTTTACTCAGAGAGTGGTAGCTGTGTGGATGAGCTTCCAGTGGAAGTGGTGGAGGCAGGTTCGATTTTATCATTTAAAAATAAAGTGGATAGGTATATGGACGGGAAAGGAATTGAGGGTTATGGTCTGAGTGCAGGTAGATGGGACTAGGGGAAAATAAGTGTTCGGCACGGACTAGAAGGGCCGAGATGGCCTGTTTCCGTGCTGTAATTGTTATATGGTTATATGGTTATAAGTCTCCCTTTTCTGGCCCCTAGCCACCATCTTCTCCCCTCCCATTAGACAAACGGTATAGAAGTATGAAAATCTACACCTCCAGATTCAGGGACAGTTTCTTCCCAACTGTTACTGAACCATCCTACCAACAACTAGAGAGCGGACTTTACCGTGCACTAAATGTTATTCACGTTATTACGTCTATCATGTATCTGTACACCGTGGATGGCTCATTTGTAATCATATATTGTCTTTGGGCTGACAGGTTAGCACCCAACAAAAGTTTTTCACTGTGCTCAGTATATGTGACAATAACCTTGTCTCTAATATGAGATAATGACAATAAATTGAATACAATACAATACAAAACCTCAAGTCTAGAGATCCCTGAAGGTGGCAGCACATGCAGATACGATGGTCAAGGAAGTACACTGGCTAGTTGACTTGAATAGCAAGGGCACAGAATATGAAAGCAGGAATGTTATGGTGCAAACATACAAAACATTATTTAGGCAGCAGCTGGAATATTGTGCATGGATTTGGTCACCACACTGTAGGATGGACATCATTATACTGGAGAAGGTGCAGATTTGCCAGAATGTTGCCTGGAATGGATGTTTTAGTTATTAGGAGCAACTGGATAGCTGGGTTTGTTTTCTTTGGAGCAGAGGAACCAAGGTGGGGGCCTCAACTGATTATGAGAAACAGAGATAGGGCAGATTAGTTTAGTTTAGTTGAAAGATACAGTGCAGAAACAGGGCCTTTGGCCCACCAAGTCCGAAATGACCAGCGATCGATCACCACACATTAACACTATCCTACACCCATTAGGGGCATTTTGTACATTTTTTCATCAAGCCAATTAACCTAGAAACTTGTACATCTTTGGACTGTGTGGAGCACCAGGAGAATGCCCACGCAGGTCACGGGGAGAATGTACAAACTCCGTACATACAGCACCCGTAGTCAGGATCGATCCCGGTTCTCTGGCGCTGTGAGGCAGCAATTCTACTGCTGCTCTACCCACCCTCATTTTGGTGGAAAACACATCCTTTAGCAGAGGTACATCCTACCTAGAGGCATCAATATGACACAAGGGTTAGGAGTTTAGTGGAGACCCAAGGAAGAAAATGTAAATCTGGAACATGCTGTCTGAGGCAGTGAGAAGGGTGAGATTCTACTAACATTTAAGTATCTAGACAAGCATGTGAAATTCCAAGTCACTGAAAGAATTGCAACAGTCACAGTCTTTGAATAAAGGGAAGGCCGACCACAGTCTTAGAATAAAGGGGAGGCCATTTAAGACTGAGGTGAGAAAAAACGTTTTCACCCAGAGTTGTGAATTTGTGGAATTCCCTGCCACAGATGGCAGTGGAGACCCAATCACTGGATGGATTTAAGAGAGAGTTAGATAGAGCTCTGGGGGCTAGTGGAATCAAGTGATATGGGGAGAAGGCAGGCACGGGTTATTGATTGGGGACGATCAGCCATGATCACAATGAATTGCAGTGCTGGCTCGAAGGGCCAAATGGCCTTCTCCTGCACCTATTTTCTATATGTTTCTATGTGAATGTGACATGTATCAGTGCAAATCTCACTTTAGAATACTAACATTATAAAGCACTAACATGAGCAATTTTAAAAATGAATACACATAGAGACATAGAAAAATAGGTGGAGTAGGCCATTTGGCCCTTTGAGCCAGCACTGCCATTCAATATGATCATGGCTGATAATCTAAAATCAATACTCCGTTCCTGCTTTTCCCCCCCATGTACCTTGATTCCTTTAGCCTTAAGAACTAAATCTAACTCTCTCTGCCTTCAGTGGCAACAGATTCACAACTCTCTGGGTGAATAAGTTTCTCCTCATCTCAGTCCTAAATAGCCTCCCCCTTATTCTTAAACAGTGACCCCTGGTTCTGGACTCCCCCAACATCGGGAACATTTTTCCTGCATCTAGCCTGTCCAATCCCTTAAGAATTGTATATGTTTCTATTAAATTGGTTTGAAGGAATTTTTCCATCAGAAAATCAGTTTATTTTGTTGATGAAAAAGATCAACGCAAGAACCAATGAATGGGGTTTTTCAGAAATGTTTTTGCCAAAATGCAATGATTCCTGTTAATGATCTAAACCATATGCATTTCCATTAATGATCTACATGTAACTTCTGAAATTAAATTAGATGAAACTCATCTGTATTATGTAGCTGAAAAGACATAATTACATTCCAGTTTTAGAACAATTGACAATTTCTTACAGTTTAGGCTATCCTGTTTGAGAAATAGTCCCGAGTGCCACTGAGGGTTGGGATGGAAAGGTCGATAGTTGAGGTCGGAATTAAAATAATATTGGTGGGCATTAGTATGTATATTGGAAGTTTTTCAAAACACTTTTTTCCATATCCTAATGCACTCCTGTTTCCACTTTGGCCCTGTGCATGCTGACGTACATTGATTTCTGGATCCAACAACACCTCCACTTTAAAATTCTCACCCTCATTTTATGGCTTCATCTTTCTATGTAATTTTCCCCAGCACCACACCATTAGATCCTGGTCTCTTCCCTTTTCACTGGAGGTTATGCCGTTGCCTGTGAAAAGCCCCAGGAACTGAAAGTCCTTTCCTAAACCTCATTGCCTTTCTCTCTCTCTCTCCCCTTTGAATTGCTCTAAAAAAAACTACTTTTTTGACCATTCATCCTAAAAATTCCATATGTACATTGATGTCCAATTGTCTTTGGGCTATAAAATTTGATGATTTTACATCCCATCAAAGGTTCTAAATACGTCTTTTTGTTGCATTGGGAGTTCTGAAACAACACTGAATTGAAAAAGTCATAACAGCTATAACACCTATATTTTTCACCTTGTACAAAATATTTGACATGCCAAAAGTTTTTTTTTCCAAAACTAAGACTTCAAAATATCTCCCCCTCCCTCCCATCTCATATTTTATCACATTTACATCTTGCAAATTTTACAGAATTAGGTCAAAGTGGTGCACCAGAGAAGATAGAAATCTAATAACATTCCTAGCATTTCTTTTAGTAGATTAAAAAGTAAGCAGAACACTGGAGTCCAAAAGAGTATAAACACCATTGGATTTGTTTCACTCATGTAAAGTTCCACAGAATTAGAGGATAACTGGTTGACTTTTCCATTCACTGGAGATTTTACTCCGACAATAGCATCACTCAAATCATTTAAATATATTTGTATATCTCTGCTTTCTCATTAATAAATAACAATGGCATAAGTAAATTATGTACATTTGAATTAGCAAAATATTTCATTAATTCTGTCTTGCTACTTTTTATACTTGTTTCAAGCATATCAAATCCCTTTTTGTCACATTTGGCATCTATTATATGCATAGAACAAGATTTTGAGGTGCCTGTGTATGCTACTGATGAAAATAGAGTGTACGGTGACAGAAAGCAATGTCTGGGGTGGAACAGTTGCTCTTGCTGCAAGCACCAGAAGCCAGATGCCCAAGGCGCATTCAAAATTATTCATCAGATTTCACCTGAAAAAGCTGCATTACCTCTAGGGCTGCCCGGGGCAGCCAGCTGGTTTCCTTTGGATAAATGTGTGTGACTGTGTGCTGCTGGCAGCAGCTCCTCCGGGTCCCATGACGTGAACAGGATGTACAAGGACAGACAGAGGCCTTCTACAGTACTCCTTGTTAAGGTTACAGGGGAAAAAATATATATATGCATGTGCACTTTAGGCTTTAGAGATACAGCAAGGAAATAGGCCCTTCGGCTCACTGAGTCCGCCCCGACCAGCGATCACTCCATACACTACAAACTACAGTAGGGACAATTAACCTGCAATCCTGTACACCTTTGGAGTGTGGGAGGAAACCGTAGCATCCGGAGAAATCCCACGCGGCCACAGAGAGAACATACAAACTGCATACAGATAGCACCCGTAGTCAGGAACAAACCCGGGTCTCTGCCGTTGTAAGTTAACAACTCTACTGCCACTGTGCCGCCCTTCAATAAGAAATAGGAAAACCAGGAACTATCTCCTTCCTAAACAGCAAATCATCAGACATAATTAGCTCCAATTCTTTCCTCTTCCAATTTTTTAATTAACATGTTTGAGATGATGTACATTTTTTAAATGTAAATATATGGTTTGAAAGGACTGCGTCTGAATTGCTTCCAAAATCTGAAACAACTTCAGAGTCCACATAGCCCAAATTTCCACAAGTTGACTAGGATATGAAATTTGGGAATCCTATGCACAGATCATTCAAAATATTGAGCTGCTTTAATGCAACCGAGGTTCCTGGTTTGCTATTATCCTTGTTGCAATGTATTAGAATTATCATTTTAAAAAGCAGCAAGTTCACTAGAAAGATTAGGCCACACTAAAGATTAGTTTCATGTGTCGCATAATTTTGTACTTCTAGTACAGATTGATAATTGCATGATCAATGAGATACCAGAAAATTGAGATCCATTTTAAAATACAAAATGTTAATTGTGAATATTAAAAGCTTGTTCACGCCAGAGTAGCTTGTGCAAGGCAAGGAATCTGGGTGGTGAAAAAAAAGTTATTTTGCACTGGATCACACACACTAGAAAGAACTTAAGAAAATAGGAAATGGGCCACTTGGTTCCTCAAGCGTTCTCTGCCATTCAATAGGTTCATACTGTAGCTGACCTGTCTCAGTTCCTCACAGCCCACAAATCTCTTATCCTTCGAAACGTTAACCACTTCCTCTTTCATGCTCCCTATGATCTTGTCTCCACAACCATCTAGCATAAATATTTAGATTCACCATGCTTCTAAGTAGTTCCTCTGCACCTCAGTATAAAATGACCATCCCTAATCCTGCACCAATGCCCCCATATTTTGACATTCCCCCCATTACTGGAAGCATGGCGTTTACACTGCCTGCCCTTCCCCACCCCAATAATCATGTATGTTTTAATTAGATCACCTCTCACTTCCGTATACTACTAATACAGATCAAATGTTTTTAACCACTCGTGCTAGAACAAGGAAGTAGCCCAGATAATTACTTTTGGACTGTTTCTGATGTCAGTAAATCATTTTCTAAATAAGGGGATCAAAATGGTGCACAGTACACAAGGTGTGGCCTCATTAGAACTCTTTACATTTGTAACAATACTTCCCCATTTCTAACATCAACTCTTTTGCAATAACATGTCAACTGCGGCACTTGCCTGCTTACATTTTGTGATTTGTTGCACAAAAACCAACATCCTTCATCCTTCAGTACTTTGGTCATTCTTGATTAGTTCAGGTGTCAGAGGTTATGGGGAGAAGGCAGGAGAATGAAGTTGGGAGGGAGGGTTAATCAGCCATAATTGAATGGCGAAGTAGAGGATGGGTCAAATGGCCTAATTCTACTGCTGTTCCTTATGAACTGCAATCATTCTTCTTTTAGATGGCATTCTGCATTAAGATTCTTGTTACTGAAGTGCATAACCTTAAGCCCCTATCCCACTTTCACGACCTCTGACCTCTGACCTCTCATGTTGAACACCATTTGCCAAATTTTCATCACTCACTCAATTTATGTCTAGTTATAAATAACATAACAAGACAATACAGGGAGAAAAGATGAGGTACAAAGGTAAGCTAGGCAAGAATATGAAGGAGGATAGTAAAAGTTTCCTTAGGTATGTGAAGAGGAAAAATTAGTTAAGACCAAAGTTGGACTCTTGAAGACTGAAAAGGGTGAATTTATTATGGGCAACAAGGAAATGCCAGATTAGTTGAACAGATACTTTGGATCCGACTTCACTAAGGAAGACACAAACAATCTTCCTGATGTACTAGTGGCCAGAGGATCTGGGGTGACGGAGTAACTGAAGGAAATCCACATTAGGCAGGAAATGGTGTTGGGTAGACTGATGGGACTGAAGGCTGATAAATCCCCAGGGCCTGATGATCTGCATCCCAGGGTACTTAAGGAAGTAGCTCTAGAATTCGTGGACGCATTGGTGACCATTTCCCAATGTTCTATATATTCAGGATCAGTTCCTGTGGATTGGAGGGTAGCTAATGTTATCCCACTTTTTAAGAAAGGCGGGAGAGAGAAAACAGGGAATTATAGACCAGTTAGCCCGACCTCGGTGGTGGGGAAGATGCTGGAGTCAATCATAAAAGATGAAATAGCGGCACATTTGGATAGCAGTAACAGGATCGGTCTGAGTCAGCATGGGTTTACGAAGGGAAAATCATGCTGGACTAATCTTTTGGAATTTTTTGAGGATGTAACTAGGAAAATGGACAAGGGAGAGCCAGTGGATGTAGTGTACCTGCACTTTCAGAAAGCATTCTATAAGGTCCCACATAGGAGATTAGTGGGCAAAATTAGGGCACATGGTATTGGGGGTAGAGTGCTGACATGGATAGAAAATTGGTTAGCAGACAGGAAACAAAGAGTAGGGATTAACGGGTCCCTTTCAGAATGGCAGGCAGTGTCTAATGGGGTACCGCAAGGCTCGGTACTGGGACCGCAGCTATTTCCAATATATATGTTAAAGATTTAGATGAAGGGATTACAAGTAACATTAGCAAATTTGCAGATGACACAAAGCTGGGTGGCAGTGTGAATTTTGAGGAGGATACTATGAGAATGCAGGGTGACTTGGACAGGTTGGGGGAGCAGGCAGATGCATGGCAGATGCAGTTTAATGTGGATAAACGTGAGGTTTATCCACATTATCCACGTGACAATGACAATGACTATTAAAATTGAATCTGAATCTGAATCTGAGGTTATCCACTTTGGTAGCAAAAACAGGAAGGAAGATTATTATCTAAATGGTGTAAAGTTGGGAAAAGGGGAAGTACAACAGGATCTGGGGCTCCTTGTTCATTAGTCTATGAAAGTAAGCATGCAGGTACAGCAAGCAGTGAAGAAAGCGAATGGCATGTTGGCCTTCATAACAAGAGGAGTTGAGTATAGGAGAAAGGAGGTCCATCTTCAGTTGTACAGGACCCTAGTGAGACCACACCTGGAGTATTGTATGCAGTTTTGGTCTCCAAATTTGAGGAAGGACATTCTTGCTATTGAGGGAGTCCAGCATAGGTTTACAAGGTTAATTCCCGGGATGGCGGAACTGTCATATGCTGAGAGAATGGAGCGGCTGGGCTTGTACACTCAGGAAATTAGAAGGATGAGAGGATATCTTATTGAAACATATAAGATTATAAAGGGTTTCGACACGCTAGAGGCAGGAAACATGTTCCGATGTTGCGGGAGTCCAGAACCAGGGGCCACAGTTTAAGAATAAGGGGTAAGCCATTTAGAATGGAGATGAGGAAACACTTTTTCACAGTTGTGAGTCTGTGGAATTCTCTGCCTGAGGGCAGTGGAGGCAGGTTCTCTGGATACTTTCAATAGAGAGCGAGATACGGCTCTTAAAATAGCGGAATCATTGGATATGGGGAGAAGGCAGGAACGGGATACTGATTGTCGATGATCAGCCATGATCACATTGAATGGCAGTGCTGGCTCGAAGGGCCGAATGGCCTACGCCTGCACCTATTGTATAGAGTTACAGAGCTTAAATATCCTCAACATAACATGCCCTTCCACCTATTTTCATATTGCCATACCTTACATTCTGACCCCTTATCTCGGACATCCTTATAAATTATTGAGTCCCACACATTGGTTTCTGTCTCTCTGATGGAATGTAATATCCATGCCAGTACACATTCCCTAACATCACATGCTCTTGTCTTGTTCACCAGCTTTGTATATGGTATCTAGTCCAAGGCCTTCTAAAAACCCCAACACACATGTACAGGTTCCCCTCTTTCAACTCTGCTTGAAATGTCCACAAAGGAACTCCAGCAAATTAGTAGAACGGTATTTACCTTTTATAAATCCATGATGATTATATTAAGCTTCTCGAACTGACTTGCTATTTTGTTGGTTCTCTACTCCAGCTTCTTGCCAAGAACAGACATTAAGCTAACAGACCTGTACTGGTTTTTTGTCTTCTTCCCGAATTAAAAACGGTTGCGGTTTACCAATCCACTTTTAACTTTCTGGAGCTCAGTTTTACAAAACATCAGCTAATGGCTCCCACTATCTCGGCAGCTGCCTCGATTAAGGCCTTCAGGAGCAAGTCAAAAGGAATTGGCAACTTGTCTGTCTCTAGTCCCGTTAGTTTAAAGGGCCTGCCCCACTTGGGCGTCATTTGCGCGACATCATTTACGTGACATGGCGCACGACGCGTGCATGGCGCGTGGTGGCGTAGGCAGTGACGCGCGGTAGCGCGCGCGGCACCCCAGGATTTTGGGATTCCTCACCACCTGCGTGATGTGCAAATGACGCCCAAGTGGGACAGGCCCTTTACTTATCCACTGTCCCATAAACCTGGAAAAATATCAGTTAGGAAAAAAAAGATTAACTTAGTTCGCTCGTGTGTCAGATGAGGTTCTGTCATCACTTTGCCACAGCCAGTGCCAGATCTGTGCATCTGCGGAGATCGTCCGCAGTGCATGCCTCTCCGCTGCAAGTCAGTCGATTTAACTAAAAATAGTTTAACCTGGAGCAGAGCTAAACCTAAGATGGATACAAAATGCTGGAGTAACTTAGCGGGACAGGCAGCATCTCTGGACAGAAAGAATGGGTAACCTTTTGGGTTGTGACCCTTCTTCAGACTGAGTCAAGAGAGGGGGAGATACGGATATAAGGAAGTGTAAGGTGTAAAAATGAGACATAGGGGGTGGAGATCAAGGAAAATGTAGAATAGATCATTGCTAGCGAGGAGAAGGTAAAAACAAAGCAAACAGAGATAAAATGTCGACGAGGACAGTCAGACTGGTCAGGGAACTGGGAATGAGGGAAAGATTGAAAACAAGGATTACTTGAAGTTAAAGAAGTCAATATTCATACCGCTGTGGTGTAAGCTGCCCAAGCGAAATATGAGGTGTTGGTCCTCCAATTTGCACTGGGCCTCACTCTGACAATGGAGAAGGCCCAGGACACAAATGACAGCTTGGGAATGGGAGGAGGAATCAAAGTGCTGAGCAACCGGGAGATCAGGTAGGTTTAGGCGGACTGAGCGGAGGCGTTCAGCGAACTGATCGCCGAGCCTGCGCTTGGTCTCGGCGATATACAGAAGTCCACACCTGGAACAGCGGATACAGTAGATGAGGTTGGAGGAGGTACATGTGAACCTCTGCCTCACTTGAAAAGACTGACAAGATGCTTGGACATAGTCGAAGGGGGAGGTAAAGGGACAAGTGTTGCATCTCACGCGGTTGCAGAGGAAAGTACCTGGGGAGGGGGTGGTTTGGATGTGGACAGGTTAACCAGGGAGTTGCGGAGGGAACGGTCTCTGCGGAAAGCGGAGGAGATGGGAAGATGTGGCTAGTGGTGGGATCCCTTTGGAGGTGGTGAAAATGCCAGAGGATTATGTGCTCTATGCGATGGCTGATGGGTGAAAGGTGAGGACTAGGGGGACTCTGTCCCTGTTGCGACTGGGGGAGGGGGAGCAAGAGCGAAGCTGCGGGATATCGTGGAAACCCTAGCGAGTGCATCATCTATGATGGAAGAGGGTAACTCCCATTCCCTATTGAATGAGGACATCTCTGATGTCCTGGTCTGGAACACCTCATCTTGGGCGCAGGTGCGGCTTAGACAGAGGAATTGGGATTAACGTACAAAGGAATCTTGGGATCCATGTGCATTACCCCCTGAAAGTGGTAACCCAATAGATATACTGGTAAAGAAGGCATTGGTCGACACATTGAGAAGGCCGCACTTTGTTTAGGCCGCATTTGGAATATTGCGTGCAGTTCCGTTTCTACCCATTACAGAAAGGGTATGGCGGCTTGGTAGAGGATTACCAGAATGCAGCCTGGATTGGAACATCATAGATATAAAGAGAAGTTGGACAGACTTGGATTATTTTCTTTGGAACAATAGACAATATGTGCAGGACTAGGCAATTCGGCTCTTCGAGCCAGCACCGCCATTCAACAGTGATCATCCCCAATCAGTATGCCATTCCTGCCTTCTCCCCATATCCCCTGATTCTGCTATCTTTAAGAGCCCTATCTAGCTTTCTCTTGAAAGTATCCAGAGAACTAGCTTCCACCACCATCTGAGGCAAAGAATTCCACACACTCACAACTCTCTGTGTGAAAAGTGTTTGCTCACCTCCATTCTAAATGGCTTGCGCCTTATTCTTAAACAGTGGCCCCTGGTTCTGGACTCCCCCAACACCGGGAACATGTTTCCTGCCTCTAGCGTGCCCAAACCCTTAATAATCATATATGTCTCAATAAGATCCCCTCTCATCCTTCCAAACTCCAGAGTATACAAGCCCAGCCGTTCCATTCTCTCAGCTTTTGACAGTCCCGCCATCCCGGGAATTAACCTTGTAAACCTTTGCTGCACTCCCTCAATAGCAATAATGTCCTTCCTCAAATTAGGGGTCCAAAACAGCACACATACTCCATGTATGGTCTCACTAGGGTCCTATACAACTGCAGAAGGACCTCTTTGCTCCTATACTCAATTCCTCTTGTTATGAAGGCCAACCTGCCATTCGCTTTCTTCACTGCCTGCTGTATCTGCATTTTTTTTTTAATTTGATTACTTTCATTGACTGATGAATAAGGACCCCCCAGATCCCGTTGTAATTCCCCTTTTCCCACCTTGACACCATTTAGATAATAATCTGCCTTCCTGTTTTTGCTACCAAATGAGATGGTATGCTTTGGATCTTGGGCAGTTCCTTCTCTCCTCCATACTTTGTTCTTGCCAACACTCTGCTATAAGTTCATCTTTGTCTCATCTGTCCACAAAACCTTTTTCCAGAACTGTGGTCTCTCTTTGAAGTACTTCTTGGCAAACTGTACCCGGCCATCCTATTTTTGCAGCTAACCAGTGGTTTGCATCTTGCAGTATAGCCTCTGTATTTTTGTTCATGAAGTCTTCTGCGGACAGTGGTCATTGACAAATCCACACCTCACTCCCGAAGAGTGTTTCTGATCTGTCGGACAGGTGTTTAGGGATTTTTCTTTATTATAGCGAGAATTCTTCTGTCATCAGCTGTGGAGATCTTCCTTGGCCTGCCAGTCCTTTTGCAATTAGTAAGCTCACCAGTGCTCTCTTTCTTCTTAATGATGTTCCAAACAGTTGATTTTGGTAAGCCTACGGTTTGGCTGATGTCCCTAACAGTTTTATTCTAGTTTCTCAGTCTTACAATGGCTTCTTTGACTTTCATTGGCACAACTTTGGTCCTCATGTTGATAATCAGCAATAAAAGTTTACAAAGATGATGGAAAGACTAGGTGGTGAGAGCTCTCTATACCTGCATTACCGAGGCATTTAAACACACCTGAGCAATTATAAACGCCTGTGAAGCCATGTGTCCCAAATATTATGGTTACCTTAAATGGGGGACTATGTATAAACACAGCTGTAATTTATACATGGTGAAACCAAAATGTATAAAAATACCCTTTAATAAAATCTGACAATGTGCACTTTAACCACATGTGATTTTTTTTCAATTACAAATCTCAAATTGTGGAGTACAGAGGCAAATAAATAAATGATGTGTCTTTGTCCCAAACATTATGGCGGACACTATACAATAGTGGCATTTAAGAGGCTTTAAGATAGGCACAGGGATATGTGCTGTTCGTTCATTGCTCTTCTCCAATGTAGTTGAAACTACATTGTGAATACCAATAGCTTTACATTAGATTGGAAGAAATGCAAGTGAATTACTGCTTCACCTGAAAAGACCATTTGAGTTTCTGGATGGTGGGAAGGAAAGAGGTGAAAGGACAAATGTTGCTTTGTCTGTGGTTGCAAGGGAAGGTGCTTGGCGGGGATAGAAGTGTGACCAGGGAACGATATAGGGAGCATTCTCTGCAAAACGCTGAAAGTGGAGAGAAAAATATGTATCTCGTGGTGGAATCTCTTTGAAAATAGCTGATTGTGCAGAGATTGATCTATTAAATGTGGTGGGAATGAAAGGCAAAGACTGGGGAACCTCTATCCTTGTTTTGTCCTGGAGGACAGGGGTTGAGACATGGTCAAAAGATTTGTTAATAATAGTAATAGTAAAAGCCACAGTTCAGGAAAAAGGAAAACACAGAGGTATCTGTAGAGAAAGTTTCATCATCAGAGCAAATATGACAGAGATGGAACAACTGAGAGAATATAATATTGTCCTTACAGCAGTCAGGGTGGGCCGAGGTGTAGTTGTGTCAGCTGTGGGGATCTCGAGACTTCGTTCGTAACTACCTTGAGATAGAGACAGATAGATACAGAAAAGGGAACAATCAGAGATTCACCACATGAAAAGGGCAGGGTAGAAATTGGCAGGAAAAGTAATGACATTGTCAAGTTTTGATTGAATGTAAATAACAGCACCAAACCTGCACCAGAAAAAGAAAATGTACCAGAAAAAGAAAGTTGGTTGAGTAGTACTTGAAGGACGCAAAAAGTTAACTGATTCTCTTCCACAGGCATGATCTGCTGAGGACTTGCAACACTTGCTCTTTTTCATTTATAGTTCCAGCATCTGCAGTTTTGTTGATTTTCAAATAAACAAGCATATTCATATAGTATTAATGTTATTAATATTCTATGAAGCTACGTTGGAATCTTACAAACCATGGACAAAAACCCAATTGAGATAACACAAATACAGCCACTTTTACAAGGAAACCAACATATAATCATCACTGACAAAAGTTGTCTTGAATTTGCCAGTGTTTATTTTATATGTTGATTATTCACCTACAAAAACAATTAGATTTACTATTTAACTCAATTGACAAGACGTCACATTTTTTGTGGTTGTACCTTCGATTTATAAATATGTTTTTATTATTTTACTCTGGTTATGTTTCTTTTACATGCATCAACGTTAAATCAACCATGCCTTTACATAGCCCAGTTTGAGAAAGAGAATCTTATGGACGCATAAACTCCTATCACTGCGCCAAAAGCCACCTGCTGTTGCCTTTGCATATATGTAACTCAGTAAGGTTTGCCACTCTTAATCCCCCAAACCTAAATTTAGTTCAAATTTAACCAAGACTGACTTTCCAGAAGATCAGTGACATGGTATAAAGACCATTAATCTTGGTAGACACCTAGTGGTTTGAGGATTTCCGTGTCAAATTTATATATTTAATTAACTGAGTATTGGATACAACTTTTTGCTTACATTATATTTGCGGGTTCTTTAATAAGTTGACCAATAGATTATATAGAAAGTGCTGATGACCAACATTTTTTTTTTACTTCATGCAGGTAGAAAAAAGAAATACTGTGCCAAGCTAATTTGTTTTTCGTGTGTCCCAATACAGTACGCTTTTGGACAGAGAGGCAGTTGCCAAAACAGTGCGTCATGATGTCAGGAAGTACGCACGTGGAGGGGGAGGGAAAGGAACTAGCTTTAGCTTCCTTTTTTGCATAAACAAGATTTCTAATGTTTTCAACCTGTAATCTTTCAAAAACATATTTGAGCACAGCATAAAAGTTAATTTTTGAGAATGTAAGCGTCTGATTTTAAAAAAAACAAAAATGTCACCAGAACAGAAATATTAAGGCTGTAGTAAATCATTTATTCTACTTCATGGTAAAGGTTATTAGATTCACTGGTCACAAGGGTTGCACGCAAAATATAACATTTTAAAGTTGATATTTCATGGATTGAAGATAATTGAAAAGCAGAACAATGTTAGAAATTAATTTCCCAGTAACTTTGTTAAATGCTTTGCAGATTCAAATAACAGTGAGTGTCACGAAGAATTGATGGCAGAACTGATCCTTGCATGTTAGAGATGTGAATTCAAATTCTGTGCAGACTAATGAACAAAAACAGCATCCTGACTCTTACGAAGCTGAAGTGAAATGAGTTAGGTCACCCTCATTCCAACTCTCAGTGGGATCAAGTGTAGAACTTAACTGCATTTAACTCAAATCAAACCGGCATCTTTACTCAGAGGTCACAGGGAAAGCCAATGTGGGAAATCATGAAATGAATCATACTGATGGCAACTTAGACTTGAAATTATAGCATGGCGATGAAACATGGGTTAGAAATTCCTTTACTACATCCAGTTATATTATACCTGACTTGAATGGATAAAATGTATCGAATATCCATTTTTTTAGATATTACATTTATTAAACCGCCCTTGACTATCTTAAGTATTTAAGAAGGAACTGCAGATGCTGGAAAATCGAAGGTACACAAAAAAGCTGGAGAAACTCAGCGGGTGCAGCAGCATCTATGGAGTGAAGGAAATTGGCAACATTTCAGGTCTGAAGAAGGGTTTCGGCCCGAAACGTTGCCTATTTCCTTCGCTCCATAGATGCTGGTGCACCCGCTGAGTTTCTCCAGCTTTTTTGTGTACCTTTGACTATCTTAAGGACTGTTTGAAGCACCAGTTAAGAGTAAACAATGCGGCTAAAGTCATTACTGGACCAGGCTGAATAAAATTCAGATCTCCTTCCTAAAAGGACTTTGTGAACCAGATGGCCTCAAAATTGTTAATTCTTCACAAACACATTTCTGATATTTTTTTTTATTGCTTATTTTTTTTGTGTTTCCAAGGGACTTTCCTGAAATTAAATTTTCAAATTAACAGTCATAATTAAGACTCATAATATTTACCATTGATTCACACCAGATCTTTGGATTAGTATGCAAATATATCATTCCATGCCCACATCAGTTCCCTTAAACAAAAACTAATAGTTTTGCTGTTACTTTTTAACTTTTTAACATGTTCACTTTTCCCAGCAGAGTACAAAATTATTAAATTGCCACTGTCTCTGTGAATTCTGAGAGGAAAGGAGCCCCAATATTGCAAAAATGTAATTCTTATACCAGAACGCAAATGGCATGTTGGCCTTCATTGCGAGAGGATTTGAGTTTAGGAGCAAGGAGGTCCCACAGGGCCCTTGTGAGACTGACCGTGGAGTGTTGTGTGCAATTTTGGTCTCCTAAATTGAGGAAGGACGTTCTTGCTATTGACCGAGTGTGGCGTAGATTCACCAGGTTAATTCCCGGGACGGCAGGACTGGCATATGATGAAAGAATGGGTCGACTGGGCTTGTATTCACCGGAGTTTAGAAGGATGAGGAGGGATCTTATAGAAACATATACAATTCTTAAGGCATTGGACAGGCTAGATGTAGGAAAAATGTTCCCCATGTTGGAGGAGTCCAGAACTAGGGGTCACAGTTTGAGAATAAGGGGTAGGCCATTTAGGACTGTGATGAGGAAACACTTTTTCACCCAGAGAGTTGTGAATCTGTGGAATTCTTTGCCACAAAAGGCAGTAGGGACCAATTCACTGGACGTTTTCAAGAGAGAGTTAGATTTAGTTCTTAGGGCCAACGGAATAAAGGGATATGGGAAAAAAGCAGGAATGGGGGTACTGTTTTTCGATGATCAGCCATGATTATATTGAATGGCGGTGCTGGCTTGAAGGGCCGAATGGCCTACTCCTGCACCTACTTTCTATGTTTCTATCTTCCCACTAATCCTGTGAGTTTGCCATAAGTTTAATATTCAACTTATCCAGCAACTAAACATCTATTTAATTCTTTACATGACATATTGTCTTTCTTAAATAAGCAAGAAACAACCACCTTATACTATTTTATTTTGCCACAAATATGCTTGGAACAATTATAGAAAGAAAAAACAAAAACTATTCTTCCTGTGAAATATAATTCAGGCTGACAATTTGATGTTTTTCACCAGTCAGAAAATGGATACACAATAGAAAAAACATAGCAGTTTAAGACTTCTTTAATATGAATGATACATATCTGAAACACTGTATGCACAAATTGAATGCCTTTGCATAATAAAAAAGATCAATATAATTCTCCATTTAATTAGGGTATATGGATTTAGGGTTATTTCAACAGAACACACACTTTGGTATTATGTTTTTTTTTCTTTCCCTTGTACCTGCTTGGTTTCAAGTGATCAGCCAGTCTGTCAATTATGTTTTTCATCTGCCCCTAGAAATCAAAGGAACGCTCCAGAAATAGCAATCCCATCTATTGCTCCTGCTCTCCAGGAAACTCGTGTGTAGGAAGGAACAGCACCGCATATTTCGCGAGGGCAACTTACACCCCAGCGGTATAAATATTGACTTCTCTAACTTCAAGTAACCCTTGCTTTCCTTCATCCCCCCACTTCCCACTTCTCTGACCAGTCCGTCCCTCTGATTTCGTTGTTTCTCTGTTTGCTTTGTTGTCACCTTCTCCAAGCTAACAATGGTCTATTCTACATTTTTCCTTGATCTGCATCTCTTTCGATCGCTAACAATTCCTTATCTCTGAACTCCCTCTCCCCTGACTCAGTCTGAAGAAGGGTCTCGACCCGAAACGTCACCCATTCCTTCTTTCCAGAGATGCTGCCTGTCCCGCTGAGTTACTCCAGCATTTTTTGTCTATCCTCGAATCTCTGCCTTGCATTTCTTGGCACGTCCCCAATCACATTATCACACATTACCAATATTGTGAAACAGCAAAATATTTTAAGCATTAAATTGTTTGTTCTTTTCATCTACGTAGCAAAACTTTCATCTAACGCGGACAGGGATGCTTAAACAACAAAAGAACATTTAAATGTACAGCAGCAATAACATGTTGCGCGCACAGTCAAACTGCGCCCAATAACGGAGAGGTTTGAAACACTGCGATCATTAAAAAGTTACATTATGACATTATGGGTCAAAATCCAAATCCAACTGCAGAGAGCAATGGTGCAATATCTCTATAGAATCAGCTTCACGGCACCAGGAATTCGAGAGCTGCAGCCGAGTGCAAAAGTTAGAATTAAAAATGCACAAATTATGCTTTAAGCTCCCTGGTATATTCCACATTGATCAATAACTTATTTAAAGTGTTTGGAGTACAGACACTCTGCAAGTACCATCAAAGTCCGCCGGAGCCGAGTTTCCTAAATGTTAGTGAACTGGAATTTGGTTTCAGGTAGTAAAAACAACACACTGCCCATAGGGAACCTGCACAGTGGGCTCACACCAGTGATTGCTGCAAGCATACTCTTGTTCTTCTGTACGCCGTTTCATTCACGGGACCAAATGATACCATTCACTGTGAAAACAGTTGAAACCGATGTATTTATTTTTTGTTTAAGAAATCTCAAATTATTTCTCAGCTGTTAATGTTTCATGAAGTTATCGTGCCATAGTGACTCCGTTCTATTTGTGGCATTGGTGAAAAGGCTCTCGTGACACTAGCTTTCGCAAAATAAAATGTTACACGGTGTATCACATTCACAACAAAAAAAACACTTCACGTGGTTGCACAGAAAACATTAGGATTGACAAATCGGAATTATGTATTTCAATGCAGCGAGTATCTGGGTATCTTCTGCAGAAGAGTGCACCGACATTATGCCAAACGCCCCTTCACTCCGGTACCTAACATGCCAAGAGACCAAACTAAACACGCAAAATATTTCGCACGCAAGTGCCAAGGTTAAAACCATAGAAAGACGCATTGCAAAAAGAAAAAAAAGGCTGCACTCCAAATTATTTGGCATCGCCTTGCAGAGCGACATCAAAACCAGAAGCCAGCACATTTATGACTTTAAAAGTCCCAGCGCCAGGGCACTCGTTGCCACTGGGTCAGGTCACGGAGACACACTATTCATGCATTTACAGTCATCTGTTGATCTTGTTAACCGGGAAATGCATTCCTTCGGAAAACCTGGCAGACGCACAAATCTCAATTGCAACCTATTTACACCTGAAAAGTACCAGCAGCAAACCTGTGGAAAACACCCCCCACTCCCTCTCCTCATTTCCCTCCCCACCCCCGAATAACCCCCCCCCCCACAAAGACACATGCATGTTTGCCGGCCCCCACCCACCACTTTGAAATGTCCACCATACATACATACCTCAACCATTAAACAAGACATTGAACCATAGTGACAGGCTGGTGACCCTCGTATGCCTTGAAACCTCTGGTTGGTGCGGGTTGCTCATGAAGACTCGCGCTGCAGAGCCCAGCAGCTGCATCCAGGATGGCAAATCAAACGCAAGACCCACACCGAACACGCGCAAAAAATAAATAATTAAAAATAAATAAATAACACACTAAATCACGAAGAGAAAGCCCCCGACGCGGTGATTTTGGTTTAAACCCCGCTAGAAGCTTCCTTTTCTGTCAACGAAATATATGTATATATTTTAAAAGCAACCGCGGCGACTGGAATAACGAAGCCCTGTCTAAGCGGACAGGGAACACACACACGAACCATGTGAGTGAGGTAGGTGTGGATGAACTGGAGAAGGGCTGGACTACAACAAGCCCCGGCTCCCGTCCTGACGATCAAAGGGGGAGGAGAGCGAGAGAGAGAAGGGGAAACGTGCGCGCGTGCACGAGCTTCCACAAACGGTGCACGAGCGCGCGTGCACGAGCCCTCCCCCCCCACCACACACAAGGGGACGCGCACTCGTGCAGCAGCTCCCACAGGGGTCGCGCCGCCGAGCTGAGTTGTGCTGCTCCAAGCTCTCCGTGCACGCGCTCGGGGACAAGCGCGCACGGGTGAGCGCTCGGTGCTTTGAGCACCCAAGGGCAGCTCGGACTTCGACAACCCTGCTGATGTTTTCACTTTTTCATCCCCACCCTCTCTCTTTCTTGCAACTTCTTTTAATTTTACACACACACACAAATAAATGTGCGGGAGCGATTTAAAGGCTAGTGGTTCCGTACCTTCCCAGTCTGCAAATTTGTACGCTCCTCGCTCTCTACACAGGTCCAACCATATGCACCAGAATCATTACATTCTTACAAGCCGCAGCTTTACAGGCACATTGGACATGACGCCAATAAATATACATTTGAAATGAGGAACTGCAGATGCTTGTTTACAAAAAAAGGACACAAAGTGTTGGAGTAGCTCAGAATCTCTGGAGAACATGGATAAGTGACCTGCCAGTTATTCGAAGTAATCTACACCATAATAGTGTTGAAATCAAAGCTGGCAGAGCAATCCTAACAGTACAGAGTGTTATGATAGGGTATGGTATGGTATGGTAGGGTTGTGGCTCGGTTTGTGCAGGGTGGTTCAAGAACCTGATGGTTGATGGGAAGATATGCACAAAAAGCTGGAGTAACTCAGCAGGTCAGACAGCATCTCTGGAGATAAGGAATAGGGGATGTTTTGGGTCGAGACCCTTCTCCAGACTAATGGGAACAAATTGTTGTTGGAGTTTATGATTCTCAGGACCATGTACCTTCTTCCCAATGGCAGTAGCAAGAAAAGAGCATGGGCAGGGTAGCGAGTGTCTTTGATGATATTACCTGGCTTCTTTAGGCTTTGCTAATGGCTGGGAGGTTGGAACCCATGATGGACCAGGCAATGTCCAACACTTCCTGCAGTCTTACATTTTTGAGCACTGGAATTTCTGAACCTGGCTGTGATCCAACTAGTTAACTCCACTGTAAACATGTCAAAGTTTAGTAGAGCATTTGGTGAAATTCTGAACCTCTTCTAACATCTGTCGAAGTAGAGGCATTGATGAGTCATAGTCATAGAGTAATACTGTGTGAAAACAGGCCCTTTGGCCCAACCTGCCCACACTGGCCAACATGTCCCAGCTGCACTAGTCCCACCTGCCTGCGCTTGGTCCATATCCCTCCCAACCTGTCCTATCCATGTACCTGTCTAACTGTTTCTTAAACATTGGGATAGTCCCAGTCTCAACTACCTCCTCTGGCAGCTTGTTCCATACACCCACCACCCTTTGTGTGAAAAACATTATTTGTGATTACATCAATGTGTTATGCTCAGATCAGATCACTAGAGATGTGTATGTACAGGAACTTGAAGCTGTTGACTCTCTCAGCTGTCATCTCACCTATGAAGACAGCTGTGTGGTCTCTTGGCTTTCCCATCCTGAAGTCAGCAATCAGCTCCTTGCTAATGTTGAGAGCAAGATTGTCATTCCGGATCCACCCAGTCAGATTGTCGATCTCCCTGCTGCACTCTAACTTTTTGTAATCACATTGACAAATTTAAAGGTGGCATTGGAACTGTGTCTAGTTACTCAGTGATCCGTATAAAGAGTGGAACAGGGGAACTCATTTTATTTCTCTATTCAGGTTGTTATCCGGAAACGGAATCATCCTTACCACAACTAGAGAGCAGTGCTGAACTACTATCTACCTCTTTGATGACCCTCAGACTATCCTTGATCGGACTTTAACTGGCTTGACCCTGCACTAAGCTTCATTCCTTTATCATGTATATATACACTGTAAATGGATCGATTGTCATCATGTATTGTCTTTCTGCTGACTGGTTAGGGCGCAACAAAAGCTTTTCACTGTACCTCGGTACACGTGACAATAAACTAAACTGAAACTGAAACATTCGCTCCAGTTTGAGGGTGGCTTACTTGTTTAAGTTCATGTGACAGGATCAGAATTAGGCCATTCGGCCCATCAAGTCCACTCCGCCATTCAATCATGGCTGATCTATCTTTCCCTCTTAACCCCAATCTTCTGCCTTCTCCCCATAACCCATTGGCGGAAATAGGCCAATCAGCCCACCGACTCCGCGCCGACCAGTGATCCCCATTCACTAGCACTATGCTATGCATTAGGGACAATTTACAATTTTTACCAAAGCCAATTAATCTACGAACCTGTATGGAGATATGAACCTCGTTTACTCAAACTTTTCTCAAAGTCAAACTACTATCCACTAAGGGCAGCATGGTGGCGCAGCAGTAGAGTTCCTGCCTTACAGCACCAACAGCACCAAAGACCCGGATTCGATCCCGACTTATGGAGTTTGTATGTTCGCCTCGTGACTGTGTGGGTTTTCTCCGAGATCTTCAGTTTCCTCCCACACTCCAAGGACGTACTGGTTTGTTGGTTAATTGGCCTGGTATAAATGTAAATTGTCCCTGTTGTGCGTAGGATAGTGTTAGTGTGTGGGGATCGCTGGTCGGTGCGGACTCGGTGGGCGGAAGAGCCTGTTTCCGCGCCTTATCTCTAAACTAATCTAAACTATCTCTGGAACAAGTCTAGGATCTGCTTATTTCCAACTCTTTGTGTTCTGCCTTACAACCATTTCGCATTTGCATGATTAACAATCTTCTTAGCCTTTCCAGTTCAGAGGGGGTTGCAGTGCCTACTGAAGGATGTGCAGAAAGTGCAACCGGTGGGGAAGATCGTTCTTGATGGGGACATACGTATATGAAGATTGTCTGGGAACATTTCATGACCCTTTTCAAACGATTCCAAAGTGCTTTGGAATCAGTTAAGTGGTTTTGAAATGTAGGAAATCCAACCAGGGTTATCAAAACAGCATTCTGTTTTTTTTAAGGAATATCAAAAGGGAGATAGCATTTAATTCACAATTTTGAGCATGGCAAACTGTTCTTCAAAACAGTGCAATGGGATTCTTTACATTCATTGAGAGAAGAAATAGCTTTGGTTTAATGTCACATTGCTAGAGAGCATCTCTCTGAGTATTACAGTGGGGCATCACTATGAATTTTTATGTTTAGATTGCTATAGAGAGTGTGAACTCATAACCTTCTGATGGGGGGGGAGTGCAATCAATAATGGCATAAGCTACATCTGTGCACATCTTTTGTTTTATCTTTTCTAGACTCACAGCTTTCCTGAATGAGATGGTAAGGAAGATTAACTGCTTCCTTAAACCACCTTCACTTAACAGGCAATCATAAAATACACAACAGCAATGCATTTTTAGATTCTACCCTGTGTAACACTTGGCTTTACAGAACGTACTACCACAAAATGTGATTGAGGACGGGGGTTCAAACATGTCTTGCAAAATGTGTTGTACTTTACCTGTATTAGACATGGATAGGACAAGTTTGGAGGGATATGGACCAAGCGCAGGCACAGGGACTAGTGTAGCTGGGACTTGTTGGCTGGTGTGGACAAGTTGGGCCGAAGGGCCTGTTTCCATGCTGTTTCACTCTATGACTGTGACTCTTTGACTTCAAGGAAATTGTTCTTTCTAGACAGAACATAGCTACACTGAGTGACAATATTTTAGTGCTCATCATCGTATATTTTTGTTAAATGAAGGCTAAATTATTCCGTTTTAGTAGCTTTAATTAATCCAGGAAGATTACTTTTGACACGAGACTTTAAACAATAAATATCAAGAAGAGGTGGTCATAATTCACTTTGTGACACATCTGCACAAGTAATTTAGGTTGCGCGATTGCTGTTTAATATTGCAAGTGGATACTTCTTTGCTGATGTGGAACTGAAAATATATGTAGAGGGTAAATTTTAACTAGAATCTAGGCAATAATGTAACAAAGCAGATGAGCTTGATTTCCATCTTATTAATTTTAAGTGCATGAAGATCAGACAAGAGATCAATGCTACCAGATTACAGCCCAGGTGGGGAGGATAGAAATTAATCTCATGCTGTTTTATTGTGAAAGATAGTGCACTCAAAATTAAGAGATAGTTTATTAGATTGAGTAAGTAAAATGCTGTAGTGCTTTCATTTCATAATTGATTAAAAGTACTGGGTGACTAAAGGACTTAGGCGATTTTTCAGGCGACTGCCGGTGACTAGGCGATCGCCATATGATCGCCGGGGTGTTGCCTATGGTCGCGAATAGTCTCCTCAGTCGTCCAAAGAGTCGTAGCGTTTTTCTGGTCGCCGCTGGATTTTGAAAACTTTTCAGCAAAGGTCGGCGACCATGGGCTTGTCGTAGCTTGTCTTCTCCTGACGTAGGTGCTGTCGTAGGTTGTCGCCAGGATGACGTAGGTTGTTGCCAGTGCTGACTTCGGTGAATTCCATTGGCGACTACCCACATCAACCGGCGACAGGTACCGGCGACTGAATTGTCTTCAGTTGTCGCTGACAGGGTCGTAACTTGTCGCGGGGTGGTCGGTTGTCGTAGGTTGTCGCCTGTCTAGTCATTGGTTGTCGTAGGTGGACGTCCTAATGGGTCACTGGTTGTCAGTAGCTTGCCGTAGCTTGACGTAGACTAGGCGTTAGGTTGTCGTAGACATTGTCATAGGGGGGGTCCAGTCGCCGGTTTATCTATGACTATGACAGTCGCTGGCAGTCGCCTAAAAAAATCGCCCAGGTGGGACAGGTGCTTCAGGTGTGCAAGTTCTGGGAGCTGCTGGAATGTAATAAGAAAGGAAAGTCTGAAGAAGAGTTCCGACCCAAAATGTCACCTATCCACGTTCTCCAGTGATGCTGCCTGACACACTAAGTTACTGCAGCACTTAGTGTGTTTCTTTTTGTAAACAAGCATCTGCAGATCCTTGTTTTAATAAAGGAAAGTTTATGTATTTGGCATGGCATTGTACTCAGGTTGGATATATGATTTTTAGAATCTGGAGAATGTCTGCAATAAAGCTTGGAATTTAAAGCAAATTTGGGCACTAGTAGAGACTAGTAAGTGCTCAGAGTTTATATAAAGGGATGTCTAATTGGGAAGTCCCTAGATCTTTTAGTCTGTCCTGTAGAAGAAGTGAAAGGGGTTAAAGGAGACTGGAACAATCAGTATAAGAAGGAACTGCAGATGCTGGTTTAAACCGAAGATAGACACAAAAAGATGGAGTAACTCAGCGGGACAGGCAGCATCTCTGGAGAGAAAGAATGGGTGACATTTTGGGTCGAGACCCTTTTTCAGACCCGAAACGTCACCTATTCCTTCTCTCCAGAGATGCTGCCTGTCCTACTGACTTACTCCAGCTTTTTGTGTCTATCTTCTGGAACAATCAGAGCAGTTTGTCAAGAGCTGTATGCCTGGTAGTAGTGCGTTGTATAACTAGCTTTATGAAAGAATCTCTAATGTTTCCCATGATTTTGTTCAGCATTATTTTTTCAGATCTGAGCACTGCCAGCAAGAACAGCATTTATTGCCCATCTATATTTGCCCTTGAGAAGGTGATAGTGGGCCATCTTCTTGAACAGTTGAAGTGTAATACTGGTCACATTACATGGACTTCATTAAGGTCCCACATGGTAGAGTGCTCCAATTGGTAAAAGCCCTTGGGATCCAGAACAATTTGCCACAACCATTGGGTAGACACACTTGCCACACTCTTGTCCATAGCAGGGGAATCGAAAACCAGAGGGCAGAGGTTTAAGGTAAGGGGGAAAAGATTTAATAGAATCTGAGGGGTACCTTTTTCACACAGAGGGTGGTGGGTGTATGGAGCGAGCTGCTGGAGGAGGTAGTGAGACACGTATATGGATAGGACAGGTTAAGAGGGATATGGGCCAATGCAGGCAGGTGGGACTAGTGTAGAGGGGGCATGTTGGTCGTTGTGGGCAAGTTTGGCCGAAGGCCCTGTATCCACACCATATGTCTAGGGCTATAACCAAGGGCCATATGTCTAGGGCTTATATGGTTATATGGTTATAACCATTGGTATTATTCGATCGGTGCTGTGACCTTTGCCCTTTGCTATATATTAACAATTTGAATATGAGAGTAGGAGATATGATTAGTTAGTTTGCAGATGACATGTCAACTGACTGTTTGTGTGGAGAGTAGTAATAGGCTGCATGACAATGTTGATGTAAAAACAAAAAATGCTGGAAGCACTTTGCACGTCTGGCAGCACCTGTGGAAAGAAAACAGTTAAAGATTCACAACATAGACCCTTTGATGCAGCCAAGAAAAGGAAAAAAAAGTTGATTTTTAAGTTACAGTGAAGGCAATGGAGTGATGAATGGGGTAAAAGGGAATATCTGTGATAGGGTGACAAACGTTGGGCAGGATTAAGTTTAATATTAGTTTAGTTCAGTTTATTATTGTCATGTGTACCGAGGTACAGTGAAAAGCTTTTGTTTGCGTGCTATCCAGTCAGCGAAAAGACTATTATGAATACAATCAAGCCGTCCAAGAGTGTATAGATCAAGGATGAAGGATATGTCGTTTAGTGCTAGATATAACATTGGAAGTCTAATAAAGTCCGACCAAAGATAGTTCGAAGGTCTCCAATGAGGTAGATGAGAGATCAGGAATGCACTCTAGCTGGTGAGAGAATCATTCAGTTGCCTGATAACAGCTGGGAAGAAACTGTCCCTGAATCTGTAGGTATGTGCTTTCACACTTCTATACCTCTTGCCTGATGGGAGAGGGGATAAGTAGTTGTGGCTAGGGTGCGACTCGTCCTTGGTTATGTTGGTGGTCTTGCCGAGGCAGCGTGAGGTGTAGATGAGTCTATGGAAGGGAGGTTGGTTTGCCTGATGGTCTGGGCTGTGTCCACAATTCTCTGCAATTTCTTGCGGGCTTGGATGGAGCTGTTTCCAAACCATGCTGTGATGTGTCCCGATAAAATCAATTTATATTTGGTATATTTACTGGTATATTTTACCAGTTATGTGGGTTAATGGGCAAAAAGAGGATGATAATACGAACAAATAGGTGTAATGTTGTAGTGCTATGCAACATGCCCAGCAGGCCAGCTTACATTAATGGAGAGAAAAATATCTGAGTCCCTAGCTTAACACCATTTTGTATTCCTGAGTTATGAGTACTGGGTAAGGTGCATCCAAAGTTGTAGAAGATATGGCAGGTGCTGACTCTCCAATAGTCCCATACTCTGAGTGTATCATAAAACGTGTTCCTTTGGCATTTGAAAAAAATGCAGTATCTGATACAGTATCTTCGGTGGAGCAGAGCAAGAGCAGGAAGTTTTCGGGACAGGCAAAATGGTGCAAGGATTATGCAAGAAATCTAAGCAAGGATATTATCTTCCTTTGGATTAATGTGTAACATATATCTCACGGGAAGATCACATAGATGAAAATTAATTCAAATGGACGGAAAACTGGGAGGATTTCATTCCAAATATGTATTAGCTATGTCTAAGTTTCCTCAGTGAAAATCATTTGGACAGTTATGAATGCCATTTGAAATGAAAAGATGAAATTCTACATAAACTTCTCTTTCACTGTGTGAAAATTATGCAAATTCCTCCAGAGTATAAACTGAACATCCAACTTGGACACACTGTGTTCTGGGTGAAAAATGTTGCCTAAATTAAGCTTTTGAAATTGATTATCTGGCTGTCCTAATATTTTTGTATAACATCTAAGCAAATGGTGTTCGAGTATGGAATGGCATACATTGACTAATGTATGAGGAAAAAACACATTGTGCACACTCAGATTTCCGAAACCCCAGTTAACTAAGATGTTTTACTCTAAGTATCATTCCTGGTATTACCTTGATTCATCAGGCAGAATAATATTCAGATTGGTACACAAAAATGCTGGAGAAACTCAGCGGGTGCAGCAGCATCTATGGAGCGAAGGACATAGGTAACGTTTTGGGCCGAAACCCTTCTGAAGGGTTTCTGAAACCCTTTTGGGTACCTTCGATTTTCCAGCATCTGCAGTTCCTTCTTAAACAGAAGAAGATTCAGATTGGGTGCTGGTATTATATAGGCCTGATCATCATATGCACCGGGGTCAAGGAAAGAGCATTCACGTTGCGGCCCTGTTTTCACCAATCATTCCACCACCACACACAAGAAGCACAAGAAGCGTAAGACAGACACCATTGTATGCAGATGCCGAGAAGTGTGTTCACCTCTAGCTGAACAACTTCTAATCTTGTGTGTGGACTCGATAAGAGGATTCAATGCACCAACGTCACGTCTATTATCTTTACTGCGCGTGAGTTAGGTTAATACGGAGGCTCCAGTGTTATCTAGCATCAACTCATGTTTCTGTTTTTCTATCTGAGCCTTCAATGAAACAATCCACATATCACAAAAAAGCAAATGAACTGCAGACACTGTAAGTGTCCAGCATTTTCTGTTTTTATTTCAACATACCTTAATGTTAGTCTTTCCATTTTAATTACAGATTCTATGCTTGCACATTTAGTAAAATATGCACATACGATCTACAAATTAAAACATGATATGAAATCCATTTTATAATGACCAAAACAGATTCATAATAAATTGGAAGCTGAAAAATATGCAAAAGTGTTTTCACATTTAGGAAAAGATTAAAAAAAAATAGGATCATTCATCTATATAATTCATCCTTTTAATAGGGAAGGCAAAATAATTGCTTTTAGTTTATTCAGAAAACTCTCAACCCCGACACAGCGATCCAACCTTTATCTCCAGCTGCACTGGATTTCAACTGAATAATATCTAACCTCATCATCTTATTAGATTCGGAGCTGATTTACAACTTCAAATCCTATTACTTACAAAGCTCACCTGTTTTCGTCATCTTATACCTCATGCCTTATTTTAATCCCACTACTGTTTTCTGCTTGGAAGATGTAAATTAAAAATTAGGATGTCTAATAAACTGAACCATGGGTTTCAAGCAGACAATGCCTGATTTATACAGTGCAGGCAGAAAGAGAGTTCTCTGCATGCACAATAATGTAGAAGCAGACGGATTCATTGCTGTCATTAAACTTTAAATATTTTTCCAATGCAGAAAGCACATTTTGCAATCCCCATAGATTTCACTACATTTTGAATGTGTGTAGAAAACACTCAGAAGGTCCAACTGACTTCCTTGATATATTTTTAAAAACTAGCTTGACAATACTCTGTAATTTTCTTACAGAGTGGTCATTTTTCTCTGCCACATGATCTCCTGTTTGGGCTCATTGCATCAGGGTCAGGAGCTGATGACAGAAGCACACTGATTCTTTTTTTTATTGCTGCATAGTTGAAATGCTAGAGTACTGGAATAAATGTTCTCCTTGTGTAACAAGTGTCAATGTCTGACTTCAAGTTAAATTGACATAGATAAAGTAAATAAAATAGGAGGCTTGTTAGGATATTGGGATAAAGGAGGAGAAGGAGGCATCAACAGTTTTTCAACAGGTAGATATTTTCTTGCTTTATGTTTGTATATTAACGATTTGGGCGAGGGGATTGAAGGCTTTGTGGACAAGTTTGCGGATGATACGAAAATAGGTGAAAGGGCAGGTAGTGTAGAGAAAGCAGGGACTCTGCAGAAGGACTTGGACAGGTTGGGAGAGTGGGCAGACAAGGGGCAGATGGAATATAGTGTAGCAAAGTGTGGAGCAATGTGTAGTGTCATGCAATGTGGTAGCAGGAATAAAGGTATAGACTATTTTCTATATGGAGAGAGCATCCAGAAATCGAAGGTGCAAAGGGACTTGGGAATGCTGGTGCAGGATTCCCAGAAAGTTAATCTGCAAGTCGAATCATTAGTAAAGAAAGCAAACTCAATGCTAGCATTTATTTCAAGAGGGCTTGTATACAAAAATGGATGTAATGCTGAGGCTCTGGTAAGGCCGCATTTGGAATATTGTGAGTAATTTTAGGCACCGTATTATTTAGTCAGGGTGGTGAATCTGTGGAATTCTTTGCCACAGAAGGCTGTAGAGGCCAAGTTAGTGGATATTTCTAAGGCAAAGTTAGATACATTTTTAATTAGTACGGGTGTCAGAGGTTAAGGGGAGAAGGCAAGAGAGTGGGGTTATGAGGGCGAAATAGATCAGCCATGATTGAATGGCGTAGACTTGATGGGCTGAATGGCCCCATTCTACTCGGATCACATGACGTTATTACCTTATGACCCTTTGTCGACTTTGCTTCAAAGTTTTAAGTTATGAATGTCAATGCAAAGTAGTCAAAATGACGAGAAAGAAGCAGCCAAAAATAATTTAAAAAGAACAACTAAAAACTGATACATTCAAAACAGTTAATAATTATACTTTAAACAATCCTCAATCATATTCAAATACTCCACAGTAAGATAGAAATGAGAGAAATATTGATGGTGAATCCTGTCAAAGTAATGATGCAACTAAATTAGTAAAGTTAGAGCAGTACTCAGCAATTAACAAGCACGAAATAAGAACAAGCATATCCATGGAGCATCATACAGGAGAATGATGTACTGTAGTTGCAATGGTCTGACCAGATTAGACTTGGAGTTCGACATCTATAGAAGATAGACACAAAATGCTGGAGTAACTCAACGTGTCAGGTAGGATCTCTGGACAAATGGAATAGGGTGATGTTTCGGGTGGAGACCCTTCTTCAGACTGATGCTAATTTTGTTTCTATCTCCAGTGTAACCCAGCATCTGCAGTTCATTCCTGCATGTTCTACACCTACAGTATGTGTGTATGTCTGTGGACCAAGTTGTAAAAAATACATTGAAAGAGAATGGACAAGTTACATGAAGCTGTGTTCTAAAGTCAATATTTGTCAATTGGTCATACTGGATTAATAATCTAGAAGCTTGGATAGACGACATTTTAAACCCACCAGAGTAGCTGTGAAATTTCAGTTTAACTAATGAAATACGTTTGGGGATAGTGTTGGGAGGTATTGAGATATCTGACAAACTCTAATCTCAGTGGATAGAGAATGGAAAATTGGCATGCTTTTACTTAATGAAGAAATATCGATTCTGAGTGAGAAGGCTGGACAATAGAAGCCAGCACATGGGAATGGAAGAAAATGCAAATGTAATGTGGAACAAACCCATAAAACTATTTATTAAGCAAGAAGAATTGTTTTGAATTCAATATGTTGTCACATATTAACTCACTGGAGATTGTGAGGACATTGTGATAAAGAGTTTAAGATAGTATATACTGGAGTTTGGCTCTATTGGCCTTTTTATTGAGTGGAACTTGGTACAATTAATTGAAAGAGTTTCAGACAGAGACCAGAGTGAGTAAAAACAACAGGTTTCTTTCCCTAAAAGACCACAGGCGAATGAGGGTGTCCACAGCAGTGGGGTTATAAGAAGGCCAGTAGTATAAGGTAATGAAAATGGGTGAGCTTTCAATTTAATAGGATTTGAAGTTGTGATAAGCTTGAAATCTACCAAGATGAAGTAGTTAGATGCTGTTCAGTTCAAACACAGTGACGCTGGAGATAAAGGTGGGATCACTGTTTAGGGGATGAGAATTTTCAGAATAGATTAAAAGCAATTATTTATGCCTTACTTAAAAAAAGGATAAACTATACAGATGAATAATCCTTGTTACTTTTCTAAAATGTTAAAAACACTTTTGCATTGTTTACAGCATCCAGATTAGATATGAATCTGTTTGTTATTAACATTTTGTTTAGTTTTTTCGTTTGGTTTAGAGAAACAGGCCCTTCAGCCCATCGAGTCTGCACCGACCAGCAATACCCGCACATTTACACTTTCCTATACACACTAGGGACAATTTACATTTATACCAAGCTAATTAACCTGCAACCCTGTACGTCTTTGGTGTGTGGGAGAAACCCGAAGATCTCGGAGAAAACCCACGCAGGTCATGTACAAACTCCGTACAGACAGCACCCATAGTCAGGATCGAACCTGGGTCTCTGGCGCTGTAAGGCAGCCATCATACTGCCTAGTTTGTATAAATGTTTTTTTTAATTACAATCACATATCATTAAATTTATAATCATGTTTTATTTGTAAATGCTATGTGTACTTTTTTATTTAATGCCTTGTGCAACCATGGAATCTAAAGTTAAAATTGAAAAGACGGACATTAAGGTAAGTTGGAAAAAAAACAAAAAATGCTGGATACTTGCAGCATCTGCAATTTCTTTGCTTTTCAAAGTATATGGATTGTTTTAATGAAGACAAATAAAAACACAAAAAATGTAAGGAGATGCTGCATTTTAAGACTGTTGGTAGATCATTTTCCTTCCTGGGATAAATAAAATTCTATCGTATAGTATCATATCGTATTGTATCTATAACTAGAACTACTTTTAATCTAACTCACTCACACTGAAGATAATGGAGTGAGGATCCAACCTACTATTCACTGCTCTGGTTTAACATCCCAAAATACATAACTTTTGCAGTTTTCCCAAGTTAAATTCCATCAGCCACTCCCTTGTCCACTTTTCAGGTTGATCTAGATCCTGTTGTAACCTCAGACAACAACCTACCTCACTGTGCACTACAGCAACGGTTTTGGTTTCAGCTACAAGCATATTGGTCATGGCACCTCCATTATCTTCCAACTGAAGTAGCTATTTTTTGCAGTCAAGCAGCAGTTTTGTTAGTTGGAAGTGAACAATGCAATGATTGAATTTAAATGGCAGGCCGGCAACTTTCTATTTGTTTCCTTTCAAGTTGGATCTCCAAAACGTCGTTGTCTCACATAGGTCTCTCCTAAAATTCCTGTTGGTTTTCATAAGTTAGTAATAGGAGGAAGATTAGGCCACTCGGCCCATTGAGTCTACACATTCAATCAGAGCTGATCTATCTTTCCTTCTCAACCCCATTGTCCCGCCTTCTACCTGTAACCTATGACATCCTTACTAATCAAGAACTTATTAATCTCCCTTTTAAAAATGCCCAAAGCCTCCACAGACGTCTGTGGCAACGAATTCCACAAATCCACCACCCTTTGGCTGAAGAAACTACTCTTCATCCCCTTTATAAAAGGTATGATTTTAGTTTTTGGAAGGCTGTCCCAAAATTAGGAATTTTATATCATATCTAAATTTGTTACCATTTGCTTTCACAAACCTTGGTCTTTGTTTTGGAAAAATCTGTCATCGGTCATTATTGAGTATTGACGATACATGTATTTTACATCTTCTGTGAGATAAAATGAATGCAACAGTTATCTCAATAGTTCATTTTGCTGAGTAGGTATCTATGCAATACATCTAACAAGTTCTGTGCTGAATTCCATGTAATTTGTGTTGGGCAGGGTGCTTGTGATTATCACTATACATTTGGTGCAAGTTGTGGTTATGTACGTATCAAGTGGTAACAGCATATGGCTGGGCTGTGACATCAAGTTGATTAAATAGCCATTCGTGTACTAAGGCTTCTCGGTAGAAATGTACCTTAGTAACTATTAATTGGCTTCTGCAGAATGGAAGAGATTTTTTTAATAAACAAAAGTATTACACTATGCAATAGCAGGTGTGACTTTATCATGTATGACATGCTTCTTTCGAAATATCTCCAAATTAAAGAAAGCCTTTGTGAAATGTGTACAGTATGTGCTCTGACAAATGATTTATCACAAGCATTGAAATATACTGCAGCAATCAAATGTATTCAAATTAAAATGAAAATCAATATCATTAAGGAGGGTACACAGCAGCTTATACATTAGGACTGATAACAATTCTAAGTAGAATTAGATAGATAAGAAAAAGACATGATAAATAAGGAGTTGATTTTTTGGCTATAATCGTGACTTTGTGAGTCATGATAAGACCAGCCCCTCCTCCCGTGAGATTGCTGTGTTTATTTGTAGTTCGCATCCAAAGATTTCAGTATCTTCTACAGAGACCTTAGGACCAAAGTCTTTCTGAATAGGAACAGGAATAAAGCTTTCAACCCATTTCACTATTTAGTTCATTATCTACATTTTAACCTGATTTTCGCACAACCAATGTAACGCTAAAGAAAATCTGCCATTCTCTGTTTTGAAAACTTAAAGGAGAACCAACAACCAGTGTCAATAGAGCAATGTAAATTTTCCTTCAGGTTTGTTTGCCTTAATTTGCAGTTGTACAGGGCCCTAGTGAGACCACACCTGGAGTATTGTGTGCAGTTTTGGTCCATCAATTTGAGGGACATTCTTGCCATTGAGGGAGTGCAGCGTAGGTTTACAAGGTTAATTCCCAGGATGGCGGGACTGTCATATGCTGAGAGAATGGAGTGCCTGGGCTTGTATACTATGGAATTTAGAAGGAAGAGCGAGGATCTTATTGAAACATATAAGATTACTAGACTAAGTGGGACCCGTTGGGTCCCATGTTCACATGGGAGGGCTGGTCCCTCGACGCAATATTCCACCTCTCCACCAATTCCAATATTGGTGGCCAGTGGGTGGGGCTTTCTGGAGTGCTGGTATGGGTTCTTGGGGTGGCAGCTCAGTCCCTCAAGCCTGATCTGCTGGCAGCTCACTCACAGCTGGTGGGCTGGCTGTAGACTCATGATTATTCCTTGAAATTCCATTTCAAGTAGGGTGCAAGGCCACCAAATTCAAGTGCAGTTTCATACCACTTCAAGCAGGGAGCAAGGCCACCGAATTCAAGTGCAGTTTCATACCACTTTCAGTAGGGTGCAAGGCCACCAAATTCAAGTGCAGTTTAATTCCACTTCAAGCAGGGTCGAAGGCCACCAAATTCAAATGTAGCTTCATACCATTTCATGCTGGGTGAAACCACCATAAAACCACACAAAACACAAACTCACAGTTCAGTAGACATTCAGTGTGTTCAGTTGATTCACAGATCAGCCAGAGTCATGACCTCTCCCTCCCCCATCATGCAGAGACCGAGCCACACCAACACTTCCGGGTTTTATAACCCCTCCCCCTCCGACCGGAAAAGGTGTGGCTTTCAGGGCGTGATTGACAGGAGAGAGATTCTCAACATTTTTTAAACACTAATAACACTTTTATTTTTCATTGATGGGAAGAATTCTCTGCACCTGCTCAGCGGAGGGGAGACTGAGTAAGATGGCCAAAAATCACAGCCGTAAGTGGTAGCGGTTTATCGAAAATGAATATACAGAGCAAACATGAAGTAAGTGCAGTTGCAGTAGTGCCATTTAACTTCAAGCCAAAGCACCCAAGCCGCCATTTGCAGTAAGTAGTGCCTTTCAACTTCAAGCCAAAGCACCCAAGCCACCATTTGCAGTAAGTAGTGCCTTTCAACTTCAAGCCAAAGCACACGCCACCATTTGCAGTAAGTAGTGCCTTTCAACTTCAAGCCAAAGCACCCAAGCCACCATTTGCAGTAAGTAGTGCCTTTCAACTTCAAACCAAAGCTCCCAACCCACCATTTGCAGTAAGTAGTGCCTTTCAACTTTAAACCAAAGCTCCCAACCCACCAATTGCAGTAAGTAGTGCCTTTCAACTTGAAGTCAAAGCACCCAAGCCACCATTTGCAGTGAGTAGTGCCTTTCAATTTCAAGCCAAAGCACCCAAGCCACCATTTGCAGTAAGTAGTGCTTTTCAACTTCAAGCCAAAACACCCAAACAACCATTTTCAGGCAGTGCCTTTTTACTTCAATCAAACCATATTTTTATTTTCAAACCACATTAAGGGTACTCACAGTTGTGTAGACATTTGTTCAGTGTTATTCAGAGCTCAGAGAGACGTGACCCTTGGCTTCATCCATCTTGCAGAGAATGAGTAAGGCACACCACTTCCTGGTTTTATAGTCCCTCCTCCTCCCTCAGAGAGAATGGCGACTTTTTAAAAAACATTAATATCTCTCTGATTTGTCATCGATAGGAAAAATCCTCTGCACCCGTAAGGCGGAGGGGAACTCTGAGCGAGGTGGCCAAAAATGACGGCCGTAGGTGGCGGCGTTCTGTCGGAAATCGCAGCATGGAAAAATCTAGCAATAGAAGCAATTACTTTATTTTCTCAGAATGTCCTCAGAAAAAAATATTTAAATAACACTCCTTACCAAATTTGCTATGTACCACCCATGGGTTCCCAAGTCCAATTTTACAACCTGTGCTGTTGAGCAAGGCTTATAAAATAGATTCCTTGACAATGTTATTCACACACCAGCTGTGATGCCTTGACAAATGTAATTACAATTTCCCACATAACCATGCTTTACTGTTAGGAGTTAATTGCTATGCCGTGTAATTACATTTCAAATCACACAACTATTCTATATCAAGGAACAAAATAAACATTGCCACTTAACTGTAACAGCACAAAATAAAAATCCACACTTAGCAATTTACCTCTATCAAAGCGAAGAAAAATTATATTAAAATATCATGCATCACATTTGTGTTGTGGGAAGAGAGAAGCATTTGATGCAAAAGTAAATCAGTGTAAATAGTGGAAATTTGAAATAAATCCATAACATGCTGGAAATAATCCAATTGGCCAAGCAGCTTCTTGGGATAATATTTTTGCTTGATAAAAAATTCCATTGAAAACGCAGATCCAGATTCTGTGGGGAAATGCCAGCAATTTCCCAGTTTGAAGGGTCACCAAATTCAGGGTTTTCAGTGGAAGGTAGAATTCCTGAATTTGCTGACTGTTTTTCGCCAGGCCTCTCTATGACGTTGGATTCCTTCTCTAGTCCAGTGATGGTGATGGTCACCTGCCATAGGTGCCGAAGACATGTTCATTTGAATGGAATGAAAAAGCTGTGATAGGGTACTTGGTGTGGAGTCAATGTAGAAAAATGCAAACCTCAATAATGAGGGGAAAAGACCAAATGCACACCAGGAGATTGCATTGCAGAACCCTTGTGATCAGTCTACAGGAATAACCTAAGTTCCCTGTTCTCTGCCATTTTAATTTAGTTTAGTTTATTGTCACGTGTGCAGAGGTACAGTGAAAAGCTTTAGTTGGGTGCTAACCAGTCAGCAGAAAGACTATACATAGCAATGTTACAAAATTTTCAGATTTAAAAAATCAAGTCTGCAATTTATCCCATCAGATAAAGCATAAAAATAAGTTTGACACCTAATTCACTTTCATATCTTCAGTATTAAAAAAGATATGGCCATTTTCATACTCAGAAATTAGCATCTTGTTTCCTATTGATTTTCCATTGACTTAACACAAAAGCTGTGATCAAAAACAGTCTAAAGCCCATTTTAATAAATTAAGAGAACTGAAATAATTTTTCAGTTATTATAGATTGAAGCATTCTGAAACAAATATTAAACAATCTTACTTGGATGACCTGAAATTAAAGCATATAATTAGTTAGTTACCCAATTGTAGCTAATTCCAAAATTCAATTACTAGATCTAAACATCTATCCATTTCTTAAGGAAAGATTAACATTTTTAAATAGCCTAAGTGTCCAAAGAACATTCACACAAGAATTCACAATAAAACATGATTTTTAAATCTCATTGACATTAATTTATAGGCCAAATGGAAGGGATTTAGTGTTCAATTGCTGTAAATTAATGGCCATTTAAATCAGCTTGCGAATGGCATTCTGTGGAACGCACTGGTTTGGAACGCTGCCATTGCGGTGGATTTGAAGCCCATATGGCATGAAAGATACTGCGGGATTGAATGGGCCCCCAAGTCAGCAACTCGCAACATAACATTTTGTATAAAGGGATCTTAAGAAGCCCTTTTTAATGTAAAAATAAACAACCCACCTTGCCTTGTCCCCTACATGAGATCTGTCCCGTTGTCGGGGTTCGCGGCTTTAGAGGATGATTTTTAATCTACTATAACAATTAAATAACCCAATTTAGTTTAAAAATACCTGCAGCGAACGAATTTCGCAGAGATTTTTCGTCAGCAACTAAGTAGGCTGAACAACATCGATTTCAACAGCCTAGAGAAAATCGCGTTTTAAACCCGCCCCCCCCCTCTCAAAGGCGCCAAAGTCGCGCGCGCACACGGGCAGCGGCAGAACTGCAGCGCCGCTGAAGGTAAGTTTTGCAACATACCTACTATACATGATTACAATCGAGCCATCCACAGTGTACAGATACATGACCATCAGAATAATGTGAATAACATTTAGTGCAGGATAAAGTCCAATAATAACATTAAAGATCGACCCAGGGTTTCCAAAGAGGTAGATGGTAGCTCAGGACTGCTCTCTAGTTATTAGAAGCATGGCTCAGCTGCCTGATAACAGCTGGGAAGAAACTGACCCTGAATCTGGAGGTGTTTTCACATTTCTATACCTATTGCCTGATGGGAGAGGGGAGAAGAGGAAGTGGCCGGAGTGCGACTCATCCTGGCCTTGCCGAGGCAGTGTGACGTGTAAATGGAGTCAATGGAAGGGAGATTGTTTTGTGTGATGGTCAGAGCAGCGTCCACAATTCGCTGCAATTTCTTGCGGTCTTGGATAGAGCTGTTCCCACACTAAGTTGTGAAGCATTCTGATAAAATGCTTTCTACGGCGCATCTGTAGAGTTTGGTGAGAGTTGTTGGGGACATGCCAAACTTCCTAAGCATTCTGAGGAAGTAGAGCCTGATCTGCTCTGCATTTCATAACCTCCACCTTCTTTTGTCTAAGTTCTCACTCTCTTACTGCCCACATTCACTCATTGACCAGATAACATGTTTACCGGTCATTCCTTTGGTCAAACCAGTTTCACCCCATCTGTGACATCGGCTTATGCTTCTATTGGCTTCTTTTTGGTTTTGATGAAGGACATCTAACCTGAAACATTAGGGCGGTCATGGTGGCGCACCGGTAGAGTTGCTGCCTTACAACGAATGCTGCGCCGGAGACCCAGGTTCGATCCCGACTACAGGTGCTGTCTGTACGGAGTTTGTATGGTCTCCCCGTGAACCTGCGTGGGATTTCTCCGATATCTTCAGTTCCCTCACACACTCCAAAGACGTACAGGTTTGTAAGTTAATTGGCTTTGTAAATATAAAAATTGTCCCTAGTGTGTGTAGGATAGTGTTAATGTGCGGGGATTGCTGGTCGGTGCGGACCCGGTTGGCAAAGGGCCTCTTTTCGCGCTGTATCTCTAAACGTTCTACGCTCTACACATGAGGGGAAATTTACAGGGGCCAATTAACCTACAAACCCACACGTCTTTGGAATGTGGGAGGAATCCGAGTACAAGAGGAAACACACGCGGTCCTATAGAGAATGTGCAGACTCCACATAGACAACGCCTGAGGTCAGAATTGAACCCGAGTCTCTGGCACTGTAAGCTCTACCAGCTGCACCACTGTGATTGATGGGAATGGTGGATGCCTTCAGGAGACACTTTGGTGATGACAAGTGCACCCTTGCTGTTGAGGCAAGAAGACCAGTAAATTGATGAACTTATGATTTTGATTAAACTTAGACACTGATTGCATAGCTTAATGTAAATGTTCAATTGATAGTACAGGGTTATTCATTTTTAATGAGGGAACTGTGCAGTGCATGGGGTTGGGTGTCGTGTATATATGATGGTAATTTTTAAGAATTGATGAAGCACATGCTATGACTCACATACATTGTACATTCCAGATCTGGGGTTGCATTGAAAGTTCTGCCAACATTGCAGAAGCTGAGTACTGAAGATCCAGTTATTGCTGTTTTAATGGAATGTAGTTAAAAACAAGTGTTCCTGGTGAAGGCATTAGAACCTTTTGTGGAAAAGAAAGCTAAAATGATTACACAGCGAATTCTTCAGTCCGATATTGTATTTTGGACCTGATTGATCTACCTGGTGTTTCATTCATTTGTACATCATGTTTTACATATTTGCGTAGTTGTAATACAACGCATGTATTGGATGGATATGGATGGATTTATTTAATCTCTAAAATCCATAGCAGGAAAGTTTAGTATGTCCACTTTGAATATACTTGCAATATCTGAGGGCAAATGTGGCAGGAGATTTCTTATGTCGACTTATTTTCTTCAAAGACTGAGATAAATGGATTTTTGAGAGGCAAAGATATTAAACATGCATCAATAGTAGATAATTATTATTTTATGCCCTTATCTGATTTGAGGGGCTGACACATTGCACCTGGTCCAATATTCCTCAATTAATTTTATTTTTACTGATGGTGGCACATTTGTCAAGTTACTGAGCAGTTTCAGTTTTTAGATCAAATTACCAGTATTGATTTTTTCTCTCTTTTTACATTTTTACTGGATGTAATGTGTTAGAAGTTGTTACAGTACACAAATTAAATTGATTTCACAGTGTCACACTAAAAGTGAAGAGTATGTATAAAATGGATTTTCAGCAGAACAGTAAACTTTTAATTAAGTCTTCTAGTATCCAGCTTTGCATTGGTGTTTTGAGTAAATGACTTCAATAGCAGTTTCACATAATATATGCATAATATTTAACATAAAAATTGGTTGATTTCTGTTGTGACAATATTCTAAAATTTCTTAGATGATTTTTATTGGTATTGGTTTATTAATGGCATGTATACCAAAATGCACATTATTTGCTAAACACTTTAGCTCCCCTTCCCATTCCCACACTGACCTTTCTGTCCTCGCTGTTAGAGTAAGGCCGCACACAAATTGGAGGAACAGCACCTCACATTTGGCTTGGACAGCTTAAATAACTAATTTCAAGTTACCCTTGCATTCCCTCTTTCCTCCCTCCCATCCTGTGGCCTACTAGTTCCACTGCTTGCATCCCTGTATCTCTTACCGCGTCCAGAGGTATCCAGAGGATTACGTGTGCAGAGGTATCGCTACACGCGGTCAGAAAACCAGAAATATGAATTGGAGCATGGAATGTGCGCACATTGATGGATAGTGCAACCAGTAACAGACCAGAGAGGAGAACCGCAATCGTCGCAAGAGAGCTGAGAAGATGCCGGATTGACATAGCTGCCCTTTCTGAAACACAGCGGGCAGACAAAGGACAACTGAAGGAGGAGAAGGGTGGCTACACTTTTCTTCTGGAAAGGAAAAGCTGCCGATGAGCCCAGGATCCATGGTGTTGGGTTTGCCATCAGGAACCAGCTCATCAGCCACCTCTCTGAACTTCCTGTGAGTGTCTCATGACCATTCATCTGGTGCTTGCCAACAACCAATTGGCAACAGTTGTGAGTGCCTATGCCCCTACTTTAGACTGAAGAGGAAGCAAAAGAGACCTTCTACGCCTGCTTGAATGAGACACTGTCTAAAATTCCTAAGGAGTCAAGAAGCGACTTTAACCCATTCTTTTGCTTCCTGTATAAAGATACAAAACTTCTGGAGGGGAATATTCGATATCTTCTCTAAAATATTTAAAATTAAACTGGAATCCGATACTAAACTGATAACATTAGGTATGTCAGAGGCCTTTTCTAAGTTAACGATATTTCAAAGACGTTTCTTTGACTATGGCCTAATAACTGCGAAAAACTTGAATTCTGGAAAAAAACAACAGTTCCCACAGTGAAGATGTGGATAACTGACATGTCCGAGACTCGACATTTAGAAAACATTAAGCTTGTTTTGGCTGAGAAAGCAGATCACTTTTTCAAAACATGGTCTCCTTTCACTGAATTTCTACAACAACAGAATGGTTGAACACAAAATTTAAAACCGATGCTGGGGATGGGTGAGCTTGTATAAGTATTGTATAACTGTCATGTCGATTGCTTTATTCTTGTATAATTGCTTCTAATAAAATTAATTAAAAAAAAAAAAATCCCTAGGGAGGATAAGATTATTCTCCTAGGAGACTTCAACGCCAGGATTGGCCGGGACCAACACCTCTGGAAGGGTACCATAGGAAAGGAAGGCATCGGGAACATCAACGCCAATGGAACTCTGCTTCTCAGCAAATGTGCTCAGCACGACCTCATCATCACTAACACTCTCTTTTGCCAGACTTAAGGCATCTTGGAGAAATCCACGCTCCAAACAGTGGCACCTCATGATCGATGCAGATGACTGCTGGACAAATCATCGCCTCATCTGCTCCATGATGTCCATCAAAGTCAAGAGGAAGAGGAGGATTCAAACGAAGCAGATCCGGCCAAGGCTGAACATTGAAAGCCTGGAGGAAACTGCCACCCAGCAGCGACTTCAGGCTTCTCTTGGGGAAAGCCTCCAACAGGAATATCCTGATGACATTGAAGGGCACTGGCGACTGGACCTCCCTACGACAATGTCTATGACAAACTACAACAACCTACCACCTAGTCGATGTCAAGCTACAATTGATCCCATCACTGCTTAATGACAGGCCCTTAACTGGTCTAATTCCCCGTTTTCTCTCTCCATCCTTTCTTAAAAAGTGGAGTTACATTGACTACCCTCCAGTCCACAGGAACTGATCCAGAGTTGAGAGAACATTGAAAGATGATCACCAATACATCCACGATTTCCAGGGCCATCTCCTTGAGTACTCTGGGTAAATATTATGTGAAATATTATATATAGATTTTCATATAGTTCAAGGAATCTTTCCTTTAGTCACTATGATTGAAGACAGGGGTTCAGGAGATTAATCGAAACGCACTCACAAGCTCTCCACGAGACATTCAATGCCGTCCAAAGATAAATCTTCCAAACACAGTCTCTTAATTAATAGTTTCTTTATTGTAGTAGTAAAAACAGTAAGATATTCATCCAAACTTCTTGTTTAAGCACATTTTGATCTTATGTGTGGTCAAATTTGGGCATGATGGAAAGCTGTGACCACTCCCTCATGCTTCTTCAAACTAAGTTAAAACTACTAGGGCATCTACGCGAGAATCCCAGCCACAAACACGCCTCAGACTATGTGATAAGTCCCACCCACATAATTACAGGCAGATATAATTTAAAGGTAACTGGTTATAGTTATAACATACTGAGTTAAGCTAAATGGCTACTACATTATATGCCTATGGAAATGATGTGCTACAATGCTGAGCACTATATTCTGTACTATATCTTGCCCTTTGCTCTACTAATTGTACTTGAGTTCAACTTGATTATATTTATGTATGATCTCTTTGGATAGCCTGCAAACCTATGACAATAATAAACCTAAACCTAATATAAAATGTGGCAATCATATCACAATGTTCTAACGTGTTATAATCTGGAACTCTAAGTTGGCCCATCGTCAACATTTCATTTCTTCTAGGTACACCACAGAAGATATTTTTCTTATTGTCCATTTGAGCCTACATCCTTTTGATGTAATAAACCGATCTAATAGCTGCTGAGTGCAATTATTTGACAATTTATTCTTTTTGTGGTTCAGGGTTTGGGAAAATCAGATTTCCAAAAATAGTGGGTAATTTCATCTCATATTTATTTCCACTCAAATATTCTACCAGTTAACATTTTGCAATAACTGCAATACTTTGTTAGCTTTGTATAGTATTTTATAGGCTCAACAGAATGTCTGACGGTCATAACACTCTAATTAATGGCAATAAATTTCTAAGTTTGGTTAGAATAACTGGTATTCTTATATCTTGGCAGTAAACTTGCTCCATTACTGGTCATTTATCAGCTAAGAATTCTAGATATAACAAGACGATAAGCCAAAGGTTTTCATTACCCCAGCCACAAGAATATTAAATCGTACAGCCATTTGCCATTTCACTGCTGCTTATGGATGTTTTGTTCCACTAGTGCTCTCATTGTTAACATCTTAAACGTGAAATATTGCATGTATTTATTTGCTTTCAGATAACAAGGGTCAGAATCCAAAAATGTTTAATTCAACAGTAGACTCTGCTGGAACTATTTAAAGTTTTTTTCCTCTCACATGGTGTTTCAGCTTTAGGCATGTAATTCCACTCTCTAGACTTTTTCCAGTCATTTGACCTGCTATCATTTGACCATCATTCTCTGTCCTGCCATTTTCATTTTGAGTTTTGTTTCTTACGTTATTACTATGTCTGCCATAGTGACAGTGGTTGGATGGTTGGAAGAAAGCAAAGCCCAAAAACAAGCTTACATTTAAATTGCCCATTTTGTCAATAGTGCACTGTGCAGCATTAACTTAAAAAAAAAAATGCAGGCTAACTTCAAAAAATATATATTTCCAAATAAAATGGAGTGGTTTTTGGTCCTTGATCCATTATCTGTGCAGTGAACATTGTAATTCACATACAAAATATCTCAACCAAGTTTTCTTTGAGGTAAACTTTGCCTTAGATGGACAGATTAGAAACTAGTCCTCTCTCTCAGATAGGGGAGTTGGAGAGTTGAGGATTTTCTTTTCACTCAACATGAAGTAAGGCAAAAAACATCACCACATTAAGGAGTACCTTGATAACCACATGACAATCCAATCGTTACCTATAAGGCAATGGAGCAAGAGCTGGGAAGCGGGATTTGGTCTTCCAAATACCCCCACCTATGTGGCAAATTTCTATTATACTTTGATTATCATAAGATCATAAGACCATGTGATAGGAGCAGGATTAGACCATTCGGCCCATCAAGTCTACTCCGCCATTCAATCATGGCTGATCTATCTCATCCTCCTAACCCCATTCTCCTGCCCTCTCCCCATAACCCCTGACACATGTACTAATCAAGAATCTATCTTTCTCCACCTTAAATATATCCACTGACTTGGCCTCCACAGCCTTCTGTTGCAAAGAATTTCACAGATTCATCACCCTCTGACTAAAGAAATTCCTTCTTATCTCCTTCCTAAAAGAATATCCTTTAATTCTGAGTATGACCTCTAGTTCTAGACACTCCCACTAGAGGAAACATCCTCTATCCAAGCTTTTTACTATTATTCATCAAACAGACCCTATACTCCATGTACAACATGGATTCTTAAATCATTTCATTTCTTCTATCCAATGCTACACCCAAAAGTCAATTTCACGTATTGGTCACTCTGTCCTATTGGGCTCATAGAATTATAGCTTTCAGCCCACCTCATCCATGCTGACCTTTTTACATATCGATACTAATTCTATTTGCCTGTGTTGGGTCTGTGAACAAGAGTCATACAGCACAAAAACAGGCTCTTTGGCCCAACTTGTCCCATTTGCCTAGATTTGTCTCATACCCTCCAATCCTTTTGTGTCCATACACTGTACCTGTCCAAATGCCTTTTAAATGTTGATGATATACCTGTCGCAACTACTTCACGCGGCAGCTTGGTCCATATTCACCACCCTCTGTGACTCAGTGGTGAAACATTTGTATCTGACACTGCAGATGTGAATTCAAGTTGAATTATAGTCATTTCTAGGCTGACACTTTGAGGAAGTACTTTACTGAGAGGGATAAACATTTCCACTGAGATGCTAAGATTGGGATTAGTTTATAACATTCAGATGGATGCAAGATCTCAAGAGATTGAGGCATCCATATCCCTAACACCTTAGCCTGGCCCCTGCACACTGAAGCAGTGACAAAAAGAAAATGCATTGGCAGATTTACGTTCTTAGTAGAAGATTAATGTTCTTAGGTGTCTCAGTAGGTTTGTTAAATCCACAAGCATTTTCTGGAACTTCTACGGATGCTCAGTTTGTAGAAAGTATTACGATTAGAAGTATGTCAGGCTGGTATAGCAACTGCTCCACTGTTGACCACTTGAACCTGCATTGAACGGTGAACATAGTCCAATCCATCATGAGCTTTTCACCACTCAATCCAGTGCATCTTCACGGTTTGTAGCATCAGGAAAGTTGGAAGAATTGTCAAGAATGCATGCCACCCAGGTAATTTTCTTTTCTCCCTTCTACCTTCTGGGGAAAAAATCCGAACTAGAAAGTCTCGAGGTTCAGACTTAAGAGAAGCTTCTTCTGACTGCTTTCAGTCTCCTACACCAATTAACCCCTTCATGAAGATGCTGTCACATACTCTTATGCTTAAGTCTACCTCATTCAATAATTCCATTATCGTACTTTATTGTTTTGCATTTTTTCTGACTGCACTACAATTTTGCACTTTTTGCAGTTTGCACTCGCCGTTTATTTATTGTTGTATTTAACATTACGGTATGTAAACTGTTCCTTGAGCTTCATACCAACAAGGAATTTAATTGCACCTTGGTGTATATGACTAACACAACACATAGCAAACGCCAGGTTAATCAAATTTCCTGCTTAACCAACAAAGGCCACAATTCAAAAATAATATTAAATGGGCAATGAAGCAATTTAGAATGTCTGAAGATCCAAAATGTCACCCATTCATGTTCTACAGAGATGCTCCCTGATCCACTGAGTTAGTCCAGTACATTGAGTTTAATTTAAAATGTCCTCCAAATATGCCAAGAAACTGCTTAAATGGTACATTTATCAAACCTGTATGGTTTGTTTTATTCCAAAATGTTGTTGCTGAGACTGCATATCCTACGTTTGTCTAAACAAAAGATGGAAACGCTTAGGAGGTCATGGCAGCATCTGTTGAAAGTTAAGTTTTGGGTCCAGGACCCTTTATAAAATGGGCGAAGGATTCCAATGAATGGTCCCGGGCCTGAAGTATCAATTGTTTCTCTTTCCACTGATGCTAACTTCTAATATTTTCTGTTTCATCTGGAAGTAAGTGCTTTTCAACATCAAAGAAGTGCCTATGAAGAAGAAGATTCTTGCCATTTAGCTTAATATAATAGATCGGATTAATATTTTTCTAATAATTTTTTAATTAATGTTCCTTTGGAATAGTCAATGTAGATGGAAAAGATTAAAGAGTGAATTTTAACCTAGCCATTAAAACCTGGCCAGGCAGGCGGCCTACCCATGAACCATTTAGCTTCAGCTACATTCTATAGACACAAAAAGCTGGAGTAACTCAGCTGTACAGACAGCATCTCTGGAGAGGAAGGAATGGGTGACCTTTCGGGTCGAGACCCTTCCAGACTAGTTAGGGATAAGGGAAATGAGAGATATAGGCGATGATGTAGAGAGACAAAGAACAATGAATGAAAGATATGCAAAAAATTAACGATGATAAAGGAAACAGGCCATTGTCAGCTATTTTTTGGGTGAAAATGAGAAGCTGGTGCGACTTGGGTGGGGGAGGGTTAGAGAGAGAGAGAGAGGGAATGCTGGGGTTACTTGAAGTTAGAGAAATCAATATTCATACCTCTTTATGGTGGTGAATGAAGGTCCAGTTGGGAAGCTCAAGAAAGATTTTCCTTCTTGGCCCTTGGGAAGTGCTCCTTCTCCTCCAAAGGAATTTTGGAGACTTATCTTACAGAATACTTTCTTCTTTCAGACCTGTTGAATGCGTGGCCCGATTGATTTTATAGGCCTGAACCTCTCTTAGGATGTTGACTCAATTGAAACAGCCTCTTAGGAAAAGCAATTAGTCTCTCCCCTTTCCTATGGATTTAAAATTCCTTTTATGCCTCTCCAATATTTCCGCATCTTTCAGGATGATAGCATGTTTTTAGTTCTGACGGAAGAACATTGGTTCTTCCCTTTATGGATCTGCTAAATGTTTATAACATGGTCTGTTTTAGTTCTTGCCAATTTGTGATGGGATTCCCACCTATCAGGTAGACCAGTAGGTTTAACCTTACCTGTTTTGCTTAAATGTATTCTAAACTTCTGCTGAGTGGGTGCGGAGGATGTTGGAGCTTTTTGATGAATAAACATTTTTAGTTCAGGTGTCATTCAGGATTTTCCTTGCTTCATAAGTCCCTAGAAAAATTCCAAAGCTTGAAGTCAAGTTTATTCGTCACTGGCATATAAAGTGTTTCCTTTCCAACTCCACGATCAAATTGGGCTTGTTAGTCACGATATGCTCTGGCTACACTAAGGTCATAAAGCTGGGTGTCCTTGTACATCAGTCACTAAAAGTAAGCATGCAGGTACAGCAGGTAGTACAGAAAGCTAATGGCCTGTTGGCCTTCATTGCAAGAGGATTTGAGTTTAGGAGCAAGGAGGTCCTAATGCAGTTGTACAGGGCCCTGGTGAGGCCACACCTGGAGTATTGTGTGCAGTTTTGGTCTCTTAATTTGAGGAAAGACAATCTTGCAATTGAGGGAATGCAGTGTAGGTTCACCAGGTTAATTCCCGGGATGGCGGGACTGACATGAGGAAAGAAGGGGTTGACTGGGCTTGTATTCACTGGAATATAGATGGATGAGAGGGGATCTAATAGAAACATATAAAATTCTTAGAAGATTGGACACGGTAGATGCAGGAAAAATGTTCCCGATGTTGAGGGAGTCCAGAACCAGGGGTCACAGTTTAACAATAATTTAGGACTGAGTTGAGGAAAACCTTTTTCATCAGAGAGTTGTGAATCTGTGGAATTATCTGCCACAGACGGCAGTGGAGGCCAATTCACTGGATATTTTCAAGAGAGAGAGTTAGATTTAGCTCTTAGAATCAAGGGATATGGGGAAAAAGCCAGAATGGAGTACTGATTTTGGATGATCAGCCATGAATATATTGAATGACGGTGCTAGATCGAAGTGCCGAATGGTCTACTCCTGCACCTATTTTCTATGTATGTTTCTAATCGGGCAGATGCACAAAGTCTCTGAATCGAATAGGTGAATCGAGGACCAGAGGACATAGGTTTAGTGAAGGGGCAAAGATTTAATAGGAATCTGAGGGGTAACTTTTTCACACAAAGGGTGGTGGATGTATGGAAAAAGCTGCTAGAGGAGGTAGTTGAGGCTGGGACTATCTCAACATTTAAAAAACAGTTTGACAGATACATGGATAGGATAGGTTTGGAGGGATATGGACCAAGTGCGGGCAGGTGGGACCTGTGTAGCTGGGACAAGTTGCTGGTGTGGGCAAGTTAGGCCGAAGGGCTTGTTTCCATTCTGTATCACTATGACTATAACATTACTCAGAAACATTATCCCTGTTACTCTTGCCACAAATCTGCTGAACAGGCATTATCTGTTTATATGCCTGCCAACCTCAGCAATCAAGGAGATCATTATGTTGAAATTTATTTCAAACTTTCTTTTACTTCCAAGATAAAGAAAAATGTTTGGGTGCAGGAGTAATTTTTTGTTCCAACGTAAAGGCAGGAATTTGTACTTTGCTTTGAATCTAAACTCCACCATCAATCTATCCTTGGAATTCCATTTTGAATTTAAATGAATATACCCTTGACCAAACAATATATCAGTGAGAGACATTCCTATAATTGACAACAGATCAATTGTTTTTCCATAAGGAGCTGTTTTTGCAACTGATGTAAGTAGGTTAGGACTGATACTGTAGCTGCATCAGAATTCTAGTATTTGGGCTCTTGTCCAGCTTCTGAACAGAGATCCTCATTCACTGGGTCCCTTGATATGTCAATGCATTAGTGCTGCATGGCTTATATCATGTCTACACTCACTGTTCTGTTTTGAATTTGTCAACAGATATGTAAGTTGAAAACTTAAAACCTGCTTGTCGGAGAATGTTTTCACAATTCGTTTGAATTCTTGGAATGACCTACGCTGTCCCACTATGAATGAGTGTAGCATATGCAAGTTTATAACAAAGATGGACGCAAAGTGTTGGAGTAACACAGCGGCATTTCGGGAGAAAAACCTACTTCAAACTGGAGAAGGGTCCCGACGCAAAACGTCACATATCCTTTCACTCCAGAGATGCTGCCTAACCCGCTGTGTTACTCCAGCACTTTGTGCTTATCTTCAGACTCACTATCAATATGAATATGTAGGAGTTTTATGTTTCAATGTTTTAACATCACTTATCTCTCCTCAGGATCAGGATAATAGTTATAAATCATAATGCAGCAACAACTCGATGTCTGCCATGTTAATACTTACTGGAAATCAAAACAACTAAGGCTGTACACCAGTAGGTTGCACATAAAATAGCACAGGGGCATTCTCAATCTCTTAATAATTTTTAAACATGAGTTGTGCACCAATGACACAATTTTTACATCTTGTGAGGTAATTATAAAATGATGTATTTGCAACAAAAACTGTTGTGATTAAATTTCATGATCAATATTTATAAAAAGATTTATGATTAATGACAGATTATGTATTTGCTTAGAGAGACAGCATGAAAACAGACCCTTTGCCCCACTGTCTACACAGACCATCAATCACATTAGTTATATTCCACTTTCTCATCCACTCCCTAAACACCAGACGCAATTTTACAGAGGGCTAATTAAAATACAAACCCACACATCTTTGGGATGTGGGAGGAATTTGGAACTCCCAGAGGAAACCCACCTGGTCGCAGGGAGAACGTGCAAACTCCACACAGACAGCATCTGAGGTCGGGATCAACCCCGGGTCTCTGGCACTATGAGGCAGCACTTTACCAGCTGCGCCACTGTACCACCCATTCATTGAGCAGGTGTTATTGATTATGTCTCATGTCGACACTAGCCTGCAATTTGGCATTTTTCATGTGAAGATCAGATTCTCTGTCAATGAGGATCTTGCACATGGTTTTGTGCCTGTAATTATCATGCAAGAGATTTTGAGAAACAAGAGGTTGCCTGGTCCCAGGGTTCACAGTTGCAAGCCATAACCAATGTCCTGGGCTTTGCTGGATTCTTCAATCATACATGACCTCCTAGCATGCTTACCACCTTCTTGTAGGTACTGGGGCCAAAATCACTGCTTGGCTTCCATTGTGAGAGATGCTTTAATTATGCTTTGGTTATTGACTACACTGGTGACACAGGACATTTATTTCATGTTCCTTGTAGTTTAAATTGATTTCCCAGAAAATATTAGCATTGCAATAAATCTGTTGATAATGTTATACCTGTTTTAATATAGGCTCTTTACTAAAGTATTGTATGCTATTAGTCCAACTGACCTCATCTTATGCACTGGGACAGTTTCAGGGACAGTTTCTTCCCAGCTGTTATCAGGCACCTGAACCATCCTACCACAACTAGAGAGCAGTCTTGAACTACCGTGTGACCCTCGGACCATCTTTGATCGAACTTTACTGGTTTTACCTTGCACTAAATGTTATTCCCTTATCACGTATCAATACACTGTAAATGGCTCAATTGTAATCATGTACTGTCTTTCCGCTGACTGGTTAGCACGCAACAAAAGCTTTTCACAGCCCCTCGGTACAATAAGCAGTGAACAAAACTGAACTGAACCGCTAAATTTATCATTGATGCATCCATTCTGCAGCAGAAGCAGTGAAAACCAACAGAAAGAAGAACGAACCAGGAGACCCGAGGGCAAAATATCATTGAACTTTGGTCCACATCGTACAAAGAATCGATGAACAGAACTTCACAATGTTATCAGTATTTACTCCAGATTTTGCAGCGTGATATTTTGGGTAAAAATGTTGATACTAATCTACAAACAATGCTACTTCTTCTACCCTGCTCCCCCCCCCCCCCCCCCCCCCCACACTGACCACAATCAGTCTGAAGAAGGGTCCTGACACAAAATAGCGCAGCGGTAGAGTTGCTGCCTTACAGGGAATGCAGTGCTGGAGACCCGGGTTCGATCCTCACTACCTCACTAGATGTTTTTTTAGCTGCCAAGGGGATAAGGGGCTACGGGGAGAAGGCAGGGATATGGACCTAGGTATGGTTAGTATAGTAAGACCTGAGTGATCTCCTGGACAAGTGTCGATCGCCTGGATTGGGGTCGGAGAGGAATTTTCCTGTTTTTTTTTTTCCCCTAAAACTAGAAAAATTGCTGCCTGACCTGACCTGTGCTTTTTTTTTTACTGACATTAATGGCATATGTTAATTCATTTTTCAGCCAACTGCATACAGTTTTTTTGCCTCCCCCAGGAGATCACGAGGTTCTTGGGGTGGAGAGGGGTGATAGAGGTATAAAGGGGAGGGTAGTGTCTTGTGTTCTGTGTCTTGTGTCTACTGTTTGTGGTAAGTGTGTCTGTTTAGTGTTCAGCCATGAGCGAATGGCGGTGCGGGCTCGACGGACCTGGTGGTCTACTCTCGCACCTACTTTCTATGTTTCTATGTTTCTATGTTTCTATGTTACCGGTACGGAGTTTGTATGTTCTCCCCGTGACCTGCGTGTGTTTTCTCCGAGACAGGTTTGTAGGTTAATTGGCTTGGTAAATGTACAAGTTGTCGCTAGTGGGTGTAGGATGGTGTTAATGTGTGGGGATCGCTGGTCGGCGCGGACCCGGTTGGCTGAAGGGCCTGTTTCCGTGCTGTATCTATAAAACTAAAACTAGAAAAAACAAAAATTAGAGAAGCTGCCTGACCTGTTACTCCAGCGATTTGTGCTTTTTTTCACTACTGACATTAATGGCATATGTTAATTCATATTTTCAGCCAACTGCATACAGTTATGGATGAATATAAGACCATTTCCCCCAAATTTGTGCATGGTAATTTGCCAGCAAAGCACACGTAACCAGTCAGTGTGTAATATAACTGTGAACATTTGACAGAAATACTATTACGTTCTTAAATGACTCACCATTTGTCAAAGAGTATGACATGTTTCCAAGGTGTCACCCTTGGCTTAGTAGCTGAACCCTCTTCTCTGAAGCAGAGACTACAGTCTCATGTTTCACTCCGGAGGTGGTGGCGCTGCCTTGCAGCTGCGGCTTGCCTGCAGTCCGTTTGTCTTTTCTGTTTTTGTTTTCTCTTTTACGGTTTATTTCAGTTTATTTAGTTGTGTATGTGTGGGGGGGTGGGTGTAACATGTTTTTGACTCTTCCTTGGGGGGGGATGCGACCTTTCCTGCTGTATCCCCCTTCTCCATGTCCGTCTGTGCTGAGGCCTATCGCGGAGCTGGCGGCCTCCAACTGCGACCGACCTCGAGGCTGCGGAGGCAGAGCCAGGACTTACCAACGCGAGGCTGGTCGACTTCGAACTGTGGTTGCGGTGCAACCCAACTTCCGACCTGGCTTTGGAGGCTCGGCCGCGGGCCAATGGACGACATCATCGGGAGCTCGAGTTCTGTTTTCCGGAGCTCCCGCAACTACAGCTGCGTCCGCTGGACTGGAGGACGGCAGCTTCGGCAGCTTCGACCGCCCCGGGCCGCGGAGTTTGAACCGGCCCGCTTGCGGAGCACGGATTCAGCCGCGGGACTTACTTACCATCACCCGGCGGGGTCACAACATCGGAGGCTTGGATTGCCTCAGCGCAGAGGGAGAGCAAGGAGGGAAGAGACAATGACTTTGGGACTTTAAACTGTGTTGAGTGTTTGTTATTTATTCTATGTTATGACTGCAGGCTAAACCATTTTGTTGCACTGAAAAGTGCAATGACAATAAATTGAATTAAAAAAAATAAATAAATAAATGATCACCTAGTCAAGGCAGACTTCAGTGCTACACTGGTGGGGTGTTGCATTTACAGAGGCGTAGCTTTTAGATGAGACAATAAAATGAGATCCGGGCTAATTTCCCAGATAGAAGCAACTTTAGAAGAAAAGATGATGGCATTCTTTACAGGGTGTGAGTTAAGAGTTAAGCCGACACTATAATAACTGTAGCGGGATTGGGAAGGAAGCAAAAAGTAAAGCAAGAGGAATGGAAGATTCCAGTGTGAATACTCCCAAACTATGATAGTTATAATTTCAACGTGTTTTACAAATGGCTCTGTTGTTGCATGGAGTTCATAAAGAAGCTTCAATGTCAAATCTTTCCACGCAAGCTTAACCTATTAAAACAGACACAAAACGTTGCAGGTTCACACAAGTTCACAAGTTATGTGAGTAGAATTAGGCCATTTGGTCCATCGAATCAGGTTCTGGAATCTGGAGTGAGATATTGACCTCACCATGGCAGTGGAGAAGGCCGACCACAGCCAGATAAAGGTGGGAAATGCCTGGGCACTGGAAATACAACTAAAAGCTCCAAGTGGCTGTTGCAGACAAAGTGCTGGCACTCCGCAAAACAGTCCTTGCGTGGCCTTACCGATGTGGAGACGGCCAGTTCGAGAGCACTGAATGCAGTAGATATGTTTTGGAAGACATGTGAATCCTTTCCTCACTTGGATAGGCTGTATAAGTACATGGATGGTGGTGAGGGAGGAGGTGCACGTACAAATGTTGCAGCTCCTACAGTTGGAGGGGAAGATGTCGGGGAACAGGTATGGAGGGATGAGTGAAACGGGGGAAACATGGAGACATTGTCTCTGTATGAAGAGAAGGAAAGAGGAAGATATGACTGGTAGTTGGATCCTGTTCCAGCTCATGGAATGAAAAGCCTCATCTTCAGAACAGGTGCCGTGCAGACGGAGAAACTGAGAGAAAGGGATAGCATACTCACAGAAGACAGGGTGCGAGGGTGTGCAGTGAAGGTGGTTGTGGGAGTCAGTTTATATTATATACTAGATGAAGAGCGACCCGTTGGGTCCCATGTTCACACGGGAGGGCTGGTCACTCAACATAATATTCCACCTCTCCACCAATTCCATTATTGGTGGCCAGTGGGTGGTTGGGGGGGGGGGCTTTCTGGAGCGCTACTATGGGTGTTGTGGGCTGAAGGGACTGGTTTCCAGAGGGCTAGTATGGACATTGTAGGCCAAATGGATTCTTGGGGTGGCAGCTCAGTCACTCAAGCCTGTGCTAGCAGCTCACTCACGGCTGGTGGGCTGGCAGTTGCCTCATAGCTATTTCTTGAAATTCCATTTCAAGCAGGGTGCATGGCCACCAAATTCGAGTGCAGTTTCCTACCATTTCCTACCATAGAATAAGGAAGATTCAAACAAGAGGACATGACTTCAGAATTAAGGGACAGAAGTTTAGGGGTAACATGAGGGGGAACTTCTTTACTCAGAGAGTGGTAGCTGTGTGGAATGAGCTTCCAGTGGAAGTGGTGGAGGCTGGTTTGTTGGTATCATTTAAAAATAAATTGGATAGGCATATGGATGAGAAAGGAATGGAGGGTTATGGTATGAGTGCAGGCAGGTGGGACTAAGGGAAAAAAGTTGTTCGGCACGGACTTGTAGGGCCGAGATGGCCTGTTTCCATGCTGTAATTGTTATATGGTTATATGGTTATTTCAAGCAGGGTGCAAGGTCACCAAATTCAAATGCAGTTTCATACCATTTCAAGCAGGGTGAAACCACCATAAAACCACCATACACCACACAAACCACCACAAAACAGCACATAAACACCACACTCACAGTTCAGTAGACATTCAGTATGTTCAGTTGATTCTCAGTTCAGACAGTCGTGACCTCTCCCTCCCCCATCTTGCAGAGACTGCCATACCCACACTTCTGGGTTTTATAACGCCTCCCCCCCCTCCCACCGGAAGGGGAGTGGCCTTCATGGCATGATTGACAGGAGAGAGATTCCCAACAGTTTTTTAAACACTAATAACACTTTTATTTTTTTATTGATGGGTAGAATCCTCTGCACCTGATGAGTGGAGGAGGACTGAGTAAGATGGCCAAAACTCACACCCGTAAGTGGCAGCATTTTATCTAAAATCAATATAGAGTGCAAACAGGAAGTTGTCAAGTTTAGACTTTTAATAATTTGCCATTTCAAACCAACCACCACCACCACAATAGACAATAGACAATAGACAATATGTGCAGGAGTAGGCCATTCGGCCCTTTGAGCCAGCACCGTCATTCAATGTGATCATGGCTGATCATCTCCAATCAGTACCCCGTTCCTGCCTTCTCCCCATATGCCCTGACTCCGCTATTTTTTAAGAGCCCTATCTAGCTCCCTCTTGAAAGCATCCAGAGAACCTGCCTCCACCACCCCCTGAGGCAAAGAATTCCAGAGACTCACCACTCTCTGTGAGAAAAAGTGTTTCCTCGTCTCCATTCTAAATGGCTTACTCCTTATTCTTAAACTGTGGCCCCTGGTTCTGGACTCCCCCAACATCGGGACCATGTTTCCTGCCTCTAGCATGTCCATGCCCTTAACAATCTTATATGTTTCAATAAGATCCCCTCGCATCCGTCTAAACTCCAGAGTGTACAAGCCCAGCTGCTCCATTCTCTCAGCATATGACAGTCCCGCCATACCGGGAATTAACCTAGTATGTGCTGTGCTTTGTTTCAAACCAATCACATTTTCATTTTCAAACCACATTACGGACACTCAAGGTTAGTAAAACCACACTCACAGTTTAGAAGACATGTGTTCAGTGTTATTCATAGCTCAGATTGAAAGACGTGACCCTCTCGCTCCCCCATCTTGCAGAGACTGACTGAGGCACTCAACACTTCTGAGTTTTATAGTCCCTCCGGAACAGGCGTTGCCTTCAGGAGAGAGAATCTCAACATTTTTTAAACACTAATAACTCTTATATTTTTCATTGATGGGAAAAATCCTCTTGTCATGCGCAGCAGAGGGGGACTCGGAGTAAGATAGCCAAAAATCACAGCCGTAAGTGGCAGAGTCACTGCCTACGTCACCACGCACCATGCATGCGTAATGCGCTCCATGCGCACATCACGTACGCGTCACGACACGCTCGTCATGCGTTGTGACGTGTAAATGACGTGCAAATTACGCCTAAGTGGGACAGGCCCTTAACTCCACCTATCAGCCAAACACTCATCCGAATCCTTCTATCACTTGCCAGTTCTCGCCCCTCCCCTTCACCATCCCTCTCTTTTTACCAGCTTTCTCCTCTCTACTCCATCAGTTTGATGACACAAAACATCACCTGTCCATTTTCCTCCTCATATGCTGCCTGATTTGTTGGGTTCCTCCAGCACTTTGTTTTTTTGCTTTTAACAAAAAAATAATGGGTTCCACGTGAATGCAGAAAGCAGCACCAGCCCAGCAGTTGAAGTACTGGAGAATGATTTGGGGAGGATTTAGGGATGTGCCAGAGTAGGTTTAAAACAGGGGTTGTTCAACATAGCCACCAAAAAGAAAGGTGTAGCTGGGACCCATGCTGATTGGAAAGGGGCATTTACCTTCACCAATGCAATCTACGATTTCTGAGACATGTACTTGTGTATCACTTAGAACTTGTTATATCTTAAGACTGATTTATTACATGATGGACAAGATGGATCCAACAGGAGGATGGCATGACAACTATATTTGAGTATATTTGTGCCATTTGCAGACATAAATGTGCTGAGGAAGGGTGAGGCTGGAGATATGATTAGCTGAGGCCTGGTAATATCCTTTGTTTGGTATCTCTTCTCGCCTTACAGATACCGGCGTTTGTTCAAAGGTAACATCAATACACACAACATATTGTCATATGAACTTTGCTCGAAGGAAGTTCTTGTGACTAATATTCCAAAGTATGTAATGAGTCTGTTTATGTTAGCCAAGCAGAAGAACAGCCAGCTCGCATTGTAGTGGCCTGGAACAAATGTGCAAATCACAGTCATTTGCATAGCCTGTTCCAAACGCCAGAGTGACCACACTCAGCCCACAGGATTTAGATATCGAGCTTAAGGAAGCAGCATGAGATGAATCATAATATTCATTGAATTGCTTCATGCAGACTTCCTGATGTGTAAAACATGGCACCCTGCCTAGGAATATGGATGGCCACATGGAGGCAATCAACAACCCTGGATTTCGGGAAATCCAGCGACATTGCCGAATTATCATTGTTCAGCAGGAAGGCAGACACAATGTTGACCCCTGCTGCACAGTATTTTAATCACCTGTTTGATACATCAGAGCACAACAAATTGACTGATGTTGCAGACGTCCTCAGAGATGGCCTGGAATAAATTGGAGGAAAAAGAGGAATGGAGAGCAGTGACCTTGACTGTCACCAGCGGTTTCTTCCCTGCAGTGGAAGTGCAACAGAACTTAGAACAGGAGCTGGGTCTCCAATCCACCATGGCTGCGCTGACCATGATGCACGTGCTCCATAATCCCTCCATTCCCTGCCTTGTAGAGGGTAATTGAGATTTACAACATGGAAACAGGCCCTTTGGCCCACTTTCTCCCATGGGAGTTAGTCCCTCTTGGCTGCATTTGGCACAAATCTCTCTCCTCTTACCTTAAGCCTATGCCCCCTAGTTTTAGAATCCACCACCATGGGGAAAAAGATGGTGAGCGTTTACTTTGTCCGTGCCCCTCATGATTTTGTACACCTCAATAAGGTCACCTCTTAGCTTTCCGTGCTTCAAAGAAAATAAAGTTCCATGTTATCCAACCTCTTCCCATAACCTGTCCGCAAGCCCAGGTGATTCTTATCTGCACCGTGTCCAACATAATGACATCCTTCATCTTGCTTGGTGACCAGAGTGCCACACTATACTCAAAGTGTGGTATCACCAATGATTTGCGCAGCTGTGTAATAGTGTCCCCATCTTTGTACTCAATACCCTACTTAATGAAGGCAAGTGTACCAAAAGCCTTTGTCACCACACTGTCCATCTGAATGATCACTTTCAGGGAACCATGCATCTGTACTCCCAAATCTCTCTGTTCTGCAACATTCACCAGGGGTCTATCACTTACTGGTAAGTTCTGCCCAGGTGTGACGTACCAAAGTGAATTCCCTTACTCTTGTCAGAGTTAAATTCAATTTTTGTCATTCCTTGGCCTATGTTCCCAGTTGATCTACTGTATATCCAGCTGTAAACTCGGGTATCTTTCATCGCTGTCCAATATACCACAGATTTTAGAGTCAGCTGCAAATTTACCAATAATGTGAACTACATAGTTATCCAAACCGTTAATATTGCTAGTAATAAACAATAGACCCGGCACTGATTACTGTGGAAGTCCAATCAGATAAGCAACCTTTCACAACTACAATTTGACTTTCTCCAAGCCAATTTTGAATCCAATTGACTAGCTCATCTTGGAGTCTATGCTCTCTAACCTCCCTAATAGACTCCCTAACACATTGGGCTTTATCATAAGCCTTGCTTATGCCCTGACAGACAATGTTCACTGCCCTGGCCTCATCAATCTTCTCAGTGACATCGTCAAAAAATGATAAGATTTGTGAGAAAGTATTTCCAATGCACAAAGCCATGCTAACTGTTCCTAATTATTCTGTGCCTGTCCAAATACCTGTTCATGTGTCTGTCTAACTGCTTCTTAAACATTGTTATTGTATCTGCTTCTACCACTTCTAGCAGTGTGCTCCAGGCACCTACTGTTCACTGTGTGGAAAAACCTCCCCCCTCTCACTTTTAACCTATGCCTTCTTGTATGAGACATTTACTTTGCCTTCCATCACAGTGAGGAGGAGGTTCACTGTGATGGATGTTTGTGTAAATTGAATTGTGTGTATGTCTTGTAGGAATTGTCTTTGTTTGTATGGCTGTGGAAACGGAGTTTCGTTTGAGCCACACTGAGGTTCAAATGACATGTAATAAATATTGTATTATACTCTGGGACCATCACCGGCTGCCTACGTCCTACTCCGACAGATCTTCTATTCGCAGGTATCGGACCAGCCAAGCTTCACAGAGAGTACTTCACCCACAGGCTGGTGTGCAAGGCCCCACTGGACACCAAACGTTCCTTGCACCACCTCGCCCAGGACTCACAGCAAATGGGACCTCAATGTCTGTCCTCTCGTTGCCACTTCTCCCTCTGTTGTTCCAATTTCAACACACTAGGAGCATGGAGAACCAGCTGGGAACAGACTTCGCGACCTCCTCAATTCACTGTTGCACCGAACACCACAGCCCCACCTGGCTCGGACCGGCCCCCGCAAAGAGTGGGTCGCCCTTAACCGGCTCCGTACAGGGGTCAGCCAGTTCAACGCCAACATGCATCGCTGGGGGCTGTGTTCATCGGCAGCCTGCATGTGTGGAGCAGACCAGCAAACAGCGCAGCACGTCATTTTCGACTGCGCTGTCCTCCGACCCCATGGTGGAGGGGTAGACCTCATGGCCCTCGATAACAGGACATTGAACTGACTACAACGCCGGGAGGACGTTACATAAACTCTGCTGCCTCAAACGCAAAGAAGAAGAAGAAGAAAAAAGAAGAAGAAGACACTTTGGGAAAAGGACTCTCACTATCTGCCCTATCTATGGCTTTTGTAATTTCATATATTTTTATCATGCCACCCATTAGCCTCCAGCGCTCCAGCGAAAAGAACCTCACCTTATAGCTAATGCTCTCCAATCTGGACAGAATCCTGGTGAACCTCTTTAAAATCTCCACAGCTTTCCTGTTCAGGTATTGACTTATTTCTGTAATGTATACCGAGAGACAATGAAAAACATTGCTTGCATGCTATCCAGTCAACTAATACTATAGATAGACTCAAAATGCTGGAGTAACTCAGCGGGACAGGCAGCATCTCTGGAGAGAAGGAATTGGAGACACTTTTCTCCAATCAGGTCGAGACCCTTTCTCCCAGGGTGGAAATATCAAGGGTTAGAGGGCATAGCTTTAAGGTGAATGGGGTAAAGTTTAAAGGAAATATGTGGGGCAAGTTTTCTTTACACAGAGTGGTGGGTGCCTGCAATGAGCTACTGGGGCTGGTGTTGGCGGTAGAGATGATAGTGATGGTTAAGAGGCTTTTAGAGAGATGCATAGATATGACGGGAATTGGGGTATATGGATCATGTGCAGGCAGATGAGATTAGTTTGCCTTGGCATCACGTTCAGCACAGGCATTATGGGCCAAAAGGCCTGTTTGTGTGCTGTACTGGTGGTCTATGTTGTAGGGAGTAATATGGAAAGAAATTTGTATTAGTGCAAAACTGCATGCCACTATTTACATGTGCAGTATGAGGATCCTCATAGGAAATATATTTCACGTGAAGGTCTGAGTTTGTCAAGATCGGTGTCATTTATTAGGAAATGCAGAGATGTTGCAGTAAACCACGTGTAATTGGAGCGTGAATTTACTTATTCAAGTGCTATAAATCAATGGAAGTTGATCTGCAATGCACAGTGGAAAGGATTTTTACTGTCGCCTGAGCTCCCCTGCCTGATTCATCAAAGAATATGTTGGTGGTAATGATTGTAATATGGGGTGAGACACTTTGTGTGCATTGAGATATGATTTTGCAGGTTCCTTAGGAAGATCTATTTTTCCAATTACCTCATAGCCCTCATAATTTCATAAGTTATGGCCAGTCGGCCTATCAAATCTACTCTGCCATTCAATCATGGCTGGCCTATCTTTCCTTCTCAACTCCATTCTCCTGCCTTCTCCCCATAACCCCTGACACCCGTACTAATCAAGATCCTGTCAATCTGCACCCTTGCCAACAATACTTCCCTCTTACACTCATTCGGGAGACCGGATAGTGGATGCTTAGCAGGAACATCCCCTTGGTAGCCTCCTCCTGTTTCTCATACTCCTTTGTTCTCCGGGTTCTGCCTCCTGGTCCTTCGACTCTGGAATACTTTTCAGCTCTTCCTCCAGCAATGGCAATGGCTTAGTCTAGTTTTAAGATAACAGGCCCTTCAACCCACCAAGTCCGTGTCGACTAGCGATCCGTTCATATTAACGCTATCCTACTTCACACTAGGGACAAATTTACAATTACAATTAGAGCAAGCTAATTAACCTACAAACCTGTACGTCTTTGGAGTGTGGGAGGATACTGGAGATCCCAGAGAAAAACACACGCGGGTCACGGGGAGAACGTACAAACTCTGTAAAGACAGCACCCCTAGTCAGGATCGAACCTGGGTCTCTGGCGCTTTAAGGCAGCAACTCTACCGCTGTGTCACCGTTGTGCCCATCTGTGCTGCTCATATGTTTAACAAAGCCCATGAACATCCGTGCTGCTCATATGTTTAACATAGCAGAAGTTCTGAAATCAGCTAATCCTAAACACAAACATTTGGCACAATGCTGCCACATTATCAATAGGAAAGGGGGCTTCAACGTATTAAAAACTTAAAAAACGTACTTAAATTTACAAAAAAGTTGTACACAGCCCAATTAAATTCAATCATAAAGGGGTCCATTAAATCAGGTCACTAAAGGCCGTAGTTTTAAACATGGGTCTGGATGACCACACATTTATATAGACATGGTCCTGTTGCTTTACTCAACAAATTTTCAAAAATTGAAATTAAAATAAAATTACTATGTCTAAAGTGCAATATGGAAGTTCTTTTGTAAAAAAAAGTAAACTATTTGAAACTGCACTTGTACTAAGTTACATCAAAAATATTAACAAATTCTTAGTCCCATTTTAGTCACCTGCAAAGATTTGAGCTTTTGTAACTTTACCGAAAATACTCAGAAGCGTCATTTTAAACAATTAGCAAGCTGTGACTAGAACTTCCCAGCACTGTGAATAGTGCTCCTTTAAATACCTTTGTGGTACATTGTCGGCCTTTTAAAAAACAATCAAGCATCTACACAGATAAGGCTTAAGCCGGCAGGACAAACATTTTTACATGGAAAACCACTATTCAACATGTGGTAAATTAATATTGTACTGAACGAAAATCGGACTTGCAACGCTGCAAATGGTCTTTTGTTGGAGAGATCTTGCAGCATATGGCACACTATAATGAAATCTCTGTTTTACAGGATGCACTGCAAGGTAACTCTAGACTGATGCAGTTAACTAAATATCATCTTTAGACAAATAGTGTTTTTTCCTACCTCTGTCCTGCAACTTGTGTGTCTCTCAATGTCTCTCCTCTTAGCCCCTGCTGTTGGTCAGCATGCGTGTTTGAGGAACTGAAGAAGTGGAGGGTACTCCAAGATTCACCCTCTGGTTTGAAAATGTCTATGTATAATCTCCATGAAGATGAAGGGATCATTTGTACCTCCCAGCAGTATGTTATTGCACGAATGTATTGTAAATGACACACTGCACCTTGCTCACTGAGGGAGTGCAAACTTTTCCTCTTGATGAAAAGATCTAAGCTATTAATGGAAGCCCCTGTGATTGCCTGCACTTGTGAGAAGCAACACATGTTAACCCATCCCAACACCTAAGATGCCATCTATTTAAAGTAATTAATTTCTTCAAGAATGCAATGAATGGCTGAGTCTTACATAACGGAGACGACAGATTGGGAAGCATGTGTAGGAAAGAACTGCAGATGCTGGTTTAAATCGAAGGTAGACATAAAATGCTGGAGTAATTCAGCTGGATAGGCAGCAACTCTGGAGAGAAGGAATGGGTGACGATTTGGGTCGAGACCTCTTTTCAGACTCTGATGTCTGACGCCTGAAGAAGGGTCTCGACCCGAAACGTCACCCATTCCTACTCTCCAGAGATGCTGCCTGACCCGCTGAGTTACTGCAGGATTTTGTGTCTATCTTCAGATAGGGAAGCATGGCAGGGATCTATTTTGATTGCTGGATAAGGTCTTGTAGTGAAAGCCTTCAGAGTCCACGTGACCTTAATCTTCATGGAGAGACCAGTCTGGGTTTAAGAGTGTAGCTGGAGGTTTTCCCAACACAGCCTTGGGAAAGTTGAAGCTGAGAATATATTGTTAATTGGAGGAATTTAGATGGGATAGGGCATCTTTGAACATTTCCAGGTAGGAGGAGCTTTGTCTCACTACCCAAGATTTCTAGTTGGCCCTGGGTGCCCAATTCATAACATTTAAGGCACATTTGGGCAGGCTCATGGATAGGATAGGTTTAGAGGGTTATGGGCAAAGCGTGGGCAGGTGTGACTAGTGTAGATGGGGCATGTTTGCCAGCGTGGAGGGGTTTGGGCTGAGGGCCAATGTCCACCCTGTATAACTCTATAACTCCATGATTATAACAACAGAGACACAGGAGTCTACTGATAGTGGAATTTGGAGTGAAAAATAAACTGATGAAAGAACTCAGCAGGTCACATGGCATTTGTGGAAGCAAAAGGGTGGTCAATGTTTCAGGTCAAGCCTACATCAGGACTGAGAGCATAGCAAGAAGATACCGTTCGATAATAGCTGTAAGTTAGAGGTTTGAGATCCAACGGTTGGAGGAATAGGTGGAAAAGAGCAATGTGTCGACCCTGATGTCTGGTATCAGGGAAACGTCAAGGGTACTAATGTAGACCATACATTGAAGTTTGCCTTCTATGTTACATTTTGGTGCAATTTATCATAAAAATGTTCTCTAATATTGGGTAAAAAGTCAATTTCAGTAAATATCTACCAAAACGTAGAAGTTATGTGATCCAAAGTACAGGCAAATTTTTGCTCCAGTTAGGTTCTGCTTGGTGATGATATCCTATGGATTTGTGGAGAGATATCAGCCATGAACATACTGAATGGTAGAGCACGCACAAAGGAGCAAATGGTCTTGCCCTGCTTCTGTTTCTTTTGTCCTTATATTTGGGAAGTTGAAGAAATGGGGATGCCATTAAATGTCAAAGGTTGCACGGTTTCTTGCATGGAGATTGTCATAGCCTGAGGTTTGGGTGCTGTATATGTTGGATGCCATTTATCTGTCCATGGATGAATGGTACCTGAGTTTTGTCGGGAAGATTGTGAGTTGTGGGCGGAAGTAAATATTGTGCAATTATTAAGAAACATGGTGATGAATAGAAGATAATTAATGAAGCAGATTGATGACAACAATATGCCCCCCCAGACTTTGAACTGACAGAATGTTGCACCAGGAGTTCAGATGATTAAACAACCATAACCATCTTATTTTGTGTGAGAGGAAAGCTTTTCGTTTGATGACAATTGATTTCAATTGTACTAGACTAGAGTTCTTTGATGACAAATGTGGCAAATGCTGTCTTGACACCAAGGGATGTCCCTCTCACTCTACCTTTGCAATTCAGAGGTTTTATCCATCTTCGGATCATGGCTGCAATGAAATTTGAAACCATCTTCCTTAGAGGTGTCTAAACTACCTTTCCAGTTTCCACGTATCCAAAGCTATCCAGGTTTGTAGGTAAATTGGCTTGGTATAAATGTAAATTGTCCCTAGTGTGTGTAGGATTGTGTTAATGTCCCTGGGATCGCTGGTCGGTGCAGACTAGGTGGGCCGAAGGGCCTGTTTCCGCACTGTGTCTCTAAACTAATTAAACGCCTTAGATCTGCTCCACAAGCCTCAGACCTTTCTCTGTAGGCCTGTTCAGTCTCTTTCATGGGACTGCTAATGGCGGTGCTGGCTCGAAGGGCCGAATGGCCTCCTCCTGCACCCATTTTCTATGTTTCTTTCCAGGGTTTCCAATATTTTCTCTGCTGATCTATCCAAAAACCTCTGTTTTAAGTTTAGGCTTAGCTTTATTATTGTCACGTGTACTGGGGTGCAGTGAAAAGTTTTGCTTTGCATGCTATCCAAACAGATCAGATATACCATATATATACAATCATCAACCTCAAGTACAATAGATAGCTTTGGATACAGTGTTCAGAGTAAACCTCTCCTCGTCTCCACTCCTTGTCTGTGGCTTTGTCCCTATTCTTATCTGTCCAGCCACCATCTAACCTCTCATTCTGACTGACTATGGTCAAGAAATGGTAATAAATAATACAATTGGGTCTTTTAGTTAAATATAACGGAATCAGCAGGACTTCTAAAGCCCTTTGAATAAAAAAGTTGCACTTAGGTTCCTATTAAATCTAGTCCTTTAACCTTAAACCAATGTCTTCTGGTTCTTCATTCCCCTACCTTGAAGAAAGGTCTCAATCCGAAACGTCACCCATTCTTTCTCTCCAGAGATGCCGCCTGTCTCGCTGAGTTACTCCAGCTTTTTGTGTCCATATTTTGGGTAAAAGATGTGCAGTCACTCTGCCTCTGTTATTTTCTCTGAAAAACATATTTGTTGGTCACTGAATGCATCAAACATATTTTTCGCTTTGGTCTGCTTCGGTCTTTAAAAATCTGATCAACAGAAAAATATGATGTATTACATTGGGGAAAAGAACAAATCAAAAATGAATCAGTACACTGGCTTGCAATTAGAGTTAGTACGCCCAAAGTTCTGGAGGAATTCTGAGTAAAAGCACAGATTTTGGGAAATTTTCTTGAAAGGTTAAATCAATCAAGTGGCGTGTCATGGAAATTTCACAAGCGCTGAGACATATGGAAGCACAAATGACTTCATTAGCATTAGCCTCTGAGAAAATATAAGTTCTGTAAGACTATACTGCACTCATAAATTATAATCACAGAAGTGGAATCATTGCCGTTAATTCTTCTCTACTTTAGGATCATGTTGCTCATTTGCCCTTCATTCTTTGTTCGTAGTTTATTTCTCACAGAAAATACAGCAGTTTAGATTATAATGAAAAAAATCTCATCATGCTACTGTGTTACTGATGTTTCAAAGTGCGAAATATAAATGCTATTTGATATTTTACAAATATTGGACTTCTTGGCCAGCACGATATGTCCCAGATACGTTTCACTTTACCTGCAGTGATTTATTGTTGCAACAAAACCTTACCCTTTTTAAAGCCAAGTAACTTCTTCATAGATCATCTTTGTAACTTATTCCGAGACGTTCACTAGACATTTGTGCACCTTCTTCCAATGAGAAACATGAGAACTAAGTTTATATTATAGCAATTAATAAAAAATTGTTTGCTATTTTGGCCATGGAGTCAAATTTATAAGATACATATTTAATCCATAAAGAGACACGCATACACACACACAAAAAAAAACACATTTATGGGGAAAGGAAATCCTGAAGCTTGGTTTGCATTGAATACGCTCCCATTTTATGGACGAAAATAGTGGGCTAATGCCAGCTGGAATAAAATGGCCACCTTGTCTTATAGACTTTCCTGGCTTGAGCCAGGGAAGGCTGCCTGTCTTGAATCCTGCTGTGAGTTTAAATTGACTCTGATTTCTCCAAAAGCATACAGAGGTTTCTCTTTAATTTTTACTGTCTTGTTTGCTCTTCAACCCTGTCCCTTTCCATCTGATTGTCTTATTCTTTTGATTGTCACACACTCTATTCTTCTCTCTTCACTGTGGCTCAGATCAATGCACTATCACAATAGACCCACTACTACTTCAACTTCTGAAGCACGACGTTGCATGCATTTTATATTTCATTCTTTCCTCCAGCACAGATGCTTGCATAAAAAATTACCAATGTTTTTAATTTCTAAATTCTGCCTTGAAGATTATTTTTCTAATCGATTTGTAGGCATTATTTTAAATCTATTCATTGCATGGTTTACTGGATAGAATAAAATGCCCATAATTGTAATAAATAATCCAATTGCAAAATACTGCAAATGGGGAGATGAAAATTATATAGAGATGTGTAGTTCTCAATGACTATAAAAAGAGAAGATGCTGGAGATACTCAATAGCTCACTTGAGGTCTCTTTATAAGGAACCAGAGTTGTCTTTTCAATCCATGGTCCTCCATCAAATCTGTAGTCATGAAGACCCTTGAAAGACTTGTGCTGGCCAAGCTGAAAAATATCACAAACCCCCTGCTGGACCCTCTGCAGTTTGCATACCCGGCCAATAGATCAGTGGATGACACAGTCAACCTAGGCTTGCACTTCATCCTCCAGCACCTAGACTGCCAGGGGACCTATGCAAAGATTTTGTTAGTTGATTTTAGCTCGGCATTCAACACCATTGTGCCAGAGCTACTACACTCCAAACTCTCCAAGTTGACTGTGCCTGAACCCGTCTGTCAGTGGATCACCAACTTCCTGACAGACAGGAAGCAGCATGTGAGGCTGGGAAAGCACATCTTGGACCCACAGACCCTCAGAATAGGAGCACTGCAAGGCTGTGTACTATCTCCTCTCCTTTACTCTCTCCACACCAACGACTGCACCTCCACAGACTCCTCTGTCAAGCTTCTCAAGTTTGCGGTGACACAATCAGACCCTGATTGAACTGATCCAGGATGGGGAGGAATCTGCCAACAGACAGGAAGTGATACAGCTGGTGTCCTGGTGCCTTCGTAACAACCTGGAGTTCAATGCTCTTAAGACAGTGGAATTGATAGACTTTAGGAGAGCTTAACCCCCTCCCCCTACTCACCATCAACAACACCACAGTCACATCTGTGGTGTTTTTTTTAAGTTCCTTGGAACCATCATCTCCAAGGACCTGAAATGGGGGGTCCACCAACGACTCGACAGTCAAAAAAGGCACAACAGAGGATGTATTCTTGCGGCAGCTGACGAAACACAATCTGCTGCAGGCAATGATGGTCCAATTCTGTACTGCCATTGTAGAATCTGTCCTCACCTCCATTATGGTCTGGTATGGCTCAGCCACCAAGCACGACATCCGGAGGCTGCAGCGAATCGTCCGATCAATTGAGAAGGTTGTTGGCTGCAACCTTCCCTCCATTGACGAACTGTACACAGCAAGGGCCAAGAAGCGAGTGGGTAAGGTCATCTCTGACCCCTCTCACCCTGGCCACAGACTCTTTGAATCACTTCCCTCTGGAAGGCGACTCCGGACTGTCAAAACCGCCACAGTCAGACATAAAAACAGCTTTTTTTCCACGAGTAGTAGCTCTACTCAATAACCAAAAATCTGTAGCCTCCTTTTGCTTTGGTATTTTATTTCATTCACATGTTTGAACTATAATGTTTTTATTATTAATGTTTCATGTTTTATGTGTCATTCTTAATTGTTACTGTAGGTCGTGTTGTTAATTATGAGCGGAGCACCAAGGCAAATTCCTTGTATGTGTACATACTTGGCCATTGAATCTATTCATTTATTCAAATGTTGACTCCATTTCTTGTTCCTCAGCTGCTGTCTGACCTGTCAAGTATTTCCAATATTTTCCATTGATAAGTATCTTGTGCAATGACAAAAAATTGAAAACTATTTGGAATAACTTGTTATGTTTCTAACCCCATCGTTCTCCTGCTGTTCCGATTCTTCTCTAACCACTCATGGAAATGACTAGTTATGAAGGACCAGCTAAATATTGCTTTGCAGCAGAACAATTTGATGCAACCTATCGCCAATCAAAGTTGTGCTTGCAATGAAAATAATATTTTAATCTTATTTTTATGTTCTTTGTATTTAACTTTCAGAAACATTTGTATTTCCTGCAATTCTGGCTGTGGGCCTCTCTAATGTCCTGATATATTCTGCACAACTTGGTTTACTATACGCACAAAGCTTACACACCAACCTAGACTTATGACCAAATTCATATGCAGTAGCCATAGTCAGAATATATAGCCCGCCGTCTCATATAGTTGTCATCATGTTATCACCATTGTCTGTCACAACCATACTCCTAGTGCAAATGTTGAAATAGATCTGATCATCCCACTATAATGCTAGAATGCAGGATGTTGGGAAAAGTCGATTCTTCCCTCAAGTGAGCAGCCTTTCCGAAAGCCAACATCTGAAAAAATATACTTTAATCAGATGGGTTGTGTTGCAGAAACCATGGCTTCGAACCGAAGAACAAAAGATTGCAGAATGCCAGAAAACATTGGCATTTCTACTGACAGAAACAGAGCCACTGGCAAGGAGATAAAAAAAGTTTTTCTTCTTTTAAATAAAACATACTGAAAACATCCTTCCAACACTGAGTGGAATACAGTGCTGCCAAAAGCAGTGCAGGTGGATGAAAAACAAATCATATAAAACAAGTCTGAGCAGATGATGGCATAGCAACACAATTATTTAACCTTCACCCATCCATATAAGATAAAGGGATATCCGGGTGCCACGATAGCAACATCCATTCACATGATGAATCACTGAGCTAAACTCTGCTCTCTTTAAAATCCCCCCTCAGTTGATCTGTCCAAAGATGGTGGTAAATATAGGCACCAATGAGATGGTTCGTTTGTTCATCTCCCAATGCAGTGAAAAGGTGGGAATGGGACTAGATAATCCGAATTTTGCCTCGCAAGGCATTGTTGCTTGATACAGGCTATCTAATTAGATTGAGAAAGAAAAATAAGGAAAAAAACGATTTATTATTTAGCTTAGTTTAATTTAGTTACAGCGTGGAAACAGGCCCTCAACCCACCGGCCAGCGATCCCCACACACTAATGGCTCTGTCCCATGGTACGAGTTCATTCCTAGAGCTCTCCCGAGTTAAAAAAAAAAAAAATCAAACTCGTGGTAAGCACGGAGAATGAACGTAGCGGGTACGTCGGAGCTCGGGGATGTCTCTTAGCGGCTCGTAACGCTAACGGCAGGTACTCGGGAAGACTCGCTAACGGCAAGTAAGCTTGGGAAGACTCGGGAAGATTTTTCAACATGTCCACGAGAGCCCCGAATACCGACGAGCGGCCATTACCGTATATCTCCGAGTTCGAATCCGGACAAACTCGGGAGAGCTCTTGGAATGAACCCGTACCGTGGGACAGGGCCATAACACTATCCTGCAGTATCATACAAAGGACACTTTACAATTTTGTGATTTTTAAATTAAAAAATGTTGCAATTTTACCAGGCATATTAACCTACAAACCTGCAAGTTTTTGGTGTATGGGAGGAAACCAGAGCTCCCAGAGAAAACCCACGCAGGACACAGGGAGAATGTACAAACTCCATACAGGCAGCACCCATAGTCAGGATCGAACCCAGGTCTCTGGCACTTCTAGGAAGCAACTCTACCGCTGCGCCACCGTGCTGATCTCACTCTCCCACTTTTTCATTCCTACAAACTTGCCTTTGCCACTGAAAGAAGGCTGTTCCTCTGGTCCCGAGTGTCGGCCTGGAGTTCTGGAACATATGATCAATCCTGCCCTAGCTTTGATGATTGCTGAGGGTTTTTTTTAAATGTCTGAATATCTCTGAACTTTAAATCATACCAAACTTTAGACAACTAAATAAATAATTTGAAAACATTTTAAAAGGAGATTATTTTAATTTGGTGACACGTTTGGCATGGACATTGTGGGCTGATGGACCTGTTCCTGTGCTGTACTGTTCTATGTTCCAATATTAATTGATTGATTGATTGATTGACTGAAAGACAGCGTTGAAACACGTCCTTCAGCCCACTGTCCATCCCGACCATCAATCACCAGTTCACTCTAGTTCTTTGTTATCCCACTCCATTCCCTACACACTAGGAGCAATTAACACAGGCCGATCAACTTACAAACCTACACGTCTTTTGGATGTGGGAGGAAACTGGAGCACCCAGAGGAAACTAACGTGGTCACAGGGAGAACATGCACTCCACACACAGCACCTAAATGCAGGATCGAACCTGTGTCTCTGGCGCTGTGTGGCAGCAGGTCTACTAGCTGCGCAACTGCACCACCCCCAATTATTTAAAACAAAATAAAATAAACTATAATACAAAAACACTTCTGAATAAATCAAAAATATTCCTTTGCATTCTAGCCTGTAGTCTTACGATGCACATTCACATAAATGCGCTCAGATATGTTGAATCAGAATGACAGGTAACAAGAGAGCAGATCTTGTTCCACTTGTGAACTCAGCATGAGTTTAGTTTGAGGATGCAGCTGGGAATCGGCTGGCAGAGCTTGGCCACCAAGTTCAGGACTCCTGACCTTTTGGGGCCTGAACTTACCAACAATTATGCTAAAAAATGTCAGCAGAGAATTGAATTGTCAGCAAAACTGAGCAAAACAGGTCTATCATTTTTATTGGACAATAGTAGTGGCACGGTGTTCGTGGGTTGCAGGAGCAGATAAAGACCATTCTGCACATCATGTCTACAACCACCATTCAATCATGGCGGATTTATCTTTCCCTCTCAACCCCATTCTCCTGCCTTTGCCCCATAACCCCCGACACCCTTAATAATCAAGAATTTGTCAATCACCACCGGAAAACTATCCATTGACTTGGCCTTCACAGCCGTCTGTGACAATGAATTCCAAAGATTAACCACCGGTATGGTGCTCAGCATGTGTTACAGCAGTAGAGTTGCTAACTTATGGTGCCCGAGACCCAGGATCGATCCTCACTACGGGTCCTGATTGTAGGTGTTTGTATGTTCTCCCCGTGACTGTGTAGGTTTTCTCCGGATGTCCAAAGACATGTAGGTTTGTAATTGGCTATGGCTCACTAGGTCTGTAAAATTGCCCCTAGTGTGTAGGATCGTGCTACTATAGTAATATTTTCTTCTCTTTGTTGAGTACTGTAAAGTAATGAAATAAAAAACAGCTAAAGGAGATTTCAATACAATTACCCATCTCCCTTTCCTTTATGAGGACCAAAAATGTAATGCTTTGAGCTTTCCACTGGTTTGTGTCTCCTTGTTACCCCATCCCAGCGATCTGGATGTTCAAAAATAAATTATTGAGTATAAAGCATTTATAAAGTCACTGAACAACATGTTTTAATTGTCTTAAGTCCAGACTTACAAGCTTTCTGTCATCTGAGGCATTTTAAAAGTTGTTTTTGGTGACATTATTGTTGTCTTTTAGTTTTACAAAGTAAGAATTTATATGTTTGATATATTCACAATTTGAAGTCCAGAGGTGTTATTTGCTCTCCTTACTAGCTTGAGCTTGTGAGATACGGGCTGTTTAATCAATTGTCTATTATTTGGCTATGGTTAGTCTCTTAGGGATGTATCAGTTAACCGATTAACTATTGTTTTTCTCCAGGGTACATTGTTTAAATTTGTAAGAATCAAGGTTAGGTTATAAAAATAACACTGAAATGAGATATTTTAAAATTCTTTCTTTGGAAATATGGTCCAAATAATCCAGAAATTTAACAGATGTAATTTTTATATTCTGGCCATAATATTTATCATTGTGTTTTAATGTGATATCAGCAAATAATGTACTCCAATGAGTACCGTGTGCAGACAACAGTTAGCCATATTTAGACTTGGTGCATTTGGATTTTATGGGCCTGTCCCACTTAGGCGACCTTTTAGGCGACTGCAGTAGACTATTCAGTCGCCACATGGTGGCCACATGTTCGCGGATGGTTGCCGGGGAGTCGCTTCATGGTCGTGAGGAGTTCCCACATTCTGGAAACTAGTCTTGGCCTCATTATGGTCGCTGAGGATTTTTCAACATGTTGAAAAATTAGCGGCGACTAGAATGAAGCCGCAAAGGAGAGTAGCGAAAATTCTCAAGCCGTAGGCGGGTTGCCAGGAGGTCCTAGTGGGTTGCCAGGAGGTCGAAGGTTGTAGCCGGTGCTGACGGGTGAATTTCATTGGCTCATTGGGGAAAAAAACGTAAGCAGTAGTTTTCAGAACCAAGGATAACCGACCGGTAATGTTAAATGTCCGCCGAGCTTCACAGCCGTGTATCTCTGGCTTATTAAACGTTATCTGGCTTCTTAAAAGTTGTCTCCACTCATTCTCCCTCCCTCTTACCCCTTCTCCCCCCCCCCTCGTACACTGTGCTAGCCGTCTTAATTACAGCGCCAACCATCCTGTTCATCGCGGTGTGTGTCTGTATCACCTTGGCTTTGCACCATGTGAATTTCAGACAGCGCTCCCCCCGCTTGCCCTGGCCCCCGCCTTTGCGATGTGTTTGTGTGTGTGCGTGTTCCACTCTGACAGTCGCCGTTCCAGTTCCCGGTTTTTCAGGCGACTGCCGGCAACTAGACAGTCGCCGGCAGTCCACTGAAAAATCGCCTAAGTGGGACAGGCCCATCAGGAATGCTTAGGAATGGTGGGTGGAGGATGCTTCACTTAATTCTTGAATTTGTTCCACACTACCAAATGAGGAAGAGATTAAAAACTTGGTGATGTTTTCCTTATCCTTCATGTTTAGCCAGCAGCAGTTGGACAATTTCACATGGGCCACCCACCCACACACACACACACACACTATGTACATTATACATTGTTTGTTTATTCATAGAAACATAAAAAATAGGTGCAGGAGGAGACCATTCGGCCCTTCGAGCTAGCACCGCCATTCATAGTGATCATGGTTGATCGTCCCCTATCAATAACCCGTGCCTGCCTTCCCCCCATATCCCTTGACTCCACTAGCCCCAAGAGCTCTATCTAACTCTCTCTTAAATCCATTCAGTGACTTGGCCTCCACTGCCCTCTGTGGCAGGGAATTCCATAAATTCACAACTCTCTGGGTGAAAACGTTTTTTCTCACCTCAGTCTTAAATGGCTTCCCCTTTATTCTAAGACTGTGGCCCCTGGTTCTAGACTCGCCCAACATTGGGAACATTTTTCCTGCATCTAGCTTGTCCAGTCCCTTTATAATTTTATATGTTTCTATAAGATGCCCCCTCATCCTTCTAAACTCCAGTGAATACAGGCCTAGTCATTTCAATCTTTCCTCATATGACAGTCCCGCCATCCCAGGGATCAATCTCGTGAACCTACACTGCACTGCCTCAATCACAAGGATGTCCTTCCTCAAATTAGGAGACCAAAATTGTACACAATACTCCAGATGTGGTCTCAGATACAACTGCAGAAGAACTTCTTTACTCCTATACTGAACTCCTCTTGTTATGAAGGCCAACATTCCATTAGCTTTCTTCACTGCCTGCTGTACCTGCACGCTAACTTTCAGTGACCGGTGTACAAGGACACCCAGGTCTCGCTGTACCTCCTCCTTACCTAACCTAACCCCATTGAGATAATAATCTGCCCCCTTGTTTTTGCCGTCAAAGTGGATAACCTCACATTTATCTATATTATACTGCATCTGCCACGCATCTGCCCACTCACTCAACCTGTCCAGGTCACCCTGCAACCTCCTAACATCCTCTTCACAGGTCACACTGCTTTGTGTCATCCGCAAACATGCTAGTGTTGCTCCTAATTCCCTCTTCCAAATCATTAATATATATGGTAAACAGTTGCGGCCCCAACACCGAGTCTTGCGGCACTCCACTCGCCACTGCCTGCCTGTTCTGAAAAGGACCCGTTCACTCCTACTCTTTGCTTCCTGTCTGCCAACCAATTTTCTATCGACGTCAACACCCTACCCCCAATACCATGTGCTCTAATTTTAGTCACCAGTCTCCCGTGCGCTTTCTGAAAGTCTAGATACACTACATCCACTGGCACCCCTTCATCCATTTTACTTGTAACATCCTCAAAAAATTCCAGAAGATTAGTCAAGCATGATTTCCCTTTTATAAATCCATGTTGACTTGGACTAATCCTTTTACTGCTATCCAAATACCCCATTATTACCTCTTTAATAATTGACTCCAGCATCTTTTCTACCACCGAAGTCAAGCTAACTGGTATGTAATACCCCGTTTTCTCTCTCGCTCCTTTCTTGAAAAGTGGGATAGCATTAGTTATCCTCCAATCCACAGGAACTGATCCTGAATTTATTGAACATTGGAAAATGATCACCAATGCGTCCACTATTTCTCGAGCCACCTCCCTGAGGACCCTGGAATGCAGACCATCAGGCCCAGGGGATTTATCATCCTTCAGTCCCATTAGCCTACCCAATACTATTTCTCGCCTAATGAAAATTACTTTCAGTTCCTCTACCCCTTTAGATCCTCTGTCCTCCAGTATAGATCCTCTGTCCTCCAGTACCTCCAGGGAGTGTAAAAGTGAAAACAAATGCATGCACATGCGCACACGCGTACAAGCACACACAGGCACGCACACACATGCGCACGCACACACACGCACATGCACACACGCACATGCACACACATGCACACAAACACGCACACACACAAACACGCACACAGGCACATGCACACGCACACATTCACACACATAAACACACACACAGGCACACACACAGAGGCACACACACAGCACCGGTCTCTATTCAACCCACTACAAACTTATGACCAGCTCTGAGGTATCAAACCTAGAATTGTTCCAGTTTTAAAAATTGCTGTACAGTTTTCTCCAAAGTATTCTTTGGCAAAGCTACCTGCTCTACAATAACTCATCATTGCCCTTGCGCAAATTGTACGAACCCAGCATCTTTTCATGGAATATGCAATGTTCACCATGCAGCCCCTCAAGCCTTTCAGCCATTCAATGAGATCATGGCTGATCCATATCTTAGCTCCACCTGTCTGGCATGGTTCCACATCCGCCAAAGACTCAACCTGACGAATATCGCCATTGGGATTGGAGTACGGCACTGGAGTGTGCCATTCAAAATATTTAACTGACACACAAAGACATTACCTCACTCTGCACTTCACAGAGTTAGCCGAGTACACTCAATATATTTCTCTGAGCACTTTTTGACTGTTGTTCGAAGGGTACATCACAAACACACTGGGTGGAATCTCAAAGAAACAGCTGTCCTTCAATGACTCTGGCCACCAGCATGGAGTCAGTTTAACACTCTCACTGATACGAGTTGCTTTTCCCCTACAGACAATAAACCATTCAAATCAGATGGTGTTAAACATTCTGTAAAATGTCCTACTGTGGTTGATATACGATCCCTGTGATTTAATGGGTTTTGCTGAGAACACTGTGTCTGGCAGGAAAGGAGCAAAGTCCTCTTTCCTTCACAATTCGCAGGAAAATAAAGAACTGTACTTTTGCTCAGCCAAACCATTCAAATTTGGCTTTGGTCAATTATTTTGACTGTAGTCCGTAGCCATTTCTGGCCTTTCATAAACAATGAATCGTTAAGGAGGTATTATTTGCAGGAAACTACAGACCAATGTGGTCACTCTTTTATCTGCTTGATCCTATTTCATGGGTTCATTGTACAGTTATACATTTTTGGCTATAACAGATTATTGTTTTGCACTAGAATTTTCAGACTCCAATAAGAAAAATAATAAAGAAAGTGGACCCACTCCAGGACAGCTGTTGTTAATCAATATGTAATCAGTGTGTGAAAAATAGGAAGTTCATAAGGAATGTGATATCATTGAAAATGAACTTACAATGTAAATTTGCTGTGCCCAAATTGGCTGCTGTATTTTACTTCATTACAATAATTAGGGAATATTTCATAACCTCTACAGATCTGCAAGATGCTGTATAAAGAAGCCCTTTCTCCTTTAAAGTTATAAGCAGACCGTTTGCATCCACTTATGCCGGCTATAGGGCAATAAACAATGCTACTTCATTTAATACCGAAGGACCATTTTACAGTTTTATAATCCTAAATAAGATATTTCAATGGAGCACAAAGGAGCTTTCTAATTGCATTTCAAAATAGAGAGTTATTTTTTATGCCGTAGGACACCAACATACACATGGTTAAAGTCGCATCCGAGAATGCTGTGGTTATATTGAACTTATTCGTATTTGCACGGTGATAGAATGAAGGAAGAATGTTGAACACCACTTCTGAGAATTGCATTTCAAAACTGGAGCTTAGATCAAATACATGAATACATGCGCACCCAGAATAAAAAAAATACAAGGTGAATTTCTTTATATTCGAACTATTTTATGGTAGAGAGGGAAATCTTTGATGACTGCTTTAAATATTCATAAAATCATTGCTTCACAGCACTGAACTGAATGATTTCCATTCTGAAATGACAAAAATCCACTTTAAGTGCTGGAGTGATCTCAAACGACTGAAAGAAATGGAAAGGCAGTTTTCAAATCTGTACCCAACAGTACTGGCTGATGAGGCGGTAACTTAAATGATATCAAATTTAAATTCAGCTGAGTTAATTTTGGGGTCCCTACTATTGTTAGATAGTAAGAAAAAGAAAATCGGCACAGATACAAACTGTTCTTTGTTGAAAGTTTGTTTGATTATAATCATTAATTGAATAACTGATGCTTCGCTAACAATTATTAAATCATTGAGGGAGTGCAGCGTAGGTTTACAAGGTTAATTCCCAGGATGGTGGGACTGTCATTTGCTGAGAGAATGGAGCGGCTGGGCTTGTACACTCTGGAGTTTAGAAGGATTAGAGGGGATCTTATTGAAACATATAAGATTGTTAAGGGTTTGGACACGCTAGAGGCAGGAAACATGTTCCCGATGTTGGGGGTGTCCAGAACCAGGGGCCACAGTTTAAGAATAAAGAGTAAGCCATTTAGAATGGAGACGAGGAAACACCTTTTCTCACAGAGAGTTGTGAGTCTGTGGAATTCTCTGCCTCGGAGGGCAGTGGAGGCCGGTTCTCTGGATATTTTCAAGAGAGAGCTAGATAGTGCTCTTAAAGATAGCGGAGTCAGGGGATATGGGGAGAAGGCAGGAACAGGGTACTGATTGGGAATGATCAGCTATGATCACATTGAATGGTGGTGCTGGCTCGAAGGGTCGAATGGCCTCCTCCTGCACCTATTGTCTATTGTCTATCATTCGAAGGGAATGTCACCTTGTGATAGATGTCAATTGCTGCAGAAGATGTTCTGCTATGTAAAGAAAAGGGTCATGGAATTGGCTGCATGGTGTCACCGTCAACGCTATGAGTGTCGATTTACTTCCAATCTGCTGCACAACCCGTCCATATCTTTAAAAAAAGAGCAGTGGCCAATTGTGAACATCAGACCTTTACAGAGCAAAAACTTGCAGACCTCAATCCTTATGCATTCCTGATTACTGTGACTATTTAGTTTCGTTTAGAGATACAGCGTGGTAACAGGCCCTTTGATTCTGAATCTGAATTCCTTTATTGTCATTTAGACCTTTCGGTCTGAAATAAATTTCGTGCCTGCAGTCATACATATAGTAATAAACTAGACTAAGTGGGACCCGTGGAGCGCTAGTATGGGTGTTGTGGGCTGAAGGGACTGGTTTCCAGAGGGCTAGTATGCAAATTGTGCGCCAAATGGATTCTTGGGCTGGCGTCTCAGTCAATCAAGCCTGTTGTGCTGGCAACTCACTCACTCACGGCTGGTGGGCTGGTAGTTGACTCACGGCTAATCCTTGCAATTCTATTTCAAGCAGGGTATAAGGCCACCAAATTCAAGTGCAGTTTCTTACCACTTCTAGCAGGGTGCAAGGCCACCAAATTCAAGTGCAGTTTCATACCATTTGAAGTAGGGTGCAAAGCCACTAAAGACAGCGAGTCGTGACCTCTCCCTCCTCCATCTTGCAGAGACCGAGCCACACCAACATTTCTGGGTTTTATAACCCCCCCCCCACCGGAAAAGGTGTGGCTTTCATGGAGTGATTGACAGGAGAGAGATTCTCAACATTAAAAAAAAAACTAATACTTTTATTTGATGGGAAGAATTCTCTGCATCTGCTCAGCGGAGGGGGACTGAGTAAGATGGCCAAAAATCACAGCCGTAAGTGGTAGCGTTTTATCTAAAATCAATATACAGTGCAAACAGGAAGTAAGTGCATTTACAGTAGTGCCTTTTAACTTCAAGCCAAAGCACCTGCCACCATTTGCAGTAAGGTAGTGCATTTCAACTTCATGCCACCATTTGCAGGAAGTGGTGCCTTTCAACTTCAAGCCAATGCACCCATGCCACCATTTGCAGTAAGTAATGCATTTTAACTTCAAGCCAAAGCTCTCAAGCCACAGCTCTCAAGCCACCATCTGCAGTAAGTAGTGCCTTTCAACTTCAAGCCACACCCAAGCCATCATTTGCAGTAAGTAGTGCCTTTCAACTTCAAGTCAAAGCTCCCAAGCCACCAGGTGCACTAAGTAGTGCCTTTCATCTTCAAGCCAAAGCAACCAAGCCACCATCCGCAGTAATAGTGCCTTTCAACTTCAAGTCAAAGCTCCCAAGCCACCATTTGCAGTAAGTAGTGCCTTTTACCTTCATGCCACCATTTGCAGTAATAGTGCCTTTCAACTTCAAGCCATTTCACCCAAGCCACCATTTACAGTAAGTACTGCCTTTCAACTGCAAGCCAAAGCACCCGCCCCCATTTGCAGTAAGTAGTGCCTTTCAACTTCATGCCATCATTTGCAGTAAGTAGTGCCTTTCAACTTCAAGCCAATGCACCCACGCCCCCCATTAACAGTAAGTAGTGCCTTTCAACTTCAAGCCACACCCAAGCCATCATTTGCAGGAAGTAGTGCCTTTCAACTTCAAGTCAAAGCTCCCAAGCCACCATTTGCAGTAATAATGCCTTTCAACTTCAAGCTAAAGCAACCAATCCACCATTTGCAGTAAGTGGTGTCTTTCAACTTCATGCCACCATTTGCAGTAAGTAGTGCTTTTCAACTTAATGCTAAAGCACCCAAGCTACAATTTGTAGTAAGTAGTACCTTTCAACTTCAAGCCACAAATTTGCAGTAAGTAGTGCCTTTCAACTTCTAGCCAAAGCAACCAATCCACCATTTGCAGTAAGTGGTGCCTTTCAACTTCATAGAAACATAGAAACATAGAAATTAGGTGCAGGAGTAGGCGATTCGGCCCTTCGAGCCTGCACCGCCATTTAATATGATCATGGCTGATCATCCAACTCAGTATCCCGTACCTGCCTTCTCTCCATACCCTCTGATCCCCTTGGCCACAAGGGCCACATCTAACTCCCTCTTAAATATAGCCAATGAACTGGCCTCAACTACCCTCTGTGGCAGAGAGTTCCAGAGATTCACCACTCTCTGTGTGAAAAAAGTTCTCCTCATCTCGGTTTTAAAGGATTTCCCCCTTATCCTTAAGCTGCGACCCCTTGTCCTGGACTTCCCCAACATCGGGAACAATCTTCCTGCATCTAGCCTGTCCAACCAACTTCATGCCACCATTTGCAGTAAGTGGTGTCTTTCAACTTCAAGCCATACCCAAGCCACCATTTGCAGTAAGTAGTGCCTTTCAACTTGAAGCCAAAGCAACCAAGCCACCATTTGCAGTAATAGTGCCTTTCAACTTCAAGCCAAAGCTCCCAAGCCACCATTTGCAGTAGTGCCTTTCAAATTCATGCCAAAGCACCCAAGCTACAATTTGTAGTAAGTAGTACCTTTCAACTTCAAGCCACAATTTGCGCTTTCTTGAGGGCTAGTATGAATCATTTTAGAACCAATAGACATTTCTTTTGCAAGCTTTAGAACCAATAGAGACACTTTTTGCAAGCTTTAGAACCAATAGACATTTTTGCAAGCTTTAGAACCAATAGACATTTTTTGCAAGCTTTAGAACCAATAGACATTTTTTTTTGCAAGCTTTAGAACCAATAAACATTTTTTTGCAAGCTTTAGAACCAATAGACATTTTTTGCAAGCTTTAGAACCAATAGACATTTTTGTGCACGCTTTAGAACCAATAGACATTTTTTTTGCAAGCTTTAGAACCAATAGAACCAATAGACATTTTTTTGCAAGCTTTACATTTTTTTTGCAAGCTTTAGAACCAATATACATTTTTTTGCAAGCTTTAGAACCAATAGACATTTTTTTTGCAAGCTTTAGAACCAATAGACTTTTTTTTTGCAAGCTTTAGAACCAATAGAGATTTTTTGCAAGCTTTAGAACCAATAGACATTTTTTGCAAGCTTTTTAGAGACATTTATTGCAAGCTTTAGAACCAATAGACATTTTTTGCAAGCTTTAGAACCAATAGACACATTGTGCAAGCATTAGAAGAACCACTATTGCAAGCTTTAGAACCAATAGACATTTTTCGCAAGCTTTAGAACCAATAGACACTTTTTTGCAAGCTTTAGAACCAATAGACACATTCTGCAAGCATTTTAGAACCACTAAGGGCACTTACATTTGAGTAGACATGTGTTCAGTGTTATTCACAGCTCAGAGAAATGTGACCATCTGCCTTCCTCCATCTTGAAGAGACTGTGTGGCACACCACTTCCTGGTTTTTATCGTTCCTCCCCCCTGCCGCCAGCGGGGGCAGCAGAGAGAATGGGGAATTTTGTAAAAACATTAATTTCTCTGACATTTTTAATCAACGGGAAAAATCCTCGGCACACATGCGGCGGAGGGGGCTCTGAGCGAGGTGGCCAAAAATGACGGCCGTATGTGGCGGCGTTGTCTCGGAAATTGCAGCACAGTTGGCCAAAACTGGTCAAGAACAGACTTTTAGTAATATAGATAACAAAAACACACAATAAACACAAATTAACACCCACCACAGTGAGTTCACCAGGCACCTCCTCACTGTGATGGAGGCAAAGGTCTTAAAGTCTCTGTCTCTTCCCTCCTTGTTCTCCCTCTGCGCTGAGGTGATCCAGGCTTCCGTTGTTGTGACCCCGCTGGATAATGGTGAGTCAGTCCCGCGGCTCAACCGAGCTCCGCGAATGGGCCGGTTCATGCTCCGTGGCCCGGGATGGTCGAAGCTGCCGAAGCTGCCGCCCTCCAGTCCATCGGACGCAGCTGTAGTTGCGGGAGCTCCAGAAAAACAGGATTCCAACCTGTGACCTGCAAGCTCCCGACGATGTCGTCCACTGGGCCCGCGTCTGAGCCCCGAATTCAGGTCGCCGCCACCGGAACGCCGCTGCAGCACCGAAGCCCCGAAGCTGGGCCACTGGCACCAGAACGCCACCACAGCCCGAAGTCGGCCAGCCTCGCGTTGGTAGGTCCTGGCGGGCACTGCCCCCAGGAGGTCGGTCGCAGTTGGAGTCCGCCAGCTCCGCCATTAGGCCTCAGCGCAGACGGAGACAGAGAAGGGGGATACAGCAAGAAAAAGTTGCATTCCCCCAAAGGAAGAGACAAAAACATGTTTCACCCCCCCCCCCCCCACACACACACACACACACATACACACAACCTAATAAACTAAAATTTAACTAAAACAGGACAAAAAAAACCAGACAGACTGCAGGCGAGCCGCAGCTGTCAGGCAGCGCCGCCACTTCAAGTTCGCACTGACCAGCGATCCCCGCACATTAGCACTATCAGACACACTAGGGACAATTTACACATACGCCAGGCCAACTCACCTACATACCTGTACGTCTTTGGAGTGTAGGAGGAAACCAAAGATCTCGGAGAAAACCCATGTGGTCATGGGAGGAGCATACAAACTCCGTACAGACACCACCCGTAGTTGGGATTGAAGCCGGGTATCTGGGTCTCCGAAATGGGACAAGACCGTCCAGTTATTCTAATGCATAACCATGTAAAAGGAATTATTTAAAATGAGTTATCCTTCTTGGATTAACCACATTGATGAAACAGACAAGAAAGCACACCAATGCCTCTGGTACCTTGGAGACTGAGGAAATTTGACAAGTCTCCAATGATTCTTGCAAACTTCTGAAGGACGGTGCACCATGGAAAGCATACTGTTGGGTTACATCACAACTTGGTTGGGAACAGCTATGCCCAAGACCACAAGAAATTGCTGAGAGCTGTGGACGTAGCCCAGTCCATCACAGAACAACCTATCTAGCATTAACTGCATCTACACGTTGCCTCTGAAAAGCATAATCAAAGACTTGTTCCACCCTGGTCATTCCTCCTTCTCCCTGTTCCCATCTGGCAGAAGGTACAGAAAGCGTGCACCATTATGCTAAGGAACAGTTTCTTCCCCTCTTTTATCAGGCTTCTGAATGGTCCTTCCAAAAGCTTAGGTCTGGTCAATTCACCTCTACCCCATTAGACTTTGTCGATAGAACCGATGCACTACAATAATGAGGACTATATTCTGCACTCTGTATCTTCCCCTTTGCTCTATCTATTGTGCTTGAGTTTGATTTGCTTGTATTTATGTATAATAGCAACTGATCTGATTGGATAGAATGCAAAACAAAGCTTTTCACTGTACCTTAGTACACATGACAATAATAAAGCTAAACTGAACCTTGAATGCAGATCCCTTCAACCTACTATAATTAAAGAGCTTCGAAGACCTGAAATGTTGCTGATGGTGGAAACCCTGATTCAACAGTGTGACCTGGACATTTTAGTTAAAGAATGGACATGTAGAAAGACTATTTTACACATTCAGATTCATCAGGCATATGAGAAATTTGTCTTAGCAAGAGAGGCTAAGCAATTTGGTTGTGTATTCCTTGAAGGTTAGAAGGATGAGGTGACCTCATTCAAATGTGTAAGAGCCAACATGAAATGACATTGGGGGGAGTGAATAAATGGAAGGGAAGGGAACGGAAGAAATGAATGCCTGTTGTTACACCCTTCTTATCGGTTCCTGCTCCTCCTCGCTCCTCCTCTGCGAATCACTCTTTGCATTCCTCTCACACTTTCTATGGCGTTGAGGTCCAGCCTCAGAAATGTCACTGCCTGATAAATGGCTGGCCTGGTAGTGAGCTGCTGATTTAATAGTGTAGAAGAGAACAATCGCAGCATGTGTGGCCAGTGAAATGTTGGTGAACCACCCGTTCACCTGACTTCATCTCAACTAATCAACTGACCCTTTTATTCCTTCCTTTCCCTTGCGCATACACGGCTTCTTCTTAAATTTACACATACTGTTGTCTTCTTGTTGTAGCAGGTTCTGCATCCCTGCATCCCTGTGGGTGAAGAATCTAAAGATTTCCACAGAAAATGCATTGATTTATACATTTTCTTGCAAAAAATGGCAATTATAAAATGAAATGCCTGAGCAACAGGAACAGTAGGATTTTTCTAGATTATTTTCTGAATGCTTATCTGTGATATTTAATGTCAAAATTGATGTTCTTCGTAGGAACCAGGTAATGTAATGAAAAAAATATACTTCTGTAAGATAAATTTGGTTTAATCACACTTGGTTTCAAGAATCAAGTCAAGAGTGTATTATTGTCATGTCCCAGATAGAACAATGTAATGCTTACTTGCAGCAGAACAACAGAATATGTAAACATAGTACACTGTAAACAATATAATAAATGACAAAACAGTTTAGTGTGTGTATTTATACACCCGTATACGTACGCATAACAAACAATAATAATGCAATAATAACAATAAGACTCTATGTAAATTACAGCTAATTTATTATTTTTGAATTTCCCAGTGAATAAACGATTTGATAAAGTGCTTAAAATGTAAATGTAAATAATAAAATGTAAATAAGATCAAAAACACGATCCCGAAAATTCATGGCACAGACTAAAGGTATCCCACACTGCTGGCAACAACCATTATGGTAGGATAATAAAGAAAATGTGAGAAGGCATGCAAATAATATTTAGACACTACGAACTGAGTCTGAGTTTAGTTTATTGTCACGTGTACCAAGGTACAGTGAAAAGCTTTTGTTGCATGCAAACCGGTCAGCGGAAAGACAATACATGATTACAATCGAGCCTGCAGATGCTGGTTTACAAAGTGCTGGAGTAACTCAGCGGGTCAGGCAGCATTCCTGTAAAGCATGGTTAGGTTAGGTGATGTGTCGGATCAGGACCCTTTCTTCAAATAATATTTCTTCAGATAAATGACTGAAGAATCTTTGGAGAACAGCGTCTATATGAAGGCATAACTACAATTTGATTGTACTTTTTATACTTTTGCATTATACACAAAATAATGCAATATATGTCAATGTCACATTAGAACAGCAGAATATTTCATAGTGCCAATTCATCTCTGACAAATGTCAAAAGGCAAAAATAATTTATTTAATCTCTCATTGTTCATAATTTTGAAAACATCTATTAGATCTCCACCTACATCCTTGAAAATTTCTGCTATTGTAAAAGAATAAACTGCTCAACTATCATCTGTCATTTTTATTGGTATGCAAATCATCTTTGAATATTTTAAACCACTCTGACATAATAGGGTGCCAGATGATGGTGATTTAACTGGAGTCTATTCAATTTTATGCACAAAGACGCAAGCCAAGAAACTGCAGCACTCGGTGCTGCTCTGTAAGTGCTACATGGTGGAAAAAAACATGTATTCAAAAAAATCTATTTATCTAAAGAAGATTGCACTGGCTGGTGGAGCTGCTGCCCCACAGTGCCAGAGATGCGGGTTCGATCCTAACCTTGGGTACTGTCTGGTGGAGTCTGTATGCTCACCCTGTGACCATGCACGTTTCAACCTTGGGCTCTGGTTTTCTCCCACATCTCAAAGGCGTGCAGGTTGGTAGGTTGAAATTACAGCATGGAAACAGACTCTTTGGCCCAGAGTCTATACTGACCATTGATCACCCGTTCACGCAAGTTCTATGTTATCCCACTTTTGCATCCACTCTCTACTCACTAGGGACAATTTACAGAGGGCAATTAGTAGGTATGTTGCAAAACTTACCTTCAGTGGCACTGCAGTTCTGCCACTGCCCGTGTGCGCGACTTTGGCGCCTTTGAGAGGGGGCGGGTTTAAAACGCGATTTTCTCTGGGCTGTTGAAATCGATGTTGTTCAGCCTACTTAGTTGCTGACGAAAAATCTCTGCGAAATTCATTCGCTGCAGGTATTTTTAATCTAAATTGGGTTATTTAATTGTTATAGTAGAGCCCCGACAACGGGACAGATCTCATGTAGGGGGCAAGGCAAGGTGGGTTGTTTATTTTTACATTAAAAAGAGCTTCTTAAGATCCCTTTATGCAAAATGTTATGTTGCGAGTAGCTGACTTGGCGTCCCATTCAATCCCGCAGTATCTATCATGCCGACATGGGGTACAAATCCACCGCAATGGCAGCGTTCTCAACCAGCGCGTTCCACAGAATCCCACTGGCAAGCTGATTTAATTGGCTATTAATTTACAGCAATTGAACACTAAATCCCTTCCATTTGGCCTGCAAATTAATGTCAAGAGATTTAAAAATCATGTTTTATTGTGAATTCTTGTGTGAATGTTCTTTGGACACTTAGGCTATTTAAAAATGTTAATCTTTCCTTAAGAAATGGATAGATGTTTAGATCTAGTAATTAAATTTTGGAATTAGCTACAATTGGGTAACTAATTAATTATATGCTTTAATTTCTGGTCATCCAAGTAAGATTGTTTTATATTTGTTTCAGAATGCTCCTATCTATAATAACTGAAAATGTCTTTCAGTTCTCTTAATTTTTAATAAAGTTATGGGCTTTAGACCGTCCTCAATCACAGCTTTCATGTTAAGTCAATGGAAAATCAATAGGGAACAAGATGCTAATTTCCGAGTATGAAAATGGCCATAACTTTTTTAATACTGAAGATATGAAAGTGAATTAGGTGTCAAATTAAACTTCTTTTTATGCTTTATCTGATGGGATAAATTGCAGACGTGATTTTTAAAATCTCAAAATGTTGTAACATTGCTACAATTAGAATCAAAGTGTTTACTAAATCATAGATCACAATGTAAACCAATTAGCCTTCTAATCATTAACATCAATTTAATACACTAATAATCAGCTGGAAGAGTCCACACAATCCATAACATTCCTTCACATGTTGCTCTGTAAATCCTCCTGTACAGATTATAAAACATCAATGAAACTTACAGCTAGAATATTTTGTTACTGCACTATCCCTGTGCATCACGATGAGTGGCTCATTGCTTGAATAATTATAGAAACATAGAAAATAGGTGCAGGAGTAGGCCATTCGGCCCTGCAAGCCAGCACTGATTGTCATTCAATATGATCATGGCTGATCATCCAAAATCAGTACCACGTTCCTGTTTTGTCCCCATATCCCTTGATTCTGTTAGACCTAAGAGCTAAATCTCTCCTAAATACATGCATTGAATTGGCCTCCACTGTCTTCTGTGACAGAGAATTCCACAGATTCACAACTCTCTGGCTGAAAAGGTTTTTCTATGTTTCTATGTTTCTATTGTTTAAAAGGGTTGCGTTTTGTGGTGTTTTGTGTGGTTTTATGGTGGTTTTATGGTGGTTTCACCCTGCTTGAAATGGTATGAAACTGCTCTTGAATTTGGTGGCCTTACACCCTGCATGAAATGGTATGGAATTGCACTTCAATTTGGTGGCCTTACACCATGGTTGAAGTGGTATGAAACTGCACTTGAATTTGGTGGCCTTACACCCTGCTTGAAGTGGTATGAAACTGCACTTGAATTTGGTGGCCTAGCACTCTGCTTGAAATGATAGGAAACTGCATTTGAATTTGGTTGTCTTGCACCCTGCTTGAAGTGACTGAGCTGCCCCCCCAATAATCAATTTTTCCCACAATGTCCTCACTAACCCTCTGCAAACCAGTCCCTTCAGCCCACAGCACCCATACTAGTGCTCCAGAGAGCCCCCCCCACTGGCCACCAATATTGGAATTGGTGGAGAGGTGGAATATTGCATTGGGGGACCAGCCCTCCCATGTAAACATGGGACCCAATGGGTCCCCCTTAGTCTAGTGTACATATAAAATTCTTCCTAATTCATCTTTAATATGAACTTTTCTGACAATTCCAATATCTGCCACTGCTATCTTTTAAAGTCCTTCTCTTAATCTTATGTCCAAAAAATATTTCATCTGTGTTTAAATCACGTATAGAAATGGGGAACGAGTGGAGATCGCTGTTGCACACCTCTACCCTCATAATACTAATCCAACTAATGGCCCTCATTATTTATTTTCTCTCCCCCAGCCAGCCTATTGTCCGTTTATCTCTGCTATGCAACAAATAATCAAATCCCGTGGCTCTTTAAATAATTTTGTCTTGCCACATATCTCACATGATATCTATCTTCTATCTATATTACTAAAAGTCTGTTCTTGACCGGTTTTGGCGATCTGTGCTGTGATTTCCGAGAGAACGCCGCCACCTACGGTCGTCATTTTTGGCCACCTCGCTCAGAGCCCCCCTCCGCCATATGTGTGCTGAGGATTTTTCCAGTCGATGAAAAATGACATAGATATTAATGATTTTACAAAATTCCCCATTCTCTCTGCTGCCCCCGCTGGCGGCAGGGGGGATGGACTATAAAACCAGGAAGTGGTGTGCCTCAATTAGTCTGCAAGCTGGAGGAAGGCAGAGGGTCGTGTTTCTCTGAGCTGTGAATAACACTGAACACATGTCCACACAACTGTGAGTAAATACCCTTAATGTGGTTTGAAAATGAAAATATGGTTAAAGTAAAAAAGCACTGCCTGCAAATGGTTGTTTGGGGGGTTTGGGTTGAAATAAAAATGCACTCTCTCTCTCCCCCCCTCTCCTCCCCCCCTCTCCACTTCCCCCCCTCACTCTCTCCCCTCTTTTTCTCCCCCTCTTCCCCTCCATCCCCTCCCCCACCATCCCTCCCCTCCACACACCCTACCCCCCCCTTCCCCCCTCCCCCCCTCCCCCCCCTCCCCCTCCTCCCCTCCCCCTCCCCTCACCTCACCCCCCTCTCAGCACACCCCTCACTCCCCCCCCTCCCTCTCCTCTCTCTCCCCTCTCCTCTCCCTCTCCCCCTCTCCTCTCCCCCCCTCTCCTCCCTTCTCCCCTCCCCCCCCCCCCCCCCCCCCCCCCTCCCCCCCCCTCCCCCCCCCTCCCCTCCTCTCCCCCCCCTCCCCCCCCCCACCCCCCCCTCCCCCCCCCCCCCCCCCCCCCCCCCTCTCCCCCCCCCTCCCTCCCTCCCCCCCCCCCCCCCTCCCCTCCACACACACCCCTACCCCCTTTCCTCCACCCTTCCTGCTCCCCACCTCTCCCCCTACCCTCACCCTCTCTCCCCCCCCTCCCCTCCCCCCTCCCCTCACCTCTCCCCCCACTCTCCCCCTCACTCTCTCTCTCCTCCTCCCCTCCACCCCCACCTTTCCCCTCTCACCCACCCTTCCTCTTCTCCTCCTCGCCACCCCTCTCTCCCTCTTGCCCCTCTCTCTGTGTCTTTGCCCCTTCTCTCTCTGCCCTCGCTCTCCTCTGCCCCCCCCCCCCCCCCCCCCCCCCCCCCCCCCCCCCCCCCCTCTCTAGATGTGACTGCAAGTTGGGGAACTATGCGTCAGTAGATAGGGTGGTTATGGGGTAAAAGGAGCAAATTAATAATATTAATATAATATCAAGGGGGGTAATTAGCGTGAGTGCGGGGGTGGGGGATAGTTAGTGTGTGTGACGATGCATGCCGCCCCCCCCCCCCCCCCCCCCCACAACCGCACGTTGGGGGAACAGACCCAACGGGTCTGCACTTGGTCTAGTATTATATATTCCCTTCATCTTCTGAATTACATGGGGTTAGCTGCACATAAACAAATCATTTAGTCAAGTAGGCTCTTCATAAGATTTGTGCTTCACGCAAGCCTCCTCCCAACCTCCTTCACTTAGCCCTATAAGTATATTCCTCTCCTCCTTGCTCCCTTAAAGTATGTTCTCAACTGGCTTCCCTTTAAATTTATCCCTGATGTCAGAATATTGGCTTTCACGAGGTCATGTGTTGACAAACAACTGACATGGCGAGAATCCAGAAGCAGATGATTCGATATCAATCAGCACCAACATTCTTTTCTCACTGAATCAACTGAGATCACATTTGAACTGAAGCTTTGAAGAAATAAATAGCAAGCACTGATAATGCGTGTGCCAGTCTCGCAACTCTTTCATTGCATACTAATATAAATGACTGAGTTGAATGTAATTTCTGCTAGTTATATATTGCCTGGGTTAAATAAACAAAGTGGTGGAATTGTCTTCTTTATTTTTTAGCTAATCAGTGGATGAGTTTCATCACCAGGTCAATTAAATATTAAGAAGAAATAAGCAATTTGGAGTGAAGAAGAGTCTCGACACGAAACGTGACCCATTGCTTCTCTCCAGAGATGCTGCCTGTCCTGTTGAGTTACTCTTTTTGTGTCTATCTTAAGCATTTTCTCATCTTGTCCTATCCCAGGGATGCACATAGTAGGACATGCATTGTACACCGGGGCAGTACAGTGGCGCATCGGTCGAGTTCCTGCTTACAGCTCTTGCAGCGCCGGAGACCCGGGTACGATCCTGACTACGGGTATTGTCTGTACAGAGTTTGTATATTCTCACCGTGACCGTGTGGGGTTTCTCCAAGATCTTCGGTTTCCTCCCACACTCCAAAGACGTACAGGTTTGCAGGTTAATTGGCTTGGTATATGTGCGTGGATCGCTGGTGAGAATGGACTCTGTGGACTGAAAGGCATGTTTCCGCAATGTATCTCTAAACTAAACTAAACCTTTGTAACATAAGTGCCTGATGAGACATTATGAATCTTAATTAGTGATAAATATATTGCTTCTTTGTTTTTGAATATCATCTTTCACGTTCCCTCCCAGAATCTTTGAACTATCTCAATAGCTGGAGACTTAGCTTATTTTCCATTGAGAGTCTGGAGAGGCATTACAACTTAATAACCAGAGGCTCTTTATGGATGCTGCTTACTAAGGCAATTAACAGAGGCACAGTACTAATAGAACTGCCTTTATTAAAGCCCATAAACTGCAACTTGAAGCAGTGTGTATCAAATATATCAAATGTCATCCCACATCTTGAACTCGCATAAAGTGCAACCACACACTTGGCAAACACTTGCCTGCAGTTCTTCGAGTACTGTAGTCCATGCTTGTCCAATGTAGTAAAATAAAAGCATTGGTGTTTTTTTTTTATCTCCTGAGCTTGTAGTAAACAACTTGAAGCCCAAGTGCGTAATAACAATTTAGTGAGTCTGTTTCTTAAATGGCACAAAAGCAAGGTAAAGTCTGGACTTTTAGAACTCTTATGTTAGATTTTGGCATAATTTATTTTTCAAGTACTTATGTTTAATTCAGGCGAATCAGTGTTTTCTCAGTAGGAGGCCGAATTTAAGCAACTCCATACTGGCAGCTCCATCAGGAATCACAGTTCATGGGTCCAGTTTTGAGGTGCCTTATCTGTTCTGAGCTGTTTTCATTACACATGCCACTATGCAATTGAGTTCATACTAATTGTGTGATGGTCACTCTCTTGAATGCTGGGTGGATGCCTGCTCGAAGGGCCGAATGGCCTACTCCTGCATCTATTGTCTATTGTCTGTGATAGTTTTGTATAGGACAGGTTAAGTAGGATTTTCTTGCATTTTGGTTGATTCATTACTTGCCCCTGGTCTACGTTGGCATCTCTATCCTTTTCCAAATATCTAGTCCCTTCAGCTACCAAGGTGCTTATGGTGTGGAATTTGATGAAAGATGTTTGGAGGACATCTTGCCCCTGTTTCTCTCAGTGCTTCATCCATGTGTTAAATCATGAGAGGAATAGACTGGATGGATGCACAGTCACTTGCCCAGAGTAGGGGTATTGTGAAACAGAGGAAATAGGTGTAAGGTGAGGGGAGAAATATCTAATAGGAACCTGGGGGGGGGGGGGGGGGGTCACCTTTTCACGCAAAGGATGGTGGGTGTATGGAACGAGCTGCCAGAGGAAGTCTTTGAGGCAGCTACTATCGCATGTTTAAGAAACATTTCGACAGGTACATGGATAGGACTAATTTGGAGGCATATAAGGCCATATGTAGGCAGGTGTGACTAATGTAGAAGGGGTGTGTTGGTCGGTGTGAGCAAGTTGGGCCAAAGGACCCGTTTCCACGCTATGTGACTATGACATTTGGTAGTCAACATATGCTAATTCATCAAATGGAACTAGGTAGGAATCAGAAAATTTCCTTGCCTATGCCTGACCAGTTGCAATGAATTTTTGTAGGCTCTGGACACTACAGCGAGGATATGAAGGCTCTCAGGTTTGTGTCCCATCCTGACTGCAGAATACTTGTATATGCCGATGAATGCCCTGTCCCACCAGCCGGCAAGACAAGGGTCCATGGGTTATCACGTGTATCAAGGTGCAGTGAAATACTGTTTTTGCCAACAGATCAGCATCCCCTCGTTGGTACAGAATGTACAGAACAGCCCACTGAGACCTTATGCAAGAGGCATCATTTTGGTGCCATTTCACAGTCCCAGACCACAAAGTCCCATTGCAGCCGTCGCCTCCATTCTGGTAGTCCTTCGAAACGTCGTCCCGCTCCTTGCCCAGCCATCTTCAGCCCTTGTTTGCCAATGGATGCCTCCCGCAGCTGACCTTGAGGCCTGGCGGAAGGTAAGACTCCCACCGATTCCTCTTACCGGGCTTTTTATCCATCGTCTTCCACCATAACCGCCGACTCTCTCCGCTTCCTCTCCAATTGCTGTTTTTCAGGGTTGAGCATGGACCGGGCTTGCTGGGCGGTTTCTCTGTTCCGAGGCGGGTGTGTTAGCCTTGCTATTTGAGGCCATGGCACATCGGGACCTTGTCAGAGATGGTGATGGAATATTCTGGTACATCAGCTGCATTATAATCCCGCACATATTAAAGTTGCTGGTCTTCGCCAATTTTGGAATGCAACTAAAATTTTGAAAATAACTTTGCGGCATTGTATTCAATGCCAGGTGCATGGACTCTCCTGCAGTTCGGTAAAAGTAAGTAGCGGAGTAAACCACAAAAATAAAACAAAATGATGGAAACGCTCAACAGATTAAGCGGTAAGTGTATAAAATAGAAATGTAATGTTTCAACTCAATAGCCCTCCATTAAAACTGGGAAAGCGAGAAAAAAACACATTTGTTCTAAGTGGGGAAGGATGCTTAGGATAAAGAGCCTATCATAGGATGAGATAGACACAAAAAGCTGGAGTAACTCAGCGGGTCAAGCAGCATCTCTGAAGAGAAGGAATAGGTGATGTTTCAGTTCGAGACCCTTCTTCAGACTGAGTCAGGAAAGAGGCAAACTAGAGCTATGAAAGGGTCAGTCTGAAGAAGGCTTCGACTAGAAACTCACCTATTCCTTTTCTCCAGAGATGCTGCCTGACCTGCTGAGTTACTCCAGCTTTTAGTGTTTATGTTCGGTTTAAACCAGTATTTGCAGTTCCTTCCTTCACATTCTGTCATAGGATTAGGCCAGGCTTGCTATGAAGATGAGTTGCTGAGGCCCTTGCATCACTAGGTTTAAGGGGGCTAGTTCAGAGGGCGATAAAAAAACAAAGCAGCAAAAATTCTGTTGAATTGCAGGGCTTGTGTTGCAATAGCCAGAGGCCTGTTAGGAGCCGGCAACATTGCTGTGGGCCTCGAGTTACATATAAGTTAAAACAGCCAGGAAACCAGTTTTCCTTCCATAGCCTTGATCTTTATTTACCATTATCGGGTTTAATTGAAAAGTAGAGCAATTCAAGGAATATGAGCACTGTTCCTGATCTGAATGAGGGACAACCAACTAGCATTAATATTTATGACTATATTCAAGCAGTACTGATTAAATAACCGTGACATCATTATATTGATATTTTAATCACAATTTAAGGCGTTGAAATGATAATCTGTGCAAACATCTTTTGCTTAATTTGAGAGAGACTGATTTCCCAGAGAATTTAAATTGTGGCAATTCCAAATTCTGTCAGACCATTTCCATGTAAAAATAGATGATGTGAAATTCTGTGTAGACCATCTCCCAACAGACCAGCATTCAGTTTGGATCTAAAGTATTGATATTTGGTGAGCTACATTGAAGTAGTATTCTCTATTACTTGAGTCTACTTGAAGGATCAAAGTAATTCTGAATAACCCCGTAATAATAGGAACAACTGCCATTATCCATATATCAAATGTCAAAAATAGATATGGAGTATTGGATTACTGATGGAGCTTGCTACGAGCAGTTTGATCTAAGCACTTAAAAGACCAGAAACAATGACTTCAGTGCCATGGTTATGTTTTACGAATCACTTATTAGACATTTGCCGCTCAGCTCTTTGACACACATTTTCTTGTTATCAATTTCGTGGAATTTAAGACCTAGAATAAATTTAACTAATCCAATTAAACAAGTATTTTATATAGATATAAACAGTCCAGGCCTTAACAAGTTATAATTGTTAAAATAAGCTTAGTTTATGTCTCATATTGACCAATGGACATAGGTGACGGTATTGAATATGAATAATCTTTACTTGATGGATGAATATTGCATTTTGTGAAATAATTGTAAATCATTTTTATTATTTTTCTATGCGTGGTGGCACGGTGGCGCTGTGTATGGTTGCTGCCTTACAGCGCCAGAGACCCGGGCTCTTGTCTGTACAGAGTTTATACATTCTCCCCATGACCTGCGTGAGTTTTCTCCAGGATCGCTGGTTTCCTCCCACACTCCAAAGACCTAAAGGTTTGTAGTCTAATTGGCTTGGTATAATTGTAAGTTGGCCCTAGCGTGTGTATAGGATAGTGTTAGTGTACGGGAATCACTGGTTGGTGCGGACTCGGTGGGCCAAAGGGCCTGCTTCTATGTGTAAATCCAAACTAAACTAAACTAAACTAAATTTGAATTGGTAGATTAATTGAAATAAGCAAATTGGATGAAATAATTAATTGTAGAATTAGACACTTAACAGGGATGCCAACATTGGGTGAGAATTGAGAGTGAGAAATTGCGAGGGAGGGTGTGGGAGGGGGTGTTCCCCCTCCCATAGTAGGGTCCAGAGGCAGCAGCAACTCACCCGGTCCGCTCCTGGCTCTGGGCCGGGGTTAAAACTCCATGGGGTGTGGACAGAGCGGTCGACGGACATAGAGCCGCCGGAGGTGAGGGTGGGAGGTGTGTGCCGTGCCTCGGGGGGAAGGGGGATGGGGGTTGGTGCTGGTAGTTTGATAGCCCTGCTTTAAACCAATCCCCTCTAGTGCTTGAATCACATATCCTGGGAAAAAGACTATGCATTCACCTGATATTCCCCTCATGGTTTTTACTCACCTATCAAACAACTTTCAGCACCCGCAGATATTTGAGCGTGAGAAATTTGGTGATCAGCGTGAGAGCATGAGAATTTTGTGAAATGCGTGAGTCTCACACTCAATGCGTGAGATTTGGCAGGCCTGCTAATGCAAACATTTTATGCAAGTTCCAATTGTTTGGACAAAAATCACTTATTACTGCTTGTTCAAGTTCAAGTGAGTTTATTGTCATGTGTCCCTATATAGGACAATTAAATTCTTGCTTTTTCAGCACACAGAACATAGAAGGCATTTACTACAAAACAGATAAGTGTGTCCATATACCATAATATAAATATATACACACATGAATAAATAAACTGATAAAGTGCAAATAACAGAAAGTGGTTATTAATAATCAGAGTTTTGTCCGAGCCAGGTTTAATAGCCTGATGGCTGTGGGGAAGTAGCTATTCCTGAACCTGGTTGTTGCAGTCTTCAGGCTCCTGTACCTTCTACCTGAAGGTAGCAGGGAGATGAGTGTGTGGCCAGGATGGTGTGGGTCTTTGATGATGCTGCCAGCCTTTTTGAGGCAGCGACTGCGATAAATCCCCTCGATGGAAGGATGGTCAGAGCCGATGATGGACTGGGCAGTGTTTACTACTTTTTGTAGTGTTTTCCTCTCCAGGGCGCTCAAATTGCCGAACCAAGTCACGATGCAACTGATCAGCATGCTCTCTACTGTACACCTGTAGAAGTTAGAGAGAGTCTTCCTTGACAATCCGACTCTCCGTAATCTTCTCAGGAAGTAAAGGCGCTGATGAGCTTTCTTGATAATTGCATCAGAGTTCTCGGACCAGGAAAGATCTTCAGAGATGTGCACGCCCAGGAATTTGAAGTTCTTGACCCTTTCAACCATCGACCCGTTGATATAAATGGGGCTATGGGTCCCCCTCCTACTCCTTCCAAAGTCCACAATCAGTTCCTTGGTTTTGCTGGTTGAGGGCCAGGTTATTGTGCTGGCACCATATGGACAGTTGCTCGATCTCTTCTCTATACTCTGACTCATCCCCATCAGTGATACGCCCCACAACAGTGGTGTCGTCAGCGAACATGATGATGGAGTTCGCACTGTGATTGGCTACGCAGTCATGGGTATAGAGTGAGTACAGCAGGGGGCTGAGCATGCAGCCTTGAGGTGCTCCCGTGCTGATTGTTATCGAGGCTGACACATTTCCACCAATACGAACAGACTGTGGTCTGTGAATGAGGAAGTCGAGGATCCAATTGCAGAGGGATGGGCAGAGACCCAGTTCTACGAGTTTGGTAATTAGCTTGGAGGGGATGATTGTGTTAAATGCCGAGCTGTAATCGATGAATAACACCCTGACATATGAGTTTTTGTTGTCCAAGTGGTCCAGTGCGGAGTGGAGGGCCAGCGAGATCGCATCCACCATTGATCTGTTGTGGCGGTAAGCGAACTGCAGTGGGTCCAGGTTTTTGTCAAGGTAGGAGTTGATTTGCTCCATGATCAGCCTCTCAAAGCACTTCATCACCACCGGCATTAGTGCCACTGGTCGGTAGTCATTGAGGCACGTCACCTTGCTCTTCTTGGGCACTGGTATAATTGATGCCCTTTTAAAGCAGGTGGGGACCTCAGATCTCAGAAGTGAGAGGTTGAAAATGTCCGTAAAAACTCCAGCCAGTTGATCCGCACAGGTTTTTGGAACACGACCGGATATACCATCAGGTCCAGGTATTTTTCGGGGGTTCACCCCTCTGAAGGATTTCCTGACGTCGGCCTCTGTGACTGAGACTGAAATGGCATCACAGCGAATGGGGGCTCGGGAAGGCACATCAGTATTCTCCCTATCAAAGCGTGCGTAAAACGCATTGAGCTCGTCAGGGAGTGATGTTTCGCCGACATTCGAGCTGCCTCCTGGTTTTGCCTTGTAGGAGGTGATTGCATTCAGGCCCCGCCACAGCTGCCGAACATCTGTCTCATCCTCCAGTTTGGAGCAGAAGTCTCTCTTGCCCTTTTTGATGGCCTTACCAAGGTCGTATCTGGATTTCATGTAGGCCACTGTATCATTGGAAGTGAATGCCCTGTGTCTGGACTTCAGAAGAGTGCGGATCTCAAAGTTCATCCAAGGTTTCTGATTGTGAAACACTCGGAAGGTTTTTGTAGGGATGCAGTTCCTACTTTATAACAGTTAAGTTACTTTAAGACCATTTCAGAAATGATGGCACTCAACAAACAATCAACTAACAAATTAAAGCAAACTAAAAAAAAATAACGTTCCCTTTCCTGACTCGACCTCATGTACTTTAACGCTGTTAACAGAGCAAAGGGATATTAATCTCAAGAATCAAAATGGGGAAAGTGGGGGCAATTTTGCTTAAATGGTCTTTCTAAGCCCATTCAGATCTTCGTAGAGTCAGAGTTATACAACATGTACATGGCTGGCCCAGTTTGTCCATAATGATCAAGTTGGCATTCTGCGTACCCAGGGACTGGCTGCCGTTCCCAGATCAGCTCGCGTCCCAGGGACTGGCTGCAGTTCCCAGATCAGCTCGTGTCCCAGGGACTGGCTGCAGTTCTCAGGTCGGCTCGCCTGCCCCGATCCCGCGAAAACAAATTGAAAATAAAACGTGGTTTTTCGGGTTACGGGCTGGATTCAGCCCGTGTGCCATAGGTTGCCGAACCCTGGCCTAGATGTTTGGCCTCATTGTGGTCCTCCCCATGTTTTACAACCGATTCACCTGGTTAGTTGGTACTCCGGCTGCTTCATGTTGTCGGCGGCTGCACATCCAACCAAGAAAGAAGAGAAGAGAAGAGATGCAACGTCACTCACAGCCGCCAACTGACGCGCTTCCACAGACCACACAGATCGTTGTGATATGGTGCAAAATGACAAACTGTGCAGGGACTGAAGACAGCGTGAGAATTCTGTCATCAGCGTGAGAATCGGCTGAAATGCGTGACTCTCACGCTCAAAACGTGAGAGTTGGCAGCCCTGTCTAAGGCCAGGATGTGACAACAGACGCACAGGGAGACACATACACAAAGGAAGACACACACACACACACACACAGGGAGACAGACAGACACACACACATGGAGACACACACACATGGAGACACACACACATGGAGACACACACACACACACACACACACAAACAGAGAGACAGACACACACACACACACACACACATGGAGACAGGGACACAGACACACAGGGAGACAGACACACACACAGCCAGACACACGGAGACAGACACACACACACACACAGGGAGACAGACACACACACACAGGGAGACAGACAGACACACACACACACACAGGAGACAGACACACACACACACACACACAGGGACACACACACATGAGACACACGGAGACACACACACACACATAGGGAGACACACACACACACACACGGGGAGACACACACATAGGGCGGCACACACACATACAAGGACACACACACAGGGAAACAGACACACACACACCCAGGGAAACAGACACACACACACGGAGACAGACAGACACACACACACGGGGAGACACACACAGACAGGGATACACACACACACACACACACAGACACACACACAGAGAGACCCAGCCACACACACACAGGGAGACACACAGGGAGATACACACACGGAGACCCACAGACACACACACACACACACAGGGAGACACACACACGGGGAAACACACACACACACACACACGGAGACACACACAGGAAAACAGACACACACACACCCTTCCTTCCCCCCCTCCATCCTCCCCCTCCCTCTTTCCTCACCTTCCTCCCGCTTCCTCTTTCTCCTTCCCTTACTTCAATCCCCTTTCTACATTCCCTCCCCCGTCATTCTTTGCCTCCATCCCTCCCTTTTTTTCTTTCTCTCTCTCTTTCTTCCCTCCCTCTCTTTCCCCGGCCGCCCAATGGGGAGTCTGGCGGGCATGGTGTAGCGTGGATTGGCGGCGCTGGCGCTGCCGTGTGAGTTGAAGGGCAGGAGGGAGGGAGGGAGCGAGGTTGCCGCAACAGCCGGAAGCGCAGCGCTCGCAGACGCGCATAAAAGCGCTGACACCCGCTGCCCGGGACCGATGCGCTTCCCCAATCCATGCAGATCGCTGTCATGTGGCGCAAAGAGACAAACTGTGCAGCAAAGATCCTATAGCTCCGCTATAGCTCCGCTATAGGATCTTTGTTGTGCAGGGACTGAAGACAGCGTGAGAATTCTGTCTTCAGCGTGAGGGCGTGAGAATTGGCTGAAATGCGTGTGTCACGCTCAAAGCGTGAGAGTCGGTAGCCCTGCACTTAATTTGAGCTATCACATTGAGGTCCATTTAAATGAGTAACCAAAACACAAAGTACTGTAGACACTTAGCAGGTCAGACAGTATTTAATATTAACATTTCAGGGTGAAGAAAAGATGTAGGGTCTTTGACTTGAAAACAAAACTCTGTATCTCTTTTTTACAAATGCTGCATGGTTTGCTGAATATTTCCAGACTTGTCTCTTTTTATTAAAGGAGTCACCACATTGACTGTAACTATGGCTGTGACCATGAAACTTGTTTTAGTTGGTTACTTGACTGTAAACAGTCAGTTTACTTGGGAGGAAGATTTTTCTCAAATTTAACAGTATATTTTCACTCATGCATGAATAACAGGGACATGCCTATGAAGAATTTAAACAGAGGCAATATTATGTGGAAAGGATATGAATGGGGAAAAAAATAGAACCAGCAGAAAGTCTATACAGAAAATTTAACATCTTGATTAACCAAGTAAATTGCAGTTTATCATTTTAAGTTTCTTTGATTCGTTAAAATATTTCTGCAGTTTCAGTGGGCATGGGACAGAACAAAACAACTCAGTTTGGCAGAAAATGTAAAAGTTCCAAATAGTCATATGATGGTGGGTGTGGGAGTCATAAAATATCATCATGGGGTTGCCGTGTTTTGAGTTTGTGGTTAAAGCATTATTGTCAGAAGCCCTTACTTGTCCAATTAAATAAAAAATAACAAGCATTTAATATCGTTGAATCTTCTTGGAATGTCTAATTTAGCTGTGTTTATCTGCCTCAGTTGGCAGTTGAAACAAAAATGAATTAAATTCTGAATCTGTGATCTCACGTTTTAGAAAGACATATACAGACTCTATTGCCTTTCTTTATTTCACTTTTTAGTTGCATTCAGTTTAGCTAAGCGATACAGTGCTGAAACAGGCTCTTCGGCCCATTGAATCCATGCAGACCATCCCTGTCCTACACCCTAGGGACAATTTACAATTGTTTTACCAAAGCCAATTAACCTACAAACCTGGACGCCTATATTAGGAAAGTGGGAGGAAACTGGAGCACCCGGGGAAAACCCACGCAGTCACAGTGAGAGCATACAAACTCTGCACAGACAGTACCCGTAGCCAGGATCGAACCCGGGTCTTTGGTGGGTGTAAGGAGACAAATCTAACTTTACTTATTATTTAAAACATGAAAAACGTATAAAACATTTATTATTTTTTAACATATAAAACATTTATTATTTTGACTGCAAAGACAAGAGAACATCCATTCAAAGACATATTTTTGAATTATTTCAAGTCTGGAAATATTACAGAATTTAATAGCCCTTCGCTTCTGTCCATTAATAGTCCTATTCAGTTTGGCTGAGCAGGGTATGTATCAGAGGTATCATGACATTCTTGGATCATTCCCATGTTACACAGAAAAAAAATATTTAATGATACCATTAAAGAATCAAGATTCTGTATGTACTTCCTCAGACTGACTGCAAAGTTCAAAATAAATAAATTCAATATTATTACCAAAAAAAAGTTGCTAGAGCTTGGCTCCCTGTACTTTGTTTAGTTTGAGAATTTATATCTGAGAGCCACTGTAAATTGACACGGCCCTACAGGAAAACACAATCCAGAAATTTGGGCGACCCCGATGTTAGATAGGCAGTCCAGGCCAGATTCTCATTGTTACTGATCTCTGAGCTGTACTTACTATGGTTTATGCAGAAGAACATATAAATCTGGGTCCACATTATTACCAGTAGGTCAGCTGAGCTTTGACAGTTGGCATGACCGAGAGATAAGCTTTTCAAGAAAGGAGAGCAGTGGAGGTCACTAGTATAGGCTTTGACTAAATTGAAAAAAAAAAGAATTTCTTACTGCATGTAGAAGTTAGTACTTTTTAAAAACGTATCTTTTTGGCGGTGGCCTGTGTGGGTCTGTACTAGGACTGTAGATTTTTGTAGGCAGTATGTAGACTAGGCTTCTGTGACAATTCTGGCCCTGCAGCCTTTCTTTCTTGGCAAATGTATCAAGTAGATATTGGCCTCAATCAATACTCATAAAAATGGCAAGTAATACACTTTGAAGCTCAGAATGTGCAGAGATTAGGAATGGGCCATATTTGAGGATTTGAAAGTCTAGCAGATGCCAACAGCAAAGCCAACTACATAAGTGATCCAAAAAGTTTGAATTGTTGATACCTAAATGCAGGCGATGTAACTGTACTGAGGAAGACAACTCACCATCTAACCAATCTCGATACATTTACACTCAGAGCAGCTGCATTACAATTCCCAATATTTGAAAGGAAGCTAAATGATTATTTTGAATTTAATTTTTCTCCTTGTGGAATTATGTGGATTATGTGGGAGAGGGGAGAAGAGGGAGTGACCGGGCTGAGACTGTTCCTTGATTGTGCTTGCGGCCTTGCCGAGGCAGAATGAAGTGTGGATGGAGTCTATGAAAGGGAGGTTGGTTTGCATGATGGCCTGGGCTACGTCCACCACTCTCTGCAATTTTTGACACCTACGTCAGACTCCTATTTATAGATTACAGCTCTAGTTTCAATACCATTATCCCAACCAAGCTCATTTCCAAACTCGTGAATCCTGCAGTCAGCACTCCCCTCTGCAACTACATCCTCGACTTCCTAACGAACAGATCACAATCAGTGAGAATAGGTGACAAATCGGCCTCTACGATAATCCTCATCACTGTTGACCCGCAAGGATGCATTCTCAGCCCCCTACTACCTACTATACTCTTTCTAGACTCACAACCATGGAGCCAAATACCAATCCAACTCAATTTACAAGTTTGCAGATGACACCAGCAAAGTGAGCCGGATATCAAAGACTTAGGAAGCTTGGCATGTGCCCAACAGCCCTCACCAACTCCTACAGATGCGCTGTTGAATCATAATCATAATAAGTCGCAGCGTGGACATAGGCACTTCGACACAACTTGCCCAACCTACACTAGTCCCACCCTGCTGCGTTTGACCCATATCCCTTTAAATCTATCCTATCCATGTACATGTCCAAATGTTTCTTAAACATTGCAATAGTACCTGCCTCAACGACCTCAATTTGTGTGTAAAAAGGTTACCCTCAGGTTCCTATTAAATCTTTCCCCCCTCACCTTAAACCTATGCCTTCTGGTTCTCATTTCCCCTACTCTGGGCGAAAGACGTGCGCTTACCAAATCTATTCCTCTCCTGATTTTGTACACCTCTAAAAGGTCACCCCTCATCCTCCTGCGCTCCAAGGAATAAAGGCCTAGCCTAACCTGCTCAACCTCTCCCTATCAGACCTTCAGGCCTTGGAGACCAGTCTCACCCCAGTCGCTCCTCTTCTCCCTCTCCCATCAGGCAAGAGGTACAAAAGCTTGACAATGCATACCTCCAGATTCATGGGCGGTTTCTCCCTAGCTGTTATAATGCAACTGAACTGTCGTCTCACCAGCTAGAGTGCAGTTCTGACCTCCCATCAACTTCATAGGAGATATTTGAGCTATCTTTAATTGGACTTCATTAGACTTTATCGTGCATTAAATGTTGTTCCCGTTGTCCCTTATCTACACACTGTGGATGGCTTTATTGTAATCATGTGAGATCTTCTTTGGCTGGATAGCACGCAACTGTATATTGGTACACATGACGATAATAAACAACACAAAACTACGATGGTGTTATCTGCGTACTTGTAGATTGAGTTGGATTGGTATTTGACTGCATAATCGTGAGTGGATAAGGAGTACAATGAGGGGGCAAAATGGGCATCATGGTCGGCATGGATAAGTTGGGCCTGGTTCTGTGCTGTATGACTCTAATGGCTGCCAGTGTGTCGCCAATGGGTGATGGAGATGATGTAAGGTTTGAAACTCAGTTTATTATCAAAGTGGCTGTATTTTAATTGAATGGGTACTCTGACCAAGTAGGGGTCAGATATATCATCCAACTAGTTTAACTTCATAAATTAAACATTATATTATGTAAATAACAGATCACATTAATGGCAATTCCTAGTACGTTTATTACAGAATAGTGCACTGTACACTTGTCTAATTGACAATGCACAAAGAAGAACCAGTTGGCATGTGGGAAGCAGCACAGAGAATGTCATATTCTCAGCAGAGTTCTTTCTTCCTACGCTATTAAACTTTCAAAGCTAACTACACTTTATAATTTGTATCAACAAAGCAAGTTTCCTCCAGGAAAATGATTTTGTTTTATGTTATAAATGCGGTCAACTGTCATGAAAAAAGAGCATTTAATTAGATATCTGTGTCATATTCTGGATTTGAGGAGAGAACCTTTGAAGACTTTGTAGCTGACGAGCAATTACTTCCTTCATCTTAAGCTGAGTAACAAAAAATAGTGCACAAAGTTTGCCTGATTATGAAATAATCTTTTTATTGTTATAGGGTTACAGCATCATGGAGTCACACAGCACGGAAACAGGCCCTTCAGTCAAACTCATCCATGCTGACCAAGGTGCCCCATCTAAGCTAGTCCCATGTTCCCGTGTTGGCCCATATCCCTCTAAACCTTTACAATGCATGTACCCGTCTAACTGTCTTTTAAATGCTTTTATAGTACCTGCCTCAGCAATCTCCTTCGGCAACTCATTTGTCGTGATATTGGCTGCCCCTTTGAGGCAGTGCCTACTATAGATCCCTTCGATGGTGGGGAGGTCAGTATCTATGATGGACCAGACATGCCCACCATTCTGTGTAGTCTCCATTCCTGGTCATTCGAGTTGCCATTTGTTAATGCAATTAAATGAAGGTGGGAGGTGTCTTAAAATAGAGAGGAAATATCCTTGCCAAGCAACTGGAATACCAAACGCACTGACCATCACACGGAGAACCAATCTGGTCCAGCATGGAACTGATGGCATTGCTGATGAGCTGCAACCTATTAAAATGTGCTGCCTTTGAAGATTAAAGAAAACCAAAGACAGTCTGAAGCTGAATTGGAAACCGAGAATGGGATCAGCAGAGAGAGCAAGAGGAGTAAAGAGATAATTTTTTCAATAAGCTTACATGGTGTAACTTGTTTAAATACTGGTGAAACTACGGAGCTATGAACCAGTACTATGGTGACATGCGATAAGCCACATGGACATGCAGGGATTGAGCGAAGAGGATCACCTACAGGCAGAGGACATTCATTTAACTTGGCATCATGGTCGGCAAAGACATTGTGGTACAAAGGACCTGTTCCTGTACTGAGTTGCTTTATGTTACAAGTGATTCTCTCAGTGGGTCCTTTCCTCTAACTTGAATATACAGACCCTCCCCAGGTTATGAGGACTACGTATAAACTCTACAGATCACGTTGAAAGTGTGACCATGGGGCAATATAGTTAAATAAAAACAAAGGCCAACAAGAGGTACATGTGGTCAAACAAAGGTGTTCAACTGAACCATTCAGTATTCTCTGCAAGATGTAATGATATTGCTATGAACCAAGTTACCACACGGCAGAAGAAGCCTGCAGCCCTACAGTGCCTGGGAAATCCATCACACCGATCTCCCTTGTGCGGGCTGTACATAAGATGTGATACGATCGACAAGACTTTATTCATCCCCAGAGGGAAATTGGTCTGTCATTGTCTGCTAACAGTCACAACACACAACAAGGTACACGAAAAATTTGAAATTAAAAGTGAAAATAAAAGAAAAAGACAAGCGACTGTTGTCTGGCTGCCGTATGCACAGCGCCTTCACTGGAACAAATGAACAAACAAACGAACACATTCTTATCCTCTGGGCAGAGGATTCTAAACTAGAGCAAATGTAAACTTTACAATAGCTAAAGACTGATGACAAATTAGCTAAGCAGATTAGAAACCAGAGAGCACCAGAAAGCTAAGACAATTAATTAATAATAATACTGTCATTGCATGCCTATGGCCAAGTACCTTGTCAGCTGCATCATTCATAAATGGTATGAAAGAGGATACTTGTTTTGATTTGTTATAACATAATGAGAATTGGGCCTGAAATTCTAATGGTATACCAGGCCAAGTGCAGACCGGTTCCCCCAACGCTCCCTACCCGTAGCCCCCACGGGAGGCGTGGTCCTCCAACTCAAGCCGTTCCCGAACGCAAGATTCCAGCACTCCCTCAGCAGTGCTCTTTTAAAAAAAAATCCAATTGAACTTACCCTGCGTGTTGCAATAGCAATTCGCCCTCCCTCTGCTAGTCGAGCCATTGTGACATCATCAGTTGAAGCTGGTCGGTTTCAAATTCAAGATATTTTGATTTTTTTAACCTTTAATCTAATAAATCGAGAAATAAAGCATAACATTTTCAGTGAAAGTGATCTGCCTAGAGGGGAAATACAGTATGCGAATCAGAATATGTAAAAATCTTGTGAAAGTTGGCATTTTCAGAGCTTTAATCGTGAACAACGTGTCAAATATAGGATGAAATCTTCAATGAAGATGATCACTGCTATCCGAACCATTGTGACGTCATCAGTTGAAGCTGGTGGTTTTCATTTCAGTCTTTTGATTTTTTAGACTTTTAATCAGTAATGTCGAGAATAAGTCGAGAAATAAAGCAGAAAATGTTCAGATAAGGTGATCCCAGCCTCGAGGGGAAATATGTCAATCGGAATATGCAAAAATGGTATCATTACCACGTAGTATTTTTGTGAAGACGTAAAGCCAACCACATATACATACACATATACACACGTACAAGATCAGTCTTTTAATAAGTATATGATGATATGATATATGATATGCGGATGATGGGAACAGATTGCCCAAGGAGTGTGTAATTTGTGGTGAAACTGGAATTGTCTGTTGCAGCTACTCCTGTTACTTAAAATACACCTATCCTGCCACTTTGAATGCTGCAGGTGACGGAGCTGCGAAACCATTGTGTCTCTCTTGTGTAGCATGTTTAAGATAATAATTAAAATACATCAATTCACAAGAGAGTAAAAATGGCCACAACATTTGGCTGACTTTAACAATTCTGAGCAGAGAAAATGCCATAAGTTTGCATTTTAGCCTCAAGAATTAGTCATTTCTGGCCTCATTAAGTTATAGATTGTAAACAATTAAACACTGAGCCCATATGGTCATTAAGCTTTAACATCAGCAACAACTACACACATGGCATTTTATAAAGTGTTATACTTTTGTCCTATAAAACAGTTCGGTAACCAGCATCATTGTCAACAAAGCCAAAGCAATACTCTTCTTTGCAGAAAAATAAGTTGTGAAAAAGAGGAATAGAATATTCAAAAAAATATATAGGCAGGTTAAGCGAGTGGGCAAGGTGGTGGCAGTTAGTTTAATGCGTGAATGTGTAAGCTTATTATCTCTGTTAGGAAGAATAATACAAAACCGATTATTTTTTTTCTATTGCTATCCACTTCCCAGTCTAGTTAAATAATAAACTGGGGCTCATTAGTTAGAGCTTCAGTTTCAGTTACAGTTTTAGGGACCCAGGTTCAATCCTAACCTTGAGTGTCTTCTGTCTTGGGAGCACAGTTTCCTGTGTTGTCAGTATACAGTGCATTCAGAAAGTATTCAGACCCCTTCACTTTTTCCACATTTTGTTATGTTACAACCTTATTTAAAAATGGATTAAATACTTTTTTTTAAATCATCAATCTACACACAATACCCAGAATGAATAAGCAAAAACACGTGTTTAGAAATATTTGCAAAGTAATTAAAAAGAAATAACTGAAATATCACATTTACATAAGTATTCAGACCCTTTGCTATGACACTCAAAATTGAACTTTTGAATTGAATTAACCAGGAGAGGGGGGGGGGGGGGGAGGGGGGGGGGGGGGGGGGGGGGGGGGGGGGGGGGGGGGGGGGGGGGGAAGAGGGGGGGGGGAGGGGGGGGGGGGGAAGAGGGGGGGGGGGGGGGGGGAGGGGGGGGATAGGAGGGGGGGGGCGGGGGGGGAGGGGGTGGGGGGGAGGGAGGGGGGGGGGGGGGGGGGGGGGGGGGGGGGGGGGGGGGGGGGGGGGGGGGTGGGGGGGGGGGGGGGGGGGGGTGTGGGAGGGGGGGGGGGGGGGGGGGGGGGGGAGGGAGGGAGAGAGGAGGGGGAGGGGGGGGGAGAGAGAGAGTGCCTTTTTACTTCAACCCAAACCTAAACAACCATTTGCAGGCAGTGCTTTTTTACCTCTAACCATATTTTCATTTTCAAACCAAATTAAGGGTACTCACAGTGCTGTAGACATTTGTCAGTGTCATTCAAAGCTCTGATTGAGGCACACCACTTGCAGAGACTGATTGAGGCACACCACTTGCAGAGACTGATTGAGGCACACCACTTCCTGGTTTTATATTCCCTCCCTCTCCCTCCAGCGGGGGCAGCAGAGAGAATGGTGAATGTTGTAAAAACATTAATATCTCTGTCAATTTTCATCGACAGGAAAAATCCTCGGCACACATGTGGCGGAGGGGAGCTCTAAGCGAGGTGGCCAAAAATGACGGCCGTAGGTGGCGGCGTACTATCGGAAACCGCAGCACAGAAAGCCAAAACCGGTCAAGAACAGAGTTTTAGTAATATAGATAAAAGTAGACAGATAGAACATTTACCGTTATTAAACAGAGTTTGGAGTACACAACGGAATTTTCCTGCAGTTTTACAGTATATTGGTCTGATCATGCCTGGAATATTCTGTCCATGTTTGGTTTCTGCAGCTAAGAAGGTTATATTTGAATCAAAGAAAGTTCACTAGATGAGACAGTTTTCCAATGAGAAAAGAATGAAAAAGATGGCTCTATGTTCTTCAAAGTTTAGAAAGTGAGAGGTTGTCAGATTGACATGTTAGATTCCAGCATATCTACACTGAAGAACATCATCGCAGGATAAAGAAATGATGAATTAGAAATGAGATAAAGAGACATTTCTCAAGGGAGAGGCTAATGTTTCTTTTGTAACTCTCTGCTTCCATGTTCAGTCATTAAGTAGATCCAATGGTGAGATTGACGGAATTTAGGAGTGTAAATTAATCGCATATCATCGACATTAGGCAGGAAGGTGGAATCGAATTTGGGGATCAGGTTTGATGGTATAACTGGTAAAAATGTATAATAGGCTTGAGAGGCCAAATGTCTTACTCCTGTTCATCAATCTTGAGCAGATTGTCTGGAATCAGACATAATTTAAGCAGTGGCTTCAACTACTTGGACTAATCTGTTTGGCTCTGTTAATGAAAAGGCGGTGAAAAAATTGTTTTCCACATATTTGATTTCCCATTAACACAATGAGTGATCTCCTGTTATAAATTATAATAGCAGCGACCAATTGGGTGATTAGTAAAATAATGAACATGAATAAAGGCCTGTAAACAAATCAGATGAATTTACAAACAAATTCCAACCAATATTTTTTAATCAATGGCACAGCAAAGCAATAAGGTGTTGCATTAGATGGATAATATTGTGTAATTTACAAAGCGTAATTCTGATTCAAAATTTCATCTAACCCTTAAGGGATAAATTTAATACATGTTGGAAATGTAAATAAAATGTGAATCTTCAATGATCATCTGCGCATTGCAAAAAATGAAAAAGAGAGCACTTTAGATCCAAACATATATGGTCAATGTGAAGCTGCTATTGAAAGAGGAAATCGTTTTGTAGAATGCATGTCAAGGACATTTGATTAGAAACTGAAATATGTTATTTTTGCTCTGCAATGTAATGGTAAGGCCACTCAGCACATAATGTGCAATTCTAGGCTGTGATGTATGGGAGATAATTCAGAACATGGTGAGAAAACTGTGTGGCATTAATTTAACATGATAGTAAATTCACAAAGATGTATTTATCTTCACTGCAGGAAAGAAAGATTAGGAGATATCATCCATATTTTTCTTTTCTCAGTGAGAGACATGAATTATTCAATGCGAATAAGTTATTTTGGCTTAAGCTACATTTGGTGATCAAGTTATATCGGACATAGAAAATATGTAAACTCCATTTCCCTGGGGGTTCTTCAACCTTCCGTTGAAGTGCAAGAGTTCAGGAGAATCCCACAGAATCTACATCCACACGTGTTTGAAATTAGCACTGATGAAGTGAATTAATAGTTTAAATATTGGTCACCAAATTCAACGGACATTTTTAAATTCTCAAGAGATATTGTCATCATTGGCAATGCCTAATTTTTTTTTTTGCCCAGCTCTAATTGTCATTAAAAAGTTAGCTATCAGCCAATGACTCGAGCCACAGATTGTTTGGAACAAAATTGTAGGATTTTGATGAAATGATAATGAAGGAACAGTGAAATTATATATTTCTAAATCAAGGCAATCTTCGTGAGTAGATCAATATGTTTTAAAGATAGCTACATTGTTTCACAGATGGTGGTAAGGAATGTTTAGGATGGTGTTCTTATCCTTGCATGAAATGGATTTTGTTAATAAATTCATGTCATAGAAGCAAAATTAGGCCCATCGATTCTCCTCCGTCATTCATTCATAGCTGAACTATCTTTGAATTCCACAGATTCACCATCCTTTTCCAAAGTATTGTTGGAGCTACACTTATTCGGGCAACTAAGGTGTGTGTGTGTGGGGGGGGGGGGGAAGATTTAATAGGAACCCGAGGGGTTCTACACAAAGGAGTTTTACACATAGGGTGGTAGGTATACTATCACACTGTTTAAAAAACATTTAGACAGGTACATCTTCAGTTTAGTTTATTCTCACGTATGCTGATTAACAGTGAAATAGGATAGGTTTAGAGGGATATGGGCAAATGCAGACAGATGGGAGTAGTGTTGATGGGGCATGTTGGTCGGCATGGGCAAGTTGGGCCGAAGGGCCTGTTTCCACACTATATGACTATGACTCTATAACTGGATGGTTTTCCATCATGTTCCTGACTTCCGCTTTGTAAGAGGTGCAAATGCTTTGGGGAGTCAAGAAATTCTCATGTTGACGGATATCCAGTCACTGACCTGCTCACATGGCCGCTGATCTTGCTATTTCATTTAAGTTTCTGCTCAAAGTGACTCCCGAGATGTTGCTGGTAATAGATTCACCCACAGGAATGTCAATGAAGTTCAAACAGAGATGACTGGATTCCATCTTGTTGGAGATGCTTATATGTTGACACTTGGAGAACATGTTATTTGACATTTATTATCCAATGAATGTCAGCTTTACAATGGAGTTACTAGAGGTAAAATCCCGTAAATTCCCATAAGGTTGTTTTCATTCCTAACGTTTGAGGTCGTAATCAGATCAAACGGAATTTATTAAATAAAGGGTCTCTCCAAAGATGCTGCCTAACCTGCTGAGTTACTCCAGTATTTTGTGTCAATCTTTACTAAATAAGGATCATCCTAAAGAGCTGATTAGTCTGTTCCTACCCCTATTTTGCATGTAATTTTGATAGTATATTGCCAGAGTTGTTCATCAGTTTCTATTTAATTATTGTTGTATGCTGCCATAAACACTGTTAATTTTGGTTGGAATGTCATTGAGCCTCTCATTTCATGATAAAACCCTTCTATGGAGATTTTACTGATGGCTGTGTAATAAATCCATGAACTAGCCTGGCTGAGCAGTGGCTGGCATTCAACATCAACCCCATGTTAAACAAATTCAAGCAGATACACCTTTACTCATTTTGATGACACAAAAAGATCACTGCAGAAGAGCTGAATCTGAACATAGTTGTAAGGAACTGGTACAAAAAAAGACTCAACGGGTCAGGCAGCATCTCTGGAGAACTCGGACCTGCTCCTGTGAAAATCTGGGGTACAAGCAAATAAACTCCAAACAGCACAATAATCTGATGGAATCAGAAACATAGAAGAATAGAAAAATAGAAAATAGGTGCAAGTAGGCCATTCGGCCCTTCGAGTCAGCACTGCCATTCAATATGATCATGGCTGATCATCCAAAATCAGCACTCTGCTTCTTCCCCATATTCCTTTATTCTGGTCTTGTCACCAAAGTGGTTAACCTCACACTATACTGCATCTGCCATGTATCTGCCCATTCACCCAACCTATCCATGTCACCCTGCAGCCTCATGGCAACCTCCTCACAGCTCACACTGACCCAGCTTTGTGTCATCCGCAAGCGTGGAGACGTTACATTTAATTCCCTTATCTAAATTGTTAATATATATTGTAAATAACTGGGGTCCCAGCACTGCGCCTTGTGGCACCCCACTAGTCACTGCCTGCAATTCTGAAAAGAACCCGTTAATTCCTACTCTCTGGTTCCTGTCTGCCAACCAGTTCTTTACCCTACCCCCAATACCAAGTGCTCTAATTTTGCACACTAATCTCTTGTGTGGGGCCTTGTTAAAGGCTGTTTGAAATTACAGATACACTACATCCACGGGGTCTCCCTTGTCCATACTACTTGTTACATCCTCAAAGAATTCCAGAAGATTAGTCAAGCATGATTTTCCCATCATAAATCCATGCTGACTTTGACCGATCCTGCCACTGCTTTCCAAATAAGCGGCTATTTTCCCCACCACTGATGTCAGGCTAACTGGTCTATAATTCCCTGTTTTCTCACTCCTGCCTTTGGCTACCCTCCAGTCCACAGGAACTGATCCAGAGTCTATAGAACATTGGAAAATGATCACTGATGCATCCACAATTTCTAGGGCTGCCTCCTTGAGTACTCTGGGATGCAGACCCTGGGGATTTATCTACCTTCAGTCCCAACAGTTTACTTAACACCATTTCCTGACAAATGTGGATTCCCTTCAGTTCCTTCCTTTGTCCCGTGTGTGAAGAAGAGTCCTGACCTGACACCTCGCTGATCCATATCCTCCAGAGATGCTGCCTGACCTGTTGAATTACTCCAATACTTTGTGGTTTGGTCATAATTCCAGCATCTGCCGTTCCTTGATTCTCCAGCAGAACAATCTCATGTTGTATAACCTTTGTCCAACCAATAGATTGCTTTCCTGCTATTTCTTATTTATTTCACTTTTACAGCACGTCTTGATGTCGGAGAAGATGAAATCTTTAAGGAATGTGGGGCATTGGTCACAAGGTATAGATCTGTGAGTATTAGTACCACTGGCTGCAGCTTGACTTACAGTATACAATTTAAGTGCAGGCAGCCGATGACCATTTTTGCTCTCTAACTTCAACAATTCTGTAAATTCTCTCTAAATTCAACAAGATCATGGTTCATCTTGTACCTCAAATGCCATTTTCTTGACCAATCCACCGATACTTTCAATATGTGTGTTTAGATGCTTGTGAGAGTCATCGAGTCATACAACGCGAAAACGGGCCAACCAAGATGGCCGATCTGCACTAGTCCCACCTGCCTGTATTTGGCCCATATTCCTGTACCTGTCCAACTATCTCCTCTGGCAGCTCATTCCATATATCCACCAACCTCTGTGTGAAAAAGTTTCTCATCAGGTTCCCGCTAAATCTTTCCCCTCTGACCTCAAACGTGCAGTATGTCCTCTGGTTCTCGATTCCCTTACTCTGGGTAAAGGATTCTGTGCGTTCACCTTATCTGTTCCCCACATGATTTTATACACCTCTTTAAGATCACTCCTCGGCCTCCTGTGCTCCAAGCAATAAAATACTGGTTGCCCAACCTCTCCTTATAATTCAGGCCCATAAGTACTGGCAACATCCTCCTAAATCTTCATTTCACTCTTTCCAGCTTAACAAAATAATTCCTATAGCAGGATGACCAAAACTGAACATAATACACCAAATGCAGCCTCACCAACATCTTGTAGAACTGTTATATAACTTCCCAACTTTTATACTCAATACCCTGACTGATGAAGGCCAATGTGTCAAAATCCCCCTTGACCATCCTACGTACCTATGATTTTCAGGGAACAAAGTACCTGCATCTTAGATGCCTCTGCTCTATAACACTCCCCAGAGCCCTGCCATTCACTGTGAAGGTCCTTCCCCGGATTGACTCCCAAATGACAATACCTCACACTTTTCTGCATTAAACTCCATTAACTAAACCACAGCCCACTTGCCCAGCTGATCAAGATTCAGCAGTAATTTCTGATAACTAACTGCTATCTACGACAACACCTACTTTAGTCATAGAGTGATACTGTGTGGAAACAGGCCCTTCGCCCCAACTTGCTCACACCGGCCAACATGTGAGGAGTTTGGGGAAACTTTCTAATCTCTTACCTCGACAGAGATCCGATTTTTTTTTCCCCGTATCGTATCTCCGTCCGCACTGCGGCCTAACATCGAGGAGTTGGCGGCCTTTGCTGGAGGCCGACTTCGAGAGTTCCACCGCGGGAGACTGCGGGATTTTAACATCGCGGTGCTCGTGGTTTCTGGTCAGAGACTGACTTCGGGAACTCCAAGCCGCAGGAGCTTTGACCACCCGACGCGGGTGCTTCGATCACCCCGACGCGGGGGCTTCGATCACCCCGACACGGGGGCTTCGATCGCCGGCTGCCAGAGCTCCGATAACCCCGATGGATGGTTCGGCTGCCCCGACTGTGGGAGAAAAATGAGGGAAGAAGATTAGACGTCATTGCCTTCCATCACAGTGAGGAATGTGGGTAATCCGCTGTGGTGCACGTTTATGTTACCTTTTATGTACTTGTGTGTTTTGTTGCTTTTTAAGTATGGCTGTATGATAATTCACATATCACTGTACCTTAATTGCTACACGTGACAATAAAATACCTTTGTTTAAAAAAGAACTGCAAATGCTGGAAAAATCGAAGGTAGACAAAAATGCTGGAGCAACTCAGCGGGTGAGGTAGCATCTATGGAGTGAAGGAATAGCTGATGTTTCCTTTCACCTTTGAAACCTTTTGAAATCTTTTGATGTCCCAGCTACACTAGTCCCATCTGCCCTCGTTTGGTCCATATCCCTCCAAACCTGTCCTATCCATGTACCTGTCAAACTGTTTCTTAAACGTTGGGTTAGTCCTGCCTCAACTATCTCCTCTGGCAGCTTATTCAAATTTGAATATCACTGTACCTTAATTGATAAACATGACAATAAAATACCTTTATTCCATACATCTACCACTTGTGTGAAAAAGTTACCCCTCAGATTCCTACTCAATCTTTTCACCTTCACCTTAAACCTCTATCCTCTGGTCCTCGATTCACCTAGTCTGGGCAAGAGACTCTGTGCATCCATCCAATCTATTCCTCTCTTGATCTTATGCACCTCAATAAGATCACCCCTCATCTTCCTGCGTTCCATGGAATAGAGTCTCAGCCTACTCAACCTCTGCCTATAGCTCAGACCCTCTAGTTCTGACAACATCCTCGTAAATCTTCTCTGTACCCTTTCCAGCTTGACAACATCAATCCTATAACATGGTGCCTAGAACTGAACACAATACCCTCAATGTGGCCTCACCAACATTTTATACAGCTGCAACATGACCTCCCAACTTCCATACTCAATAATCTGGCTGATAAAGGCAATGTGCCAAAAGCCTTTTTGACCACCTTATCTATCTGCGACTCCACCTTCAGGGAGCTATGCACCTGCACTCCTAGATCCCTCTGCTCTACAACACTCCCCAGAGCCCTATCATTCACTGTGTAGGTCATGTTGTAAGGATACCCAAAAAGAAACACCTCACATTTTTCTGCATTAAATTCCATCAACCATTTCTCAGCCCACCTGGCCAAATCGATCCAGATCCCGCTACAATTTTTCACAACCATCTCCACTATCTGCAAAACCACCCACTTTTGTATCATCTGCAAACTTTCTAATCTACCGTGTATGTTGTCATCCAAATCATTGATGTAGATGACAAACGGTAATGGGCCCAGCACCGAACCCTGAGTCACACCACTAGTCACAGGCCTCCAGTCCGAGAATCAACCCTCCACCATCACCCTCTGCTTCCTTCCATGAAGCCAATTTTCTATCCATTCAGCTATTTCTCCTTGGATCCCATGCGATCTAACCTTGGATCCCATGCGATCTAAATGTCACCTGCAAGCTTACTAATTAAGCCATGTACATTCTTACCCAAGTTGTTGGTATAAACCGCAAACAACAAAGGGCCCAGCACTGATCCTTGCGGCACACTACTAGTCACAGGTCTCCAGTCTGAAAAACAACCTTCCACCATCACCCTCTACTCCCTTCCACAAAACCAATTCTCTATCCAGTCAGCTTGCTCTCCATGGATCCCATGTGATCTAACTTTCCAGAGCAACCTAACATGCGGAACCTCATCAAATGCTTTGCTGAATGCCACATAGACAATATCTATGGCTTTGTCCTCGTCAACCTTTTTGTTATAATAGACAATAGTCAATAGGTGCAGGAGTAGGCCATTCAGTCCTTCAAGCCAGCACCGCCATTCACTGTGATCATGGCTGATCATTCACAATCAGTACCCCGTTCCTTCCTTCTCCTGATATCCCTTTATCTTTAAGAGATCTGTCTAACTCCCTTGAAAACCTCCAGAGAATTGGCCTCCACTGCCTTCTGAGGCAGAGAATTCCACAGTTTCATAACTCTCTGTTTTTCCTCATCTCCGTTCTCATGGCTTACCCCTTATTCTTAAACTGTGGCCCCTGGTTCTGGACTTTTTCTGCAGAAAACTAAATCAGATTTGTAAGACACGATCTACCATGCAAAACCACACTGATTATCCCTAATCAGCCCCTGAGGAATGCATAGATATCATATCCCTCAGAATCCTTTCCAGATACTTACCTGGCATAGATTGTATGCTCACTGGTCTATTGTTCTCACATTTTTCTTTGCAGCCATTCTTAAATATAGGCACATTATTAGATACTTTCCAATTTTCCGACATCTCACCCGTGTCTGATGAAGATTCATATATTTCAGCCAGTCCTCCTGCAATTTCTCCTTGAACTTCCCATTGTGTCCATGGATATATCATATCAGGTAGATTTATCTACCTTCATACGCCTTAGTACTTCCAGCACCTCCTCGACCATAATACACACTGTCCTCAAGTCATCACCATTAACTATCCTGAGTCAGCCTCGATAACAATCAGCACGGGAGCACCTCAATGCTGCGTGCTCAGCCCCCTGCTGTACTCACTCTATACCCATGACTGCGTAGCGAACCACAGTGCGAACTCCATCATCAAGTTCGCTGACGACACCATTATTGTGGGGCGTATCACTGATGGGGATGAGTCAGAATATAGAAGAGAGATCGAGCAACTGTCCATATGGTGCCAGCGCAATAACCTTTGTCCTCAACACAAGCAAAAACAAAGAACTGATTGTGGACTTTGGAAGGAGTAGGAGGGGGACCCACAGCCCCATTTATACAACGAGTCGATGGTTGAAAGGGTCAAGAACTTCAAATTCCTGGGCGTGCACATCTTTGAAGATCTTTCCTGGTCCGAGAACACTAACGCAATTATCAAAAAAGCTCATCAGCGCCTCTACTTCCTGAGAAGATTACGGAGAGTCGGATTGTCAAGGAAGACTCCCTCTAACTTCTACAGGTGCACAGTTGGGAGCATACTGACCAGTTGTATCGTGGCTTGGTTTGGCAATTTGAGCGCTCTGGAGAGGAAAAGACTACAAAAAGTAGTAAACACTGCCCAGTCCATCATCGGCTCTGACCTTCCTTCCATCAAGGGGATTTATCGCAGTCGCTGCCTCAAAAAGGCTGGCAGTATCATCAAAGACCCACACCATCCTGGCCACACATTCATCTCCCTGCTACCTTCAGGTAGAAGGTACAGGAGCCTGAAGACTGCAACAACCAGGTTCAGGAATAGCTACTTCCCCACAGCCATCAGGCTATTAAACCTGGCTCGGACAAAACTCTGATTATTAATAACCACTTTCTGTTATTTGCACTTTACCAGTTTATTTATTCATGTGTGTATATATTTATATCATGGTATATGGACACATTTACCTGTTTTGTAGTAAATGCCTACTATTTATCTGTGTGCTTAAGCAAAGCAAGAATTTCATTGTCCTATACAGGGACACATGACAATAAACTCACTTGAACTTGAACTTGAGTTTCCCAGTCTTTCTCAATGATAAAAAGACAGGAGAAATACTCGTTGAGAAACCTTCCCCATCTCTTGTAGCTCCACATGGAGATGACCACTTTTGTTTACTTATCCATGGTTCCTTCTATTCTCTCACCAGAGCCTCAATTTCTCTTGTCATCCAAGCTTCCTAACACTGACCTGCCTTGCCCCTCACTCCAACAGGAACATGTATGTGCTGAACACTCATCATTACACTTTCAAAAACACCCCATTTTCCAAACGTTCCTTTGCCCACAAACAACCTACCCTAACCAACTTTAGCAAGTTCCTGTCTGATACCATTAAAGTTGCCCCTGTCCCAAATTAGAATTTTATCTTGTGGGCCCACTCTATCCCTCTTCATATTATTTTAAAGATAATGGAACTGGGTCAGTCATTGGTCCCAAAAGCCTACTGACATTTCAGTGACTTGCCCGTCCCAAGTTCTGAAGGGTAGATCAAGCTTTGCCCTCTCCCTTGTAGGGCCCTATTGCCTAAGGAAACTTTCCCAAACATATTTCACAAGTTCAACCTCATCCAAGCCCTTGGCACAATGACAGTCCCAGCCTATATTGCAAAAGTGAAAATTCCTTATCATGACAACCTTATTAGTCTTGTAGTTGCCTGTGATCTCCTGACATATTTGGTCTTCCAATTCCCAACGTGGTGATTATTTCCTTTTTATTTCTCAGCTTCACACCATCAATAATATCATGTTGGACTACTGCAGTGACATTCACCTTAATCAGAGGGTAGGGCATGTCTTTACTATGGATAATCTGCTGTTCCATTCAGTTTTATTCTGAATATATTTTGACAAAGTGGCTTTGTGCAATTGAGTGGTTTGTTGGATTTTGGCAAAGAATAGTTAAGTGTCAACTACATCTTTATTTGTCTGGAATCACATTTGGCCAGACCATGGAAGAAAATCAAATTTCCTTCCTTCCTCAAGAATTTTAGAAAATCAGATGGTGCTTTACAATCCATTAGCTAGTTATTCCAGACTGTTAACTTGAATAAATTTAATTTCCCCAGGTGCTAGCGCTTTGAAATACATTTTCCAGATCTTTTGTTCAGTTATTTGGATTACAAGCAGCTAGGTTCCATTCCCAATGAATATTGGAAATATGAAACTCCTGAAAGCAATTATTGCTGCAATGATTAACCTCTTTGGCCAGGCCAGTATGTATTATACAACCTTGAATGTACTCAGCTGATAGTTAAACCAGTGAAGGTGCTTGAAAGAGCAATTAATATGGATGTGGTGTTAAACATAACCCAGAATGGACAAGAACATGTTTATCCCCCTAAAAGTTATCATATTTTTGATGACCATATTTTCTATTACCTGTACCAGATTTCTTGGTGCAGCACAATGATGCAACTAGTACAGTTGCTGCCTCACAGCGCCAGAGACTCACATACAATCCTCTGATCTCTGGTGCTGTCTACGTGGAGTTTGCAAGTTCTCCCTGTGACTGCATGGGTTTCAGCCAGGTACTCCATTTTCCTCACACATCCCAAGAACGTGCGGGTTTGTAAGCTAATTGTCACTGTAAATCACCCCTTGAGTGTAGCAAGTGAATGCGAAATTGGGATGACATAGAACTCGTGCGAATAGGTCGACATGGACTCATTGACCTAAACAGCCTGCTTCCCTGCTATATCTTTCAATTCAAATTCAATTCAATTCAATTAATTGAAATCTAATTCTTATTCCTCCACGGCAATTTCCCCTGGATTATTGGTCAAGATACAGAACCACAGTGACCATATGAATACAAATCCTTTAGAATGAAATGTGCTATGAAAGTCCAATTTTAATGTAAATTGTACAGACGCATTCATTGTGGAGTGCAGTCATATGAGTATGACAGGGGTGAAAGAGGAAATTAATCAGATCAGATTCCAAAAAGCTTTTAAAATGGAAAGCCCAAGATTTGCGGATGGTGAAAAAGAGATCCCAAAAGTCCTTTCAAAATGTAAATAATAACAAGCAAATTAAGGATCAGAAGGAAGATCTTCAGGCACAAACAGCATGTGCGAAATGAATGATTTACATCCATCGTCACTCAAGATAGAATGCTGTCAATGTCACAGTAAAGGGTAAGAGGATTTGGAAAAGGGAAAAATATGTATTGAAAATATTGGTGGCTCTTCCATAGAAAATCACAAGTTTCAATTGAATATATTCTTAAGTTGTTGAGCAAATAAGGAAGATAAATCACTGAAATTTGCCAATCTATTTTATCTATCATAAAGGGTGACATTTATAATGCCCTCAATATCCAGCAAAAGAAGAACTAATTTGTAACAATTGCCTCTGGAGTATTGTAGTAACTTTATAACAGAGAAATTGAAAAAAAACACCACTTTGTGTTAACCACACGTTGATAGTTTGAATTGAGATTTTCAATCTAACTTAATATTTTAAAGACTTATTTTGCTTATCCAGCTGATTCAATCTTCTCTAGACATTTTGTTACAATAAATCAATTAAATACTAGATTTGGAATAGATTGAAGATGATGGAAAGTAAATAGATTTACAGGGATCCCTTGCCACAGATTTTATCTAATATAGCAGCAATTACCATTTAATATAAACTGTACATATCTATAGAATTTATGTAGCAATACAAAGCATAAAGGAACTTGGGAAAAGTTGATTCTTCAAAGATACTTTTTGACTCCGATAAGTTACTATCAGGTCTTGTGTTGCATTAGAGATTTAAGGCACTTTTAGTCAAGATATCCTCATGACAAAGGAATTGAGCCAACTGATGGAAAGAGCATCTGGTGGATCGTCTGATGGACATTAAAATTGCCTATTGGCACTGCGCATTAAGGCTAGCACTGCAACTGAAAAACTTCATCCAACATGTCTAGCCGATGAGCACTGTACAGGTTGTTGGTGAAGATTCCAATCATTCCTCGTGGCATGCTCAACTTCCACTATTCACTTACTATTGCAGATTTAAAAGCAATATCCTGGAGGACTCCTTGTAACAATTTCTCGAGATTTCACCAAGGATATCTCTCTAATGTTATCGTTGCCTGATTGGGCATGGTTGTAGAAACACACTAGAGAGAAAGCACCTTGCAAGGGGTCATCATCACCTTGAAGGGGGTCCTCTTTGTCCTGCAAATGTGAGGATGATGTGAGACCAGTCAGTGTAGTACCAGCTGCTAGCGGAGGCGGAGGGGCAGTAATGTGAGGTGGGCCTCTTCCTCTTTGTAGGTGTGACGTATTCCTCTTCCCTTGGACCACATCCATCAAGGTGAGCATTGCCACATCTGAGAACCTGTGTGCTACCTCCCCTGATTGCTATGCTCTGGTGAGTTGGTGGACAGCCGTCTTTTATCTTCCTGTTCATCGTGGGTGTGAATTTCAGACAGCGCTCCCCTGCTTTCACTAGCTCCCGCCTTTGCTGTGTGTGTGTGTGTGTGTGTGTGTGTGTGTGTGTGTGTGTGTGTGTGTGTGTGTGTGTGTGTGTGTGTGTGTGTGTGTGTGTGTGTGTGTGTGTGTGTGTGTGTGAAAGTGTGTGTGTGTGTGTGGACGGTTGATCCAGCTCACGGTTTCATCGCTGACGGTTGATCCAGCTCAAGGTTTTTTAGACGAGTGCCCTCGAGCTTGAAGGTCGAAGCCAGTCGCTGTTAGTGGGGCAGGCCCTTTAGGGGCTATGGGTGAGTGGTGGAATATTGCATTGGGAGAACGGTTTGCGTTGGGGGAAAGGGTGAGTGGTGGAATATTGCGTTGGGGAATTGGTTGCGTTGGGGGACCAGGCATCCCGTGTGTCAAGTCTTATCTACAAACTTCAAGATTTTATATGCCTCATTTTATATGCCTCACCCATCAACCTAATTTGCCCCAGGGAAGTACATCTCGGTTCAGCCTGCCTCCATATAATTCAAGCTTTCAAGTCCTGGTTACATCCTTCTGAATCTTTCCTGCATCCTTTCCAGCCTAATGGAATCCTTCCTAAACAAAATGGTTAAAGCCACTCTCTAGTGACTTGTCCATAAAATGATTAAACTCACACTCCAGCAATGCTGTACTGTCAGAGTTGCTGTATTTTGGATGTGATACAAACTGAGTTTCAGATGTAGGATGGAACTTCATAATACTATTTTGAGCATTGTTATAATAGTTGTTCTTGTTTTTCCAGCCAAAGCAGTGTAGCTGCTGCTGCTGTTTGCTGCTGCTGGTGCCGATGATGGCGGCCACAGTGTACTGCTCCTTGCTGTTTTGTATGTGTTTGTTCATTGGTGTCATCTGTGAAAACCCTACAAAGATTACTTTCACGAGAGAGTAGCTCCAAACATCATTCCGGATTTCTCTCACTCGCTGGATTATTCGGACATACTCGTTGGTGGGGCTGTGGCTGTGTTCAAGGTCTTGAGACGGAGGAGGACCTGTGGGAAGCGCTCTGGAGCACTCATCCGACTCCGGCGACGAGGATCACGCACACCACTACCAAGCATATTCCTGGCAAACGTATGTTCTCTCAAGAACAAAGTGGACGAACTGCAACTCCTGCACCGGACAAACAAGGATTTCTCTCGAGCCGCTGCCCTGTGCTTCATCGAGACCTGGCTGTGTGAGGGACAATTTACACTTATACAAAGCCATTTAACCTACAAACCTTTACGTCTTTAGAGTGTGGGAGGAAACCGAAGATCACGGAGAAAACCCATGTGGTCACGGGGAGAACGTATAAACTCCGTACAGAGAGCACCCATAGTTGGAATCGAACCTGGGTCTCTGGCAATGCAAGTGCTATAAGGCAGCAACGTTACTGCTGCGCCACAGCATAGAAGGTTACAGACAAAGTGCTAGGAAATAGGATTGGTGTAGATAATAGACAATGGGCAATAGACACAGGAGTAGGCCATTCGGCCCTTCGAGCCAGCATCAACCATTCAATGTGATCATGGCTGATCATCCCCAATCAGTACCCCGTTCCTGCCGTCCCCCCATATCCCCTGACTCCACTATTGCCTGGGTATTACCATTACCCAGGCAAGGCATCGCCCGCTCCGCTCCGCGATAGCGCTCCAGCGCTGTGCCGCCAACGAAGCCGAGGTGCTGGGCGGTCCCCGCCAGGAAACGGCACTCCACGCCCGCTGGTAGGCCACGAGGACGGGTCGACGGGGCAGCCTGGAGAAAAAGCTGCCTCACCGACCAGGTAGGGACCTAGAAGTATAATTACCCCCTTCCCCCCACATTAAGACGTCCATTTCTCCAACAGACGAAGAACAAGACTTACTAAAAACTTTTTAAAAAAATGAATTAAACGGACGGCTGCTGGTTAGCAGCCGTTCCCCAAGATGGCTCCTCCATGTGCTACTACCGGCTGCAATGTAGTCACAGGTTAGTTACTTATCTAGACTTGTTACTTTTAGCTTCTTTAGACATATTTCTTTGGTGTTGTACTGACATGTTACAAGCGATCTTTAACTTTTGCAAGGTCAGGCGTTGTATACCGATATGAGTCATAATGTTTATACTTAACTTGGGAAATAATCACGCAAGCTCAGGCATAAACCAGCTACCATTCAAATGCATTTGCAGTCAGGTGATGTATAAGCTTCTCTGTTTTAACTGTTGGGCTCATAGGCTTTGTTTTCCATGGGTGAAAGATAAATGAGCAACTCCAAATTACTTTAAATATAATTTCAGCGCCAAAGCATAAAAGTACAATTTACACATTTCTGGCAAGACCAGACCAAATATTTAATTAAATCACACCCTGAAATTTATTCTTGTACATATGAATTATGAGAAACATACTGTTAATATTTGGCAAAAAAAACTCACGCAAGTGATTTATGGAGCAAAGGCATCAAATTACGTTTGTTTTTGTGCCACTTTCTTCATCTATTCATGTGAAACACTTTCCCAATGTCCCTCCTATTCAATTGTGCAAGTGATCTAATTTTCCTGTCTTACTGCTATCAATGGCCGTGTTTAACTATTGATGACCTTCCAAAATATTGCGCATGATTATCTTGGCAAGATTTTCTCTGTCTTCCTACTACGGACAATTGACCATGTCCTCCTCAACATATATGAAAGTATAAGAGGCATAGATAGGATAGAGAGAACCTTTATCCCAGGTCGGAGATATCAGTAACTAGAGGGCTTAGGTATTAGGTGAGAGGGGCAAAGTTTAAAGGAGATGTGCAGGACAAGTCTTTTGCAGAGAGGGTGGTGGGTGCCTGGAATGTGCTGCCAGGGGTGGTGGTAGAGGTAGGTATGATTAAGAGGCTTTTAGATAGGTCCATGGATATGCTGGGAACAGAGAGGTATGGATCCTGTGTAGACACATGAGGTTAGTTTATCTGGATATGATGTTCGGCACAGACATTGTGGTCCGAAGGGCCTGTTTCTCTGCTATTACATTATTGGCTTATTTTCTTGGCATCTTCTGCTTTGAGATCTAAACTCAGTGAGCTTTCCCGACTCGTATCAGCTGGAACACTGCAATGCTCCTGACCACACTGCATCTGTTCATCTGCTAGAAATGCTGGCCTCTGTGCTGCTTCCTTGGCACATGATTTAAGGTCGATGTTTTTGAGGTTTGTGAGGGTGAGACAATTGACGTCTCCAAATCAATGTGCAAAAAGGGTTGTTAATTTGCTTATATCCACTTGCACCTCGGTCTAAGCCCAATCACACCACCTAAGGAAAGATAGACCAGGAAAGATAATGTGTGTAGGAAGTACACTAATGAAAGGCTAGTTCCATGGTGTTGGTAAACAGAGATAAAAATTGAGAAACAAGAAATTGCAGATGCTAGAATCTAAAGCAAAAAAAAAAACTGTTGGAGGACCTTCAGGGTTCAGGCAGCCCCTTTCAAGAGAAATGGACAGAAGAAGGGTCTTGTCACAAAACATTGTCTGTCTATTTCCCTTCGCAGATACTGCCTGACCTGCTGATTTTGTTCTGCACTGTGTTCTTTACTCAATTATTGACTCAAAATTATTGACCCACAAAAAATACAGATGATGCTGGGCAAATACCTGATGATGGATCATGCAAAACATTACACAAACAGGCTTGGTAAAAACATAACGTTGCCAGGATCACAACAGGGTAAAAGTGAGAACACACACCAGGATATAGGTATGCCCACAGAATCTGTAAATAGTACATTGTGGTTTTCTATGGAAGGATAAACGATGAATCAATTTGTAGTCCCTCATTTGTACTTATCTGGGTATCTTTGTCAACAACACGCTGGAGATGAGGCTTCTGATTAAGGAAGTGCAGGAATCAGCAAGCTGCCGCTTGGATTGCTGTGTAGAATGAAGAGCAAAGTACCAACAAATGAGATCAGGTCATAGAGCCGTAGAGTGAAACAGTGTGGAAACATGCCCTTCCGCCCAACTTGCCCAAAATGTCCCAGCAACACGAAAGTGATCACGATTTGATCACTTGCACAATTGAATAGGAGGGACATTGGGAAAGTGTTTCACATGAATAGATGAAGAAAGTGAAAAAAAAACAATCTGGTGCCTTAATGCTATAAATCAACAATAAAACAATAAAAAAAACAATAGCCTTAATGCTATAAATCATTTGTGTGAGTTTTTTTTGCTAAATATTAACAGTATATTGCACATAATTCATATGCACAAGAATACATTTCAGAATGTGATCCAAACCTGTGCCTGTCTATCTGCTTCTTAAATGTTGGGATAGTCCCAGCCTCAACTACCTCCTCTGGCAGCTTGTTCCATACACCCGCCACCCTTTGTGTGAAAAAGTTACCCCTCAGGTTTCTATTCAATCTTTTCCCCTTCACCTTGAACCTGTGTCTGGAAAATGTTAGGTGGATGCAGATGAGGGGGTTTTTTTGTTTTTGGTTTGGTTGGACAATAGCCAGCGATGAAAAGACGATAAAACGTGCCCTCTGGTTCTCGATTCCCCTACTCTGGGCAAGAGACTCTGTGCATCTACCCGATCTATTCCTCTCAGAATCTTAAGGGCCTGTCCCACATGGGCATCATTTGCTCGTCATTTACGCAAGATCATTTACGCCGCACGACGCGCATGTGCGTCGTGATGCGCGCGTGGTGACGTAGGCAGTGAGGCGCCCCAGGATTTCAGAATTCACAAATTCTTCACGCGCCACCAATGTGACACGCAAATGTCGCCCAAGTGGGACAGGCCATTTATACACCTCTATAAGATCACCCCTCATCCTCCTGCAAAGGTAGGTTGCAAATCTCCCAAGTTCATAGTAAGATGGCAAAACTAGGGGGCACAATTTCCCGACAGATTTCCCATAATTAAAAAAAACTCTCTTTCACAATGCCACCCATTCAACTGAACCCAGATAGAAGCAGTCTTTCTTATTTTATAACCTTTGAACTACTTAAGCAGCCACTGTAGTTGGAGTGTAATACTTTTTGGAAAAGTAAATATATGTACGTTGCTGCCAAAGGGAAAAAACAAAATTGGAGTCATTTATACTCAGATATTCACTGTATCACAGATTCCATAGTGAATCAGTTGTCTTTATTTTGAATATACTGTATTTATTTATTATTTATGTGAACAGTAGAACAGCAATTTCATTCAAAAGACACTGTCAATGCTCGCATGCAACGCATGCTTCAAAAATTCTGTACAAATGAGTAGATAAAATAGTTAATCTGAAGTGAGAAGTTTGAAATATTTAGTTGGGTGGGGTCATTGTGGTGGGAAGGGCTTGGGGAGTTTGTGTATGTTGTGGCTTTTGGAGTCTTGAGGAGGGAGAGCGTGGTGAAGGGTCCCGATCCAAAACTTCACCTATCCGCGTTCTCTGGAGATATTGCATGACCCATTGAGTTCCTCCAGCACTTTGTGTTCAGATCAGTTGGTTTGCTTTGTGTGTCATCATGCTTCTATGTGAAGGTAATGTGATAATATGTTTTTCTATGCTAGTTATGCCATTGTATCATGTGACAGTATGACATTCCTTTGACCCATTTTCATGGGCGATGGTGCCCTTTCATAATATATCTGGAACATCTAATGTGACATGTAACCTAATTGGATTCACACCCATTTCTCCCTTTCCCCCTTTCTCCGTCACCTTCCACGTACATTCCCTTCTCTCCTTATCTTACATTTTATCATCTTTTCATCTCTGGCCTTTGTCCAACCATCTACCAAACAAAATATAACCCTCATCTGCATCCACCTAACACTTTCCAGACATTGGACATTCCCGCCCCACCTCTCTTCCAGCTTTCTCCTCCCCCCCCCCCCCACAACAACAAGTCTGATGTAGGGTCCTGACACGAAACGTCTCCTGTCTGTGTTATCCAGAGATGCCGCCTTTCCTGCTGCATTACTCCCAGCACTTTCTGTGTGTGATTTTTTTTTTTTTCAAATCAAATGTGTAGCACGTCTTCCAAGGCTTTGAATTATTTGGCAAAATTCACCGTGTTCCACCTAACGCGACTTTTGCTGCAGTGGTTCCACCCACGGTCACACACATAACACTGAGAATTCCAGGATGACAAAAATCCCACAGCAGTGCATCATTGACAACTCATCTTTAAAGTGATCAATGTCTATGTCTTGGCCACAAAATGGAAAAGTTGATTCTACGAATCTCTTGGAAAATCCCTCGGAGTTTCAACGTTACCACACAGTACTTGTAGAGCAAGCACTCTCATCATTATCGGCGGTCACTCGAAACGAGTATGACTGTCTGCTCATGGAGGATGCCTGTGCGTGACTGTGTTTAACGTGGGGAGACTGGTGCACAGATACCCACCACACGGTCCTTGACAGATCTGGGTCAGGATCTAGTGGCATGGAGTCCAAGACGACTGGGGACCCTTTTCTGCTGCAGCCTTCATCCACCTTCCCAGCTGTTGTGACACTCCACTAAAGTCAGCCATCATCCTCCCCCTGTTCCACCGTTGAGGTCTTGTTTGGATTGCTCTTTGTCAGTGACCTCCCCCTCAACCTTACCGCCATGAGTGACCTTACCAGAAGCATAGCTCCAGATGACATCGCTCTTTGTATGTCTCATCGTATTGTCTTCCTCCTCTGAATGGAGCAGATCTACTGCTGGTGTTTGGCCATGTGGCAAGAAAAATCAGAAAAGGCACAAGAATATGTCATCATATTGTACTGGAGGTCTCTACAGGTGTCGGGGGTTATGGGGAGAAGGCAGGAGAATGGGGTTAGGAGGGAGAGATAGATCAGCCATGATTGAATAGCAGAGGAGACAATGGGCCGAATGGACTAATTCTACTCCTATCACATATGACCTTATGACTATACCACAGGACTATACTTAATGTCCAGGACTATACTTAAGCCACCTGGGTCTTACAAGTCAGAGGTAATTGGGGAATGAGAGAAAGAGGACTGATTGTAAGCATGTCGCCATCTCTGATTTACTTCTGGCCTCTGGCTTTATGACCATTATCACCAGCTTCTTCTCCCCAAGATAGCACAACCTCTGGTTGCAGCAGGGCCCCCTGAAGTCCGGTGCTACTGTCAATGTTGGCATTCTCCCAGAAGGGTGAAGGAGGATTGTTAGTGATACGTTTCCCATGACAGACTGACTGGTATGTGGTATAAAATAAACAGAATTGAAAAGCTTAGAGCCATAAGGTCATAATGTCCTAAATGATATGTGTAGAATTAGGCCATTTGGCCTATCAAGTCTACCCCGCCATTCAATCAGGGCTGATCTATCTTTCCCTCCTAACCCCATTCTCCTGCCTTCACCCCATAACCTCTGACATGTGTACTAATCAAGAATCTATCTATCTCTGCCTCCACAGCCTTCTGTGGCAAAGAATTTCACAGATTCACCGCCCTCTGACTAAAGACATTTCTCCTCATCTTCTTCATAAACAAACGTCCTTTAATCCTGAGGCTATAACCTTTAGTCCTATACTCTCCCCTACTGGAAAACATCCTCTCCACATCCACTCTATCCAAGCATTTCACTATTCTGTACGTTTCAATGAGGTCCCCCATCATTCTTCAAAACTCCAGCGAGTACAGTGCCATCAAATGCTCATCATATGTTAGCCTACTGATTCCTGGGATCATTCGTGTGAACCTCCTCTGGACCTTCTCTAGAGCCAGCACATCCTTCCTCAGATATGGTGCCCAAAATTACTCACAATATTGGCAGTGAAAGGCATGACACCTAATGAAAGAGTGGTTAGTACAAGAAAGCATAAGAAACACAATTATAAGTAGTTCCTTGGTCACTACCACAGTTTCACTGTAATTTCTGAAAAAATAATCTATAATAGACAATAGGCGCAGGAATAGGCCATTCGGCCCTTCGAGCCAGCACCGTCATTCAATGTGATCATGGCTGATCATCTACAATCAGTACCCCGTTCCTGCCTTCTCCCCATATCCCCTGACTCCGTTATCTTTAAGAGCCCTATCTAGCTCTCTCTTGAAAGAATCCAGAGAACCGGCCTCCACCGCCTTCTGAGGCACAGAATTCCACGGACTCACAACTCACTGTGTGAAAAAGTGTTTCCTCATCTCCGTTGTAAATGGCCTAATGCAGCTAGAGGTTGAGTGATTCTGAGCAGAAGATGCTGAACTGAACTGAACTGTTGCAACAAAGTGCTGTACATGACTAATCATAAACATAAAACAAAACAATAAAAAACATTAAAAGACAGTAAAAACAATAAAAACAATAGGAACACTAAAACAGGAGCAAAGTCTCATGCAGGGTCGAAAGCCAAGGAATAGAAAAGGATTTTAAGACTAGTTTTGAAAATGGACAGTGAAGGGGCCTGTCTAATGTGCAAAGGTAGAGTGTTCCATAATGTCGGAGCAGCAACAGAGAAGGCTCTATCCCCTCTGAGCTTCCGCTTAGACCTCGGTACCTCCAGGAGCAGCTGATCAGCTGACCTGAGGCACTGAGCAGGAGAGTAGGGGTGAAGCAGCTCAGAGAACTGCAATATCCTGACCAGTCCTCTGCCAACCAATGCTTCTCAACTGGAAACCTGCATTCTGTTGTTGCCACTAATCAGCAGTCTGCTTGAAATATTACTCTTGGGAGTCTAAAATGCATCCTTTCTTAATAAATATCATAACCAGCCACAGAATGGCCGAAAGAACACATGTAAAATGTCTCTTGTGCAAAATATATCTCTGTAGCCCTGCTCAAAGTTTTACTTTAGATTTTAAAATGATATTATAACCTTCAGCACTAACATATTAGATATCAATTTCAGGTAGTTGTCCACAGCGTTTCTTACAGAAGTAAAATCGTATGTTGCTTATGTTGAGTAAATGAACAAATGGATTCAAATTATTTTCTTTGATACATAGCAAAATTATAATTGTGTGAAATTTAAAATTTCTTTGGCAATCTTTAGGATACTGCAAACCAGCCACTGTAAAATTAAAAGTAATTGATACCAGATGCACATTATCTAACCATTTGTACACTGATTTGGGGTCCTTTTCCAGAAAGACAAAATGATTGGGGTAGAATGGTTAATGTCGCGAGAGTGGATTTTGTATAGGAAAATTAACAAGGAACTACAAGTAATGTGTAATAGATTTGTTAACTAAAGTGAAACCACTTTAGACTAAAAGGACACTGTTAGCATGGATACAACATTGGCCAAGAATCAGAAAGCTGAACAGACAGTGTTGTTAGACTGCCTTGAGTATGGCAGATGATATAAATAACAACGAGGTGGGAACAAATATGAGAACCAGGATAGGTAATGTTTCAGGTTGAAACCCTTCTTCAGACTTCCCCCCCCCGCCCCCAAGTGGTGGTGGGGGGTAATAAATTGGAGGTAAGAGGCCAGAACAAATCAGGGCCAGCAACAGATGACCTCAGGAAGGGTGGAGCCCATAATGGCCCACCGTTGGATGGGGGAAGGTGTGATAACGAGAAAGATACAAGGATACAAACAGTGGAACTGATACGATGACAAGGTGGGGGAGAGCAGAGAGAGAGGAGAGGGGAAAGTAATCAACATTCATACCACTGGGTTGTAAGCTGTCCAAGCAAAATATAAAGTGCTGTTCCAAAATGGCCATTGGGTGGGCCAAACATTGCCTCGGTATAGATGGCTAAAGCTTGTGGCTTGGGACAAATAGAAGAAATACTTCTGATTTTTTGCTGCCAGTCATCTAATTTGAGGCAAGAATAGTAGCTGCAGAAGAGAACACCTGGATTATCACTGTGATCTTGAAACAGTGGCATGAGGGCCATATTCATATGTTCTGGAGCATAATAAGGGCAATTTGGTTCATCTAGTCTACTCTGCCATTCAATCATGGCTGATCTATCTTTCCCTCTCAACCACATTCTTCTGCCTTTGCCCCCTGACACCCGTACTAATCAATACTCCTACTCTGCCGGGTATGACAAGTACCTAAAATGACCTGATCTACTTTTTTTTATTAATCTCTATCTGCTTATATTATTGCTTATACATTTAAGTTATAAAGCTCTGAGAGAAAGCCATCAGCATATTTTTCTTAAGTAGAATGTGGAAACCACAACAATATATTCACATAAGATGAATAAAGAAGACCAAAGCCGCACTAGATATACATTCAAACAGAATTCCCATGAAAAAAGGAGAAATTGGAAAAATGAACTTTCTTTTATTAAATGAACTAATTTAATAAAGGAAAGGGTTAACAATGAATCTAGACTTGAAACCGGGGATGTCACTTAATCATCTCAATTGTGCCTCAAATTTGCCATGTGCCTCTTTGTATTACGTGCATACTTTTATTATATTATTTGCAATTTAAGCAGAAAATTTGAACTTAATTGGCTTTTCCTGACGTTCTACCAAATGTCCTGAGGCTCATCATCAGCAAGCACATTTGCCCTCATCGTTTTGTTTTAATTAGAGAATTTCCTACAAGACTGCAAACAGAGAGAACCCAGCCAAAGCGTTGCATCCGCTATTACACATGTATGAAAGCCACACTTGTTTGGCACATTAACTAAACGAAAAGAGCAAAAAAGTACAACCTGACATGTGTGTACAATTTTTGGCACGGATTTTTCCTTTAATCATTTTTAATGTTTGCGGTTTACAATTCACTGCAGGACTGTGGTAACGGTGAAATCGACAGAAGAATGGAGGGTTGGGTGTGTATGCGTGCTTTGTCTGTGATTTTTATTTATTTGCTTATCTTTATTATTTTACCGTGGATGTTTCATTAGCTTTAGAAATGTTTGAATGCTGCACTGACTGGCTGACATTTTAAATTTCGTTGTACATGGCCCATGTTACAATGACAATAAAGAAACTATTCTATTCTATTCAGCAATTTTAACAAATTGATCTGCAGTTTTGAGAATAATGGGTTTTCTGATGGGCTGGAATATAGGTCTTATCTAAATAGGAAATCACAATTTTTTAAAACTGTTTTTCAGACAATTAAACCAGAGGTTGCAACATGTGAAGATTCAGACCTCTTCCCTAAAATGGGTGTGGACTGATTAGAGCAGCCTAGGGCATGGCTGACGGCAGCAAAGGGCAGCTTGGATCTTTTTTAAGCTTCAGACATCATTGACATAATTTTTTCAAGCAACTTGAGTAGATAGAAAATGCCAGTGGACATCTTGCCACAGCAGGCAGTTGGTAAAACTGTGAAATTGAGCTTTGATGTGAGCAAGGAAGTGGGCAGGAATGTATATTTTAGATACAGAGTGCTGGAGTAACTCAGCGGGTCAAGGAGCATCTCTTTCAATCACGAATAGGTGACATTTGGGATCAAGAACCTTCTTTAGACTAATTGCAGGGAGGGTGTGGTTGAAGAAAGCTGGAAAAGGGGAGAGGCAGGACAAAGCATCTGCAGTTCTTTGTTGCTATATATTTTTGACTGCTATTAGATGATGCTTTAAACAGACAAATGATTTCTCACTGTATGTGGTTGCATCAATAATGTGTTCAATAATTATCTGGGAAGATGGAATTGTCACTGCTGGTTGTACAACCTCCCTCCCACCTCCCCCCCCCCCCCCCCCCCCCCCCATCCCTCCTGCCCCAAACATTCAACCTCCAACACTATCACCATTAATGAATTAATGAATTAGTAAGTGAATAATATTTTATTGTTACGTGTGACGAGTCACAGTGATATTCTTTTTTTGCACACACAAGGAATGCAAAGAGTGGCCACATAAGGGGTTCGACAAAGTTACAAAGTGTGTTCATTGTGTACACCCCTGAAAAGGAGAATGTAATGAGGCATAGAACTAGGGGCTGATGTCTGGTCATGACAGAATGTGTATTTCCATTCCTTTTAGCGCCATTAAAATTATTATTTTTAAGTCACTGCTGAATTGGGTATATGAATAGGCTAATCAAATCCTCAGTGCAGATGGATAGACAAATGGAAGAGATGCTTCCTGATTCCTAACGACCAATCATTCCGTTTTAGTTTTAGGTGAGAAGTGGGCAACTGTGGTAAAAATAAATCTGGCTTGACATTGTCAATCTGAAATAGTGGTTGGGGCCAGTACATTTGAAGTATCAGACTATGGAAGTGCTTTTTCCATTTATCTAGAATGCCAAGCGCTGGAGTAACTCAGTGGGTCAGGCAGTATCTCTGAGGCACATGGGTGGCAACATTTTGGGTCCCAACCTGAACAATGACCTATCCATGTCCTCCAGAGATTCTGCCTGACCCGCTGAGTTACTCCAACTCTTTGTGGTCTATGCAAGAGTTCAGCATCTGCCATTCCTCTCTTTCATTTATTCCTCTGAGAACAAAGAGACCCAACACATGAAGTTGAAGTCATTCATTAGCAGATTTCTCCACCTGAGAAGATTAAACCATTTTTTTTCAAACATTCATGATCTTTTTTTGTTCTGTTGTCAGTCCATAGATTACCTGATTGATTGAGTAAAATATCAGAGTTAAATTCGTGAATCTCTTTTAGAAACTTACAAAATTCTTAGGGGGTTGGACAGGCTAGATGCAGGAGAATTGTTCCCGATGTTGGGGAAGTCCAGAACAGGGGTCACAGTTTAAGGATAAGGGGGAAATCTTTTTGGACCGAGATGAGAAGGACAATTTTTCACACAGAGAGTGGTGAATCTTTGGAATTCTCTGTCACAGAAGGTAGCTGAGGCCAGTTCATTTGTCTATATTTAAGGGGGAGTTAGATGTGGTCCTTGTGGCTGAAGGGATCGGGGGGTATGGAGAGAAGGCAGGTACAGGATACTGAGTTGGATGATCAGCCATGATCATATTGAATGGCGGTGCAGGCTCGAAGGGCCGAATGGCCTACTGCACATATTTTCTATGTTTCTATGTTGTTATACCTGTGCATTAATCAAGATATCATTCTTAACTATAAGAGAAAATGTACCTGTACTGAGTGCAAGATTGTGCCTACATATTATTCAGATTTAATGGTGAGACTGACATGACTGAATTGTTTACTTTGCATGCAATGCTAAAGTGCAAATCATCTGGGAACTTTTGATATTAATTTTGCATTAATTGCTGTTGTACCTTATTCAATAAGAATTACAGGGCAGCATAGGGGCACCGCTGGCAGAGCTCCTGCCTCACAGTACCAGGGACCCAGAACCGATCCTGACCTCAGGTGCTGTCTTTGTGGAGTTGCATGTTCCCACTGTGGGTTGGCAGCGCGACCGACATCGCAGCGGCCTCTGCGGTCCGTCTGTCTTTTTTTATTTTATTGTCCTGTTGAGTGTATAGTTTGTGGTGGGTTCTTGACTGTGTATGTGTGGGGGAAACTTTTAGATCTCTTCCCTGTACGGGGACCCGACCTTTTCCCTGTCGGGTCTCTGTTGCCGTTGGGGCCTAGCACCGTGGAACAGCCTCCAACCGGAACGACAGCTCAAGTCACGGAGCCTGCGGAGCTGCGGCGCTGCGGACCTACCATCTTGGAGCTGGCCGGCTTCGGAGCGTGGAGAGCTGTGATGGCGCGCGGCTGCGACCCGACTCCGGTGGATGGTGACACCGGGAGCTCGCGGGTCCCCGGTGGGAGACCGCTTTGCGGGGCACCGGCAACGGCGACTTCTCCCGCTCGAATTGCGGGGTTGAGAGTGACCTGGAAAGGGGCCTTACATCGCCCGGCGCGGCTTTAAATGGCCGTGGACTTGCTAGCGCCCGCCGGGAGCTCTGACATCGGGACTCGGAGCAGGGCCTTACATTGCCCAGCGCGGCTTTAAGTGGCCGTGGGACTTGCTAGCGCCTGCCGGGGGCTTTGACTTTGACAGGGAGAGGAATGGAGAGCAGGGGAGAGACAAGACTTTGCCTTCCATCACAGTGAGGAGGAGATTCACTGTGATGGATGTTTGTGTAAATTGTGTTGGTGTGTGTCTTGGTTCTTTTCTTGTATGACTGCAGAAACCAAATTTCGTTTGAACTTTATGTGAGGTTCAAATGACAAATAAACGGTATTGTATTGTATTGTATTGTATTGTGACCATGTGATTTTCCTCCTGGTGCTCTGTTTTTCACCCACATCCTGAATACGTGCAGGTTTGTAGATTAATGAGTCCATGACGATGATCTATCACTAGGTTTATGTTGTCCCACTTTCTTGTTCACTCTCTACACACTTGGGGCAATTTGCAGAGGCCAGTTAACCTACAAACCCTCACATCTTTGGGATGTGGGAGGAAACTGGAGCACCCGGAGGAAACCCACACAGGGAGAATGTGCAGACATCACAAAGACAGCAACCGAAGTCATGATCAAACTGGCACTGTGACGCAGTGATTCTACCAGCTGCACCACAGTGCCACCCCTGAACAAATGGAGCTGGATATGTCGGAAGAAACCAGAGTACCTGGAGGAAACACACGCTGTCAAAGGGAAAATATGCAAACTCCAAAGACATCAGCGAAAGTCAGGATCAAACTCAGATGTCAGACACTGTGAGGCTACATCTCTACCATCTGCACCACTGTGCCACCCTTAAGATCCTTAATTCAGATCTGTCAAAGGAATGAAGAATTAAAGAGGAAACATTTCTCAGGTATTATCCTCTCTGACTGCCGCAGCCCTCGTGTTTTGTTTAACACCATTAACACAGTTCTTAATGCCCCGCAGGCAGTCTGTATGGAGGCGTCCCCTGCTGTGTGTGAGAACTTCCTCCGCTTTTTTGTTGATAAGGTCGCTATGCTTAGAGCTCTAATCCCACCATCTGCTTATGACCCCTCGGTATCTGTTCCATGCACGGCTGTATTTGATCATTTTAAGCCGGTGTCTCTCTCCTTTTTGCATGAGATTGTTGGTCGTTCAAAGCCCTCAGGTTCTCCGAATGATGCTGTTCCTCCTCGGCTGTTTAAGGAGGTGTTGCCCACTGTAGGACCATCTGTTATCGCTGTCGTTAATAGCAGTTTGTCCTCGGGTGTTGTTCCTGCACTTTTTAAACATGCAGTAGTACAACCCCTGATTAAGAAACCTGCTCTTGACCCTGCAGTTCTTGGGAATTTCAGGCCTATCTCCAAACTGCCTTTTTTATCAAAAGTCCTAGAGAGGATCGTGCACAGGCAATTGATGGCCTTTTTGGAGGAACATGACGTTTTGGAGGTTTTCCAGTCCGGTTTTAAGTCCCGGCACAGCACAGAATCGGCCCTTTTGAGGGTTTTTAATGATATTTTTTTGGCTACTGATCAAGGTGACTGTGTTGTCCTCGTGCTTTTAGATTTGTCAGCTGCCTTTGACACAGTGGATCATGAAATTTTGATCTCCCGTTTGGAGCAGTGGGTGGGTATCAGGGGCATAGCACTGGAGTGGTTCAGGTCGTACTTGGCTGATCGAACTTTTTGTGTCAGCCTTGGGGACTCTGTATCCTCCTCTGCTCCTCTGTCGTGTGGGGTCCCACAGGGCTCAGTTCTTGGCCCTCTCCTCTTTTCACTCTATTTGCTCCCACTCGGTTCCATCCTTAGGAAGCACGGGATTTCATTCCACTTTTATGCTGATGACAGTCAGCTTTATGTGCCTCTGGGAAAGGGGGGTGTACACTCTGTCGGCCTCTTGCTTGAGTGTCTCAGTGACATAAAGGCCTGGATGTCACTGAACTTTTTAAAATTTAATGATGACAAGACAGAGGTAATGATCTTTGGTGGCACCTCTGGGGCCCCCCCCTGTTGATCTAGGCTCTTTGTCTGCATATCTCAAACCTAACATCACGAACCTGGGGATTAAAGTGGACCCTGAGCTTAGATTTGACTGTCAGGTAAGGGCTGTTGTTAAATCTGTTTTTTTCCATCTGAGGCAGCTGGCAAAAATAAAGCCGATTTTGTCAAGGAAGCACTTTGAGACGGTAATCCATGCCTTTGTTACCACCCGGCTGGATTACTGCAATGCACTGTATCTGGGGGTTAGTCGGTCCTCCATCGCCCGTCTCCAGATGGTACAGAATGCAGCTGTTCGTCTCTTGACAGGCACACGAAAGCATGATCATGTTTCTCACCTTTTGGCCTCTCTCCACTGGCTGCCTATTCAGTATAGGATTCGTTTTAAAATTATTTTATTTACTTTTAAATCCTAAGTGGTCTTGCCCCGTCCTACCTATCTGAGCTTCTTCACCCTTATTCGCCCTCCCGCTCTCTCAGGTCAGATGATCAGCTGCTCCTGATTGAGCCAAAGACTAAGCGGAAGCTCAGAGGGGACCGTGCCTTTGCTGTGTCGGCTCCGAGATTGTGGAATGAATTGCCTCTGCACGTTAAACAGGCCCCTTCTCTAGCTGTTTTTAAATCACTCCTGAAGACATATCTATTCTCCATGGCCTTTGTAGACCAGTGAGGTGTCGAATTGTTTATTAACTTTATTTGCTTGGTTTTGCTGCGTTGTTTGTACTTGTGTTTTATGTTTTTTAATTTATTGTTTGGATTTTTGTATGTAATTTATGCGCCTCGTGTTAGTTGTATGTTCTGTTGTTCTGCCTGTTTTATGATGTCTTGCTTGTTTTCTTTTTTCTGTACAGCACTTTGGTCAGCTTTGGTTGTTTTTAAGGTGCTTAACAAATAAAGTTATTATTATTATTATTAAGCTTATCAAGACAAGGAAATGAGAAACCCATAGATAGACACATCTCCAAATAGTCTGAAGAAGGGTCCTGACCCGAAGTGTCATATATCCATTGTCTCCAGAGTTGCTGCCTGACCAGTTGAGTTACTCCTGCATTTTGTGACTATCTTTAGTATAAACCAACACCTGCAGTTCCTTTTTATTACAAAGGAGAAACCAAGATGTAAAATTGAAATGTACATCTTGAAATGACTAATATTGGCCGCTGGTTGAGCACAAAGATGGTGAAAGGGATGATGTGCATTTGGGTTAGAGTAGTTTAGTTTAGTTTAGCTTTGTTTATTGTCACATGTACGGAGGTACAGTGAAAAGTTTTTTTGTGCTATCCAGTCAGCGGAAAGACTAAACATGATTACAATCGAGCCATGCATACTTAGTTCAGCTTATTGTCACGTGTACCAAGGTACAGCGAAAAGCATTTATTGCGTGCTAACCAGTCAGCAGAAAGACTAGATATGATTACGTTTGAGCCATTTATAGAGTATAGATACATGATAAGGAAATAATAACGTAAAGCCAGTAAAGTCCGATTAACGATTGTCCGAGGGTCACCAATGAGGTAGATCATAGTTCAGAACTGCTCTCTAGTGGTGGTAGGATGGTTCAGTTGCCTGATAACAGCTGGGAAGAAACTGTCTCTGAATATGGAGGTGTGTGTTTTCAAACTCCTATACCTTTATCTTGATGGGAGAGGGGAGAAGAGGGAGTGGCCAGGGAGCGACTCATCCTTGATTATACTACTGGCCTTGCTGAGGCAGCGTGACGTATAAATGGAGTCAATGGAAGGGAGGTTGGTTTGTGTGATGGTCAGGGCTGCGTCCACAATTCGCTGCAATTTATTGCGATCTTGGATGGGGCTGTTCCCAAACTGTGTTCAGATACAGGTTAAAGGGAATAATGTTAAATGCAAGATAAAGTCCAGTAAAGTCTGATTCAAGATAGTCTGAGGATCTGCAATGAGGTAGATGGTACTAGAAGAGTTTTAGATAAGCTCAAGATTACTGAGATATAAAAAACTCCCAACTTAAGTTGCTACCTGTGTTGTTGGGATTAATCATAGAAATTCACAAAATAGAAAGCTGATCAAAGTGCTCTCCTTGCTACAATTCAGCAGTACAGTATTTCTGAGTGGCAACTCCAACAATCTGGCACATAGTGCTGTGCTTGCAACCAGTTGATACCATAGCAGCATTTGGGAAATTGATCATGTAGCTTGACAAGGGCATTCAGAGGTCTCGTGAAGCACAGAAGCTCCAGAACGAGTCTGACAAGTGTTTGGACAATTGCCTGCGGCAAGGCTGACAGCTGGATGATAAGGTGGAGTTCCAGCGGAAACTGTATTTTCACTTTGAGAACTATATTTGCTGCAAACAGGTGCACAGCAGGCCAGTGACATTGAAAATGGGGTTTTTTGATATTTATGTTCCCGTGTTTCCCTCATTTTGAAGGATCGATTTTTACCTGGACCAGGTATTGAGCAGGCATGTCAGTGGAGCACCGAGCACCCATGACTTCATCAGAATGAGGCCCAGGTCAATTTCACTCTCGGCCCCATTTAACACACGAACGATGAGGTCATCTTTCAGTCTTCCGCACAATCTGTCGGCCCAGCCATGTGACGCTTCTCTCATTTATCTTTTTCTACTTCTCAGGAAAACCTGCTGGCTGTGGAGGTATCAGAAGGGTAACTTCCTATAACTTTGAAAGCTACCTCTCTATCCCTACAGACCACACATCACCAAGGTTCTCCTGATATGTTCTTGGAGCTCATAGACTAATAAAGTGATACAGCGTGGAAACAAGCTCTTTGGCCTAATTGCCCACACCAACCAACATGTCCCATCTACACTAGATCGATCTATCTATCTATCTATCTATCTATCTATCTATCTATCTATCTATCTATCTATCTATCTATCTATCTATCTATCTATCTCTGATCTTGTTATCTTCCGGTTTGGTGGTCTTTCTATTTGCACGAAAACAGTTCACGATAGCGCTACGATTATTTGCCAGTTCACTCACTGTTCTCCTGTGCTGCGAGTGTACCAAGCTCACTCCCCCCTCCCCACCCACACACCCCTCTCCCCCCCACAACTCCTCCTGCCCACACACCCCTCCTCCTGCCCACACACCCCTCCTCCTGCCCACACACCCCTCCTCCTGCCCACACACCACTCCTCCTGCCCACACACCCCTTCTCCTGCCCACACACCCCTCCTCCTGCATACCCCCCCCCCCCCCCCCCCACGTCTGCAAGCCCTCTTTAAGATAGCTTTGCTCTCAAGGCATGGGGCTCTTCAACCACTCCTCTATTGCTTACTCATTTCTCATCACATATGCCCTTCTCTGCCCGCATTTTGCAATGAAATGTGGGGCCAATTTTAACCAGGATCTTGTATAGGATGTGGTGGAGGCAACAACATAAAGTCCCTCCCTCCCCCTGGAAAATCTTGAGCAGACTTATCTTTTACGGAGGTAAAAGACCAAAGGAAAGTTCATAGAATCTTTGTGCAAATTCTCTGACCATTTCCTTCCATGGATGCTGCCTGAGCCATTGATTTCCTCCAACAAGTTGTTCCTTTGTTCAAGATTCCAGCATCTGGGGTCACTCGTGCTTATACTCCATCATCCACTGAATATGCTCGGTGGATTAACAGGCGCTGAGATACGTGTACAATGGTGTATTATAGTGGACATCTTATGGGCACGACTGTTTGTGCCTTCATGTCCATGTCTGGCCATATATGGCGTCTTGGGGACTTCAGGGCAGGAGACATACATGTGATTATCAGCACGGTGATGACTCTCAGAATGTTTTCAAAAACAGGTCGCCCACCCAGCGTGGACCTCTGATCATCAACGTCCAATGGGGAGAGAGGCAATACAGGGGTTACTCGAATAGTGAAATCCCTCGTCCCCTAGCTCTGGTCTGAAGAAGGGTCTCGACCTAAAACATCACCCATTCCTTCTCCCCAGAGATGCCGCCTGTCCCACTGAGTTACTCCAGCATTTTGTGCCTATCTTCAGATTAACCCAGCATCTGCAGTTCCTTACTACACAGGTTGAGATGTGAGTTGTGACATTCTTGTGCTTGGTTTAATTCTCCCTGCAGGTCAAGATCAGAACTTAATTCAACTTCCTCACTGCAGGATCTTTCCCAGCAATTGCCACCACTGTTACATTAGAGAGGTCACCCAGTCACTGTACTCGCGAGGAAATGATATCATCTACTTTGGTTTCAGTAAGGAACAGGTGGCGTCTCCAGCACTGGAGTTTGCCAGCATTCCTGGCCTTCCCTCTAATGCCAGCACTCATTGATCGCGCACGTGTTGCCATGAGGGTTCCCCATAATAACCTAGTCCTATTCATCAACAGGAGAGGTTCCTACTCTCTCATTGTGCAGCTTATTCTGGATCATGAGACAATTTTCCTCACAGTGACAGCCATGTTTCCAGGAGGTGACTCCTTCGTCCCGAGAGAGACCGCACTGCCAGACATTTGGATTAGTCAGCATTGACGGGAGTGGTGGATGGCGGTGGGACAAGGCCTCCCTCTGCTTGTGTGACTGCTTACAGCAGTGAACTTTCCCAACACCGCAGATACATTTACCAAGCCGATTAACCTGCAAACCTGCACATCTTTGTATTGAGGGAGTGCAGCGTAGGTTTACAAGGTTAATTCCCGGGATGGCAGGACTGTCATATGCTGAGAGAATGGAGCGGCTGGGCTTGTACACTATGGAGTTTAGAAGGATGAGAGGGGATCTCATTGAAGCATATAAGATTGTTAAGAGTTTGGACACGCTAGAGGCAGGAAACATGTTCCCGATGTTGGGGGAGTCCAGAACCAGGGGCCACAGTTTAAGAATAAGGAGTAAGCCATTTAGAACGGAGATGAGGAAACACTTTTTCTCACAGTGAGTGCTGAGTCTGTGGAATTCTCTGCCACAGAGGGCGGTGGAGGCAGGTTCTCTGGATGCTTTCAAGAGCTAGATAGGGCTCTTAAAAATAGCAGAGTCAAGAGATATGGGGAGAAGGCAGGAACAGGGTACTGATTGTGGATGATCAGCCATGATCACATTGAATGGCGGTGCTGGCTCGAAGGGCCAAATGGCCTACTCCTGCACTTATTCTCTATTGTCTATTGCCTATGAACACAGATACAAACACCATGCAGGTGTAAGGGTGATAGTGCAAAGTGTCATTCATCTCATCATGGTGTGTATATATCTTCTTCTTGTGTATGGCGTGCGCAGCCTAAAGTTGTAGGACAATTTGTTCTATTTGATCTTATTTGATTGTGCACACCGGGTTGATTGCATTTGTCGAAACTGGGCGGACCATGTGAAGGTTGCAATCTCCCACCCCGTGTGTATATATGATGAGCAATAGATGGGGTGAATACACAGAGTCTTTTGCCCAGAGTAGGGGTATCAAGAACCAGAGGATATAATGTTATGGTGAGATGGGATAGATTTAATAGGAACTTACGGGGTTACTTTTACAGAGGGTTGTGAGTGTATGGAATGAGCTGCCAAGGAGGTGGTAGAGCAACATTAAAAATACATTTGGACAAGGACATGAATAGGAAAGGTTTAGAGGGAGCTAGCACAAAATGCTGGAGTAACTCAGAAGGACAGGGAGCATCTCTGGAGAGAAGGAAGGGATGTCAGAGGTTATGGGGAGAAGGCAGGAGAATGGGGTTCAGAGGGAGAGATAGATCAGCCATGATTGAATGGCAGAGTAGACTTGATGGGCCGAATGGCCTAATTCTACACCTATTCCTTATGACATTTTGGGCCAAGACCTGAAACGACACTCCTTCCTTCTTTAACCAAGTGTGTGATTTTTCTTCCAAAAGGATCTGATTTGCAGTTAGTGTTAACTTTAGTGATCTTTTAGCTAACCAAAAATGGCTGCAATCCAAATTCTTGCCTGGATTTTAGCTTTAGGTTGTGAGCATGCTGAATATGGATACATTGCACATGCTGTTTTACTCTCCAACTTGTTAGTAATCATCATCTGGCCTTTTTAATTTGGCAGCAAATGTTCAGAAAAAAAAAAAAAATTATATTTCAAGTAGCTGTTCACACAGCTGAGAATCCTGCTCATGTAAAGACATGTAAGGCAGTGTAAACTGCCAACACCACAATAGATTTCCGCTCTTGGCTGCCTTCCCGAGCGATTGACGTCACTCCACATTAGACAGCATATTTTGTTCTCTTTCTTGGATGCCTGTTCCACGGCAATCCAAAAACAGGCTTTGGAGAGAGCTCACAGTTGTACACAGTTCAAGATATTTGATCCAGCGTTTGTCCTGCAGCAGCAGCAGCGATCACAAGACGACATACATGGAGTGGTGGTGGTGGTGGTGGTAGTTTTGCGGGGGGGGGGGGTGGGGTGCTGCATCAGGGATGACAATCCGACAGTCACGTAGCCAGGCTTGATACAAAACAAACAGCCAGCAGAACGAGAGAGCAAGGAAAGAACAGTGTGTTTATGCGGGTGTGGGCGCTCTTTGGTTGCAAGTAAGCAGAGAAAACAGGAAAAAACGTCATCAAAATGAATTTTGATCAGTACTCCGGGGAGGTCGTAAACGTTTGCTGCAAATGATAATGGAAAATGATTCAGTCGTCCCTTTAAAGGAAAAGGAACAGATTTATTTGTCCTATGCTGCACATTGGGGTGACACTGATTTGCAGAAATGAAACGACACCAGTGATCTTGTGACTAATTATACTGGCATTCCAGAAAAGCTTCAGTGGCCTACAGCAGATCACAAATAACAATGGTGAGCAGTTAGTGCTCATGCTTACCCACAAGTGCTGATAAATAGTTGAAAATAGCTCTTTGCCACTGACATTGAACACGAACAAGCATATCATTACTGAAATAACTATTATAGATATCAAACAATGTTAGATGAAGCTTACAATGTAATGAACGTGTCCGCATGCACTAGGCAAGGTTACCAACTTCTCTGCCACTAGCACAGAATTTCACAGATTATCCTCATTATAACAGACCATGGGGAGGGGAAATGTGTCTGTTATTGCCATTTGTCTGCTATAACCGAGTAAGAAGGGTAAATATCTACAAACATTAGTCAGAGGGAGGTGAAGGGAATTCATTGCCACAGAAGGCTGTGGAGGTCGTCAATGGATATCTTATGCCCCAGTCCCACTTAGGAAACCTGAACTGAAAACTCTGTAGACTTTGAGCCCCACCCAAGGTTTCCGTGCGGGTTCCTGGAGGTTCCCGGAGGTTTTGGTCAGTCTCCCTACCTGCTTCCACTATCTGCAACCTCCGACAACACCTGCAACCACCTTAGGAAAGTGGGACAGGGGCATTAAGGTGGATATTGACAGATTCTTGATTACTATGGGTGTCAGAAGTTATGAGGAGGAGGCAGGAGAATGGGGTTGAAAGGCAAAGATAGATCAGCCATGATTGAATGACAGAGTAGACATGTTGGGTCAAATGGCCTAATTCTGCTCCTATAACATATGAACTTATGAAACATATTTACCCTTCTTACTCGGTTATAAAACATCCAATAGACATACATTAATCAAGATACACAATAAACAGGAAAGGAAACAAAAACATTGTAAATACATTTTTAAAAGTTAACTTGGTCCTTTGTTCCCGATACGAATTGATGCCTTAGTTACAATAGATTTTGACCGCTATAACCAAAATCCGTTATAAAGATAATAACAAGGGTAGACTGTAATGTCCTGGTTGCATTCAATTCAGGCACATATTGTACAAAATCTTGCAAGGAATAGATCAGGTAAATGCACAGAGTCTCTTGTACAGATTAAGAGAATCAAGAACAAAAGGACATAGGTGTCACGTGAGATAGGAAAGATTTAATAGGCACCTGAGGGGTCACTTTTTTTTTAACACAGGGGGTGATAAGTACGTGAAATGAGCTACCGGAGGAGTTACTATCACAACTTAAGAAACATTTAGACTGGTACATGGATAGGATAGGTTTAGAAGAATATGGGCTAAATGCAGGCATGTGGAACTAGTGTAGATGGGACATGTTAGCCGGTGTGAGCAAGTTGGGCCAAAGGGCTTGATTCCACACTGTATGACTCTATGACTCTGCATGTCACCTTTACAAATATTTGCAGATATTCCAATGGAAGGAAATTATCATACATTTATTGTTTCTACAAAATGTTGCCAAATAAGCTGAAATGATTTCAAGAAATGTTCGAATTGAATTACAGCCAACTGTGTGGGTCCAGTTAATGCTGACTAGAAAACGCCAGTTTGTGATATTATATCCAATTTTCTACAATATTAATCAATGACCCACATACACAGTAAAGTGAATTGTTTTTGAAAAAATATACTTCAGCTACACTAATGTTTTCCTGCTGTTGCAAATCTTTGCATTTCACACATACTAAATCCAGTATCCATTCTCAATATTCATTTGGAAGTGAGGAAAGTGCTTGGAGCATGAGAGATCACGATGGTTTACAACATGATAGTATTTCATATTTAGTTCTAGCAGGACATCATTTAATCAGAAGCTGGTCATGTACTTAAATAAAATCAATTGCAAAGGTATAAAAAATTGGCTTGGGTAGATTGGAAAATCAAATTAAAATGTTGTTGATAACAGATGTCAAAGAAATATTTCAGTTTAATATCATTTTAAAACGTTAATTTCAAAATCAAAAGCAAGTGGTTTATTATGTTAGTACAAAGACTAGTGGGAATGGTATCCAGAGTTTCAGGAGGCAGCATTGGATGCCATAATTACAACAAAAAAAAGTCTTAAGGTATCATTAATTACCAGAAATAGCTGGAAACTGAGTCATTAATATATAACAAACATTATTAACCAAGGTAGGGAAGCTTAGCATCTCCCCACAGATATGTACAAATGTGCAATTCCTGAAATTCAGCACTGTCGATTATCATGACCTTTTCACACCATCTTTAGACTTCTCAAGGTGGATCTGTAGTTACTACAACTTCTCAGCAGTTATCACTGGGAATTCATGGACCCTAACCCAGCTCTGAGTTAGATCTGGTACAGACTTTTTATTTTATTTTTATTTTTTAATTGCTGTTTTGTTCCCTTTCCCCTTCCGCCCACAATATTTAATATGAAAAAGAATATGTGATTCTGTTACATTCTGTTTGTAGTTTGTATGGTTGTTTGTTTGTTTGTCTTTTTGCACAAAGTCCACGACCATTGCCACTTTTCATTTCACTGCACATCTCGTATGTGTATGTGACAAATAAACTTGACTTGACTTGACTGCATTAATTTCAAGCATACAAATTGCTGGAGTAACTCAGCAGGCCAGGCAGCATCTCTGGAGAACATGGATAGGTGACTAACTAGCATCTGCAGTTCCTTCTTTCTACCTCTAAATTTCAATGGAGATGATTGGTGATGGTGGAGGCAGGTAAGGTTGAAGAAGGGTTCTGACCTGAAACATGGCACCTTCCATGTTCTCCAGAGATGCTGCCTGACCAGCTGAGTTACTCCAGCACTTTGTGGGGTATTTTTATAAACCTGCATCTGCACTTCCTTGTGAATGTAAGGTTTAGGTCATTTATGTTTTTCCTCTAAAAGCAAAAATTTATAGATACGAAAAGATTTGAAATGAAAAGAGCTTTTGTCGCAGATCGTGCAGTGATAGGGTTGCTGCCTTACAGCACCAGAGACAGGGTTCAATCCTGACCACGGGAGCTGTCTGTACAGTTTTTGTACGTTCTCCCCGTGACTACTTGGGTTTTCCTCGGGTGCTCCAGTTTCTTCCCACACTCCAAAGACGTAGAATTGTGTAGGTTAATTGGCTTTGGTAAAGATTTAAATCGTCCCTAGCGTGTAGTATGGCGTGGACTCGGTGGACCGAAGGGCCCGTTTCCATGCTGTGTCTCTAAACTAAACTAAGCTAGAAAGCTATTGGGAATCTTCGTATTCTGAAATACCTACGGGTGAAGTATGACTTTGTTTCCACACCCAATCCATGGGTTCTGAGGTGACTGATGTAGTCAATATGGGAATTGCAAACTCTTGCACAGGAGTTGCCTGAATGGATGACGAGGTGGGTAGTTGATACACTTATGAGCCTCCATATGCTCTGATGAATAGACTCAAGGTACTGTGCCCCATCCCTAATGGTTCTTCTGCACTGTAGGACTAGAGTTCTCCCTGCCCCCTCCATTTCTGCAACGGGCCAGTAATATGGTTTCCACCGTCTGCCCAGAAATTCCAACCAGGGATATTAAGGAAATGACAAAACCCCAGAATTGCTTATTCTGCATCAAAATGCTTTTATTTGAGATTGCGAGATAACAGCAACTCAAGTATAACAACTGGCTCCGGATTGGCTTTCTGACCCTCCATCCATCCTTGATCTGAGGTAAACCCTGCATTAATCCAGCAATCGAGCCCATTGCCAGTCTGTCAAAGATCCCATGAGGAAGAACCTCCTATGAATAAGCAGTTCACTTCCCTAACTGTAGCTCCTGTCCTGACTGCGGCTCATGTTCTGACTAATAATGCTGTTTGACTGTGGTAACCCTGTTCTAACTGTATTAAAACTGTGCAGAGTGTAGTAATCCTGTCCTGACTGTAGTAAACCTGTTCTATCTGTAGGATATCAATGACAACTGCAGTAACCCTTCCTGACTTTGTAATTCTGGCTTGGCTGTAATAACTCTTTCCTGACTGTAGTAATGCTCCTGTCCCACTTAGGAAACCTCTGGAGACTTTGTGCCCCACCCAAGGTTTCCATGCGGTTCCCGGAGGTTCCCGGAGGTTTTTGTCAGTCTCCCTACCTGCTTCCACTATCTGCAACCTCCGGCAACCACCTGCAACCTCCGAGAACCGCTCAGAAACCTTGGGTGGGGCGCAGTCTCCAGAGGTTTCCGTTCAGGTTTCCTAAGTGGAACAGGGGCACCTCTATCCTGACTTCAGTAATCCTACCCTGACTGTAGTATTGTGTATGAAGGAACTGCAGATGCTGGTTTAAACTGAAGATAGACACAAAATGCTGGAGTAACTCAGCAGGACAGACAACATCTCTGGAGAAAAGGAATGAGAGACCAGTCTGAAAAAGGGTCGCGACACAAAACATCACCCATTCCTTCTCTCCAGAGATGTTGCCTGTCCCGCTGAGTTACTCCAGCATTTTGTGTCTATCTTCTGACTGTAGCAATCCTGTACTAACTGCAGCCTCTGCCCAGTTTATAGTAACTAAAGAAATATCTTGATCCCTGCTGACATGAGCAAACAGTACTATAACTCTCTACCTCTTTCCTGTCTGGTGCCCATGTCAAGTTATTGATATATATATTTTTTATAAGACAGACACAAAATGCTGGAGTAACTCAGCGGGACAGGCAGACAGTGAAGCAAGTGAGCGGCATCAGTGAAGAAAGCGAATGGCATGTTGACCTTTATGACAAGAGGAATCAAATATAGGAGCAAAGAGGTCCTTCTGCAGTTGTACAGAGCCCTAGTGAGACCACACCTGGAGTATAGTGTGCAGTTTTGGTCCCCTAATTTGAGGAAGGACATTCTTGCTATTGAGGGAGTGCAGCGTAGGCTTACAAGGTTAATTCCCGGGATGGCGGGACTGTCATATGCTGAGAGAATGGAGCAGCTGGGCTTGTACACTGGAGTTTTGAAGTATGAGAGGGGATCTCATTGCAACATATAAGATTGTTAAGGGCTTGGACACGCTAGAGGCAGGAAACATGTTCCCGATGTTGGGGGAGTCCAGAACCAGGGCCCACAGTTTAAGAATAAAGAGTAAGCCATTTTGAACGGAGACGGGGAAACACCTTTTCTCATAGAGAGTGGTGAGTCTGTGGAATTCTCTGCCTCAGAGGGCGGTGGAGGCAGGTTCTCTGGATGCTTTCAAGAGAGAGCTAGATAGGGCTCTTAAAAATAGCAGAGTCACGGGATATGGGGAGAAGGCAGGAATGGGGTACTGATTGGGGATGACCAGCCATGATCACATTGAATGGAGGTGCTGGCTCGAAGGGCCAAATGGCCAACTCCTGCACCTATTGTCTATTATCTCCGGATAGAAGGAATGGGTGACGTTTTGGGACAAGACCCTTCTTCAGACTGAGAGGCTGAACATATTTTTATAATTACAATGGAAGCACATCTTTAAATAAAGAAATAAAAGCTTGTAAAGTACCCAACAATTGCTTCCTGCCATTGAACCAAGCTAAACACATTCCACGTGTAAACAAACAACTCCTAGCAAGCCTAAAGTTCTAAAAGTATCCTAGGACACAAATCAGACTTGCCGAGCGTTAGTTCACAAAATTATTGTGAAGGCTTGTTCTTTGGATAAACAACCACTGCAAATCGCCAAATTTACCACATCACTGCTCCCCGATGAGGCATTGCTATTCTGCTTCTCACAGCCTTCAGCCTACATTCAAAGCCTTCCAAAGTCAGCATGATGTGAAAAGAAAGCACAAATATTCAGCCAATTCCTGGAACATGTCACAAAAAGTGCTCCGCTGGCTCAGTATCCAGCCCTATTACTATGGGTACAGTAAGCCACTTTGAATAGCCAGGGACTGGGATTCTCAGAATTCAGAAGAGATGCTGCTTTTCTTCAATAGAACACAAAATGTTAGAGTAACTCAGTGGGTCAGGCAGCATCTCTGGAGGACACGGATAGGCTACGTTTGGGTCAGGACCTTTCTTCAGATTGACAAGGATCGGTGACATAAACATTGCCTATCCACATCCTCCAGAGATGGTGCCTGACCTCTGAGTTCAGCATTTTGTGTTTTGCTCAATATTCCACCATCTGCTATTTCTTGCCTCTCCAGTAATTTGCCTATCACAGATGATAGGCTTCCTGATCTATAGTTCTCAAGTTTTTCTTTTGCCACCCTTCTTAAATAGAGGCACAACATTAGCCTCCAGCCTTCCAGCACCTCACCCGTGACTTACAATGATTCATATATCTCAGCTGGAAGTCTTACAATTTGGTCTCCGTCCTTCCCACAGTGTACAGCGGGATTTTATTTTGATAGTTAATAAAACAGATGAAATTAACATGGAGGTTTAGTTTAGTTTAGTTGTGAGATACAGCGCAGAAACAGGATCTTTGGCCCAATGGGTCCAGCGATCACCCTGTACAGTTGCACTATCCTACACACATTAGGGACAATTTACAATCTTTACTGAAGCCAATGAACCTGCAAACCTGTATGTCTTTAGAATATGGGGGGAAACTTGAGCACACAGGAGAACCCACGCAGTCACGGGAAAAACGAAACACTCCGTGCAGACAGCACCCATAGTCAAGGTCGAATCCGGGTCTCTGATGCTGTAAGACTGCAACTCTACTGCGGCATCACTGTGCTGCCCCAGGCAATTGGTTTGAAGGCTTTTGTTGCATAAAAGCTGGAATTCATAAGAAAGATTTTGCTTGGATTCTGTTAGATTTTGTTATGGTCATATCTGGTGCGCTGATTGAATAGATTGATTCCTGAGGTAAGGTAGCTTCTAATTAGGAAAAAATAAGTAAGATCAGCCTGTACAACACAGAATTCAGGAGAATCAAAGATTATCACAGAAATATACAAGGTTCCAAGAGCAATTGGCACGGAAAATGCTGAAAGCTGTTTCTGCTGCTGTTGCCTGGAGCTAATTGGCACTCTCTCAAGAGAATTGAGGCATTTCTTCAATCAGTAAATCTTTGGAACTCTTCAGAGGACTGTGGCTGCTCAGTCTTTGATTATATTCAAGGCTGGGATTGATACAAGTTTGGATGTTAAGGGAATCAAACAACATGACAATTGGGCAGGAAAGTGCATTTAAGGTAATGGAGGATCTTTTTGAATGATGAGCTGGTTCAAGAAGCTTGAATGCCTCTGAGCAACCACTCTCTTCAAATAGTCTTGGAGTCAGACAATGTGGAAACAGGCCCTTTGGCCCAACCTGCCCACACCGTTTGAAGAAAAGTCCTGACCAAAAACATTGTTTGTCCATTCCCTCTACAGATGCTCTCTGACCCTCTCAGTTCCTCCAGCACTTTGTGTTTTATTGAAAAGAAGAAAGATTAGACCTAACGGCACTGAAGAAGGCAAGAAGAATTTGAGAGAAATATTGAAAAAACAAAATTTAACTTTTTATGAGAGAGAAAGAAGAAGGATCGATACAGGGAAGGGCAAAAGAGGAAGGAAAATATGACAAGCAAAAGAGGATATTGTAACCAGTTGTGTTTGGGAACTGCTGTATTGTTTGAGAATGAATATTTAAGTGGCAATGTTGACGTGGTGCATGTAATAGCAATCACGTCCCAAATAACCATATAACAATTACAGCACGGAAACAGGCCATCTCGGCCCTACAAGTCCGTGCCGAACAAATGTTTTTCCCCTTAGTCCCATGGATTCAAGATTGCTCTAATTGCACTTTCTAATAATGGGAATTATTGTCTTGCAGATGTAACACTAATGGGAATTATTGTCTTGCAGATGTAACAGGAGTGTGGATGAGATTATTTTCACAAAAATATGGTTAAAACAGGTAAAACAGGTAAATTCACACCTGATCCCCTTTTGGGTATCCATGTAAGCACTACTCAAAGACCATAAATTGCACCATCACCAAGGTCTTTATATGGGATTACTTACCTTACTTAAGAAACAATTGTCCCAATAATTTCAACCATAAGTTTTTTTGTTTTTTGTTTTTGTTTTTGTTTTGTTTTCAGTATGTCTAAAAGTGTGTTTTAGTTTGTTTTAGTGGGGGGGGGGGGGGGGGGGGCGCTTAACTCGGTGGAGAGCGACTTTACTCCTAGTCGCATTTTCTCTGTCCCTCGTGGCCTAACAGCTTGGATTGGTGCGGCCTCTCCCAGAGTCGGGCCCAGAGCTTCAGCAGGGGGCGCAGTGTGGACTTTCCATCATGGAGCTGAGCGATCCCTTGCCGGGGGTCGCCAGAAGAAGTGCTCCGATCGCTGGCCCACGGACTACAACATCCTGAAGCCGCGATCTTTGGAGCTTCTAGTCGCGGGCGCAGCGTGGACTTTCCATCGCGGGATCCCTCGCCGGGGATCGCTGGAGAAAAGCTCCGAACGCCAGCCTGAGGCCTATAATATCGTGAAGCCACGGTCTCCGGTAGGAAGCGGCCGATTTAGAATGGAGATGAGGAAAAACGTTTTCACACGGAGAGTTGGGAATCTGTGGAATTCTCTACCTCAGAAGGCAGTGGAGGCCAATTCTCTGGAGGCTTTCAAGAGAGATTTAGATAGAGCTCTTAAAGATAGCAGTCTAGGGATATGGGGAGAAGGCAGGAACGGGATACTGATTGTGGATGATCAACCATGATCACAGTGAATGGCGGTACTGGCTCGAAAGGCCGAATGGCCTACCCCTACACCTATTGTCTATTGTCACCTCCTTCTGTAGCAAAAAATTCCACAGTTCACAACTCTGGGAGGAAAAGGTTTTCTCACCTCTCTCTGGGTGAAAAAGTTTTTCCTTGTCTCCTCTTAGCTATTTCCTATCATCTCATTTTCCTCATCTTCTAAGAAGTTTATTAGCCTGCTTGCTTTCCTGGGCTGAGGCACTGAATCTATGAGTCGAAGTGTCATGCTGCAACTGTACAAATTGTTGGTCAGGCCGGACTTGTGCCCTCTAGTTGCCCACTAGTGTGAGCAGTCTCTGGTAGCCCCACTACAGGAAAGGTGTGGCAGCATCAAAAAGGGATCAGAGGAGATTTACCAGCATGTTACCTAGAATGGAGAGCTTTACATATAAGGAGAGATTTGACAGAATATGTTTATTCTAACTCGATCATAGAAACCTGAAGCATAATCTTATGGAGATTTACAAAATTATGAGCAGCATAGATACACTCCTTCATTCCGTGTGGTGGTTTGTAGGCCCTCCTCAGCTGCAATTGCGAAGATTTTTGGAAAGGCATTCAACTGTCTGGACAAATGCGTAGACATTAAAGTCAGCATGGATGAGTTGGGCTGCTTAATGCAATGTGAAGGGACTCTGTCACTCAAAGAAATAAAGAAGTTGTTAATTCTTGTGAGCCCCCAGAGAGAAATATTCCATTTACAGGTCACTTTCTTCTTCTTCTGCTTATGTCCCCACGATTTTCAAATCTGTCGAAGCAGGAAGTGCTCTTCCGCATGGGGCACTGCTCCCCTTACGTGGGGCTTCTGCATGATCCACAGACATGGACATGAGGTTCTATAACAACCTGACCACTCCTTCTCAATGACCTTCAAATCGCAGGGATGTTGAAACTCAAGGGAAAACGACATCAATGAATCTTTTTCTGTCCTCCTAGCATATCTACCAACAGATACTTCCACCATGTTCACCCTATTCCTTTTCACCAGAAATGCTGACTTAAAATGCATTTTGTGTCTATCTTTGGAACTGAGTGTCAGGTGTCAGGGACCCTTTAATCTTAATTGACCAAAGTCCTTGGTGAATTTCATCATCCATAGCTGTCTTCGCTGAGCGATAACGCCAAAAATATGAGAAGTTCTAGTCTTCTTGTGTTATTAAGAGAGGGCAGTGTGGTGCAGTAAGGCAAGTTGATAGAAGACATTTAAGTGTCAGGCCCATCTTCTTGGGTGCTTTAGCGAATACTCCGTCATTTTGGAATCAATTTTCACTGCTACGCCGATGATACACAACTTTACCTCTCCACAAAACCAAACACCTCCCTTCCCCCAACTGCCCTCACCACCTGTCTTCAAGCTATCAGCATGGATGTATTAGCCTTCTAAAATCAATAAACAGAAATCATGCTATGGCTATTATTTGGACATTATTATAACATCTTGCAGCTTGGCCTGACTGCTCCTGAGGTGCAAATGGCTCCAAATGAAACTCGTATCCTTGTATCACTTGCACCTCCAATAACTTCTTCATCGCCTCCAATGCTCAGAACTCTGCAGCCCGGATCAGATCATCGGACCACATCACTGGTTTAGACCGAAGATGCTGACCTTCAAAGCCCTACACCATGCTGGAGTAGCCCACCTGCTGCTACAGGCACTCCTTCCCGGCACTTCGTTCCTCCTCAGCTGCAATTTTAACTGTCCCCACATTTAGACTCAGTGCCAAGCCATCAGCTGCTCTGCCCCTCAACACTCTCCCAAATCCGTCACCTGGACACTATTCTTTTCTCCAATAGACCTGTTTAGATTGCATACCCGACATGACTTCCACCATGTTACCCTGATTTCCATGGCTTAAAATGTTTTGTGTATTTTAATTTGTTTTTTGTGTTTTTTGTTTTTAATCAACGATTTTAATATTGATAAATGTATTGTGATTTTATGTCGTCCTTGGGTGTCCAGTAGTCAGCAAATAAAAGTATTATTGCAGGATAACTTGCAGCTTGGCTGAAGTCCTGAAGTGCAAATGGATGAAACCGTAGCTTGTATAGGTGGAGCTACAGGCCGGGACCGAAGATAGAATGCTTTAGCCCAAGACAGGCAATCTGTTAGGGAATGAGAACTGAAGAAGGGTCTCAACCCGAAACGTCACCCATTCTTTCTCTCCATAGATGCTGTTTGTGCCGCTGAGTTACTCCAGCATTTTGTATCTATGAATCAGTCGCTTGGTAGTCACAGTTCTTGCAGGAGCTTAGGCTAAGTAGAAGCAGCTGGATGAAATGTGTGGAGGGGGCGGGATAGAATTTTAGAAGATTTTCAATTGTTAAATGAGAACTGATTATTTTCCAATTCATTAATGTGCTGACCTCTCATGTTCCTATCATAGGCTTCTTCCGTATAAGAATCTGAAGGTGTTGACATTTTGGAGACCATTGCATTGTAATCCATCAAGATGTGCAAAAGGTCCTAAGTTCGCAGGATGTCCATACGATCAAGGCAGTGCACCATATGAGTGTGTGTCTGTGCACAGTTGTACAGTCTGAGTCATATGTTGGTTATTTGCATCACTATTGAATCTCACATTTGGGAAGGCATGGGTGGGGATTTTTCCACTGATGGGAAAGTGAGCTCACATAAGTATCTGGTCATTTGTCATAGTTTAGTCGCGTAGGAGCAATCCCACACAGAATGGGCCGAATACTCATGCTTTCTGTGACAACAAAATACACAGCAAATGCTCATTTTCGGAAACCATGCTGAAGTATGCTTGGGTCCACAAGATCTGCAAGCTAAATTTGTTCCAAATGTATGGAAATAGTACTAAAATGTACCTCTTTTGCTAGATCTTCTCTCCCAGCATTTAAATAAACAAGAAATGATATACTGTAACTGTTTTAAATTTGGAATTTATTTTTAATCAAATGCGAGTTAAGATTTGGGTGCATGGCAATAGGCTTTTTAATGCAGTTTCCATTTCTTTGACCCTCTTACATAAATTCTACAATTACAATTCTTGGAAGAAACTTAAGATTGGCTATTTCAAATCAATTCAGTGTTTGAAATAATATTAAAACTCATTCCTGGCTTCCCTTATGGAAGTCATTGACTTCAGAACAGGATGAATTCTTTGAAAATTACATTGCTCATACTTATTGAATTATTTTAAGTGCGTAAGATGGGGGAAGCTTTGAATCTTCTTCCAATAATTTCTCACAACTCATATTCCCCAACTTGACCACAGTATTAAAAGAAATACTGTCTACGGAGTAAACCGTTTTCTCTGGAGTGGAAGAAAAAAACAACAACAAGAATCAGCCCTGACCTCTCCCATAAACTTCCAGGCTGACCATCTCTCCTGCGTCCAGCTCAAATCACCCAAGGGAGGTTGAGTGCAGTGCTCGTCTTATTATCAAGCTCTAGTGTGCATCTACGCCAGGGTATTTAGGCCTTTCTCTTGTTTAACGTTATCGGAGAGCGAGAGAGAATAATAGCTCTGTTGGAGGCCAATTTTAATAGAGTGATCTAACTATTTCGACAAATGCAGAAATATTCATTCTTTTAGAGTGATATCTTGAAACACTTGAAATGGCAGAGAAACGAAATCTTTATGAATCCCACATTCAGATGGACTGTGAAAACAATGGCAATAATAACAAAATCCAGAATACTGTAGGAATGGCAACATTCATTAATGTAGGCAGCTGATCACTATGTGTTCCCTCAAGCTATGAGGGATGGACTATTAATGCTGGCCTCAGCAGCATGGAAAATGAACAACAACAAAAGATCCTGCAGCCCATTTGCAGAATTCAGCCAAGGTGACAGTTTAAAGGCATGCTTTCCAGCTGGTGAGAGGTGTTCCATTAAAGTCTGCTTTCAGACTGGTTTATTGTCTGCCAACATTAGAGCAGCATGGTGGCGCAGCGGTAAAGTTGTTGCCTTACAGCGCCACAGACCTGGGTTCCATCCTGACTACAGGTGCTGTCGGTACTGTGATCTTGTGGGTTTCCTCCAGGCTCTCCGGTTTCCTCCCACACTCCAAAGACATACAGGTTTGTAGGTTAGTTGGCCTGATAAAATTGTAAATTGTCCCGAGTGCGTGTAGGATAGTGTTAATGTGCGGGGATCGCTAGTCTCGGTGGTGTGGACCCGCGGGCTGAAAGGCCTGTGTCCACGTTGTATCATTAAATCAAAATAAACTAAACTAAACATATTAATGAGTGCACATAGAAACTGATGGAGCAGTATTGAGCCAGAATTTACTGCATAAGTAACAATAAGGCCACTAATCACCTTCATGTACAACTGGATTGCAATTAAGGAGGTACAAAAGAAGTAAATATAAAAATTAATAGACGCTGCTTGAGGCACACCTAAAACGGTACAAATTACAGATTGAATTGCCACAGAAGGTTAAGCCTAGAACTTCAATCTAAGTACTTTTCAACATCATGGTAAGTTATACAGTAGAACTGCAAAATAATATCTTTGGTACTGAAAATTACATGTTACAAGTATGAAGTTTGCTTTCAGTGTTTGAAGAAGGACAAACATATTACTTACTTATGTTTATGCTTGCTCTCTTCTTTTCTCGTTCAACCTAGTATTTCATTTTGTGTAGGAAGGAACTGCAGATGTTGATTTAAACCAAAGACAGGCATTGAAGGCTGGAGTAACTCAGCGGGTCAGGCAGCGTCTCTGGGGAAAAGGAAAAGGAATAGGTGACATTTCAGGTCGAGACCCTTCATCAGAAAAATTATTTAATTTTGTCTGTTCTATTTTCTAACCCTGTTAGGTTCACTACCTGCAAGGGGTGGTGGTAGACACAATAGAGGCATTTAAGAGGCTATTAGATAGGCACATGGATATGCTGGGAATGGAGGGATATGGATCAGACATAGGCAGCGGAGATTAGTTTAACCTGGCATCATGTTCAGAATGGACTGTGGGCTGAAGGGCCTGTTACTGTGCTGTACTGTTTCATGATCTATGTTCTATGTACCTAGTCCAGACTTTGTGCTGCTTTTGGACATCTCTTTGTTCTGATTTCATATAGAGTTTAATACAGAGAAGTGTTGGATCCTGACCTTGGCTGCTATCTGTGTGGAGTTTGTACGATCTCCCTGTAACCGCATGGATTTCCACTGGGTGCTCCCACATCCCAAAGACATATGGGTTTGTAGGTTAAATGGCCTCTGTAAAATGTCCCAGGTGTATAGGGAGTGGATGAGAAAGTGGGATAATGAAGACTTAGTAGTGAGAATAGGTGATCGATGGTTGGTGTGGTCTCGGTGGGCTGAAGGGCCTGTTTCCATGCTGGATCTCTGAACTAAAAAACTAAACTAGATTCCTGACTTACTCATGGGAAGGACTCAATCATTGTGATTCAGTAACAACAGATCCCCCTCACAGACCATCAGCACAAAGCAGAGTCATGGAGTCATGAGTCGAACAGCATGGAAACAGCCCCTTCGGCCTAATTGCTCATGCCGACCAAAATGCCCCAAATAAGTCATAGTCAGAAGATAGACACAAAATACTGAAACAACTCAGCAGGACAGGCAGCATCTCTGGATGGAAGGAATGGGTGATGTTTCAGACTGGGAGTCAGGAGAGAGGGAGCCACAGAGATAAGGAAGTGTAAGGTGTGAAAATGAGACATCAAAGGAGATGCAGTTTAAGAAAACTTAGATACCGTCTCAAGAAGGTGATATCTATCACAAAGGATGCCCAGCATCAGGGCCATCCACTCGTTGTGTCGCTGCAGTAGGAGAGGAGATGCAGAAGCCTGCAGCCTCACACCACTACCGCATCAGCTACCATCCTACAACCATTAGATTCTCAAGCCTCGCCTCATGGGTCGGAGCCCGGGTGGGCGGAGTGGCCGACAGAGCCCGCAGCTGGGGCCCGGGTTAGCACCACGGAGTGCCCAGAAGAGGACCCGGCAGCGTTGTGGAGAGGTCGGTGCGTCGGCCGATAATGGCACTGACTGACGGACGAGGCAGACACATGAAGTAAGGGTGTCACTGCCAAGGGAAGGAACGATGGAGGACCCAGCGTGGGGGGGGGGGGGGGGGGGGGGGGGGGGGGGGGGGGGGGGGGGGGGGGGGGGGGGGGGGGGGACGGGAGAACAATGGACAACGGGGAATGGAGACCCGGCGTGGGGCAACCGCAATGAGGGCGAGGGGAGGGAGGGGGAAGAACCACGGGGGAACTTGCACGGGCAGATGGGGGCAATTTGTAACTTTGTAAGTGCCCTTCATGGGCAACTATTGCATACCTTGGCAAGGAATGCAAGCAAAGAATTTCACTGTGACTTGTCACATGTGACAATAAAGTTTTAATTCATTCTTAAACCAACCTGCACAACCCTAACCCCAAGTCAGCAAGGGAATACTACAAATCACTATAATGGACTTTTCTAATGGTCTTTTGCACTAATGTCTTGCTTTTGTATAGTTTTTCTTACACTGTCTTTAGTTTAGTTTAATTCAGTTTAGTTCAGAGACTAGGCGCAAAGAACAGGCCCTTCAGCCCACCGAGTCCACGCTGACCAGCGATCCCCGCACACTAGCACAATCCTACTACTATGGATAATTTATAATTTTATCACGCCAATTAGCCTACAAACCTGTACGTCTGTGGAGTGTGGAAGGAAACTGGAACACCCAGAAGAAACCCACACAGGTCACGGGGAGAATATACAAATTCCGTACAGGCAGCACCCGTAGTCAGGATCAAACCCAGATCTCTGGTGCTGTAATGCAGAAACTCTACCGCTGTCCCACCATACTGACTTGTAGGTATATATGACTTGTGTTGTATGTGTTGTCTGAGTGCATGTTCCTCTGATGTTGCTTTAAGCAAGCTTTTCATTGTACCCGCACCATGCCATACTTGTGTATCCGATAATAAACTTGCCTTGACGAATTGGAGTATGGAGACCTGTGGCATGAAAAGGTGGCATGGTGGCATTAAAAACATTTAAAGGGACTATGCAGTACAGTATTGAAAGCATAATGAACAATTGTTCATCAGAGATGTGAATCTTGAAGAGTAAACCAAACAAAATATTCATTTTTTTAAATTATAGGGCAGCACAGTGGTGCAGCTGTTAGAGCTGCTACCTCACAGTGCCAAAGACCCCAGATCAATCCTGACATTGAGTTCTCCCTGTGTGGAGTTTGCATGTTCTCTCTGCAACCATGCTGGTTTCCCCGGGTGCTCTGGCTTTCGCCCACATCCCAAAGACGTGCATGTTTGTAAGTTAATTAGTTTATTTTTGTTTAAAGATACCGGACAGAAACAGGCCATTCGGTCCTCCGAGTACGCATCGACCAGCAATCACCGCATATTAACACTATCCTACACACACCAGGGACAATTTACATTTATACCAAGCCAACTAGCATATAGACCTGGACATCTTTGGAGTGTGGGAGGAAACTGAAGATCTCGGAGAAGATCCACATGGTCACAGGGAGAATGTACAAACAGATAGCACCCGATGTGAGGATCGAACCCGGATCTCTGGCACTGTAAGGCAGCAACTCCATCACTGCACCACCATGCCGCCCTTACCTGCGTAATAATTGACCTGTGTAAAGTTCCCCTTATTGAGAACGTGGGATAACATAGAACTCATGTGAACGGGTGATTTATGGTTGGCGTGGACTCGGTGGGCCGAAGGACTTGTTTCCATATATCTCTTAAAAAAATATGAAGGCTTTCCAAACAATATTGGGGTATGGTTGGAATTGGAATTCCAATCAATTGGAATTTGGAATAAGAATTTGGATTTTTCCCCTGTAATTGTAGAAAATTTACCGCCCAATTTTCAGCAGTCCGTGAGTTACCCAAATAGTTTATAGTAACAGGCAACGCAGAGTTAAGATAATCGCAAAAAAAGCTGTAAAGGGAAGAGTAGAAAATTGTAACCACATTTTTCGAAAGCGATTGGAATGTTCAAAACATCTTTATAACTTTTGTTGAAGTAGAAATCATAAATATTTGAACAAGGGTGTCAGTTGATTGAAGATGATTACAAAATTCAGTAAAGAATATGTAGCAATCGATGAGAAAAATGCCAGCGCATACATGATAAATGAAAAGGCCTATTTCTGTGCTATAAACTTTGATTAATCTATAATGCCGCTAGCCAGTTCTGAACACATGTTTAGTTGCTAGTTGTGTAGGAAAGAACTGCAGCTGCTGGTTTAAATTGAAGGTAGACACAAAATGCTGGAGTAAGTCAGCGGGTTACTCCATCTCTCAGCGGGTTATTCCATCAGGCAGCATCTCTGGAGAGAATGAATACGTGACTTTTTGTGTCGAGACCCTTCTTCAGACTGGGCATGTCAGGGGAGTGGGCAGTACACATATGAAAATTGTTGGCTCAAGGATCAGGCTGGCAAGTGAAAGACCCACAGCCTAATGCCCTGTCCCACTTAGGAAAACTGAACGGAAACCTCTGGTGACCTTGCGCCCCATCCAAGGTTTCCGTGAGGTTCCCAGAGGTTTTGGTCACTGTCCCTAATGGTTGAAAGTAGTTTCCACATGGTCGAGGCTTCTTTTATGTTCTTTCGATTATTTCAACAAAATCAAAACCGGCCTCGACTAATAATAGGTCACCGCTTGGTCGAAGCCAGTGGAGTGGGGTCGCTATTTAGTTACAGGCAATCGAAGGCCATCTCCTTCGCTGACCGGCCATTTTGATTGGCTCATTGGAGTTTGATGACCTAGAAGACCCACCGCAATGCCCGCTAACTTTATTAAACTTCTTAAAACTGTCTCCACTCCTTCTCCCCCCCTTCTCTCTCCCGTTCTCCCCCTTCTCTCCCCCTTCTGGCAGCCGTTTACCTTCCTCTTCGTCGCGCAGACAGCGCTCCTCCGCTGTCCCTGGCCCCCACCTTCGCGATGTGTGCGTGTGCGCGTGCGTGCGGTCGGTAGCAAAATCCGGTAGATGCAGCTCACGCTTCGGTCGAGGCTTTCCAGGCGAGTGATCAAAACCTCTGACGACTCTTGGAAACCTTGGATGGGGCGCAAGGTCACCAGAGGTTTCCGTTCAGGTTTCCTAAGTGGGACAGGGGCATAACTTGATGGTTGAAGGATAAGACTGAAGCAACACCAGCACCATTTTGGCTACCGTCTTGTTGACCAAAATGTTTCCATTTGAGTTTGAGATTAGTTCACTGTCACGTGTACCAGGAAACAGTGAAAAGCTTTTGTTGTGCGCTAACCAGTTTTCATGAAATACAGAAAGGGAACGCACGATTTTAATTAAGGCTTGTTTTGATGCACAGTTTCTTGGTTGAGAATGGTGTTGTTATTTCATGCATGACTTCAGGAACCATATTTAAAGTATCAGGTATCTGCCAAGTGTAAATTATGTGAAATAAAAACTTTCATCTTTGTCGTCTACTATAAACTTATGAGTGAAAGGATTCTACTCAGAACATTTTCCTAGCAACTACATTCTGCCAAGTCTGCTTTGTATTCAGGTGCTGAAAGAATAATTCAACTGTGAAAAGGAATAATATTTTTTTAGTTCAGAAGGATCATCGACCTGAAACAGCTTCTTCTCTTTGCAATTCTTTCAATTATCTATGTGAATATACCTGGTAATCTGATTAAATAATTTCCTTCCACAGATGCAATGTGATGATTTAGTTTCATTAGTTTAGAGATACAGCGCGGAAACAGGCCCTTCGGCCCACCGAGACCGCACCGACCAGCGATCCCCGCATATTAGCACCATCCTACACTTGGGACAATTTTTTTTTTAACATTAATACCAAGCCAAGTAACCTACAAACCTGTACGTCTTAGGAGTGTGGGAGAAAACCCGAAGTTCTCGGGGAAAACCCATGCGGTCACGGGGAGAACATACAAACTCTTTACAGACAAGCACCCATAGTCAGGATCGAAACCGAGTCTCTGGAGCTGTAAGTGCTGGAATTCAGCAACTCTACCCCTGAGTATTTGCTGATTTGCTGAGTATTTCTTGCATTTTCAGTACTTATTTCAAACGTTTGGCATCTGCATTTTTGATTGCTTTTCAAAATAACAAAAACATTCTGAGGCCCCATTGTTTTCCCTTTTCTGATTTGTAGTCGAATCGAGTTTATTGTCAAGACACAAGTACGGTGAGTTACAAGTACAATATAAATCTTGCTTGCAGCAGCATCACTGGCACAGAATCAAACCACCATATATAAATAACACATAACATTCTGCAACACAGTCAAAAGAAAAAAAGAGACCAAAAAAAACCAAGACATTAGTGCAAAACACAATTAGACAAACAAACAAGTCCATGCCAGTTAAAAAAGAATATATCTAGAAATTCACCTGCACAGCACATAAAAATCTGACAACATCAAGGATTTCTTTGTGTATTAGCAGCCGTTAATAAAGTTTGGCCTTGGGGTGCTATTAAAATACTCAGTTCAGGGATAATTTGGGTCTGGCAGTACCTGTAGTGTGTGAATATATAAACAAATGGATAAGTGAGAAAGGGCCGCTGCTTATGGTCAACTTTCTATCGTTGGTCCTGCAAGTGTGAGCCATTGAAAAATTGTTCCTTTGCAATATGGAGCTGTGAGTGCCCGTTTTCGCGTGAGATGGGGACGTGTAGTCGGGAGTGCCATGTATTGTAATAAGGTGGTATGTCCAATGGCTGAATAGTCCATGGAGTCTAGGTCCATAGTCCACAGAGTTGTGTTGCGTGCTATCCAGTCAAAGAAAAGACTGGACTGAAAAACAAAACATGATTACAATCAAGCCGTCCACAATGTACAGCATTTAGTGCAAGATAAAGTCCGATTAAAGATAGTTCAAAGGTCTGCAGTTAGTTAGATAGGAGGTCAGGAGTTGTACAGTTTGATAGCCACAGGGAAAAAAGGATCTCCTGTGGCATTCTGTGCTGCATCTTGGTGGAATGAGTGTTGCTGAAGGTGCTCCTCAGGTTGACCAGCTTTAGCTTGATCTGCCTTGGCTTTCAGCACTCAGCAAAACCGACAATTGAGCTCTCCCACTGACTGGAGTCACACATGACCTACGTTTTTAGATACAGGTGCTGTTTTTAACAGATGCAAGCTAGTTTGAACTGGTATAAGTTGCCTTTCAGATGTGCACCAAGGTCATCAGCAGATGGGTCAAAGCAGCCTAAGCTTTGAAATTGTGTTACTAAATTACCAGCCTTGATTCTTTTGTGTTGCAAGATTAGGGTCCAATGAACCAGGACATTGTGATCTGCACACATTTTTTTGCATAGTCCTGTTTATCCTAAAGTGAACTGTAAGAATAATTAAAAACTGACAAATAAACATTGAACAATGCGACTATGTTTCTGGGTTCTGTCCAAGAATTTAGAATAACGAGAATACTCATGGGGTGATTTTATTCTGTTGTGAATCCAATTTATTGCCAAGAATAATTTTGTTGATGTTGATATCTGGGAACACTGAATTATTGAAGATTTCATGATTATGATTTGATCTCATGATAACAACAGTTTAGATCAAAGTATGGAATGATAAAATCTATATTTATATTATTTATACTAAATATATATATTAAATTATGTTATAATTTATATTGAGTACAAGAATTGGGACTTCATTTTACTGATGTATATAATATTAGTTAGGCTACACTTGGTGTATTGCGCGAGTTTTGGTCACTAGAGTGCAGGCAATTCGTGATTAAGCTGGAGAGGGTATAGAAAAGATTCAAGCGCATCTCTGGATACCAGGTTGGATTGAAGGGCTTGGGTTATAAGGAGGGATTGGATTTCTGAGTGTTTTTCCCGGAGCAAAGGATTCAAACATCATAGAAATATATACTAGCCGTGGGTCCCATGTCCCCCAACGCAATATTCCACCTCGCCACCAATTTCAATATTGGTGGCCAGTGGGGGGGGGGCTTTCTGGAGCACTAGTATGGGTGTTGTGGGATGAAGGGACTGGTTTCCAGAGGGCTAGTATGGACATTGTGGGCCAAATGGATTCTTGGAGTGGCAGCTCAGTCACTCAAACCTGATGTGCTGGCAGCTCACTCACGGCTGGTGGACTGGCAGTTGAGTCACGGCTAATCCTTGAAATTCCTTTTCAAACCGGGTGCAAGGCCACCAAATTCAAGTGCAGTTTCATACCACTTCAAGCAGGGTCAAGTCAAGTCAAGTCAAGTTTGTTTGTCACATACACATATGAGATGTGCAGTGAAATGAAAGTGGCAATGCTCGCAGACTTTTGTGCAAAAAGCCAAACAACCAAACAACTAAACAAACTATAAACATAATTATAAAACACATATTCTTTTACATAATAAATAATGGAAGGAAAAACGTTCAGTAGAGTTAGTCCCTGGTGAGATAGGCGTTTACAGTCCGAATGGCCTCTGGGAAGAAACTCCTTCTCAACCTCTCCGATCTCACCGCATGGCAATGGAGGCGTTTGCCTGACCGTAGCAGCTGGAACAGTCCGTTGCAGGGGTGGAAGGGGTCTCTCATGATATTGTTGGCTCTGGAGTTGCACCTCCTGATGTATAGTTCCTGCAGGGGGGCAAGTGAAGTTCCCATAGGCAAGGCCACCAAATTCAAGTGCAGTTTCATACCACTTCAAGCAGGGTGCAAGGCCACCAAATTCAAGTGCAATTTCATACCTTCAAGCAGGGTGAAACTATTATAAAACCACAATAAAACCACACAAAACACCACAAAACACCACATAGACACCAAACTCACAGTTCAGTAGACATTCAGTGTGTTCAGTTGATTCACAGCTCAGAGTTGTGACCTCTCCCTCCCCCATCTTGCAGAGACTGAGCCACACCCACACTTCTGGCTTTTATAATCCCTCCTCCCTCTGACTGGAAGGGGCGTGGCCTTCATGTCATGATTGACAGCATAGAGGTTCTCAACATTTTTTAAACAATAACACTTTTATTTTTAATTGATGGAAAAAATCCTTTGCACCTGATGAGCGGAGGGGGACTGAGTAAGATGGCCAAAAATCACAGCCGCAAGTGGTAGCATTTTATCTAATATCAATATACAGTGCAAACAGGAAGTTGTCAAGTTTAGACTTTTAATGCTGACTTTTAATGCTGAGCTTTACTTCAAAGCAACCACCACATTTTCATTTTCAAACCACATTAAGGGCACTCAAGGTCAGTAAAGTCACACTCACAGTTTAGTAGACACGTGTTCAGTGTTATTCACAACTCAGACTGAGAGACGTGACCCTCTCGCTCCCCATCTTGCAGAGACTGTCTGAGGCACCGGGTTTTATTGTCCCTCTGCCCCTCATATGCTGCCCTACTGCAACAGGGACCTGTGTTTGATCCTGACTATGAGTGCTGTTTGTACGGAGTTTGTATGTTCTCCCTTTGACTGCACTTGCACCTCCTCCAACCTCATCTACTGTATCCGCTGTTCTAGGTGTCGAGTTCTCTACATTGACCAGACCAAGCGCAGGTACGGCGATCGTTTCGCTGAACACCTCTGCTCAGTCCGCCTTAACCTCCCTCAGCACTTCAACTCCCCCTCCCATTCCCAACCTGACCTTTCAGTCCTGGGTCTCCTCCATTGTCAGAGTGGGGCCCTGTGCAAATTGAACGAACAGCACCTCATATTTCGCTTGGGTAGTTTACAGCTCAGCGTGGGCTCGGTGAGCCATTGAGGCCTGAATCCATGCTGTATTTCTACACTAAAATAAACTAAACCAAAGTAAAGCTTTTCTGCAACCAGGGATCAGCCTGACATACACCAGCTCTACAGCAAGGGATTGTCAGTGTACAGTACAGAGACAACGAAATGCATTTAGCATCTCCCTTGAAGAGCGACATAGCAAACGAATTGAATAAAAAAAATAAAAATAATAAGTGTCCGGGGGGGGGGGGGGGGGGGGGGGTGGTGGCGATTGGCAGTCACCGAGGTACGTTGTTGAGTAGAGTGACAGCCGCCGGAAAGAAGCTGTTCCTCGACCTGCTGGTTCGGCAACGGAGAGACCTGTAGCGCCTCCCGGATGGTAGGAGGGTAAACAGTACATGGTTGGGGTGAGAGCAGTCCTTGGCGAGGCTGAGCGCCCTGCGCAGAAAGCGCTTGCTTTGGACAGAGGCAATTGAGGGGAGCGTGGAACCGGTGATGCGTTGGGCAATTTTCGCCACCCTCTGCAATGCCTTCCGGTCGGAGACAGAGCAGTTGCCATACCATACTGTGATGCAGTTGGTAAGGATGCTCTCGATGGTGCAGCGGTAGAAGTTCAATCTGGATCTGAGGAGTCAGATGGTCCTTCTTCAGTCTTCTCAGGAAGAAGAGACGCTGATGAGCCTTCTTGATCAGAGTAGAGGTATTGTGGGTCCAAGAGAGGTCATCGGAGATGTTGACTCCCAGGAACCTGAAGTCTACAATGAAACACGTTCCACCTCCGTCCCGTTAATGTGGATGGGGGTGTGCGTGCCGCCTCATTGTCAGAGTGGACTTCCTGAAGTCTACAATGAGCTCCTTAGTCTTCTTGGAGTTAAGGGCCAGGTTGTTGTCATCGCACCATGCTGCTAAGTGCTGGACCTCCTCCCTGTAGGCCAGCTCATCGTTGTTGCTGATGAGGCCAATCACCGTCGTATCATCTGCATACTTGATGATGGTGTTAGTACCATGTACAGGTGTGCAGTCATGAAGAAGAGGGAGTAGAGGAGGGGGCTCAGCACACAGCCCTGAGGAACGCCGGTGTTCAGGGTGAGGGTTGAAGAGGTGTGCTTGTCTAACCTCACAGACTGGGGTCTGTTGGTTAGAAAGTCCAGTATCCAGTTGTAGAGGGAGGGGTCGATGCCCAGGTTACCGAGTTTGGTGATCAGTTTTGATGGAATAATGGTGTTGAATGCTGAGCTGTAATCGATGAACAGCATTCTTACATAAGTGTCTCTGTTGTCGAGGTGGGAGAGGGCGGAGTGAAGTGCCGTTGAGATGGCATCCTCCGTACTCCTGTTCTTGCGGTAGGCAAACTGATAGGGATCCAGTGTGGGGGATAGGCATATTTACTATGAAAGCATGGTGAATCATTTGAAGAAGTAACCAGCACCCTAGGTGAACATCAATACCTCAAGCAAGGCCACCAATGACGAGTGGCACACCAGCCACTCCCATTTCTCCCCTCTCCCATCGTGCAAAAGGTATAGAAGTGTGAAAACGCACACCTCAAGATTCAGGGACATTTTCTTCCCAAGTATTATCAGGTAACTGAACCATCCTACCACAACTAGCGAGCAGTCCTGAACTACTATCTACCTCATTGGAGACCCTCGGACTACCTTTGATTGGACTTAACTGGCTTTATCCTGCATCAAGCATTATTCACATTATGCCCTTCATCATGTATCTGTACACTGTGGATGGCTCGAATGTAATCATGTATTGTCTTTCTGCTGCCTGGTTAGCATGCAACAAAAGCTGTTCACTGTACCTCGGTGTACACATGACATAAACTAAACTAAACTTAACTCAACTTACTCAAAGATGCATGGAGATCTGGCTGTCTATCCTGTTTAGATGAGTAAGATATATGTACTTAGCGAGTTCTTAACCTCCAATGCAGTCGAATGGAGAGCATCTGTGGGGCACAAGGTGATCAAAACAAGATGTGTGCAATTATTTTTGAGGACTTCACAGACTATGTGGGTGAAGAATAACATGGATTATGTCCCCAATGACATCACCCATATCCTGCACTGTCACAGCAGTGCAGCTGATAAAGCAGCGACCTCACATCGCCAGGGAACCGAGTTCGATCCTGACATTGGTTGCAGTCTGTGTGGAATTTGCACGTTCTCCCCGTGACCACGCATGTTTCCTCAGAGAGCTCTAGCTTCCTCCCACAGCCCAACAAAGTCTGGGTGTGTTGGTTAACTGGCCTCAACAAAATAGCCCTGGATGTGTAAGGAGGGGATGAGGATTTAGGATAACATAGAGCCAGTGTGATCAACTAAGTTGATCACAATGGTTGGCGTGGATTCAGTGGGCCAAAGGGTCTGTTTCAATGTCGTAACTCAAATCTATAGACGTCAGACTAGACTTTAGACTTTAGAGATGCAGCACGGTAACAGGTCCTTTCGCCTACTGAGTGTGCACCACCAGTGATCACCTCGTACACGAGCACTATCCTACACATTAGGGACAATTTACAATTTTTTTACTGAAGCCAATTAATCTACAAACCTGTACATCTTTGGTGTTTGGGAGGAAACCTTGGCACACAGAACACGTGTGGTCACAGGGAGAATGTACTAATTACATACCGACAGCACCGGTAGTCAAGGTTGAACCTGCATCTCTGGCGCTGTAAGGCAATAACTCTACTGCTGTGCCACCGTGCCAACTCTACAGACTTCTCTTTTCTCAAAAAAGACAGATTGTTTTAATTTTTTTTTAATTTTAAGAAGTTTTAGAAATAATCATATAACAACACAGGAGGTCCTTTGTCATTTTGGCTGTATGCTATCTCCCAACAGAGGAAGTCCCACGACCCCTTTTCTTATTCCCCTGCAGTCCTTATTCTCTCTCATCTGTCTTTGATTCTTTCATTTACAGTAGTCAATTAAACTACTTGGGATGCGTGAGGAAACCAGATCACCTGGCAGTGTCCAGTGACACCACAGGGATTGGTGCTGTTTGTGGTATTTGTATTAATGACTTGAATGCCAATGTAGGAGGAATGATCAGTACATTTCTGAATGATATGAAAATTTGGTGGAGTTATGGATTCCGAGGAAGGTTGTCTAAGGCTGCAGCAGCTTATAAATCAGTTGAAAAGTTGGGGCAGAGCATTGGCAGATGGAATTTAATTCCAACAGGTGTGATGTGATGTATTTTGAGAAGTCAAAAAGGAGTTGGACATATGCAGTAAATGGCAGAGCAGTGAGGAATGTCGAAGAGCAGAGAAACCTAGGGGTACAAGACTATAAGAAGCGATGGTACCCTCCTAGTGCTGGTAAATGGGATTAGTGCAGAAGGGGATAAAAGTTGTCATGGGTGTGGTGGCCCATTTCTATCCTGTAAAACCCCATAACTCTATGACTCTTTGACCTATAGAGTCACAGGGAAAATATGCAAAAACTACAACAAGAGTACCTGAGGTCAGGATAGAAGCGGGCAGCAGGTTTAACCCCAGGTTTCCTTACCATCTTGCCTCGGGTCATGTGTTTTTAAAATCACTGTAATCTTTGCACTGATCCTGGTGATAACCATATAACCATATAACAATTACAGCACGGAAACAGGCCATCTCGGCCCTACAAGTCCGTGCCGAATAACTTTTTTTCCCCTTAGTCCCACCTGCCTGCACTCATACCATAACCCTCCATAAATGCAAATTTATCTGATATTGTCAGAGAAATTTTACCTCTGGACTCAAGGTTTAATATTCCTAGAAGATATATTACACGTTGATTCATTTAGAATGATTGTAAGATTCTCTTTAAGAATATTCTTGATCTTACAGTGCTAACAATAACGAAATGTAGATGCTGGTTAATACATAACATGACATAAAGTGCTGGAGTAACTCAGCTGGTCATGCAGCATCTCTGGAGAATAAGGATAGGTGATGTTTCAGTCTGAAGAAATGTCTCAACCTGAAACATCGCTTATCCTTGCTCTCCAGAGATGCTGCCTGACCCGTTGAATTATTCCAGTACATTGTGGCCTTTCTGGATCTTACAGTCTACTTTGTTAATCTCACTGGTACGCAAAAAAGCAGGAGAAACTCAGCGGGTGCAGCAGCGTCTATGGAGCGAAGGAAATAGGCAACGTTTCGGGCCGAAACCCTTCTTCAGACTGATCAGGGGCGGGGGGGGGCGGGGACAAGAAAGGAAAAAGGAGGAGGAGCCTGAAGGCTGGGGGATGGGAGGAGACAGCAGGGGAACTGAGGAAGGGGAGGAGACAGCAAGGACCAACAAAATTGGGAGAATTCGATGTTCATGCCCCCAGGATGCAGACTCCCCAAGCGGAATATGAGGTGCTGTTCCTCCAATTTCCGGTGTTGCTCGCTGTGGCCATGGAGGAGACCCAGGACAGAGAGGTCAAGAGTTACAACAGAATTATGGACTGCACTCAAATAATTTCTTCAGATATCTACAAATTAGAGATTATGTTAAATCTAATACACAAGTCCACAGTAGGGAATCAGAAATTCTTGATGAATGTTTGAACAAGCATCCTAATACTGAAAAACTAATAGCTTATATTTATAACACCCTACTAAACAACGAGCTACCACCGACCGGAACCATATAGATACAAATGGGAAAATGAAATAGGTCACCCTATAACGAAAGATATGTGGGACGAAAGTTTACAACAAATACATCAATGTTCATTAAATGCCAGACATACTTTAATACAATTCAAGGTCTTACATAGACGACACTACTCTAAAATAAAACTAAATAGAATCTTCCCACAAATCTCTCCGAATTGTGATAAATGTCTACATCTAGAGGCTAATTTAATACACACGTTTGCAAACTGTATAAAACTTAAACATTTCTAGACTGATATTTTTGAAATAACTTCAGAAATTATTAATACAAAACTGGACCCAGATACAAAATTAATAATACTTGGAATATCAGAACAAAGTTTAACACTCACAACAAACCAAAGAAATTTCCTCGACTACAGTATAATAATCGGGAAAAAATTAATATTAAAATTTTGGAAAGGCCCTACAACACCCACAATTTAAATGTGGATTACGGAAATGTCGGAGACCCTATACTTAGAAAGAATTAGACTTGTCTTAATGGACAAACAAGATCTTTTCGATAAAATCTGGGCTCCATTCATTAACTATCTGAAGGGATAGATTGGCACAGCACGAGGACCCAACTGAAACTTGAACTCAGGATCAGATGAAAAGCTATACTTTATAATCTACGAACCTATCTCCATTGACGTATTACAGGTAATCCATTCCACCTCCTTTGTTTTTCTGTGTTTTTTTTTATTTGTAACTTTCTACCCTCTCTTTCTCTCTTTTTCTATAAAAAAATAAAAACACTAGAAGCAGAAGTAATTGATAATTGAAAATTTTAATAATGTATGACTGATGTATATGAAAAGTCTTTTTACTATAATATGTAACTATACTTTATATTATGTCTACTTCTAATACAAATATTAAAAAATAAATAAAAATAAACTTTTTTACCTCTGGACTCAAGGTTTAATATTCCTGGAAGAAATATTACACGTTGATTCATTTAGGATGATTGTAAGATTCTCTTTAAGAATATTCTTGATCTTACAGTGGAAACAAGGAAATGCAGATGCTGGTTAATACATAACATGACATAAAGTGCTGGAGTAACTCAGCTGGTCATGCAGCATCTCTGGAGAATAAGGATAGGTGATGTTTCAGTCTGAAGAAATGTCTCAACCTGAAACATTGCTTATCTATGCTCTCCAGAGATGCTGCCTGACCCGTTGAATTATTCCAGTACATTGTGGCCTTTCTGGATCTTACAGTCTACTTTGTTAATCTCACTGGTACACAAAAAAGCTGGAGAAACTCAGTGGGTGCAGCAGCATCTATGGAGCGAAGGAAATAGGCAACGTTTCGGGCCGAAACCCTTCTTCAGACTGATCGGGGGTGGGGGGGGGGGGGGGGACAAGAAAGGAAAAAGGAGGAGGAGCCCGAAGGCTGGGGGATGGGAGGAGACAGCAGGGGGACTGAGGAAGGGGAGGAGACAGCAAGGACTAACAAAATTGGGAGAATTCGATGTTCATGCCCCCAGGATGCAGACTCCCCAAGCCAATTTTTAGAACTAAGCAGGCTAAACCACATCTCCCGGTGGCCTATGACATTCTTGGCAGTCTTTCCTCACCTTTCCTTCTAAGTTAGACTGACCTGGCCTGAGTTTCTGAACATCAGCATTTGTGTAGGATTATATCCAGCACATCGTGGTATTGTTCATACGCCTTATAGAGAAATGCTGAAATTCTAAATTTCATGGCTATGTTTGACTGTCGTCTGACCTTTAATGCTTCCTTTGCAACTGACCTTTCAGTTTCCCCCATTTGAAGATAGCTGGAAAGGAGAAGTGAAAGTGCTTTCATCCATTGCTCTTCATTAACTAAACCGATCTTGGTTGTTTACCAATTTCATTTGCAATTTCTTTCTTGAAGACTGTCAATAGCTAAAGTAGGCGTTTAATTCCTGTATTTTACATTTTGTGTTAGTGCATGACCCAGTCTGCCTAACCTCTAACAGACAGGCAGGTTAATGCCAGAATGGCATATTAAATGGATACCAATACCGTTCTTCACAATAATCTTTATGAAGCTATTAGATTGTTTTTACGCCTCTTCCATTCCGAGGTATGTGATTTAGGCAGCTGTGTTCTACAGTCTGACATAGTTTAATGGAGTTTAATGTAGTGTAGTTTATTTTATTTTAGTTTAGAGATACTGCAAGGAAACGGGCCCTTCAGCCCATTGAGCGCACCGGCCAGTGATCCCTACACATGAATACTATCCTACACGGGGGACAATGTTTTAACATTTATACAAAGCCAATTAACCTACAAACCTGCATGTCTTTGGAATGTGGGAGGAAACCGTAGTTCTCCTGTACGTCTTTGGATTGTGGGAGGAAACCAAAGTTCTCGGAGAAAACCCACGCAGGTCAAGTAGAGAATGGACAAACTCCGTACAGACAAGTGAATTTATGAAAGGAAAATTACATATATGAAATTCATGGGAGTCTTTTGATGTTGCAACAATGAGAGAAAACCCCAAAGATGTGGTATGTTTGAACTTTCAGAAGGTCCTTGATAAGGTTTTTTATTAAAAATAAATTGATCACATGAGGTGGAGGACGGTGGTGCTAATGCTATTGAGGGTCATGGGTAGTCAGTTCAAGTCTCACTTACTGGTAGGGACACAAAGTACTGGAGCAATACGGTGGGTCAGGCAGCAACTCTGGAGAACATGTTCTCCAGGGATGTTGCCTGACCTGCTGAGTTACTCCAGCAATTTGTGTCATTTTCTAACCCAGCATTTCCAGTTCCTTGTTGCTACCTCTCTTACTAGTGAGGATAAATTACTTTAGTAGAATGACTTGCTCGTTGTCAGTTGATGATCCAGTGTTCCCTGAGGAATATGGGTTGTTTCATTTTGTGAGGAATTGGGTAAGGAAATGTATTTTGAACTGGTGTGGTTAATGGACAGAAAATAAAAGCTGGTAATTGGTCATTTTTGGATTGGGAGCGAATGGCTATTTGGGTGCCACTGGAATGTGAGCTGAAAACCCAGCGTTTCATAATCGTTCGCAGTGATTAAGATGAAGGAGCCAAATGTCAAATATCCAAATTTGCTGATTATGCAAAGTTTGGTGACAGTGTGGGTTGTATGGAGAATGCACCTTTTAAGGAAATGTAGATAGGATAAGTGAATGATAGGATATAATGTAGAATCATTTACTTTGGAAGGAAAAATAGGAAAATGGAGTATTTTTTTAATATGTTGAGAAAATGAAAGATGTTAGCGTTCAGAAGGATCTACGAAGTCTTGAAAATTAATGTGCAAGTAATTGGGAAAGCAACGGTTATGCCAGCCTTTATTGTAAAAGCATTTGAGCACAGGAGTAAAGATGTCCCATTGCAAAATACATATGACCCTGTTGAGAATGCATCTGGAGCAATTCTGTCTCTGTATTAAAGGAAGTATACATGCAAAAACGGGAGAGAAATGAAAATGTATTTAAATCTGATGAGAAAAATATAATTACACTCCATGGGGAGATGAGATGGGATTTCAGGGAAAAGTTGGTAGGCACATTTATAATTATAAACACTGCTTTCCATTTAATTCCAAGAGAGTGGAAAATAAATTACTGCTGGGACACTTAAAGAATGAGAAATTGCGTAATAAATTGAGAATAAAATCATGAGGCAGTGGGTTGGAGACTGTGAAACTACATATTAGGCACACCGTTAAAGATATGAAGGAGTCGTGTGATTTTACACAATGATTCATTTGGGATTTCATGTTATTTGCAATAAATTTAACTAACGTGTAACAATTCCAGAAATAACGATGAAGCAAACAAATTAACCACATGTTTTATTCGTTCTTTTTTTCTACTTCATCAGACGAGGCAGTAGCAACGCACGTTGAGCTACAGCCTCACAGCTCCACCAACCCAGGTTCAATCCTAACTTCTGTTTAGAGTGACACACAACAAGCTGGAGTAACTCAGCCGGTCAGACAGCATCTCTGGAGAATAGGTGACGTTTCGTGTCGAGGCTCTTCTTCAGTTCGCAGTTTACACATTCTCCCTGTGATTGCCTGGATCTCAGATGACTGCTACAGTTTGCTCCCATATCTCAAAGATTTGTTAGGATAATTAGCCCTAGTGTGTTGGTAAGAGGTGGAATCTGGGGGGAGTTGATAGGAATAGGGGTCAGATAAAATTAAATTAGTGCAAACGATTTCTTGATGATTAGTGCCGACAATGCATTGAAGAGCAGGATTTGTGCTGCATAGCTCAATATATGTTAAAAGAACAATGATTTTTTGGGGGTTTTCTCAGTAGAATTCCAATGACAAAATTCCAAATGATCACTGAGTATTTTCACAGTTGCAGTCATTCATAAAGTTGTATATTTGATGAGTGTCATTTGCAGAAAAGTAATTACATTTATCAATGTATTCTTATTATTATCGTTCCCAAACATATGATATTTCTGACAAACTTGCTCTTTTAAAAGAGAGCAATATTCAATTTTCCAAGTACTGATGAGGGAATATGTTTTTTGTTACAATTAAGAAATCATGAGGAGATAATAGAACAGTCACCTATTAATTGTAAGGAAAGAACAATCGATATTGATTATATATTTTTTGCGTTTAGACATTAACGTCTGTCTGTTGTTTCCACTTCATTAATGATTGGTGATGTCAAATTGCACCTTGTCGTGGTGGAGAAGCTTGTGTGGACCTGAGATCCTGAGAGCGATGCCGTCTGGAGCTATGCTCCTGGTAGGACCACCCATGGCAGTAAGGTTGAGGGGGAGGTCCCCGACAAAGAGCAATCCTGCCAAGACGTCAACGGCGGAACAGGTGGAGGACGATGGCTGACCTTAGTGAAGCGTCACAATGGCTGGGAAAGCGGATGAAGGCTGCAGCAGAAAAGGGTCACCGGTCTTGGACTCCATGACCCAGATCTGTCAAGGTGGCTGCCTGTGCACCAGTCTTCCCAAGTTAAACAAAGTCATGCACAGGGATTAGCAGCCTGGTGACACCCATGGTCAGCCATGACTGAATGGGGCCTAAGACGACTTCAATGACAGTGACGTGCATTGGTGGGGCAGCACAGGAGTGCAGGGCACGGCACAATTGCACAGAGGTAGAGCTGCCGCCTTACAGCGCCAGCGACCCGGGTTCGTTCCTGACTACGGGTGCCACGTGTAAGGAGTTTGTATGTTCTCCCCGCAACTTTGCGGATGACAAAGCTAGGTGGCAGTGAGAGCTGTGAGGAGGATGTTATGAGGCTGCAGGGTGACTTGGGTGAGTGGGCAGATACATGGCAGATGCAGTATAATGTGGATAAATGTGAGGTTATCCACCTTGGTGGCAAGAACACAAAGGCAGATTATTATCTGAATGGTGTCAGATTAGGAGAAGGGGAGGTACAACAAGACCTGGATGTGCTTGTACATCAGTCACTGAAAGTAAGCATGCAGGTACAGCATGCAGTCAAGAAAGCTATTGGTACGTTGGCCTTCATAGCGAGAGGATTTGGTTTAGGATCAAGGAGTTCCTACTAGAGTTGTACAGGGCCCTGTTGAGACCGCACCTGGAGTATTGTGTGCAATTTTGGTCTCCTAATTTGAGGAATGACATTATTGCTATTGAGGGAAGTGCAGCGTAGGTTCACCAGGTTAGTTCCTGGGATGGCGGGATTGACATATGATGAAAGAATGGGTCGACTAGGCTTGTATTCACTGGAATTTTGAAGGATGAGAGAGGATCTTATAGAAACATATAATACTATTAAAGGATTGGACAGGATAGATGCTGGAAAAATGTGCCCGTTGTTGGAGGGGTCCAGAACCAGGGATCACAGTTTAAGAATAAGAGGTAGGCCATTTGGGACTGGGTTGAGGAAAAACATTTTCACCCAGAGAGTTGTGAATCTGTGGAATTCTCTGCCACAGAAGGCAGTGAAGGCCAATTCACTGGATGTTTTCAAGAGAGAGTTAGATTTAGCTCTAAAGGCTAAAGGAATCCAGGGATATGGGGAAAAAGCAGGAATGGGGTACTGATTTTGGATGATCAGCCATGATCATATTGAATGGTGGTGCTGGCTCGAAGGGCCGAATGGCCTAAAAGAATTTTCTATGTTACTATGTTTCTATGATTCTATGTTTTTATGCAACTGCATGGGTTATCTACGGGAGTTCTTGTTTCCTCCCACACCCCAAACACATGCAGTTTTGTAGGTAAATTGTCCCCAATGCATAGAATAAAACTAGTGTATGGATAATCGCTGGTCGGTGCAGACTCAATGGGCCGAAGATCCTGTTTCCACGCTGTAACTCAAACTACACTAAACTTTCATGACTTTGCACAATTGTTTTCATTGCATGACAAAGATGATGACTGGAGTGCAGACGAAAAACAAAATAAATCAAGAGATATTCCTAGAAAAATGAACTAGAATTTACTGAGTCATAGAGTCATAGAGTGATACAGTGTGGAAACAGGCTCAACTTGCCCAAAACCGGCCTACAATGTCCCAGCTACACTTGTCCCACCTGCCAGTGTTAGGTCCATATCCCTCCAAATCTGTCCTATCCATGTACCTACAAGATACAAGATACAAGATATATTTAATTGTCATTTGGACCCCTTGAGGTCCAAACGAAATGCCGTTTCTGCAGCCATACATTACAAACAAATAGACCCAAGACACAACATAATTTACATAAACATCCATCACATTGCTGTGATGGAAGGCCAAATAAACGTATCTCTCCACTGCACTCTCCCCCCCCCCGATGTCAGAGTCAAAGTCAAAGCCCCCGGCTGGCGATTTGGCGATTAAAGCCCCGCCGGGCCATTAAAGGTCGCACACCGGGTCTTGGTGTTAGAGCCCCCGGCGTGCGCTCGCAGAGTCCCGCGGCCATTCCAAGCCGCGCGGGGCGGTGATGTCAGGCCCCGCTCCAGGAGCTCTTCGACCCCGCAACTCGGGCGGGAGAAGTCGCCGTTGCGGGAGCCCTGAAAAGCCGTCTCCCTCCAGGGACCCGCGGGCTCCCGGTGCCGCCGTCCGCAGACCTGCAGTTGAAGCCTCTGAATCTCCGGAGGTCGGGCCGCAGCAGCAGCAGCAGCGCTCCTCCACCGCTCCACCCGCTCCGGACTCGGCCAGCTCCGCGACGGTGAGGTGAGTCGTCGGCACCAGAGTCCCCGGTCTCTTCCTGTTGGAGGCCGCTCCTCATTGCAGCAGATAACGGAGACCCGACGAGAAAAGGTCGGGTCTCCCTGCAGGGAGAGATTTTTAAAGTTTCCCCAGCTCCCCACCCCACCCCCACCCCCCCACACACACACACCCATACACAAAAAATACACAAAAACTACATAAAAACAGACAGAAAATAATAAAACGCGGACTGGCTGCAGAGGCCGCTGCTGACGAGAGTTGCGCCGCCCACCGGAATTGTCTACCTGTCTAATTGTCTACCTGTCTAACTGTTTCTTAATTGATGGGATAGTCCCAGCCTCAGTACCTCCTCTGGCAGCTTGATCCATACACCCATCACACTTTGTGTGAAAAAGTTAACCCTTGGATTCCTATTAAATCTTTTCCCCTTCATCTTGAACCACCGTCCTCTGGTCCTCGATTCCCCTACTCTGGACGAGACTGTACATCAACCTGATCTATTCCTTTCATGATTTTGTACATCTCTGTAAGATTCCCCCTCATCCTCTTGCACTCCATGGAAGAGAGACCCAGCCTACTCAACCCAACCTCTCCCTATAGCTCACACCCTCTAGTCTGGCACCATCCTCTTAAATCTTTTCTGAATCCTTTCAAGCTTGACAATACCTTTCCTAATACATGGTGCCCTGAACTGAATACAATATTCTAAATATTCACCAACGTCTTACACAACTGCAAAATGACATCCCAACAGATTGAATTTAAAAAATGTTAAAAGCCTGTAGGAGGAATATATACTTGGAAAAATAGAGAAATGTGAGCTTGACTAAGAGAAAGAGTGTTAAGTTTGAGGTGGTGAGAATGGGGAAGGATGACTAGTGACATGTCTCAAACATAAGAGGAACAAGCAAGGTAGGAATCGAGGAACACTGGCTATGATACAATTGTATACAAGGAAGTGAGGGAAAGTTGTGATGTAACAGATAGATTGGAGACCCTTGTGATTCCTTATCAATGTTTGCTTTAATATTCCTAAGAAAACTTCATAAATTATGTTAGAAACACTTAGTAATGTGTGTTCAAATGTCAACATTGTTTATTATAGGAAAACCAAATCTTAGTTTAGATAGGGATATGGTAGCCCTGTGATTGTTATGGGGCTGTCCCACTGTACGAGCTCATTTAAGAGCTCTCCCGAGTTTAAAAAAAATCAAACTCGTAGAATCTACGTAGCGGGTACGTCGGAGCTCGGGATATTTCTTAGTGGCTCGTAACGCTAACGGCAGGTACTCGGGAAACATGGTAAGCTCGAGAAGACTCCTGAAGATTTTTCAACAAAATGTCCAGGAGAGCCCCGAGTACCTACGAGCAGCTATTACCGTAATTCTCCGAGTTCGAATCAGGGGAAACTCGGGAGAACTCTTGAATTAGCTCGTACAGTGGGACAGCCCCATAACTGGATTAGTAATCCAGAAAATAAGATATTTGATCTAGCATTGAGAGGTTAACTCACACCATGGAATCTGGGGAGCAAAGAGGGTGGTAGGTTAAATTAAGCTAATTCAATAAAACACAGATCTATTGTTAAAAAGTAAACCATTTACATTTATATTGAATCAGTAAATAACTGGGAGAAATCACTAGGGGTGGCGTGGTGATGCAGTAGTAGAGTTGCTAGTGTTAGAGCATCAGAGACTCGGGTTCAATCATGACTAGGCATGCTGTCTGAGTTTGTACGTTCTCCCAGTGTCCATGTGAGTTTTCTCCAGGTGCTCCGGCTTCCTCCCACATTCCAAAGATGTACAGGTTTGTAGGTTAATTGGCTTTGGTTAAATTGTTAACGTCCCTAGTGTGTATGATAGTGCTAGAGTACGGGATGATCGCTGGTTGATGCGGACTTGGTGGGACAAAGAACCTGTTTCCGTGCTGTATCTCTAAAGTCTAAAATGAACAAATTCAAGGAATTATGGACCAGCTTGGATTTGTTAAAACCATCCGTGCTTAACTATCACAAATGCATGTTAACCTTTGGAGATGTTAAAAGAGCACATTAATAAGAGGTTAGGCGATAACCTATGTAAGGCACTTGCATACCTGCACTTCAGGAAGAATGAGAAGATTGTAACGGGGTATAGGAGAGATCTCTGGTTCGAGGGGAGAGAGGTTAGAGTTGTGCAGGTAACGTAGGGTGGCTGGCATTGTTCATCTTAGAGCATAGCTGGTTAAAAATTGATTTAATAGATGTGTTCAGAATCAAGATGGGTTAAAACAAATCAATTGAAGTGAAACTTTCCTCATGGCTTACAAATCAAAAGCTCTAGGGCATGTATTTGAAGTGATTTTCAAACAAACCAGTAATAATAGAAGAAATGTTTTTTTTTAATGCAATGAAAAAATAAGATTTTAGAATACAGTATTTGATGGGATGATAGATTGAGATTCAATAGCAGCCTTCAAGAGACTATCGGACCAACATTTGAAGAGGATGAAATCTTCAGGGATGTTTTAGAAACATAGAAACATAGAAATTAGGTGCAGGAGTAGGCCATTCAGCCCTTCGAGCCTGCACCGCCATTTAATATGATCATGGCTGATCATCCAACTCAGTATCCCGTACCTGCCTTCTCTCCATACCCTCTGATCCCCTTGGCCACATCTAACTCCCTCTTAAATATAGCCAATGAACTGGCCTCAACTACCCTCTGTGGCAGAGAGTTCCAGAGAATCACCACTCTCTGTGTGAAAAAAGTTCTTCTCATCTCGGTTTTAAAGGATTTCCCTCTTACCCTTAAGCTGTGACCCCTTGTCCTGGACTTCCCCAACATCGGGAACATTCTTCCTGCATCTAGCCTGTCCAACCCCTTAAGAATTTTGTAAGTTTCTTTAAGATCCCCTCTCAATCTCCTAAATTCCAGAGAGTATAAACCAAGTCTATCCAGTCTTTCTTCATAAGACAGTCCTGACATCCCAGGAATCAGTCTGGTGAACCTTCTCTGCACTCCCTCTATGGCAATAATGTCCTTCCTCAGATTTGGAGACCAAAACTGCACGTAATACTCCAGGTGTGGTCTCACCAAGACCATATACAACTGCAGTAGAATATGCGGGTGGGTGAGGAGAGTGGGACTGATTGAAAGAGCACAGACTCAATGGACCAAATGCCCTCCTTTATTCTATAATTGTATTACCTGAAAATGCTTAGAGAACTATAATTCAATTCAGCATTTGCAATAACTTAGGCAAAAATAGTATTGCAGAAAAATTTGACATATTTCTAAACATTCCATATTTATGCATTTGAAAGATTATTTAGCTCAGAATAAATCAGGTTTGTGACCCGTTCTGGGTCAAATCACACCCATCATGAATATGAATTTTGATCAAGATATCCCTGCAGTAAATCATCTTTGAACCCTTACATCTGCACCATAGCCACAAGGGCTGTTTGTTACTCACATAAAAATCCTATGTAACTTTACAAGTAAAATAGACAAATTCAATAACTGTATTTCCAGGCAATAGTCTTTTGCTGTAAAGTGAGAAATAAAGTAGAAATGTCTTGAGATGGGGTAAATTTGTGTGCCTACCTTCGATTTAAACCAGCATCTGCAGTTTTTTTCCTACACATGGTTTTAATCCCGCAGTGCCAGTTGGAAGTTAAAATATGTAAATTATGTAATCTTGCGTAGAACACGAAATGCTGGAGTAACAAAATGCTGGAGGTCAAGCAGCATCTCTGGAAGTCATGGATAGGCACATTTTGGGTTGGAACTCTTTTTTATGCCAACAAAGTACGGATTAAGAGTCTGAAGAAGGGTCCTGACCTGAAACGTCGCTTAACCTTGTCCTCCAGAGTTGCTGCCTGAGCTGCTGAGTTACTCCAGCACTTTATGTTCTACCTTTTGGAAACTGCTAATTACCCACAGCATCTAGATATTGTTGCACATGACAGCACCACTTATTTTCCTATTGTACTCTGCAAGACATTTTGAACTGATAATCATAAACCACGGAGACAAAATGTATAAAATTAAAGCTGACACTTTATTGTGAATGTTGTGAACCGGAAATCAGAAACTGCACATGAACATTATTCCTCAGCGAGGGTTAGGAATACATCAGAGAGACAATTCTCTTACTAGGACAGCATATGGTTGCTTTAATAAGGAAATACCTGGAGTTGGTGGGTTGGCTTATGAGGAAAGGTTGGACAGGTAAGGCTGCATTGGCTGGATTTGAAGAGCAGGAGGTTACTCGATTCAAACATAGAAACATAGAAAATAGGTCCAAGAGTAGGCCATTCGACCCTTCGAGCCTGCACCGCCATTCAATATGATCATGGCTGATCATCCAACTCAGTATCCCGTACCTGCCTTCTCTCCATACCCCCTGATCCCTTTAGCCACAAGGGCCACATCTAACTCCCTTTTAAATATAGCCAATGAACTGGCCTCAACTACCTTCTGTGGCAGAGAATTCCACAGATTCACCACACTCTGCGTGAAAAATGATTTTCTCATCTCGGTCCTAAAAGACTTCACTCTTATTCTTAAACTTAGACCCCTAGTTCTGGACTTCCCCAACATCGGGAATAATCTTCCTGCATCTAGCCTGTCCAACCCCTTAAGAATTTTGTAAGTTTCTGTAAGATCCCCCTCACAATCTTCAAAATTCTAGCGTGTACAAGCCGAGTCTATCCAGTCTTTCTTCATATGAAAGTCCTGCCATCCCAGGAATCAGTCTGGTGAACCTTCTCTGTACTCCCTCTATGCCAAGAATGTATTTCCTCAGGTTAGGAGACCAAAACTGTACGCAATACTCCAGGTGTGGTCTCACCAAGAACCTGTACAACTGCAGTAGAACCTCCCTGCTCGTAGCAACCTGTATATGATCCTAAGTTGTCTTGACAGAGTAGCTGCAGGGAGAATTTCCTGTTATGTTTTCAAACAGTGATCCTTCTAAGTGCACCCATTTAAGACAGAAATGAGGACTCTTTTCCCCTCAGAATGTTATGAATCTTCGGAATTCTCTTCCTCAAAGAGCAGTGGCAGCAGACTATTTCTGGTTGAAGATTGCAATCATCTTGATAAATTCTTAAACGCTTATGTTTTATGTTACTTTGTGATTGACAACAAACGTTGGTTAGCTTGAAGAGACATTCCCATCATTGATTGAGTACTGATTAGGGGTGGCGCAGTGGCGCAACGGTAGAGTTGCCGCCAGAGGTCTAAGTTCAATCCTAACTGTCTGTACGGAGTTTGTACATTCTCCCTGTGATCGCGTGGGTTTTCTCCGGGAGCTCCGGTTTTCTCCCACACTCCAAATATGTACAGGTTTGTATTGTATTGTATTGTATTGTATTGTATATCTTTATTGTCATTTCCTGAGTATTCGCATACCCAGAGGAAACAAAAAAACGTTGCTCAACCAGTGTCCATTCAGTGTGCATGAAAAAATAAATAGAAATAAAAAATACATGTATCATGAACAAATTTAACACTCTACTAAACATTCAACAGCCGTTCCGACCGGCAGCGGCACAACAGTGGCTCTGCTGCAGTGTGGGGGTTTGTGCGCGATACTTGGCAGGGGGCAAAGTCCATTTAACAGTCTTATAGCCTGTGGGAAGAAGCTGAGGAGCATCCTGCTGGTTTTGCAGCTAATGTCCTGTACCTTTCCCAGATGGGAGGATGGAGAAAATGTCATCTGGGTTGTAAGGGTCTTTGATGATGGAGATGGCTCTGTTGATACATCTCTTCCTGTATATGTCCAGCAGGAAGGGGAGTGGAGCACGATTGCTTTGAATAGACATGCTGACACATGCAAGTTAACATCTTACATTTCCCGAACCACTCTTTGCCGTAGGTCAGTGTGCTCTCGACAGTCCCCCTATAAAAAGTCCGTAGGTGTGTAGTGGGGAGGCGAGTCTTCGGAGAGGGTGAAGACGCTGCTGGCTCTCTTTGATCGAGCTGTGGTGTTGGCCGTGGACGTCAGGTCATCAGACAGATGTAGTCCTAGAACTCATGCTGCTGACCCTTTCCACATCAGCTCCGTCGATGTGCAGAGGTGTATGGTGTTGTTTCCCCGCCCTCCAGTCAACCACTCTCCTTAGTTTTTCCCATGTTAAGAATGAGGTTGTGGGATTTGCTGTGAGCAGCTCTCCATTGTACGCCGATTCATCATTGTCACTGATGAGACCCACCACTGTTGTGTCATCAGCGAGCTTGTTGATGAAGTTGTTATTGAGTCTGGCAGTACAGTTGTGTGTCAGCAGACTAAACAGAAGGGGGCTTAGGACACAGCCTTGGGGTGAGCCAGTGCTCACGGCTATGGTTTTTGATGTCCTACTGCCCACCCTGACTGTCTGCTGCCGTTGCGACAGAAAGTTCAGGACCCAGTTGCATGTGCCAGCATCAACCCCCAATAGCTCCAACTTCTCCACCAGCTGCTGCGGAATGATTGTATTGAAAGCAGAGCTGAAGTCTATGAAGAGGATCCTGGCATAGGTATTTTTCCGATCGAGATGTGACAATACGAGGTTCAGTGTTGTTGAGACTGCGTCCTCTGTGGATCGGTTGGCTCTGTAGGCGAACTGCAGGTTTGTAGGTTAATTGGCTTTGGTAAAAATTGTAAATTGTCCCTAATATGTAGGATAGTGCTAGTGTACAGGTGGTCGCTGGTCAGCGTGGTAAAGCCTATGCAGTATTTTAAGTTGTATCAGGGAATGCCTGATATTGAGAGAGCAGTAATGTATGTAGAGTAGGCTTTCCTCCCAAATATCTATTGAAATTGATAAACCCAACGTCTTCCCATGGGTCCAGATATACTAGACGATTGTTTGAATAGACATGCTGACACATGCAAGTTAACATCTTACATTTATAACACTCTTTTAAACGCGCATACCCCATCTTCTGAGATTTACAGGCGAGCATGGGAAGACGAGTTGGGTTTATCGATATTTGGGAGGAGAGCCTACTCAACATACATTACTGCTCTCTCAATGTCAGGCACTCCCTGTTACAATTTAAAATACTGCGTAGGCTTTACTACTCAAAGATGCAGCGCATTTTCCTGGGTCGACTCACATAGCCAGGTCTCGGTGAAGCACAGGGCAGCGGTTTGAGAGAAGTCCTTGTTTGTCATAATAGGTCGTTTGTGCATCTCCGTTATCCAGACTGAGCCATACCCTTTTGATAATATTGGGCATTTTAAGTGCTTGCAAAATGGAGGATTTCTGCCTTTGCAAAAGCTGCTTGGTATCTTTTTGCAAAGGCTCCAAAGACCATGAGGATCTTGGCTCCAGAATGTCTGTCGCCTGGGAGGAAGTTGAGTACAGGGTGATGCCCAGATGTCCTTTAATTGATAATATGTATGAGGGTTTTGCAGAAGGAGCTCGGTCCTGCTGCAAATGCGTGATCAGGATTGGTTGGGGAATGATAGGTTATACTATTGTTAACTATGTTGCATGGTCTTTGCACCGCCATTTGTGATTGGTCAAGGAGAGAGGCCTTGCCCAAATTGTTTACATTACCTAGTGAAATGTTTCTTTACTAAAAGCAATTGCTGTCTACTAAAGTCTATCAGTGGAAGAGAGCAAAAACACAACTGTGTGTTGCCGGAGCTGAGAAGGACTAATGGTTAAAAGAGGATCATCATTTTGGAAATGGACCATCAAACATCTCAGTTACTTCCTCGCATGTTCATTAATCATTACGTTACCATTTCACATGCAAAATGTACCATTCAACTGGCATCCAGAAGCCTGGATGATTGACCCAGAGACATTACTTCAAATCCAACCAAAGCAGCTGGGGAATTTAAATTCATGTCATTAGATTCATCCATGATTAAAAAAAGCAAAAACATAACCATAAAAAACAGTTGGATTGCTGTAAGCACCTATCTGGTTCCCTCATATAGTCGAGGGAAGGAAATCCAATCTGCCCTCTGAAAAGGCTTAGGGGCAATCAGTGATGGATATTAAGCACAAGGTTTGCCAATAACATCTCTATCCGGTGAACAAATAAATTAGAAGGAAAATTGTGCCAGGATGCATAATCCAAAATATCCTGTTCATAAAAGTGTTGATCTTCCTGTTGGGGAATGTTAAAGGGGTCAAACACCTCAGCGATATTTTTATTTAGGAAAGAGAGAACTAAGCAATATCATTAATTTAACTACTTTCAGCATAGTTGACATGTAAAGATTTATTTTTTCCTTTTACCTGTGAATCATATTTATTCAGCAGCTTTTTCATGATTACAAAAGTAACTAGTCGTTTGACCTAGATCCTAAATCAGCCTTTAAATATTTATCAGCATGTCTCACCCCAGGTTAGGCCAGGAAACTACTGTACATGACGAAGGACCGCTGCAGGAAAAGTTCTAAAACATGCAGCCACATAGAAAGAGTGGAAGATCTGTACTTTGATGCAGTGGTGCATCCTCAGTTGGATTAATTTTTTAGACTTTAGACTTTAAGAGATACTGACTAAGTGGGACCCGTTGGGTCCCAGCATCACACGGGAGGGCTGGTCCCCCAACACAATATTCCACCTCTCCACCAATTGCAATATTGGTGGCTAGTGGGGCCGGGGTTGCTTTCTGGAGCACTAGTATGGGTGTTGTGGGCTGAAGGGACTGGTATCCAGAGGGCTAGTTTGGACATTGTGGGCCAAATGGGTTCTTGGGCTGGCAGCTCAATCACTCAAGCCTTTTGTGCTGGCAGCTCACTCACTCACGACTGGTGGGCTGGCAGTTGACTAACGACTATTCCTTGAAATTCCATTTCCAAGAAGGGTGCAAGGCCACCAAATTCAAGAGCAGTTTCTTACCACTTCAAGCAGGGTGCAAGGCCACCAAATTCAAGTGGAGTTTCATACCATTTCAAGCAGGGTGCAAGGGACCAAATTCAAGTGCAGTTTCATACCATTTCAAGCAGGGTGCAAGGCCACAAAAGACAGCGAGTTGTGACATCTCCCTCCTCTATCTTGCAGAGACTGAGCCACGCCCATACTTCTGGGTTTTACGGTCCCTCCCCCTCCCACCAGAAGGGGCGTGACCTTCATGGTGTCATTGACAGGAGAGAGAATCTCAACATTTTTTAAACACTAATAACTCTTTTATTTTTCATCGATGGGAAAAATCCTCGGCACCTGATGAGCAGACGGGGACTCTGAGTAAGATGGCCAAAAATCACAGCCGTATGTGGTAGATTATTTTCTAAAATCATCAATATAAAGTGCAAATAGGAAGTGGTCAAGTGGAGTTTTAATTATTAAGTAGCCAAGGCAACTTTAATTAGGCAAGGTAACTTTAATTAGGCAAGATAACTTTAATTAGGTAACACAGTTTTAGCATTTCCAAACCAAATGCAACACAGCTTTAGCATTTCCAAACCAAAGGCAACACAGCTTTAGCATTTCCAAACCAAAGGCAACCTAGCTTTAGCATTTCCAAAGCAAAGGCAACACAGCTTTAGCATTTTCAATCCACATTAAGGGCACTGACAGGTCAGTAAAACCACTCACACTTTAGTAGACAGTGTTCAGTGTTATTCACAGCTCAGACTGAGAGGTGTGACCCTCTCGCTCCCCCATCTTGCAGAGACAGACTGAGGCACTCAACACTTCTGGGTTTTATAGTCCCTCCGGAAGAGGCATGGCCTTCAGGAGAGAGAATCTCAACATTTTTTAAACACTAATAATTCTTTTATTTTTTATCAATGGGAAAAATCCTCTTGTCCTGCGCAAAAGGGGGACTGAGTAAGATGTCCAAAAATCACAGCCGTAAGTGGCAGATCAGACTTTTATTAATATAGATAGCTCGGAAACAGGCCCTTCGGCCCACCAAGTCCTCGCCGACCAGCGGTCACCCCATACACTAGCACTATCCTACACACTAGGGACAATTTACAATTTTACTGAAGCCCATTAACGTACAAACCTGCAAGAAAGTAAACTTAGGGTGGCAAGAAAAGACAAGGGAGTTAAAACCTCTCTGGCATTACACTGGCTTGATGAGGATAGGCTATCCCTGAAGTTAAGGTTAATTTTCAGCTATAGACTTTACAGTAGTTTTTAGAAAGTTTCTCTGCCATACAGTCATTCTGCTTTTCTGATTTATTTTGGAAACAGTTTGTAACTGAAATATTGCTGCAAAAAGTCTAATTTGCACCAGCAGAAAATGTTATTCTTGTTAGAATTGCCTGGAAAATTAATTCTGTCTTTAACAGGAATTAACTGTGTGGGTTTCATCGTAATTGTAATGTGCTATGGTTTGTAAGCAATCTTACATAAAAATTATGACTCATATTTATAAGAAATGTGCCAAATTGTTCTTCCTCACTGATGCTAACTAACCGTCTGTACTTCAAACCCATTTCAGTTCTTAAGTTTAAACTATTGGCCTGATCTGCAGTTGCAACAAATGAATGTACAAATAATTCTACAAATGAATCTGGCCTGGAAAAAAACAGTGCAGAATAGCACAAATTAAATTAAGTGGTGAATAAGACTTTTGATGAGGCACTGGACGAAGCAAAAAGTAGGAGTAAGAGTATGATCAATGATTTGGATGAGAACGTGCATGGCAAGATTAACAAGTTTGCAGATGATACAAAAGTGGGTGGTTTTGCAGATAGTGAAGATGGTTGTGAAAAATTGCAGCAGGATCTTGATCGATTGGCCAGGTGGGCTGAGGAATGGTTGATGGAATTTAATACAGAGAAATGTGAGGTGTTGCAGTTTGGGAACATGGGCAGGACCTACACAGTGAATGGTAGGGCTCTGGCAAGTGTTGTCTTGGTGGATTCATCTCCTCTTGTCTGAATAAGCTGTGAATAAAGAAGCCTTGAAACCTACCACCGGACTCTGAAAAAGTGATATATTCTAACACTTGTTCACCTAGGTAGCTAGTAGTTCAACTAGAGAGCAGTCCTGACCTGCTATCTATTTCATTGGTGACCCTCGGACTATCTTTGATCGAACTTTACTGGCTTTATCTTGCACTAAACGTAATTCCGTTATTCCCTTAATCATGTATCTGTACACTGTGGTTGACTCAATTGTAATCATGTAGTGTCTTTCTGGTAACTGGTTAGTGCGTGACAAAAGCTTTTCACTGTATCTCAGTACACGTGACAATAAAGCTCAACTCAAACTCAACTCAAGAATGTTGCATTACCTGATGGCTGATGTTGGAGCTTCCACTACAATAGAGGAATTCCCAATGTCTGACACAAATGCATGAGTAACTCAACGTGTCAGACACCATCTCCCCGGATAACATGGACAGATGATGTTTTGGGTCAGGACCCTTCTTCTGCCTTGTTCTCCAGTGATGCTCCTGACCAACTGAATTTGTGTAAATCAGCATCTGCAGTTGCTTGTCTCTCCCAATATTTCAGCAGTGGAAGCATGGAATATTTTGACACAAAATTAACTTTTTCCCAGGGAAGGTCAGCCTGCTAACATCCCGACTGGGGTACCATTGTATAAAGAAATGAACAGGGTTTTACAGTCATCAATCTGTCCTCCCAATATCTAATTTAATTAATGACCCTTTCTGCTGTCAAACACTCCCACTCCTTCTTTACTGGGTGTGAGGGCGACAGGTGAACTCCAATCTGTTGCTGGTCCACTGGGGAGGTTGAACTGGCTTCATGGAGCAGAATGTGCTGTCCAATATTCACTCACTCGTCTCTTCCACTTCATCAGTGTCCTTGAAGATTCCCCTAATTTAGCAGACTGGTCTCTGGCAATAGAGAATAAAATGCATTCAGCTCTCAATGAGTATGGAGCCTCAGAGATCTCCCTTACATGATATTAGTCAGTAAATGACACTGCAAAGCACTTGTTCATTCGCATCATTACGTGTAGAATGCCCACCATTGTACCCAGCAGCATCTGCTTTAAACAGAAATGCTAATCAGCAAGTTATCCATTAGAGCCTATTACATGGTTCTCTATTGAAGTTTGCAATGAAAGAACAATATGAAAGCAGCACAAACATGCGAGCTTGTAGCAAGGACTCGCAGAAATAAAACGTCAACTAATAGTATGTAATTGTCAATCCTTTTAAATGAAGCTGATGGAGGGCAGTGGAGGTGGGTGACGGGTAATAGGGGGGAGGGGAATGGAGAGGTCCTTCCTAAGGCTGAACACATATTCAGCTATAAGATATTATGTTGCATTGAGTTTAGTTTATTGTCATATGTACCGAGGTATAGGGAAAAACATTTGTTCCACTTACTAGTCAGCGGAAAGACAATAAATACATTTTTAGCATCGAGCTATCTGCAGTAGAAAGGAAAAAAGGACATTAGCCGGGGCATTGAGATCCAAAATGATAGAATTGTTGAACTAAAATACTGCTGCCTGTTTGGCTTCATAAAAACATAAGAAACAGAAGCATGGGTAGGACATCTTGCCCTTTATTCTTGCTCTGTCATTCTTCATTGATGATCTTTTGCCTCAGCCCCATTTTCCAACACTTTCACCATATCCCCTGATTTTCCCTAACATCCAAACATTTAGGTTTAGGTTTATAATTGGCACATATATCAAGGTACAGCAAAGAACTTTGTTTTGGTTGCCATCCAAACAGATAAGATAAACCATACATAAATACAATCAAGTCATATTGGTCTCTGTTATGAACAAACTCAATGACTGAACTTTCAAACAATGACAGCTTCCTGATCATAATCTGCTTGCATTGCAAATTCAACGAGGTATTCACAGCACAGGTAAAAATAACCTCATTGATGGCACATTGTGTCTCAAAGATGTGTTTTGCGTGCCACAAATGCCATTTTAGACTCCAGAAAAGGTGTTTGTGTTGTGTTCATATGATACAGTTTCCTAGCCTTTTCCTCACCAGCAATGTGGCAACTTCCAAGGATATTTTAGCAGTCTTATTTTGCAAAACTTTGCTTTTTTTGATTTGACATAGCACATAAAACAGTACAGTAGGGAATCAGGCCCTTCAGCCCACAAAGCACATGCTGAACATGATGCTAAAATAAACTAATCTCTTCGGACTGCATATAATCCATATCCCTCCATTCCTGCATATACATGTACCTATCTTAGATCCTCTTAAATATTATATCTGCTTCAACCACCACCACTAGCAGCATGTTCCACTCCTCTCTGCACACCTTAAACTTTGCCCCTCTCATCTTAAAGCCAGGCACTTTACTCTTTGACATTTCCACTCTTGGGAAAAGGTTGTTATTGTCTACACTGTCTACGCCTCTCATAATTTCATATAAATTTATCAATGGTCCCCTTAACTGCCAACTCCAAAGAAAAGTTGACCAACTTTTCCTTGTAGCTAATAGTCCCTAATCCAAGCAGCGTTCTGGTAAACCTCTTTTGCACTCTCCCCAAAGCCTTTACACCCATCCTGTAACAGTACGTAATAGTCCAATGCAGCCTAAACAAAGTCTTATAGAGTTGCATCACAATTTCCTGACTCTTATGCTTAATGCCCCAACCAATGAAAACAAACAAACGGTATGCCTTGAATGTTTCTTAAATGATTATGAACGTGTTTCCAAAAGGCCACGTGTAAGAACTTAGAAAAATAATGACATCTCTGAGCACAATGTCATGACACCGATATTGTTTAGTTTAGTTTAGTTTAATTTAGTTTAGAGACACAGGCCCTTCGGCCCACCGAGTCTGCGCCGAACGGCGATCCCCACACTCTTATGCCCCTGTCCCACTTAGGAAACCTGAACGGAAACCTCTGGAGACTTTGCGCCCCACCCAAGGTTTCCGTGTGGTTCCCGGAGGTTGCCGGAGGTTGCAGGTAGTGGAAGCAGGTAGGGAGACTGACAAAAACCTCCGGGAACCGCACGGAAACCTTGGGTGGGCGCAAAGTCTCCAGAGGTTTCCGTTCAGGTTTCCTAAGTGGGACAAGGGCATAACTCTATCCTACACACACTAGAGACAATTTACAATATTACCAAGCCAATTAGCCTACAAACCTGTGTGGCTTTGGGAGGAAACTGGAGCTCTTGGGGAAAACTCACACAGATCATGGGGAGAATAATAATAATAATAATAATAAATTTTATTTATGGGCGCCTTTCAATAGTCTCAAGGACACCTTACAAAAATTTAGCAGGTAGAGGAAAAACATGTAAGGGGAATGAAATAAATAGTAGAGACATGACTAGTACACAAAGTACAGACAGAATTCAATACAAAACACAATATGAGGCAATTAATGCACAGATGAAAAGGGAGGGGGACGTGGGGCTAAGGATAGGCAGAGGTGAAGAGATGGGTCTTGAGGCGGGACTGGAAGATGGTGAGGGACACAGAATTGTGGATCAGTTGGGGGAGGCAGTTCCAGAGCCTGGGAGCTGCCCTGGAGAAGGCTCTGTCCCCAAAACTGCGGAGGTTGGACTTGTGGATGGAGAGGAGACCGGCTGATGTGAATCTATACGGACAGCACCCGTAGTCAGGATTGAACCCGGGTCTCTGGTGCTGTAAGGTAGAAACTTTCCCACTGTGCCACTGTGCAGTCTTGAATGATTAAAAAAAAAACAAATACTGGAGTAACTCAGTGGGTCAGGCAGCATTTCTTGAGAACATGAATAGGCAATGTTTTGATTCAGGATCCTTATTCAGAAGAAAGTCTGAAGCATGGTCCAGTCCCGAAATGTTCTCTGAAATGTGTTCATGTCCTCCAGAGATGCTGCCTGATCAGCTGAGTTACTCCAGCACTTTGTGTGCTTATTTTTGTAAACCATCATCTGCAGTCTCTTCTGTCTACATTATCTTTAATGATAGCAGATTTTGACATGGAAAATACTGGTAAGGAATTGGTCTGATTGTTGCCTATGAAACAAAAGGATTAACAATGGTCAGATCCATTAAATATTACATTTAAAATGAGCCCATAAATGAAGAAATCTTAAAAACCTATGACATTTCAGACAGGGAGGTAATGTAAGAAGTGACATTATTTGTTTTATCAGGGAATGTTCTTTACTGGGCTTTTTTCATGAATGGTGCTGCACAGATGAATCCATGATACATAGTGACATTGTGTCATAAAGTTCTACAGCACAGATATTTACCTTTTGGCCCAACTTGCCCAAGTTTACTACCTGAGCTAGTCCCATTTGCTTGTGTTTCGCCATAAAATCCCTCTAAACCTTTCTTATCCATGCACCTTTCTAAATGCCTTTCAAAGATTGTAATTCTACCCACCTCTGCCACTTCCTCTGACAGCGGTCCACATCCCTACCTTCCTCTGTGTAGAAAATGTTGCCCCTCAGGTCTGCTTGAAATGTTGCCATTCTCATCTAGAACCTCTAATTTTCCAGCACCTACCCTCAGAAAAGGACTGTGATTTTGTATATCAATATAAGGTCACTGCTCAGCCTCTCACACACCAGGGGGGAAACAAATCACAGCCTATCCAGTCTCTCCCAATAAATCAAGCACTCCAGTCCCAATAACATCCTTGTGAATCCTATCATTAAATACATGAAAAGCAAAGGCTAGCTGAAAGAGATGGAGAGAATAGTGAAAGTCAAATTTAAGAACAATGGTAGAAAGTTAAAGGAAGGCATCAAACCTAAAAGCACGGAATGTTCAAAACCATGCATCCAAACCGACGGCAGAATAAAAGTAAATTACTTGAGCAAATTCATTATAATGGTTGTGTGGTAGTCAATGTCAGTGCTTAAATACTCCTTGGTATTTGTGGCTTAGAAAGAACAAATGAATAGAAGAGTCAGGGTAATGGAGGTGAATGTTGCAAAGGCTTTACAATAAAGGATGATATAAAGCTTGTGAAATTTCAAAATGCTCTTGGAACAGTTAATAGAATCAGTATGGGTGGAAATGAAATAATGAGGGACAAGAATACTGGTGGGAATAGCTTTTCCAAGAACAGTTAAACTATTGGGAAGAAATTTAATCAAGAGATAAGTAGTGCTGGAGCACATGCAAAATGATAATCGTGGGGACTTTAATTTTCATATGGGTTTGGGAAATCAAATTTAGTTTGGACAATTGTAGAATTTGGGCCAATTTCCAGTAGCAATATGTAATGCACCAATTAAGGATCCAACAATTTTAGACCTTGTGTAAAAGGACATGATTAACTTGCAATGCCAATGTAAAATATGGACTTGGGAAACATAATTATATGAGGGATTTTTATATTCAATTTGAGAAGGACACAAGTCAGTAATGCCCCTGTCCCACTTAGGAAACCTGAACGGAAACCTCTGGAGACTGCACCCCACCCAAGGTTTCCGTGCGGTTCCCGGAGGTTGCAGGTGGTTGCCGGAGGTTGCAGATAGTGGAAGCAGGTAGGGAGACTGACAAAAACCTCCGGGAACCGCATGGAAACCTTGGGTGGGGCGCAAAGTCTCCAGAGGTTTCCGTTCAGGTTTCCTAAGTGGGACAGGGGCATAAGTCATATACTCTTGATTTTGGGTTGCTGGGGATAAAGGGTGTGACTTGGCAAAAGTAGATTAGCAAATTACATTAAACAGTCAACTGGGAACATTTGTGGAAATAATTCCCAACACTCGATTAATTCCACTGAGAAACTGTGAAATAAAAACTATACAAATCAATCAAGAAATCAATTAGTGATAATTATAATTTAAAAGGAGAGGCTTTTAAAGTTGTCAAGAGCCAAAAAATCTGACGGATTAGATCTAGGTTTAGATTTTTTATTTTGTATGTACTGAGGTACAATGAAAAGCTTTGTTTTGCATGCTATCCAAGCAGATCAGGTATACTATACATAAATACAATAACGTCAAACTCAAGTACAGTAGGTAAAGCAAAGGGGAGGGTCAGGATGGAGAATATAGTTCTCAGCATTGCAGTGCAGCAGTTCCATAGTCAAAGTCCAATGTCTGCAAAAGGATAGAGGTGTACTCTAGCTTGTGGAGGGATTGTTCAGAAGCCTGATAACAGAGGAGAGGAAACTGTTCATGTGTCTGGTGGTGCAAGCATTCAAGCCTCCATACCTATAGCCTGATGTGAGCGGGGAGAAGAAGGAATAACTGTGGTGGGACAAGCGTTTGATTATTTTGGCTGCTATTCCAAGGCTGTGTGAAGTGTTCATAGGTGATAGGGCCAGAATTAGGTCATTCAGCCCATCAAGTCTACTCCGTCATTCCATCCTGGCTGATCTACAGTATCTCTCCCTCCTAATCCCATTCTCCTGCCTTCTCCACATACTGTAACCACTGACATCCATACTAATTTATCTCTGCCTTAAACATATCCACTGAGTTGGCCTCCACAGCAAAGAATTCCACAGATTCACCACCCTCAGACTAAATAAATTTCTCCTTGTATCTCCTTCCTAAAGTAACGTCCTTGAATTCTGACCTCTGGTCCGAGCCTCTCCCACTAGTGGAAACATCCTCTCCACATCAACTCTATCCAGGCCTTTCACTATTCAGTGAAACTGGCACAGAGTTGCTGGGCCAGCGTCAAACGCTCAGCATATGTTAACCCACTCTACAACATCTACAACTCCCTGCAAATTCTTGGGTGAGACCCATTGTTTCCAGCGATACTGTCCACCTTTGCATTGTAGAGCATTATAGGGTGCAAGGTTTGCTACAATCTATGGGTATTATTGTCACGCCTCAGGACTCCAGCTTTGTCCAAAAATCCTTCTTGGCAAGTAGAAGAGTTTTAGAAACAGATGGTCAAAATCATTATTGAAGCATCGAGTGAAAACTAATAATAGTAGCTTAGCAAGAACATAGTGATAGTTTGTAAGAACTAGAATTACATAAAAAGGTAAAGAATCACAAAAATAATTGTGGGTCTCTTAGAGGCACAGGAAGAAGTATTAAAGAGTGACAATGTATTGTTCTGCACCATAAAGGAAATGCAACATATCTGATATGGTGCAAATTGATATTGGTTTATTTTTGTCATGTGTATCGAGATACAGTGAAAGTAAAGGCAGTCACTGAAACTGTGCCGGGCGCAGGACACCCAGGTTCGATCCTGACAACGGATGCTGTCTGTATGGAGCTTGTAGGCTCTTCCTGTGACCGTATGGGTTTTCTCCGGATAGAACATAGAACATAGAAATTAGGTGCAGGAGTAGGCCATTCGGCCCTTCGAGCCTGCACCGCCATTCAATATGATCATGGCTGATCATCCAACTCAGTATCTTGTACCTGCCTTCTCTCCATAACCCCTGACCCCTTTAGCCACATCTAACCCCCGACTTAAATATAGCCAATGAACTGGCCTCAGCTACCTTCTGTGGCAGAGAATTCCAGAGATTCACCACTGTCTGTGTGAAAAATGTTTTTCTCATCTCGGTCCTAAATGATTTCCCCCTTATCCTTAAACTGTGGCCCCTTGTCCTGGACTTCCCCAACATCGGGAACAATCTTCCTCCATCTAGCCTGTCCAACCCCTTAAGAATTTTGTAAGTTTCTATAAGATCCCCCCTCAGTCTTCTAAATTCTAGCAAGTGCAAGCCGAGTCTTTCCAGTCTTTCTTCATGTGAAAGTCCTGACATCCCAGGAATCAGTCTGGTGAACCTTCTCTGTACTCCCTCTATGGCAAGAATGTCTTTTCTCAGAAAATAGGTGCAGGAGGAGGCCATTTGGCCTTTCGAGCCAGCACCGCCATTCATTGTGATCATGGCTGATCGTCCCCTATCAATAACCCGTGCCTGCCTTCTCCCCATATCCCTTGACTCCAGGAGCTTGAGCTCTATCTAACTCTCTCTTAAATCCATCCAGTCACCCTCTGGGTGAACATTCTTTTTCTCACCTCAGTCTTAAATGACCTCCCCTTTATTCTAAGATGATCCGGTTTCCTCCCACACTCCAAAGACGTACATCTTGTAGGTTGATTGGCTTCAATAAAAATTGGAAATTGTATTTTTCTGTGGATTAGGATTATGAAATATGGAATGTTGAATAAGGAAAGATAAAACCAGCAATTCTGTGCCAGTTAGTTTAATCTTGTTGATGGATAAGATTTTACAAACAATTACTTGATCTGATTCTGTGCTGTGACAATGGCATGATTTCATGACGATTATCTATCTATATATTAAAACTGTGTGTGTGTGTGTGTGTGGGTGGGTGGGTGTATGTCAGATTCAGCCTTTGATTCCTTGGTCCGCCAGCACCACACGCTGAATCTACGTCATTTTTTCCATTTCGCTAGCTAATTCTCTTTTACATTCACGGATCCACTCCTCAAAACATTTTGACTTTTTTATGTACCTGTTTTTTAATACAATCCCCATTCACTCATTTTGTCGCCTCCTGCTGGCCAGCGACCATAACGCCTGCTGACGCCCGGCTCTGCTCCAAAGACGCCAACATTTTTCCCTACCGCTGGTACCCGGCCCGGCTCTGTCACGCTGCCTCAAGCCAATCATCGGATCTTGAACCGCTGTTTTTCCAGCAGCGGGGGAACAGCCAGCGCGACAGAGCCGGCGTCTCAGAAGTGCCGAGGATGCGAGGCCTCACAGTCTCTAATCGCGCAGCTTTCACTGACTTTTCATTCCACAGTGAGTTCAGTTCGGTAACAACACCCCCCGCTCCTCCCCTCCCCTCTCCCTCTCCCCCCCCTCCCCCCTCTCTCCCCCCCCCTCGCCCCTCCCCTCTCCTCTCCCCCTCCTCACCCCCCCCCTCCCCCCCGTACTCGGAGTCTGAAGCACGTTCGGGGACCAGACCCAACGGGTCTGCACTTGGTCTAGTATAATATAAATCTGAAGAGTAGTCAAGTCACTCTTAACACTGATGGAGACATCTCGTCAAAATAAAACAATTAGCTGCGAAGTTGAAATATCCAAACACCATGTCTGCAATTATTGAAAACAAAATCTTTCCAATGAACAATTTCCACCTGTACATTTGAACTGGTGTTCAGAGTAAGTATTGGATATCATTAAATGCCACAATTTTGATGGACTTCGGGTTGAGTTCTTGAGATTGTCTATTTCCCACCTATTTGGTCAGTGAGGTATATGAGTCCATTTAACATTCATTGTTCATTGACCTGGATTGAGCAAACTGTGTAGGTAATTAAGCAGTGTTCACTGGTAGATTGTTCATCAGCATGTGTTGATCAGCACATGGATATGCAGGGAATGCAAGGAATACAAGGATATAGATCATACACAGATGGAAGTGATTTGTTTAGTTTGGTAACATGTTCACCACAGTCATTTTGAATTGAAGGGCCTGTTCTTGTGCTGTACTTTTCTCTAAGATTTGTTAATTGGGTATAAATTGCATTGGGAAATCCCAAGGTTGTGCAAGGCACGATTTAAATGTTATTTCGTCCAATTAATGTTTTTTTTTCTTTTCTATATTTCTAAACTATTTACTTTGACACTGCATTCCAACAACTTAATTTTGTTGTCTCAGTCTCCAATTAAACCATAATATGTGATATAGGTACAAAATCCACCGAGTGGCGCCAGCAATGGCTGCCTCGCTAAGAATCTGTCTGTCCCTTCCTTCTTTGTTGTTTGTTTGTATGTGTTAAATGTATGTTTTTAGTGTTCTTTAGCTTGTTTTATGTGGGTGGTTGGGCGGGGGGGGGGGGAGTTGGGGGAAATGTTTTCTAATCTCTAACCTCGACGGAGATGCGATTTTATTTCGTATCGTATCTTTGTCCGCACTGTGGCCTAACATCGAGGAGTTGTTGGCCTTTGCTGGAGACCGATTTCGAGAGCTCCATCGCGGGAGCCTGCAGGACTTAACATCACGCTCATGATCCCTGTCGGGATCGACTTTGGGGCTCTACCCGCGGGAATCTGCAGACTTTAACATCGTGGAGCTCGTGGTCTCTGGTTAGAGGCCGACTTCGGGAACTCCAAGCCACAGGAGCTTCAACCGCCCCGACTCAGGGGCTTCGACCGCCGGCTGCAGGAGCTTCCATCGCCCCAACTGGGGATGGTTCGACTGCCCTGACTGCAGGAGAATAAAAGAGGGAGAATATTGGACGTTGGTGCCTTCCATCACAGTGAGGAACGTGGGGAATCTGCTGTTGTGGATGTTTATGTTTACTTTAGGCAATTGTGTGTCTTGTTACTTTTTTTTAGTACGGCTGAATGGTAATTCGAATTTCACTGTACCTTAATTGGTACATGCGACAATAAACTGACCTTGAAACCTTGAACGTAAAAGAAAAGGGACACCAATGGAGTTGTTGCCTTACAGCACCAGAGACCCAGGTTCGATCTTGACCACGGGTGATGTCCGTACGGTGTTTGTACGTTCTCCTCGTGACCATATGAGTTTTCTCCGGGTGCTCCGGTTTCCTCCCGCACTCCGAAGGAGTTAATTGGCTTCTGTAAATTGTAAATTGTCCCTGGTGTGTAAATTGTAAAGTGTCCCTGCTCGTCTACAGGGTGATCGCTGGTCGATGCAGACTCGGTGGGCCGAAGGGCTTGTTTCCGTCCCTTACCTATAAAGTCTAAAGTCTAAAGGAAAATTCGGAACATATTGTCCAAGATGATTATTACCAGGAAATAGAAGCAAAAAGTTCTTAAAATATTCAAATGGCAGTTCGATTTTTGGCTCCGATAGGACAGAAATCACGTCATAAGTAAACACTGAGTTGGGGGGAGCTTGGATATTTCCCAATGGTAAATGTTAACAGTTGAAAGCATTCACCAGGTTGGCACATCTTGAACTGTGATTCAGAAAGCCTGCAATAATGCTGGAGTGATAACAAACTGAAATGGAAAAATGCGAGAGTGGGCAGCAGAATGTGAGTAAGTGCTTTGGCTGCAGATAGGATGACAACATGAACACCAGAAATACCTCCTGTACAGTGTACAAAATAACAAAGTACAAAGAGATTCAGAAGTAATAAAATAAATCAATTGTGCAATACTGCACAAAACAGATAAAAGTAGTAGAATTGAACTCCAGCTATAAACAGCACTGAGTTTTGTTCAGGCCACACCTTGAGTACTCTCCTCTAGTATAATCAATGACCCTATCCTATACTGCTTAAACACCACAGAAGACATTCAGCCTACTGAGTGCTAGCCAGCTCCTAGGGCAGTAACACTATTTAGTCCTCTCCTTTCATTCCCCATGTACTCCTTGTAACATCTTCTCTCTCTCAAATCAACATTGGATCCTTTCACAATTAACCTAGACCAAAGAATAATTTACATTTGTCTACCAGCGCTGGGAAAAGAATCACACAGTGATGGAGAGAATGCGCAGACTCTGCACAGAAAGCACCCACAGTTAGGATCGAACCGGGTCTCCAAATCTGTGAAGCATCAACCTCATTGGAGACCTTTGACCTATATTTTTGATCAGACATCAATGTGATATTTTGCACAAAATCTCACGCTGTGGATGGCGTGATTGTATTTATGTAGTCTTTTCTTTTCTTTGACTCACTAGCATGCAAACAAAAGCTTTTCACTGTATCTCGGTACACATGACAATAATAAACTAAACTAACTGCTGTAACGCCTTCTTGAAAACAAGAGGGAATTATGTGTCTTAGAAACAGTTCACAGGATCACCTCAAGGTTGATCAATAAATGCAGAGCACTGAGCTGTATGGAGCAAGTTCAAGACACACAAAGTTGGATAAAGAAATGAAACTGAAAGAAAAAACATTCAGCAAGACAGGTGGAAAATATGTGAAGAGAAAGATAGCTCATGTTTCAGGTCGAGGATTGCAAAAGAGAGAAACAGGTTTTAAATCGGAGCACAGTGGTGCAAGGGATGAAGAAAAGATTTCAAGGCAAGTTAGAAGCAATTTGCTGTATGTATTTTGCCAGAATGTCATGATATTATTTTCTTTAAAATAGTAAACAGCCTGGAAAAAGATCGATTCAGAACTTAATTAAGGGGATATTGTGAGAAGGCAAGAACAGGGTACTGAATGTGGATGATCAGCCACGATCACAGTGAATGGCGGTTCTGGCTCGAAGGGCCGAATGGCCTACACCTGCACCTATTGCCTATTATCTATTAAACTAAACATGATGATAATGACATTTTGAGTCTTTAAGCTATCTTGGCTGTACGGTATATTAATATTGCCCTGTTCATTGACTGGTAAGAGGGGGACATGGGCAGGTTCATGTTTAAATTCCACTTAACCAGTCCATTCCTCACAGTGGTGATGGATATTGAGACATTGAGTGTCCAATTGAGGATAGACTCGATGCTGATTAACATGTTGTAATTGGTCTTGGATTGTGGGATGGGAAGATCATTGGTAATTACCCAATGTTGCACAGAGTCACTTGGCATGGGAATAAGTAGCTCTTGGTGTATATCCTGTGAGACTAGGATGCTCGCATAGGGTCATTTAGGGCATGGTTGGGTTTCCTCAACTTCGATATACAGAAAAAGACACAGCGCTGTTGTATCTCAGCAGGTCAGGCTGCATCAGAACATGGAGAACATGGATGGGTTATGTGTTGGGTCGGTATCCTTCTTCAGAACTTATTGGACAACCAATGGGTCAAAATCCTGCCACTGCAGTCAGATTCTCTCTTTAAATATTCAGGGCATCGTTTTTCACAATAATGTACAATAATCTTCAATGAAATGAATTTTTGACATTTTTAACTCTCAGCAACTTACTTTGATTTTATTGATTAAAATTAATGAAAGAAAATGAGTTGAAAGTATAATCCAATTTTGTCATTTCAAAGACGTCAGTAAATCAAGAGCAATAAAATTATCTAAATATATGTACTAAAATTCCCTCTCAATTCTCTATCCATCAATGCAAGGAAGGAGTGATATGCAGCATGTGATTTACCAGAATATAATCACATTATTTACTTAAAAAAAACAAATTAACACCTCAGATAAAGAATCATTTTTCACAATTGTTCAGCCGGAGGGCACAAGGTGATGGAATTTTGAGGTCGTGCGAAGGAATCCAATCCCGAGACCAGCACGAATACAGTTGTCCTTTGTTGTGAAAGGATCCTCTTGATGGAAGCGTCCAGATAATATTTTCAGTGGTGAATCGGAACATAACATTTCCTCTTTGGTGGTTGAATGGACAGGAAACTCCATGTGCTTCCTGGTCTGTGAGGTGGCAGAGCTGTCTGGGGCAGCCAGCAAAAGCAAACCTTTTCAAGATATGACAGGATCTGCTGACTCTGCTGAGCTGCACTGCTGTCATCCTGTAGAAGCATGAACTCAGCCAGCATGACCTGTCACAGTGGACACTTCAACATGCACCCGACCGCCGCTGTACAAAAGGAGACTGACGAGACTTTAGAGATATATGCAGAAACAGGCACTTCGGCCCCCCGACTCCTCGCCGCCCAGCGATCACCCCATACACAAGCACCATCCTACACACACTAGGTACAATTTTACAACTTACCTAACCCAATTAACCTATAAACCTGCACATCTTTGGATTGTGGGATTGTATTGTATTCGTATTGTATTGTATTCAAATTTATTGTCATTGTCTCAATTTGAGACAACAAAATGAATTTCCCTTACAGGCAGTATCATAAAAAAAAGATCACAAAAAAATAAAATAAATAATAAATAAATAATAAAACATATTAAAAATAAAATTGAAATTGAATTAAAAAAAAGCACAAACACAGAAAGTCCATGACACAACATAACATAAATGGCACCAAGGTGAGGATGGCACCATAGTCCAGCCAGCCTCCCCTCCGTGTTCATCCGTGGTCGGGGCCTTCCGAGCACCCGCAGTCGCCGCCCCGGGTGGCCCGATGTTCAGGCCCTCACGCCGGGCTGGTGGAACGCCGACGCCGCACCCCGACGGTGAGCATCCTCCTCCTCAGCGGCCCGGACCTCCTGATCAGCCGCCTCCCGCTGCCGGAGTCTGGAGCACCCGAAGAAAACCCACATGGGTCACGGGGAGAACATACAAACTCTGTACAGACAGCACCCATAGTCAGAATTGAACCCAGGTCTCTGGCGCTGTGTGGCAGCAACTCTACCGCTGTGCTACTGTTCCTGGATATCTGTCCCGAAAATAGACACAAAATGCTGGAGTAACTCAGTGGGACAGGCAGCATTTCTGGAGAAAAGGAATGGGTAACGTTTCGGGTCGAGACCCTTCTTTAGACTGATGTCAGGGGAGTGGGCGATACCAATCTGTTCCAAAATAGGTTAAAAAAATGAGCCTGCATTTTCCCTGTAAATGGAAGCAAAATTAAATGGACGCATGTCCATAACCCGTCCACACGCTTTGTGAAGTGTGGAGGTCCTGGATTTAGTGACAAATATGAATAAAGAAAGAAAACGCTGGATAGGTTACATGACTCAGGCAGCATTTGTTGAGACAGAAAGAGAATTCAAATTGGTGGCTTTGCATTAGAACTGAGAAAACTTAGAGATGCAGGCTTTAAGATGGATTTAAACTTAAATGGAATGGAGTTTTCGAGGGAAGGAGGCTTGTGACTAATGGTGTGCCTCGTGATCATTGCTGGGCCCCCAACTGTTTGTCATCTATATCAATGATTTGGATGAGAATGTATAAAGCATTATTAGTAATTATGTAGATGACAGTAAAGTAAGTGGTATCGTAGACCGAGAAGCTGGTTATCAGAAATTACAGCAGCATCTTGATCCACTGGGCAAGTGGTCTGAGAAATGGCTAATGGAGCTTAATGCAGGTAAGTATAAAGTTTGAATTTTGGGAAATTAAACCAGAGCAGGAACTTCACAGTGAATGACAAGGACCTGGGGAGTGTGGTAGAGCAGAGGGATCTAGCAGTACAGATAAATATATGCCTGGAAATGGCATCACAGGTCAATAGATTGGTGAAGAAGATTTTTGGAACATTGACCTTCATCGATCAAGGAATGAGTATAGCAGTTGGAGTTTTATATTGCAGTTGTACAGGACACAGGCAAGGTTGGATCTGGAGTATCGTATTCCGATTAGGTCACCAGGGAAGGTGCCATTAAACTGGAAAGAGTACAGAGAAGATTTACGAGGATGTTGTCAAGGACTCAAGGGCCTGGGGTGCGGGGGGGAGCGAGGTTAATGAGGCTAGGACCTTATTCCTTGGAGCACAGCAGGCTTGGAGCACATTTAGGATTAAAAGGTGAACCACTGTTAAAAACACTGTTTTATTTCGAAGTCACGTGAGTAACAACGTGAAGAGCCCGCCAGCCTGCATGCGCATCAATGCGTCGACGCATGGCGCGCAAGTCGGAGCAGTTTGAAACTGCTCTGGCATGTAAGTTTAATTTTATTTTCAGTGGGCCGCTGCGGACAGCGGGCCCAGAGCAACTGACGGAGACGGCCGGTTTTGGGTTGACGTGGAGGCTCCATAAGGAGCTAGATACAATATTGCGTCTGCCGCCGTTGGAGCTCTGAACGGGAGGCCACCGTGGGGCTCCGTAAGGAGCTGGGATAAGATATTGCGGCTGCCAGCGCAGCCAGGTCAACGATCGCTGCAGGTTGCCATTCGGTCACGTTTGTGACTATCGTAGCAGATAGCATTCAAAGGTCATCTTTAATTCTTTGGCAAAATAACGATGCATCTTATCATGCCATTAAAGTTTAAATTGAAAATTAATTAAATTAATTACAAAGGACATTTATTATCACATACACCAAACGGTGTAGTGAAATTGGACTTGTCATTGCAGTCCAGAGCTCCTGGCTTAGGAAGCCTTTTTGAGCTGCATCTATCGGACACCTGTGGGAGCTGCACCTGGGTTCAGGGTGGTGTCATGATAATTTCCGCTCACTTGAGGGGACTGTTGGAGATTCTTTTATAATAGACTCCAACTATGTGGATATCGATTGAGCAGTCGAATCTCTGATTCAATGGGGATATGCTTCTTTTAATCATATGAACACACTATGCTCTGTGTACCGAAAGCATTAACAGGCAGCTCAAGCCATATGCCTGTGCTAACACCTGGCAGGGTTGCAGTATTTCTCCCACCCTGTTGTGGGGAGTATCGGAAAGAGGTGACTCCGATTATAATGCCGGCTCATCCAGGTCATATGGGGGCCAGAGGCCTGAGGTAGCAACACCTTGTGCAGGGTTCTCTCTATTTCCTCCCCTATATACTTCGTTGAGGCTCCAGAAGGGAGCAAGGACTCGGAGTCATTAACAAATGCAACCTGTCTGGTAAGTACAATAAATAATGATGATTTATACCAACAGCAGAGGACCGCGGCAGTGTGGAAAGCCGATGGCCACTTCGGAGTCGCTGGCAGCGCCGGTCTACATAGCTAGTTCCAATTCGGCTCCTAGAGAGAGCAGCTTGGCAACCCTGAGTCGGATCAAAGCTAAAGCCAAGTCTGTGAGACAAGTCCTGTCGGACAATTCGGGACAAGAGGATTCTGTCCCCACATCTATGGCAGATGTGATTAGCCATTCGTCTCAAATTGAAACATCTGATGGATCAGATGGTGGCACAAAATATGCTCCATGTTACGGAGGCATGCACAGGCAGTTCGAGTCATACGCCTGTAGCGGCACCTGCTTCAAGGTTGCAATATTCCTCCCACTCTGATGAAGGGAGTGTTGGAGATGGTGCCAAAAAATATGCTCTGTGTTATGGAGGCATGCACAGGCAGTTCGAGTCATACGCCTGTGGCAATGCCTGGTTCAGGGTTGTAGTATTTCTCCACCATGTTGAGGGAAGTGTCGGAGATCAGTATGGAGCTGACTCCGAACATGAGTATGTGCCGGAATCCCATGCTTTAATGCATGATGTACGAGAGTCGCATAAAGAAGAGCTGCCTGCTCTCACCTCTAAATTTGCTGTTCCCTCGGGGACGGGCAAGCACTACAAGAGGAGTTGGCCAGCGACATCAGCTACCTAACATCACACCAGCTGAAGGAGATGTGGTCAGACAGGGTCTGAAAATTGAACTTTGGTGAAGCTCCAACATGCAGATCGACCCGGGTCCAGAGACGCTGGCAGGTAAGGTCTCTTTATTAACCTACGTAAAAGTCCGAAATTAAGCAGTCTGTCGGCCCAGGTTTGGGTTTACTGGCAGCATGGGCTGTCTAGTATATTTTCACTGTCTCTGGTAAAGATCAGGTTGATGCAGAGACATTGGCAGGGTGCCTTGCATAGTAACCTCTGTAAGTTCCTAGTAGGAACAGCTTGGTTACCCTGGTTCAGGGTACACCATCATGGAACTGGCTGGCCATATGGGGCATATTGACCAGGGAAGCACTGTCTCAATATCTATGATTGAGGTTATCAGGCTGCTCAGTAGAATGAAGTAGTTCAAGTCTCAACACATGTTTAAATTTCTGCTCAGTTAGTGGAGTTGCCAGTTCATTGGAAACATCATTGCCATCCTCTCTGGGATAGGTAGCTACCCAGCAGGAAGCTGGTCTGGCATGTAATATTTTTATCTGACCTGCAGGTTCATGTTGTGAATCAAAAATATATTTATAATAATCTGTAGGCTCTCTATACCAGTATTCCTGATTGAGTGGTGGGTCAAAGAGATTGTGTTGTGCACTCTACTGACTCAGACAAGTGGTTTCAGTCAGAGAACTATGAAGCAATTCCTGATTCAGGTTTGCATTATGCTAAATTCCACTCTGAGTAACAACGCTGAGAATTTGTGGTGACTCTTCTAGTCAAGAGTTGACAGCGAACTCGTATTCCCACATCAAGGGAAGACTGTGTTTTCAGCTCTAATCATAAGGTTCTGATTATATGTTATCAGCGAAATGTATAAATAACTAGATAATGCATCTTCCGCGGCAAGAGAATCCAACAAATTTTCCGTCCGTATGGTCAATAGAGGAACGGTGGTTCCAAGTGGAATCAGTGACATCCAACGGAGGATGAGTGGTCTGCCCAAGAACAAGAGGGGTATCTTTCTGATACTTCTCAAGATTACAGAAACATGGAACATGCTGAATCAGGTTAGGATTTGGCTAATCTGATCATGTGTTTAGTTACCCAGTATAAGATGGATGATTGGCTTTCAACAATTTAACTGATTCAGAGAATCGATCTTCAAGATACATACTTTGCCATATCTATACACATGAGACACCGGTTATCTGGTGTTTTGATAACAAATCCAATGGTGGAAGCTAATTCTGCCCTACTCAGATCTAAGGGCATTGTGTCATCGAGGTTTAGATAATATGCAAAATTTGCAGCTGATAAAACGTAGGGGTTATCAGTAGATACCTCTTGCGATATTAAGAATGTGGCAACATGAAAATTAATAGTGCCAATTTTGCCTATTCATTCAGGCCATGGTAAGGCAGCCTGTCTTCACGATTGTATGGGAGGTTTGTGAAGAAAATATGTGAGTTACTTTTAAACTGAAGTAATTACTAATGGGAGCAGTATTTTTAAGATGATTATGCTTTCAGCAACTGATCTCAGCACAAACAACACAGTCTTTACTCAATCTCTGGCTCGGTCTCTGGGTCATAACTGACATTAGGGTAGCTTGTTATGGGAATTATCTCATAAGCAAAATGGGCATGATTGCGTACATTTGAAGTTGACAGCATATGCACCAGAGCAGAGATTGGGGGTGTCATTAGGTATACAAGTGCACTGAGCTTGCTTGTACCTATGAGATGAAAGATAGTTCTTTATTGTTATTCAATAGTCTCAAGATATTGCTGATGACTCATTAGCAGCCAATAGAATGGATACATCATACAGCAAAAGGCTTACATAGTGCGTGTTAATAAATTATAAAATGTGGTTGAATATGTCTGGATATTTGCAGATAGAATTCTGCACAGTGTTGTATGAGTTATTGTCTAACTCAAAGTCAATTGGGACTATGGTCCGGTTAAGAACAATGGCCATGTATGCAAGTTAGCATCATGGTATTAATAACCCATGTTTTTCTACCATTAATGGTTTATCTGTTTAAGTGTTTCACACACAGATTGGGTTACTGCATGAAACCACAGAGCTTTGAAGACTTCAAAATAAAATAGAAAGATTAAACAACAACTTACCGTTTGAAGTTTGATCTTTATTTTATGAGAAATGAGGGGTTACGTGCCTTCCACTCCCAACCCTACTTCTCATAAAGATCATTCAGTAGTTCTAAGGTCGTTAATCTTTCTATAGCATAAGTTCAGCAACTAGTCTGTGGTTTCATACAGCTGCTCTGAAGATTAACGCTCTGGCGGCTCTTCACGTATTCCCTCACTTCAACCTCATAAAATAAAGATCAAACTTCAAACGGTAAGTTCTCGTTTAATCTCTCTATTTTATCTGCCAGTCTTTGATTGCGATTTATCTACATTTATCTACACTTGGATCCTCTCCCAGATCCTCACACATTCCATCTTGATCTGCTCCCACATAATACTGGAGTTATCTGTAATTTTCACAACTCTTTGTGCACAACATTTCACCTTTTTTTTATGAAATGTCTGATTCTCAGCACCTGCTACATTAATTCAAATCTTCCTCAATGGCAAAAATAAACATCACTGGAAAATTTCTTTAAGGTGGCGGACGGAGGAAAGGAACAATGCTGGTGAGCGGGCTCACCTCCTGCAGCCCCAGAGATGCTCTGGGTGTTCCAACATTAGCTGCGGGAGGTGAGAGACGATATATTCGATGGTCAATGTGTCTGGGTTTAGGTGTCGGTGGAGTGGGCCATTGGAGGCCCTACAGCAGCATGGGGCTTAAGTGGATCAGGCTCCACTCCAAGTGTGTACACGGATCGGATGCGGCCTGCACGGAGCGATGGAGGACATTGACAACATTACATGGCCAGGCCAACCCCTGCAAGTCCAACCCAGTGTCGCCACCATTACCATGGGGATTTATGGCCAAGTTAAAGCTCTACATTTTTAACAACTCTGAACCTGAAGGATACAACTTGCATAGAAACGTGGCGACTCCTGCATTTAAGTATGATTGTGTCTCTGAGTATTAAGATTTTTAATGAACTGTGTGCAAAAATTAGATATTGCTGTGACTAATTACATGTGACAATAGAGTACCATTGGTATTGGTCCTGGGCTTGTTGTGATGAATTTGCCTAGGTATGTAGGTCTCACTTCCCCAGAACTGGAATCCAAAGACACAATCTTTCCAGCTGTTCAGTTTTGGTGTTGCCTGGTGCTGGTTTATTATTGTCATGTGTACCAAGATACAGTGTAAAACTGTATGGATACTGTCTAATCTGAACAACAGGTAGAGTGAAAAGAAAAAATACCAGAGTGCCGAATATACTGTTGCAGTATCACAGCAGAGAAAGTGCAGATTAAAAAAGTGCAAGGACCGCAATGAGGTAGATTGGGAGAATGAGACTACGTCCTTGTCATACGAGAGGACCGTTCAATAGTCTGATAACAGCTGAGAAGAAGCTGTTCCTGAATCTGGTGGTACGTGCTTTCAAGTTTTTGTATCTTCTGTTCAAAGGGATAGAGGAGAAATCAGAATGGCTGTGGTGTAAATGGTCCTTGAAGTAAATGTTTCTCACAGTCATCTGTAATATCTTCTTACTCTTTTGCTCACAATTCAAACGTACTTTAGAAATTACTATCTTTAAGGTCGTACTTTTTGTTCTTTCCTTGACCCCTTAAATCATCCTGTAGCTCATTATGCTTCATTACTCTTTCTCACAATTCATAAGTAAATTAGGAATTACTACCTTTAAGGTCATCCTTTTTATTCTTTCCTAGTTCCCTTAAGTCTCCCTCCAGATCGTTATGCTTCTTTCCACCAATGTTGTTGGCAATGAAGTGGATCACACATTGTTCATAAGGTCGTAAGGAATAGGAGTAGAATTAGGCCATTCGGCCCCATCAAGTCTACTCCGTTATTCAATCATGGCTGATCTATCTCTCCCTCCTCACCCCATTCTCCTGCCTTCTCCCCATAACCTCTGACACCTGTATTAATCAAGTTCCTTAAGTTAAATTAGAAAAGGTCTTATATATTCAGTAGGTCAGGCAGCATTTGTGAACAGAAAAGCAGACACTGTGTCAGAACTTGGAAAGAGAGAGATCAGATGAGTTCTAAGCAGCAGTAAAGTGGGGGCAGGAATAGCCAGGACAAAGGCAATGTCTCTGAGAGGCCAGGAAAAACAAAAAAGCAGATCAGGCAGCACCCATAGAGAAAAGGAGAGAGTTAATGTTTCAAATGAAAGACCCAGGTTCAGAACTAGGAAAGGAAAATGATTGAGCATCGGTTGCAACCCAGCAGTATGAATATTGATTTCTCTAATTTCAAGTAACCCTTGCATTCCCTCTCTCCCCTACCCTCGCCCACCCGAATCTTCCTACTAGTTACGCTGCCATCCTGCTCAGCTTCACGGTTTGTATCCACTCCTTATCATCTCCACAGCCAACAATGGTCCATTGTGGGCTCCACCTTTCCTTGATCATCTTTGCTCCCGTTGATTTGTTTTTTTCATACCTTTCATTCATTTGTTCTTTATACCTTGTCATACCTCTAGTTTTGCTCCTCTGACTGTCAGTCTGAAGAAGGGTCTCGAACTGAAACATCACCTATAGGGTGATTTCACCAAATGTCAAATGAGCGTAGATCCCCCCCTCACGTGACCGAAAATTTTAACTGGAGGACATATGTCACATCGGTACATGTTAGTGAATGGGGAAACACGCACTTTCCCACCCGTTAAAAACATGGAAAACGGCCGATTTTTGAGCTGAAATTTTCTGTGCTAGTCGGGGTGACCGTGAAGCACAGCGGCCTAAATTTTCAGGCAAAAAATATATAGAAAGTAAGGTAATTACAAGAGGGAACTGAAGGTGGAAAACAGCGGAAGTGAACAGCCGACATTTGCCGTGGAGATTTAAAGATCCAAAATATCGGGAATTATCGCGTTTGCTCGCTGCATTTCATCAAAAGTAAGGCATTACTTAGGGGAAAATATTTAATAGGAATCCGAGGGTGGTGGTGGGTGTATGGAAAAAGCTGCCAGAGGAGGTAGTTTAGGCTGGGACTATCCCATCATTTAAGAAACAGTTAGACAGGTACATGGATAGGAGGGATATGGACCATAGCACAGGCAAGTGGGACTAGTGTAGCTGGGACATTGTTGGCCGGTGTGGGCGAGTTTGGGCTAAAGCCTGTTACCCCACTGTATCACTCTATGACTCTAATGTGGCTGGCATGATTAATATGTTTCATGCAGATAAGTGTGAGGTGTTGCATTTTGCGGTCAAACCAGGGCGGGATGTATAAAGTGAATGGTAGGGCTCTAGGGAGTGTTGCAGAGCAGAGGGATATAGGAGAGCAGGTACACAGTGGTCCCATAGCAGAAGCGTCCACGTCGCGGGGCTGGAAACTGGAAGTATCCTGAGCAAATTCTGCTACCACAATCATCTATTACAACAAGTGATGGCTCCCACTGATTGTCACCGGAAGCTTGCGTCCTTTTCAGGACGGATGATGACGGCAATGTCAGCATTTGGAACATGGAAGATGGACACAAAAGAAGAAGGTACACAGTTCCTTGAAAGTGGCATCATAGGTAGATAGAGTTGTCATGAAGGCTTTCAGTATATTGGCCTTTATCAATTAGGGTATGGAGTACAAACACGAAATGCTGGAGTAACTCAGTGGGACAGGCAGCATCTCTGGAGAGAAGGAATGCATGATGTTTCGGGTAGAGACCCTTCTTCAGACATTTATTTTGCTACAGTTATACAAGACGTCAGTGAGGCCGCATTTAAAGTATTGCATTCAGTTTTACTTACTCTACTGTAGGAAAGATGTTGTTAAGCTGGAAAGAGTGTAGAGAAGAATTATGAGGATGTTGCCAGATTTTGAGGGGCTGAGCTATAGAGGGAGGTTGGGAAGGCTAGAACCATATACTTTAGAGTTCAATAGGATGAGCAGTGATCTTATAGAGGTGTATAAGAAGGTGAGTATAAAGAAGGTGATGCACAGAGTATTTTGCCCAGAGTAGGGGAATCAAAAACCAGGTGAGGTGAAATGAGATGAATTTAGTAGGAACCTGAGGGGCAACATTTTCACACAGAGGTTGGCGGATAAATGGAATGAGCTTGCAGGGGAGGTTGTTAAGGTGGGTATTATAACAACTTTTAAAACACATTTGGACAGGTACATGGATAGGAAACATTTAGAGGGATATGGGCCAAACGCAGGCAGGTGAGACTAGTGGAGATGGGATATCTAGGTTGGCTGGGGCAAGTTGGGCCGAACGGCCTCTTTCCATGCTGTATGATTCTATGACTCTGAACTCCTCTTCAGATAATGAAGTTGATTATTTTATTTTCTCATGAGAAAGAAGACAGTCTTGTTGTAATCTACCGATATATTACTAGAACTCATCTTGTTTGTTGTTTGCAGGTTTTGTGTTGTACTTCTATTTGTGCAGAAAATGGTACACGATAACGCTACAATTTTTTGGCCCACCTTACTCACCATTGTCCTGTGGTGTAAATGAAACAAATTTTGTTCAGATTGATTGTATATTTTAAAAGTTTTTAACGTTTAAAACTTAAAACGGGGGGGAGGCTGCGCCGACGATCCAGGGTCTGGGCGCTGAGGCTGCCTCTGAGGCCGATGGCTGCTGCTGCTGCTGCTCTGGGACGGCGCGGCGGCCTGAGGCTGCGCCGAGGATCCGAGCCCTGGGCGCTGAGCCTGGCTGAGGCCGACAGGTGCTGCTTCTCTGGGCACGCAAGGAAGGAAAGGAGCGACACCCTCAATATTCCTGGAAAGGGGAGGAGGGAGAGTGGGGGGATGGAGGGAGAAGAAAGGGTAGGGAGGGAGTGGGGGGGGAAATAGAGGGAGAGGAGAGCTGTGGGGGAGGTGAGGAGTGGGGGATAGAGTGATAGGAGGGGTGCAGGGAGGGAGGGAGGGAGGAGTGACTGACGGTAGGGGAAAGGAGAGGGAGGGCGAGGTGAGGGACAGATTGGGGGAGGGGAGGAGAGGGGAAAGAAGAAGGAGGATGAAGAGGAGGGGGAGGGAGTGCTGAGGATGAAGGGAAATGAGCCGCACCAGCGCAGTTGGGGGCTATGGGTGAGCGGTGGAATGTTCGGTTGGTGTACGGGTTGCGTTGGGGGACAAGGCCTCCCGTGTAACAGGGACCCAGTGGGTCCCACTAAGTCTAGTGAAAGATAAGAACAGAGAGTTCAATGTTATCTACATTGGCATCGGGGAGACTAAGCGGAGGTTGGGCGATCGTTTTGCCGAACACCTCCTCAGTCCGCAATAATCTACCTGAACTCCCGGAGGCTCAGCACTTCAACTCCCCCTCCCATTCCCAATCCGACCTCTCTGTCCTGGGTCTCCTCCATTGCCAGAGTGAGCAACACCGGAAATTGGAGGAACAGCAGCTCATATTCCGCCTGGGTAGCTTGCGCCCTGATGGCATTAACGTTGAATTCTCCCAATTGTGCTAGCCCTTGCTGTCTCCTCCCCTTCCTTAACCCTCGAGCTGTCTCCTCCCATCCCCCCGCCCTCGGGCTCCTCCTCCTCCCTTTTTTCCTTCCTTCTTCCCCCCCCCCCACCCCCCATCAGTCTGAAGAAGGGTTTCGGCCCGAAACGTCGCCCATTTCCTTCGCTCCATAGATGCTGCTGCACCCGCTGAGTTTCTCCAGCAATTTTGTGTACCTTCAATGTTATCATGATTGACTTTAATTTCCAATTCCGACTCAAGAGCAAACACAGAAGTTTTTGTTTCAACAATAAGACAAGATGCAGTCAAAAACCCAATATTCAAAATCAATATCCAGATTTATTTTTTGTTACACTATGTTTTATCTGTGTGCAGCTGTGTACGTGCTAATACTTGTGATACAATGATATGGCTGTACATAGTGGTTAAGCAATGTTCTCAGACGTGAATCACACTCCTGGGCTGAGAATAAGAATCTTGACTTCAATCTGTAAGTTTAATGTCAATGTTTTGTGGCGTGTTGAAATATGCAAATAAGGTAGATGTGATTTTTCTTCAAATGCAAAGGAGTTAAATGAAAATAAAAGGTAAGATTTTGAACATATCGTGCTGTAGAACATTGGCATGCACATGCTCATGCAAGTCAAACATCTTCAGGCGCAAAAGCAATCTGCTAATATTGTCAACAGTGACAACAGATTGCATTTACAGTATATAAAGCCTTTATCAGAGTGTGATAAATGTCAGATTGATTTGGGAAAGTGACTATGTAGTTATTAATAGAGAATGATAATTGGGCAGGCTTATTGACAGGAGGAAAATAGTTTTAGGTTTAGGTATAGGCATAGGTTTATTATTGTCGCATGTACCATGGTACAGTGAAAAGCTTCGTTTTGCATGTTTTACAAATAGATCAGATATATCATACGTAGATATAATCAGTTTGCACTCAAGTACAATAGATATAGCAAAGAGGAAGATATAGAGTGCAGAATATAGTTCCCAGCATTGTAGAGCATTGTTTCCTTGGAAAAAGTCCAATTTCATCAATGGGTTAGATGTGAATCGAACAGAACCCTAGCTTAAGGAAGGGCCTTTCAAGCTTCATACTTGTCTTTTGGTTTTTACAAATGTATGCAATAGCTAAGGGGTATAACATTTGTTTTGTAGGAAGGAGTGAATTTACACCAAGACTACACTGTGTATAGAACATGGCATCATGTCCAACACACTGGAGTAGTAATGTGAAGGCAAAATCCAAACCAAAGGTGCGTGAAAGTGAGGTCAAAGATCCTGGAGGAAATCAACGGACTCATCTATTGACTCTTGGACACAGCTGTAACCCTATCTCCCCTTTCAAAGCCCAGGGGATTTGAGCGAAGGACATTAAAAGAGGCAGAGCAGGCCTCTACGATCTGCTGAAGGACACAGAATGTTAGAGTGATGCCAGATTTCCCTGGGAAGTTTGAGAGTTCCTGCAACTATGCCCTTGATGTGGGCAGATAGGGAGTATCTGACCTTGACCCGCCCCCAGACCCTTCCACTTACATTTAAAAGGTGAGGGAATATAAGCCCTTTAACAAGGTTCTGTTGTAATTCCTGTTGTCCCTTTTATTCGATCCTTAACTTAGTTTAGTTTAGAGATACATCGCGGAAATTGGCCTTTCGGCCCACCGAGTCCACACAGACTAACGATCCCCGCACACTAACATTATCCTACACTGGGGACAATTTTTATATTTATACCAAGACAATTAACCTACACACCTGTACGCTTTTGGAGTGTGGGAGAAAACCAAAGTTCTTGGAGAAAACCCAAGCAGGTCACGGGGAGAACGTACAGACTCCATACAGACAGCACCCGTCGCTGGCATCATAAGCACTGCAAGGCAGCAACACTACCGCTGCACCACCATTCTAATATAAAAATTCTCAAGTGCAATGCTTTCAAAATGTTCTGATTGTAACTTATTACTTTGAATTTCCATTGCATCCACAGGACTGCCTGAGGTCTATTTGTAAGTATCCCCATCAAATATCCAGCCATTCATACTGAATTTTACGTTCCCCTGAAATTTACAATCCCTATAAGATTGATGGAATTCTTTGCGGCCTAATGGACTTACTAAATAAACACCGAGCAAACTGATATTCCAAATATGTTTAAATGGCCGGGTTTGCATTTTACAGAATAATCGATCTGTCATGTGGTGCATGGGTGCAATACACTGTACAACCTTTGCACTGAAACAAAATACTGAAATTTATGTTCCAACTGCAGCATCTGTGGTTTTATGAGCCAATAACACATCAGCTCTTTCAACACAATCTCTTTCTTTTGCAAAATGTTTTGCTCGACAGTTATTTTCTGAAATAAATAAAATTGGAATACAGCTCTTTACATTAAGCTTGTCCCACTTGGGCGACCTAATCCGCGAGTTCTGGCGAGTTTGCCCTCGATTCATACTCGCAGCATGGTCGGCACGAAGTCGTAGGAGGTCTTCGTAACTCTCCTTCATGCTCGAGAGTGGTCTTCGCGTACTCGAGGCCTCAGCCAGGTCGCGGTGTTTTTTTCAATATGTGAAAAATGCCCGCGAGTAAAAAAAGGTTGCCATGGAAAAAATCGATACTTTTTACTCGTAGGTTTAGTCGTAGTAGGTCGTAGTAGGTCGGCATGTTAGTCGTAGGTAATCGACAGTAGTCGAAGGTAATCAAAGGTAGTCATAGATAGTCTTCATCATAGTCGAAGGGAGGTTGAAGGGAGATCGAAGGAGATCGTCTTCACTCTCCACTATTCGGTGTCCAATTTTCCCGAAGTAAGTCGTAGCTAATCGAAGCTGGTCTTCAACATAGTCGAAGAAGGTCTTCTACATAGTCGAAGGATGTCTTCAACATGTAATTTTTTCAAACTCTTCTAAACTCGCCAATTAGGTCGCGCAAGTAGGACAGCCCCTTAAGCATCCACAGCGCCTACTATAAGGGAGTCTCCTGATCGCTTGCAATACTGTAGACGCCTTTTTCTTGGAGTTACTCACACAAATAACACGTCACACAACTGCCAGGCCTTCGAAAATGCGCCAAAACATCGCGCTGCTTCCTTGCGGGCTCGGTATACTTTAGAATTAAAGGAGTTTCTTTTGCGAAGGAAATTCGGAGAAATGTCTTTACTCAGAGGGTGGCGAATCTGTGGAATTCTTTGTCACAGAAGACTGTGGAGGCCAATGCAATGGATATTTTTAAGGCAGAGATAGATAGATTCTTAATTAGTACAGGTGTTAGGGCTTATGGGGAGAAGGCAGGAGAATGGGGCTGGGAGGGAAAGATAGATCAGCCATGATTGAATGGCAGAGTAGACTTGATGGGCCGAGTGGCCTAATTCTCCTATTTCCTATGACCTTATGACCATTTCTGTACACTTGCTAATCGAGAATCGATGGTATGGCAATACTCTACCAGACTGTTTGTATGAAAACGAACTTTGCTGTGTTAGCACTTCACACATGTGACAATAAAAGTACCTTTCACCCATTGAGGCAAATTGCAGCTTACATATTTTGTATATGGAGCCCACAGTTCATCTCTTCCAAATGTTGAGATCCTTGCATCTCACAGAAACGTCTAGAGGGAAACATCACAAATCTTCACGAACAAAATGCAAAGTGCTGGAGTAAACCAGTGGGTCAGGCAGCATCAGTGGATGGAATGGAATGGAAATACAACATTTAATGTATGGATCTTCTTCCCCTTGGAATAAAATACAAAGTGCAATCTTCTCATGTAGAGCTAATTAAGCAGACTTCAAAGCATTTAACAGTTAATTATTCACAATGCAATAATAATTCTCAAATTTAAAAACTCACAGCAGAAAGTTCCTTGCAAAGGTTTTTTTTAATTAAAGCGTAAAATGGAATGGCACCAATCAGTGTTCAATTTCCTGACATTCATTAAATGGTCCCATGAACCCACTTTAAATGAATACTTCTAGGTCCAGGATTGAAACACTAATTTTATTAAACTGGGAGACTTCATTTATTTTAATGTGATTGTTATAGTTACAAACAAATGTATATTGAGATATATCTGAAAATATATATTGAAGATAGACACAAAAAGCTGGAGTAACTCAGCGGGACAGGCAGCATCTCTGAAGAGAAGGAATGAGTGACGTTTTGGGTCGAGCCTTCTTTAGACTGATTAGGGATAAAGGAAACGAGAGATATAGAAGATGATGGTAGATAGGAGTTCAAGACTGCTCTCTGGTTGTGGTAGGACAGTTCAGTTGCCTGGGAACATCTGGGAAGAAACTGCGTCTGAATCTGGAGGTGTGCAATTTCACACTTCTATACCTTTTACTTAATGGGAGAGAGGAGAAGATGGAGTGGCTTGGCCTTGATTATGCTGTTGGCCTTGCTGAGGCAGCATGAGGTGTAAAGGGCCTGTCCCACTTGCCGATTTTTTCGGCGACTGCCGGCATCATTGACTGATGTATCAGCTCACCGAAAAAGTCGTGGCGTGATGACGTATTGACGCGCGGTGTTTCCTCAAGTATCGCAACATTTTTTTTGTCACCGCTGGATTTTGAAATATTCAAAATCTTTCGGCGACCCTGATACATCAGTCAATGACGCCAGCAGTCGCCGATAAAATCACCAAGTGGGACAGGCCCTTAAAGTTTGCTGTGGCTGGACTGCTGGGCTGATTTGAACTCTCAAACTTTGTAGAGAAAAGGATGCAAATTTACAATATATTCCAATGTGCCCATTTGGCCTTATCTAAATAATCATCCACTACTCTCTTCAATAAATTGCTTTTGTTTTATTTATTTCTTAACTGCAATATTAAAGGGCTTTCCACCTGATCTTCTTTGGAGGAATACACTTTGGGATGATCAGAATGCATATGATAACCTTGCATCAGAGGTGGCATGGTGGCACAGCAGTAGAGTTGCTGCCTTAAAGCGCCAGAAACCCAGGTTCAATCCTGACTATGGGTGCTGTTTGTTTGCAGTTTGTACGTTCTCCCTGTGACCTGTGTGGGATTTCCCCGGGTGCTCCAGTTTTCTCCCAAAGACGTGCAGGTTTGTAGGTTAATTGGCTCGGTAAAATCGTGAATTGTCCCAAGTGTGTGTGGGATAGTGTTAATGTGCAGTGATGACTGGTCAGTGTGGACTCTGTCAGCTGAGGGGTCTGTTTCCGTGCTGTGTATCCAAACTAAACTAAACTAATGCCAAGGTGTATTACAAGAGAACAGTAAAGCAATGAAACTGATGGTCTGAAGAAGGGTCCTGACCTAGAACATCACCTATCCATGTTTTCCAGAGATACTGCCTGACCCCCTGAGTTACTCCAGCATGTTGTGACCTATCTACACTGATCCTGTTTACCAGCACTTGGTCCTTAGAATTGGATGGCATCAGCTGCATGGAGGAAATGTGCTTCGTTCAAGGGGCCTCGGCTTGATTCTGACCTTTGGTGCTGTCCGCGTGGGTTTACATATTTTCACTGTATGGACTATTCTCGGGTGGTGTGATTTCCTCCAGCATTAAAAGATACGCTGTTTGCTGGATTAATTGGCTAGTATAAATTGCCTTGGTGTATCCTCCTCACTATCAACAACACCATCAATTTTCATGTCAGCTGCAGTCTTTCCAACCATAGCTCCTGCATTCACATCCACATCATCACTGCAGATAACAAACAGCACAAATCACAGCACTACACCACTGACGACAGGACTCCGATCCCCCTGCGACATTGCCCTCTGCTTCCTGTCACCAAGGCAATTTCAGATGTAATTTGATAAATTTGCTGAATCCCATGGTCTCTTATCTCTAGGATCAGTCTCCCACGCCACCCTCATTGACACACGTAAGTCTCTCTTTCAAAAAATCAATCAAACTAGTCAAACAGGACCTCCCATTTGCAAAGCCATGCTGATTCTCTTTTGTTAATCCCTGTCTCTCCAAATCAGATTAATCCTGTCCCTCAGAACCTTTTCCCACAGTTTTATTGCCACTGATGTTCAACTCACTGGCCAATCCCTGCAATTTGGCATTTCCCCCGTGGTCAGAAAAGATTTAAACATTTCAATCAGAGGCCCTAATTTATGGTCACTATCATAATGGTGCTCCACTAATACTTCCCCAGCTATATTCCCAAAGAATTGCCCCGTTCTCTCATCAGACTTTCTATTCACTGATTTAGGAAGCCCTCAACGACACTGCTCTAATCCTTTCAGGCAAAGGCGATCACACTTAATATTGGAAAATCATAATTCATAACTGCAATTATTTTTACATTTTTAATGATAATTCTTTCCATTATTTATGCAGGTTTTTATTTATTTAATGAATTAACCTGATGAAGCTATAACAAGTTAATTTCTTACTATTTCAGCCCACAATGTCTGTGTTGAACACGGTGCCATGATAAACTCATTTTATCCACCTTCTTCTCCCATCCATTTGTGAATTGTGGCACTGCAAGAGAAGGCACAAAAAGCAGCATCAAGCTGTAGTGGGATGCTCCTTCTTCAAATTAATATTCCAAGGATTAAAAATAAGACAAACAAGATTACACAAATACACAATATGACCAAATTATATTGCCAACTGTAAAGCAATTCCTACTCACTAATGTCAGGTGAAATTGTCTCTCGGGTTAGAAGGGTGAAACAAAACAATACAAACTATGTGAGGAACTTTCTGAAGCAAATAGAGTGGTAGAATCATGCTTTCAGACCCTTGCCCTTTGGTCCAACTAGTCCATGCTCATCTACTGTGGGTGCCCCATCAAAGCTGGTCCCACTTGCATGCATCATCTCCCTCTATATCATTCCGTTCCATGTACCTGGCCAAGTGTCTTTTAAATGTTGTTATAGTACCTGCCTCAACTATCTCTCCAGGCAGCTCATTTCATCTACCCACCATCCTCTGAGTGAAAAAGTTACTCCTCAGATTGCTATTAAATCTTTTCCTCCTCATCTTAAATCTGTGTTCTCGGGTTCTTGATTCCCCTTCTCCAGGTAAAATACTCAGTGCATTCACCCTATCAGTTTCCCTCATTATTCTATATACACCACCATAAGATCACCACTTAGCCTCCTGTGCTCCAAGGAATAGAGTCCTAGCTCTGGCCCGCGAGTGCTGGCACTTTCTTTATGTTTTCTCGGGACTCTTTCCAATGATAGTGGTGCCATCGAGTGTGGCAGCCTCGCCTGCAGCTGTTCGTCCTTCACCCTTTTTTTAATTTTTAGTTTGTCAAAAAGGTTTGTTTTGGAGGCCTTTTAGTCTTTTTATGTGGGGGATGGAGGGAGGGGGGGAAAGGGGGAAACTGATTTTCCCGGTCCCTACCTGGGCGAGGATGCGTCTTTCCTCCGAGCCGCATCTTCGCCCCCTCCTCGCGGCATACCACCTGGATTGGCGCGGCCATTCCTGCCGGAGACCGGCCAGAGCTTTGAGCGGCAGCTTTAGCGGCGGCGCAGCACTGAGGTACCATCGCGGAGCGGGCAATGCCTTACCCGGGTCGCCGTGTTGGAGCTCCGGAGTGCTGGGCCTGCCGACTTCAACATCGGCGGCGCTGACTTTAACATCGCGGAGTCCTGGGACCTTTCACCGAGGTCGGCAGTGTTGGAGCTCCGCCCAGTGCGGCCTGTGGACTTCAGGAGCCGCAGTCTCCGGTAGGAAGCGGCCGTTTCGGAACTCCAAGCCGCTGAGAGCGTTCTTCCGACGCCGGAGTTCCATCATTCCGACGAGAGGACCAGAAACATCGGGCTGCCATAGCGGCGACTGAAGAGGCCTCAAATAGGCCCCCGACCACGGGTGAACATAGAGGAGTGGACTGAACTTTACTGCCTTCCCTCATAGTGGGAAACGTTGATCCCGCTGTGGGGGGATGTTTTTAGGTTTAATGTTCCATTTTATAATGTTGTGTTGTGTTTATTTTATTTGTGTGCTGAAATGGCAACTCAAATTTCACTGCACCAATTGATGTATGTGACAATAAATGTCCTTTGTCCTTTGATATCCTTACTATTGCAGTGACCAAAAATCACAATAGTCCAAATGTGGCCTCATCAACGTCTTGTACAACTGTAATATAACAGGGGGAGATGGCAGGGTGTGGCCACAGGGGGAGATGGCAGCCCTACCGGCAGTCTGTTTGTCTTTTCATTCCTTATACTATTTTTTTTATTTAGTTTGTTCTAAGTTTGTTTTATTGTTCTCTAGTGTGTTTTATGTGGGGGGGGAGGGGAGTGGGGGAAACTTTTTTCATGTTCTTATCTTCCCGGAGATGTGATCAATTTTCGGATCACATTCTCCGGGTGCTGCGGCCTACAATCGCTGGAGCTGGAAGCCTCCTCGGACTGTCATGAGCCCCACCGCAGGGCGCGGATTTAACATCGGAGCGGGTCGCTTGCCTGGGATCGCTCCCACCGTGACCACTGCAGACTTTAACATCAAGGGCTCGCAGTCTTGGGTGAGGCCGAGTCGGGTGCTCCAACGCCGCGGAGGGCTCGACCAGCCCCGACGTGAGATACGATCGCCTGGCGCGGGGGAGCTGACATCCCCCTGATACGGGAGTGGAGCGCCTCGACGCGGAGGGCCTGAACGCCGGCTACGGGAGTCAAGATCGTCCCGTCAACGGGGGCTCGAGGCCCACGACCGAGGAAGAGCTAGGGGAAGGACTTGAACTTTATTTTGCCTTCCACCACTGTGAGGAATGTGTAGGAGTCACTATGGTGGATGTTCAATGTTAAAATGTGTTTTGATTGTTCCGTTTCCAAGATGGCTGCCGGAAGGGAGAGTGAGCGCTGGCGCGATTAGCTGCCGCTGCTCTCTCTCTCAATTGGGTATTGTTGATGTCCTTACTATTTATTTTTTATTTTTTGTTGTTATTTTTTTTTTTTTTTTTGTTTTGTTTCATTCCGCTTACATGTTTTGTAATCTGCTTACTCAATTTTGTAAAGCGACTTTGAGTCCCTGAAAAGCGCTATATAAATTCAATTCATTATTATAATTATTATAGCGTCCCAACTTCTCCACTCATTGCCCTGACTGACGAAGGTCAATGTACCAAAAGCCATCTTGACCACCCTTTCAATCCGTGACACCACTTTCAGGAAACTGTGTACCTGTATTCCTAGATTCCTCTGCTCTAGAACTCCAGTTGGGACCCTACGTTTCACTGGGAAGATCCTACCCTGGTTTGACTTGTAAGGAAACACAATACAGCCAGTAAATAAAGCATTGGTTTGGCAATGCTCTTACTCGCTCAGCCTTGCAGCATTGAGTACAGGCAGGTCAGTGTCACCTCCAGCAAATTGACTTAATTACGTTTTCTTAGAACTAACACATTGATGACATCTTCCAGAAAATTTTCCCTCCAGTGACCTTAAAAAGTACTCAAAAAAGTACTCAAAGTACATTTTCTTGGTGTTAGACATCAGACAGACATTTCATGGTGTGATAATGCTGCTTCGATTTTTGTTTTGTTATCTACATTGAAAAGCTGCCTCTTGAGTGACCAGAAATCACAGTGTGAGTACAGCAGACATTTTTACATATGCAAAGCCATTACATTATTAATGGGGCAAAGGGTAACACAATGGCTCTGATACAAAAGATAATTTAGTTTTGGTTTAGTTTAGAGATACTGCACAAAAAACAGGCCCCATCAGCCCACCAACTATGCGCCAACCAGCAATCCCCACACTATCCAACACACTAGGGACAATTTACTATTTTTACCGAAGCCAATTAACCTAGAATCCCGTAAGGATGGTGGGAAGAATCCGGAACACCCGGGGAAAACCCATGCGATCAAGGGGAGCCTGACATCGGTGGTGGGGAAGACGCTAGAGTCAATTATTAAATAAGTAACAAGAGGAGTATTGGAGCAAAGAGGTCTTCCTGCAGCTGTACAGGGTCCTAGTGAGACCACACCTGGAATATTGTATGCAGTTTTGGTCTCCAAACTTGAGGAAGCACATTCTTGCTATTGAGGGAGTGCAGCGTAGGTTCACGAGGTTAATTCCCGGGATGGCGAGATGTCATATGTTGATAGATTGGAGCGGCTGGGCTTGTATACTCTGGAATTTAGAAGGATTTTTGAAACATATAAGATTATTAAGGATATGGACATGCTAGAGGCAGGAAACATGTTCCCGATGTTGGGGGAGTCCCGAACCAGGGGCCATAGTTTAAGAATAAGGAGTAAGCCATTTAGAACGGAGATGAGGAAAAACTATTTCACACAGAGAGTTGTGAGTATGTGGAATTCTTTGCCTCAGAGGGCGGTGGAGGCTGGTTCTGTGGAAACTTTCAAGAGGGAATTAGATAGAGCTCTTAGGGATAGCGGAGTTAAGGGATATGGAGAGAAGGCAGGAACGGGGTACTGATTGTGGATAATCAGCCATGATCACATTGAACTCGAAGTGCCGAATGGCCTACTCCTGCACCTATTGTCTATTGTCTAAATAACCACATTTTATGAGAACATGGGAAAATGTTGATTTCCTATTTATTACTAAATGTATGGATGATGCATTTACAAACTGCCTCTCCAATTTCACCTGGTTTAAACTTTAAATTTTAAACAACTTCAAAACAGGTCCCCAATTATTTTGTGAACATTAAGTTGTTTAACAGCCTCTGCAATTTGAGTAATAACAGCGCATTTGGATAGCAGTAAAAGGATTGGTCCATGTCAACATGGATTTATGAAGGGGAAATCCTGCTTGACTAATCGTCTGGAATTTTTTGAGGGTGTGACAAGTAAAATGAATGAAGGAGTTTCTGGACTTTCAGAAAGTCTTTGATCAGGTCCCACAGAGGAGATTAGTGGGTGAATTTAGAGCACATGGCATTGGGGGTAGGGTACTGACATGGATAGATGACATGGATTGCCAACAGGAAACAAAGAGTAGGAATAAACGGGTCCCTGTCAGAATGTCGAGTGGAGTGCCGCAAGGGTCCATGCTGGGTCCGCAACTATTTACAATATATATTATTGATTTAGATGGTGGGATTAAAAGTAACGCTGGCAAATTTGCAGATGCCACAAAGCTGGGTGGCAGTGTGAACTGTGAAGAGGATGCTAGGAGGTTTCAGGGTGACTTGGACAGGTTGAGTGAGTCGGCAGATGCATGGCAGATACAGAATAATGTAGATAAATGTGAGGTTATCCACTTTGATGGCAAAAACAAGGAGGCAGATTATTATCTCAATGGTGTCAGATTAGGAAAAAGAGAAGTGCATTGAGACCTGGGTGTCCTTGTACACCAGTCACTGAAAGTAAACATGCAGGTACAGCAGGCAGTGAAGAAAGCTAATGGAATGTTGTCCTTCATAACGAGAGGATTTGAGTATTGGAGTAAATAGGTCCTTCTGCAGTTGTACAGGGCCCTGGTGAGCCCACATCTGGAGTATTGTGTGTAGTTTAGGTCTGCTAATCAAGCGGTATTAAGGGATATGGGGAGAACGCAGGCACGGGTTACTGATTGTGGATGATCAGCCATGATCACTATGAATGATGGTGCTGGCTCGAAGGGCCAAATTCCTCCTGCAGCTATTTTCTATGTTTCTATGAGAACATACAAACTCCGTACAGACAGCACCCGTAGTCAGGATTGAACTCAAGTCTCTAGCGCCGTAAGGCAGCAACTCTACCGCTGTGCTACTGCTCTACCTTTCCACATATGTCCAGAACTAAATATGTTTCACTGTTGCTGCTTGTCACTTAAATGCTTCCTCAGCTCAATGGTACCTCCATATTTCAGAAGAGAATTGCACAATGCGCTTTCCAGCAATTTGACAATGTTGGTGCGATACACTGTATTTTATAGATGGATTGGTTTCCACATTTTAATCTTAAAACCTACAATAAAACCGAGCCACCATTATGAATAAGATTAAAGATTTTTGCAACTATTCATGAATGGTAACCCGGCCATTGATTGCATTAACAGTAAATGTTGTTATATTTAGCTGGCGCCTGCAATTTTAATAGTGCTTTAAAGCTAGTAAAAGCTGCTGAATGATATTAATGCAGTAATTTAATAAGATTTATCATTAGACTCATAGACTCCAGTTACCCAAATGTAAATGTCGCCGTGTCTTCAGGCAGGGGAACATGCCCTGAGCTGCTATTTCCATCAGTGTCTGTAATTTCTTTTTCCATCCTCTATGGCCAGATCTGTTTCCTTTAAGGTGTTTTTCTATCTGTGTTGCCAAGGAACCTTTGTCAACCTCCCATCCTGTTATTAGAATCCATACTGAGATTTATTTCAGTATCCACACATTCCGTATGTGACCAGACCACTAATGTCCTCCTTTTATTCTACCTCCTCATTTATTCATTATTATCTGGTATCAGAAAATGAAAGAATGAATTGACAGATGCACCACACTACCTTTGCGGGGTCCCGAGCAGCTTCTGGTAGCTTTCAAATTGATGCGGATAAATATTTTTTTTTTTACCCCAAGGGTGTGGATTCTGCAAGCACAAACAAAATAAAACATTCACTGGTTTTCCAATACTTTTCAGTTCTCTCATGCTGACAGCCCAGTGGGAAGGTAACCAATTGTAACATCACAGAAGTCAGATTCATTTTATGCTTTTGCATTATAGGTATGCAGGCTTTCTATGTTTATACTTCACTCTAACTGATAGTCAGTGCACACTTTGGAACAAACCAATATTTATGTAAAGCCGGTAGCAAAAATATCTACTTATTGAAAATCTACGACTTAGGAGCATGTTGCCCAGACTCGAAGGCCTGAGCTATAGAGGTTGAGAAAACTGGGACCCTATTCCTTGGAGCGCAGGAGAATGAGGGGGTGAACATATAGAAGTTTACGAAATTATGAGAAGAATAGATCAGGTAGACTCACAGTCTCTTGCCCAGAGTAGGGGAATCGAGAACCAGAGGTCATTGGTTTAAGGTGAGGGGGAGGGAAAGATTAAATAGGCATCTGAGAGGTAACCTTTGCACGCAAAGGGTGGTGGGTGTATGGAACAAGCTGCCGGAGAATGTGGGTGAGGCAGGTACAATCGCAACATTTAAGAAACATTTAGACAGGTACATGGATAGGCCAGGTTTCGAGGGATATGGGCCAGATGCAGGCAGGTGGGACAAGTGTAGAGGGGACATGTTGGCCAGTGTGGCCAAGTTGGGCCGAAGGGTCTGTTTCCAAGCTGTACGATTCTATGACCAACATTTCAAGGGAGATGTAAATACGCAGGTGTGAGTCTGGGGCTGGGAAGCCGAGAGATGCCAGATAGAGAGAATTCCTATAGAATTTAAAAGCAGGACCTCTTCAGTTATGGGCCAGTCTGAAGAAGGGTCTCGATCCGAAACATCACCCATTCCTTCTCTCCAGAGATGCTGAATGTCCCGCTGAGTTACTCCAGCATTTTGCATCTATCTTCGATTTAAACCAGCATCTACAGTTCTTTCCTCCACCTCTTCAGTGATGTTTCTTGAAGGTTGATTTCTGCTGGCAGCTCAGCTGATTTAAAGACGTTGGATTCCTGCTGGTCTCTGGTAAGTCTGGAGCTGCGTTTCCCAGTTGTAGGGCAGCCTGTCAACTGGCAGGAGATGGGAACTGCTGGATCCAGTTGTCAAGTGCTTTCCCGCCACAGGCGGGTGGGTCAGGACCAGGAGAAGGACGAGCTGGAGCCATAGGATCAACCTAAACCTAGACCGCCCCCAAGTTCACAGCAATCATCACCCATCAGTGCAAAGATTATGCTAGTCCCATTTTATTCCCTCCAGATCATCCTCAATTTACAGTGTCTGTACTGGCCGGATAACCCATTAAATCTGTGCATCTTTAGGACATGGGAGGAAATCAGAGCAGCCAGGGGAAGCCCATGTGATCACGAGGAGAAGGTACATACTCCACATAGACCCCGGATGTCAGATTGAATCTGGGTCACTGCAGTGGTGAGGCAACAAGTGTACCGGCTGTGCTATCCCCACACTTATTACCCCGTTAACCTCCAGCTCAAGCAAATGGTTCAATTTCTCACATCTGGAGCCACTGTAGACAATCTTTGTCAAATAGAGAAGCGTGTGTTCCTGTGGAAGGAGAGACTGGGCCTTTCTACACCCACCACCCTCCAATCACCACTTCACACCCAATCACCCACATCCTCTGTGCTGCACAACATAACTTATCCAATATCAACAATAAAAATAGAGGAGGTGGAGAGGCTTTTCAGAGGACAAAAGGGGCGGAAATCTCCAGGACTGGACAATGTTTCCCCCTCTACTCTTAAGCTCTGTGCCAAAAAGCTGGCACTGGTCTATACAGTCATTTTTAACCAGTCCCTGTAAACATGTACTGTCTCTGCCTGCTTCAAAGTCTCCACTATTGTCCCTGTACTCAAAACAGCAAGGATTACTTGTCTTAATGACTACAGGCCTGTCACACTGACCTCTGTAGTCATGCAGACACTCGAAAGACTTGTGCTGGCCAAGCTGAAAAATATCACAAACTCCCTGCTGGACCCTCTGCAGTTTGCATATCGGGCCAATAGATCTGTGGATGATGCAGTCAACCTGAGCCTGCACTTCATCCTACAGCACCTAGACCGCCAGGGGACCTATGCGAGGATCCTGCTTGTTGATTTTAGCTCTGCATTCAACATCATTGTGCCAGAGCTACTACACTCCAAACTTTCCGAGTTGGCTGTGCCTGAACCCATCTGTCAGTGGATCACCAACTTCCTGACAGATAGGAAACAGCATGTGAGGCTGGGAAAGCACATCTCGGACCCGCAGACTATCAGCATAGGAGCACCGCAAGGCTGCGTACTCTCTCCTCTCCTCTACTCTCTCTCACCAACGACTGGACCTCCACAGACACCTCTATCAAGATTCTCAAGTTTGCGGACGACACAACCCTGATTGGACTGATCCAGGATGGGGAGGAATCTGCCTACAGACAAGAAGTGTCACAGATGGTGTCCTGGTGCCATACCAACAATCTAGAGCTCAATGCTCTTAAGACAGTGGAATTGATAGTAGACTTTAGGAGAGCTCCCCCTCCCCTCACTCCGGAGTCTTTTAAGTTCCTGGGAACCATAATCTCCAAGGACCTTAAGTGGGGGGGCTACCATCGGCTCCGCAGTCAAAAAGACACAACAGAGGATGTACTTCCTGCGGCAGCTGAGGAAGCACAATCTGCCACAGACAACAATGGTCCAATTCTACATGGCCATCATAGAGTGTGTTCTCACCTTCTCCATCATGGTCTGGTTTGGCTCAGCCACCAAGCACAACACCTGGAGGCTGCAGCGAATCGTCCGATCAGCAGAGAAGATTATTGGCTGTAACCTTCCCTCCATTGATGAACTGTACACTGCAAGGGCCAGGAAGCGAGCGGGCAAGATCATCTCTGACCCCTCCCACCCTGGCCACAAACTCTTTGAATCACTTCCCTCTGGAAGGCGACTCTGGGTCTCTGGCATTGTGAGGCAGCAACTCTACCACTGCGCCACCATGCCGCCCATTCTGGAGAGTGACTCCACTGATTAAAAATGTTTCATTCATCCTGTTGGCAGTAATTCAAATTAATAGCTAAGATACATACATGGGCAAACTGGGCAGCTGCAAGGAGGTTGAGGACTAGATCTTGTGGGCAGGTTCTTAACAGTGTTGGGTCAGAAGGACATGTGATGTTTTCCTTAAACCGACCCTTCCTTGGGAAAAAAAGGAAGCAGTCAGGAGGGGACTGCGGACGGAAAAATGTGTTACCAGTTCAGGTCACTGACCTTTCATCAGAGCAAAGTAAAACAGAAATCAAATGTGTTTTGAGACGCAGAGAAGAGGGAAGATATGAAGGGACAGAGAATGATGTCCATGATAGTATGGGGACTAAGAGAAACTGAGTGGCATAAATAGTTGAACTGGCTGAGAGAGACCGGAGTCAAGTGTGTATAATCGTCATATGTTTCTGACAACGGAACAATGAAATTCTCACCATAACAGCAGCATAACAGGCTTGTAAATGCAAAGCGCACAGATAGTATATAATGATTTTCAGAAATCAATAAATAGTGAAAGCTGAACTGGAGCTGAGTCACAATCACCACCATTATACATCTCATTCAGTCTCTAAGTCCCTCTCCACACTGCAACATAACCCACTTGTTCTCCAGCTTCCTCTCATGCACTTTCGCACATTCATTGTGGACTTGTTTTCCGATTGTGTCATTTTGCACCAATGTTTGGTTTTATTTTTGCACGGCCGTTTTCTTCTCATTGTCTTGTAGAATTTATACAATTTATGATTAATTAATATTTTTTGTGTATGTGTCTGAATCTTGTAATCTTGCAAGCAAGATTTTCATTGTACCTGTACCTCACTGTACTTGTCTATATGATAAAAAAAAAACAACGACTCTAAAGCTGTTAATTTGTTTCTCACTCTGCTGTTGCTGTCTACCCTATGGAATATTTTCAGACTCTCTGATAAGTTTGATAAGTTCACCTCATTTTTGTAAGGTAGGGTTTTAAGCATTTGGGCCATTTCCAGCATTTTAAGTAAGTAAGTAAATTTAAGTTTATTGGCCAAGTATTCACATACAAGGAATTTGCCGTGGTGCTCCGCCCACAAGTAACAACATGACATACAGTGGCAGTTACGAATGACTCAGAAAACACTAAACATTAATAATAATAATAAGGCATTAATGATAAAACACCATTGATCAACACCACCTCCACAACCAGTACCCTGTTCCTGCCTTCTCCCCATATCCCCTGACTCCGCTAAAGAGCCCTATCTAGCTCTCTCTTGAAAGTATCCAGAGAACCGACCTCCACCTCTGAGGCAGAGAATTCCACAGACTCACAATGCTCTGTGTGAAAAAGTGTTGCCTCATTTCCATTCTAAATGGCTTACTCCTTATTCTTAAACTGTGGCCCCTGGTTCTGGACTCCTCCAACATCAGGAACATGTTTCCTGCCTCTAGCGTGTCCAAACCCATAATAATCTTATATGTTTCAATGATGCCCTCTCATCCTTCTAAATTCCAGAATATACAAGCCCAGCTGTATATTTTACAGTTTTTAATCTTATATTTGCTTTTAAGATCGATACACACTGTGTGTGCTCGCAGAAATCTGTGTTGTATGACTGTTTATCAGTACATTGTCCTGTCTGTATGTTGAGCCACGTCAAAGAAGATTTTCTGTTACGACAGACAATAAAGTTTACTGAATCTGAATCTGAATCTGAATCTGCTCCATTCACTCAGCATATGACAGTCCCGCCATCCCGGGAATTCACTTTGTGAACCTATGCTGCACTCCCTCAATAGCAAGAATGTCCTTCCTCAAACTTTAGAGACCAAAACTGCACACAATATTCCAGGTGTGGTCTCACTAGGGCCCTGTACAACTGCAGAAAGACCTCTTTGCTCCTATACTCATCCCTCTTGTTATGAAGGCCAACATGCCATTCGCTTTCTTCACTACCTGCTGTACCTGCATGCTTACTTTCATTGACTGATGAACAAGGACCCCCAGATCTCTTTGTACTTCCCCTTTTCCCAATTTGACACCATTTAGATAATAATCTGCCTTCCTGTTTTTGCTACCAAAGTGGATAACCTCACATTTATCTACATTAAACTGCATCTGCCATGCATCTGCCCACTCACCCAACCTGTCCAAGTCACCCTGCATTCTCATAGCATCCTCCTCACAGTTCACACGGCCACCCAGCTTTGTGCCATCTAAAAATGTGCTAATGTTACTTTAAATCCCTTCATCTAAATCATTGATGCATATTGTAAATAGCTGCGGTCCTAGCACCGAGCCTTGTGTTATCCCACTAGTCACTAGTCCAAGGTCGATACAGAGGATGGATGTTGATAAGCAGGGACATAAAGTCCTGAAATCTGTTAAGTAGGAAGGTGATAATGGGAGCTGTTTATGGAGGGATGTAGAACAGTTGGTAGAGGTGACCTGGAGTGTGTATTGTGTGGATCGGAGGTAAATGGAACCATAAGGGGGAAGGAGGTTAAGATGTGATGTGGACCGGGGAAGGATGTGGGAAAAGGAGAAAAAATGGGAGGATTGGAGATGGATCGGACAGAGAGAGCGAGGGTAACACAGGAGGGAACGGTTATCTAAAATTTGATTCATTTCAGAATTATTTTCAATTTCTTCTTGCAAAAGAGGGAGATGTGCCTCAGAGGTGGGAAAGTGGAAATAAAACCCCTGTCCCACTTACATGTCCTTGGCACGCTAATTATGCGACCTTGCGTCGTGTTGAGGTCGCGCGCGACCTCATGCGTCCGCACAGCCGTCTGGAGTGCGTGACGTTATTTGAAGATGGACACGAAATGCAGGAGTAACTCAGCGGGACTGGCAGCATCTCTGGAGAGAAGCAATGGGTGATGTTTTGGGTCGAGACTCTTCTTCAGTATGAAGAAGAGTCCCAGCTTTGCGATCATTTGCCTGCTTCTGGTGCTGTTGGAGGTGAGACGTTGCGTCGCGCCAGGGTCTTGGGCCTGTCCCACTTTGGCCGTCAGCTACGCAACAGGCCGGTGGCGCGCGAAGATTTTGTTCGCTACCAAATTTCGGAGCGCCGTGCGATACCACGCACAACTCCATACCCCTCCGCACTTCTCAGTGGGACCGGTCCCATGCGACCTCAATGCGACGATGAGGTCACGTAATTTGCATGCCAATGACACGCAAGTGGAACAGGACCTTTAGTATGGAATTGGGATGATGCGATGCAGCTGTGCAGATTCTTACCTTGTCAGCTCTGTTGAGTTTATTAGAATTATTTTGGCATTGTATACATTTTCGATGAGCTAAGCTGCTGGCAATGTCTCCTCCAGAATTGATACTGAAAAATATGGCTTCTTTTTTTTCTATGAAAATGGATCTCCGTAAAAAAATAATTATCCTCTCTTATCCACACTCAAGTTGTTTGAAAAGCCGCAAAATGTGTTTTTTGAGGGGTAGCACTCTCAGTATAAAATTGTGATATGATTAAATATTATTTGGAGGAAGTGCAAGAATAAAGATGTTTTTTTCCAAAACTTTTCCAGGTTGCAGAGCATGCTAAAAGTGTTACCTGAAAAAAGTATATAACATTCCGAGAGGTATACTGTAGATAGGGTAGACAGACAGAATGTTTTTCCCATGATAGAAAGGACAAATTCTAGAGGACATAGCTTTAAGGTGAGAGGGTCAATGTTTAAAGGAAGTGTGCCGGGCACATTGTTTATTACACCTGGTCCGCATAGGCATACGGGATCTCCCGGTGTCAGCCATTTGAATTCCACTTCCCATTCCCATACTGACATTTCTGTCCAGGGCCTCCTCCATGGTCAGGGTGAGGCCACACGCAAGTTGGAGGAGCAGCACCTCATATTTTGCTTGGGTAACTTGCATCCCAACGGTTTGAACATTGAATTCTCTAATTTTAAGTAACTTAGACTCCCCTCCCCTCCTTCCTCCACCCTAGTCGTTTTACCAGTTCCTCTGTTCTCCACATTGTTTCTTTGAGATCACACCTTCCCTCGCCAACAATGGACCCACCAGGCACCACACTGCCTGAGGTCATCTGTGGTTGGTCCTGGTTTTATCTTGCCTCCAGCTCTTCACCTCCCCTCCCCACCCACCGCTTTCAGCCTGAAGGAGGGTCCTTTTTCTCCAGAGATGCTGCCTGACCACTGATTCCAGCATTGTGTGTCTACCTTTGGTTAGAGCTTGATTGGTTATAACTCAATTTCAATCAAGAACTGAAGAGTCATTTAAAAGTTACATTGCAATTTGACAATCAGAAAAAACAAACTGTCTTGCAAATAAAATCAATCTGGGGATTTGTTGGGTTTTGTGTTTTACATATTCGCTCAGAGAATGGAATTCTACTAAAAACCACTGTGAATTAGACCCATATGTTGCAACTTCACCTTCACCAGTAAAGAATCCTGGAAAAGAACGAGGATACATACAATCATTACAATGGTTAGCTTTTGCATATAAAGCCATACCTGTTGACACACAATTATAGTTTTAATCCAATTTAGCTGAAGCTGCTCTGAATATTGATGAAAAGATTTTGCTGATGTGAGATGGAAACTGCATAGGGACTGGACCTGGACTTTCCACAATGGTCATGATGTGTGGGGGATGACCCAGTAACTCCCCTTGTTGAGATACGCCTCTCCATCAACCTCAAGTTATGATTCAGTTTTTCTATTGATTTGAATCAGAAAATCCATTGCAAAGTGAATTCAACATCTTGACCCTATGGAGAGATGTGCTGCTCACATGCTTCCATATCACATTAAGACATAGTGAGAGCTTTCAGGATTTATAGACAAATTCAACATTTATATGGAATTTTGTCTAGTTATTAATGAATAGGAAATTCTGAAATGTCGTATTTTCTAACATAATTTTTAGCAATTATGTTTTCCCCAAAGAGCAAAAATATTTTAATTTATCTGTTGGAAAGACAAAATACATGGGTTTAAAATACATCTTTATTCTGTTCTTTTCTGAGATGAATCATGCAGTATAATATTAGTATATGAACATGATTCATTTTTAATGCAATCTGCCCTCAATTTCTTTAATAGTCTATTTATATAGTATGTTTTAACTCTTCTAAAGGCAGAGCACAATTTCATGTGAATGTGTTAAAAATTAACATTGCAGTAATTTCACCTCAGATGTTCTTGATGTTCACCCTCTGCGTACATCTCTCGTTGTACAATGGTGTGATGTGTGTGGAGGGTGTACATCAATAAAACCAGCCTTTCAAACAGATGGCATTCTTTGTTTCAAACCCTTATCCTGACTTTCAAATATTGGCCATGGTTGAGTGGTGGATTAGAGAACAAATTTTAGGTGAGAGATACAAATGTTATATATTGGCAAATGAGAACAATCTTCTACAGAAAGCTTCTTCATAAATCTGCAATGTTGTTAAAACACAGCTTGTTCTAACACAACCTGCAATATCGACTGCGTGGAGTGTCTTGTGGAGTGTGGTAAGTAAGGGGCAATTTCAGTTGAAATATCTACTTGTTTCATTTATGTTTACTGTTAGATTGTCTCATCCATGCAATTTTCACTTTTGACAATAAGCAAGTAGTTGAAAAATCTAGGGCAGAGAGACTGGTGGAATCAGTAGCAAAATAAATGGAGTAGCTGGAGGAACTCAACGGGTCAGGCAGCATTTGTGAAGGGAAATGGATACACAATGTTGTTTCGATCGAGACCCTTAGTCGAATCCCAATTTTTCTAATTACCAGGTAAAACTGGATAAGTAGGAAATCCTGAGTCACTGTCAACTGACTCAGAAGTTCCATAATATGGGTTTATAAATCTCTGAGTTCACAACATGTTTTAGCACAGAGTACAATGGCACTAAGTTTAATGTTTGTGGACTGTACCAGGGCATAGAGTTTTAGATTTATTGGACTTTCAGATCGTATCTGTGGACTGTAGGACCTGAACAGATCAGAAAGTTGTGTACTTCAACAGAACTGAGACCATCACCTTCCCATCCCAACAAGATGGGTTTGCAAGTATCGCTGGAAAGGGTTTAAATGAGCTGGGAGGAGATTGGGAAGCTGAACGAAGATTTAGCAGGGGAAAAAGCAGAACTGGAAATGGACAGTAGAAAATTCACAAAAGAGTTTGTAGTGGCAGAGGAAAATAATGGCCAGAAAATGACCGCTGGCTCACAGCGTTGGAGACCCCAGTTCAATCCCGACCATGGGTAATGTTTATGCAGGAATTTGCACTCTCTTCCTGTGACTACATGGGTGTTCACCAGGTGCTCTGATTTCCTCCCACATCCCAAAGACATGGAGTTTTGTAGCTTAATTAGCCTCTGTAATTTGCCCCTAGTGCAGAAGGAGCAGATGAGAAAGTAGGATAACATAAATCCAGTGTGAATGGGTGATCGATATTCAACATGGACCATGTGGACTGAAGGGCCTAGTTCCACGCTAAATCCTGAAACTGAACTCAAAATATAAATGGAGAAGAAACAATTTGTTTGTGTATAAGGCTATACAACTCAATACAGGAAGCATAGTGAAGCAGGTGATTGGGCAGGATTGGTAGAAAGTATGATATTATAGCTATTATGGAATTATGCCTTGAAGAGGGGCAAGGTTGAAAATGTAATGTTCCTGGTTACAGAGTTTTGAGATAAGATAGGAACAGGACTAAAATTGGGGTTGCCTGCAATATTGCTTAAAGAAACAATCACCGATTGAGATGTGACAATAGTGAGAGGGATCATTCAATGAGGCTTCCTGGGCTGAACTGAAAAACGAAAAAAGGGTAAATCATGCTGTTAAGACTATGGATCTCTAAATAGTCAAAAAAAAATAGTAAGCCAATTATTGGCATACATTGATGAAGAAAAAATGGAGGATTCCCCTAATGTTAAGTAGGACACAGTTGTTGTAAAAGTTATAGAGGGCGCAGTGCTATAATTTGAGGTGAGTAAAAGTGGGCGTGGGGTGAAGGCAGGTCTGGAATTTACTTTATTTTAGGGTGCGTGGTGGGCAGATGAAATTTTGTGATAGTGATCACAAGCTTTTATTTTGAGAGGGCTTGTACACAAAACAGGGACTCCTTAATGCTTTGGACGTCACCAGGTCCAAATGAAGTATACTCCAGACTGTTAAGAGAAGCAAGGGAGGATATGATCACCCTTTTCCAATCCTTCCTGGCTGCAGAAGACGTGCCGGAGAACTGCAAATTTATACTAACGTTTTGCAACGATAGGAAGGAGGGAGATTTGCGAATTTTTTGTTGACAAGATGTTTGACAATGCAGCAGCGTTGTTTAAGACTAGCTGAAACCAGTTCTAATCAACAAAAAGCTCCCACATGTGGGAGAGTAAATCTTGTAGTAAACACCCTGCTGGCTGTAGCTAAACCAATCAGAAAGAAACATGATTTTGAGTAGTGCCATCAACAAATAGAAAGACAAGAGAAGTACTTTCTGATCCGTGGGAATATCTACATATTGGTAGATAGACATTAAATGCTGAAGTAACTCAGCAGGTCAGGCAACATCTCTGAAGAAAGGAATAGGTGACGTTTCGGGTCGAGGCCGTTCTTCGGACTGATGGGAAGAAAATGTTCTTGGTGGTTATGATTCTCAGGTCCCTGTACCTTCTTCCCAATCGTGTAAACCAGCGTCTTCACTTCCTTCCTATACAAAGTTAAAGTTTAACTGGTAATTGCATCCATGGTTTCTTTGTTCCTTCTTCACTCAGATAGTATGTAAGCTCGGTACCTGAATAAAAGTTGTAAGATGCTACCACCGGAGAATCATAGAGAATTTGGTGGTCTAACAGAAGGGATACACCAATAAATGCATGATGGTGGGCAAACTATTGCAATCAATTCTAATTAGAATTCTAATTCTAATTAATGTCAGTATTTGGAAAAGCACAGATTAATCAATAATTAGTCAGCATGGACTTATTAAGAGGTCTATGTAAATTTTTTAGAGGAGGTAACGAGGAAGGACTGCGAGCATTGTGTTTGATGTAGTCAGTAAAGGGCCTGTCCCACTTAAATACCAAAATCCTGGGGCGCCGCGCGCCAACACGCATCACTGCCTACGTCACCAAGCACCATGCGCGCATCACGTGCGTCGTGCGTCGTGACGCGTAAATGGTGACGCGTAAATTATGCGCAAATGATGCCCAAGTGGGACAGGCCCTTCAGAATCCAGCAATTATATTGACCAGGTCCCACCATTTCCCTCAAGTTAAAAAAAATGTCCATCGGATGCAAGGGAGAGCGGTAACAAGACAAAGTTTGCTTGAGGGAAGGAAATAGCAGGAATGGTAATAGTGGACAGGTACGTTTGTGGCTGAAAGTCTGTTACCAATCGGTTTCCATAGAGCTCAATTCCTGATCCCTTACTTCTTATAACATACATTAATGTCTTCAACAACTCTCACCAACTACTACAGATGCGCCGTAGAAAGCATTTTATTGGGATGCATCACAGCAGCTCCATCCAAGACCGCAAGAAATTGCAGAGCATTGTGGACGCAGCCCACACCACCACACTAACCGACCACCATTGACTCCATTTACACTTCACGCTGCCTCGGCAAGCCCACCGGCATAACCAAGGACCCTGGCCACTCCCTCTTTTCCTCTCTCCTATGAGAGGTACAGAAGTGTGAAAATTCACACTTAGAATAGAATAGAATAGTTTATTTATTGTCATTGTAACATGAACCATGTACAACAAAATTTAAAAATGTCAGCCAGTCAGTGCACCATTCAAACATTTCTAAAAGCTAACGATACATACAAGGTAAAATATTAAAAGATAAACAACTAAATAAATATCACGAAAATAGCACGCATAAACACCCAACCCTCCATCCTTCTGTCGATTTCACAGTGTACCACAGTCCCTTAGTATGTCTCGCCCCTGCGTTCCTTGGCGGCTACATTTAGTGCTTTTATAGCAGTGGGGTAAAAACTGTTTTTTAGTCTGTTCGTCCTTGTCCTTGTAGATCTGTACCGTCTGCCTGACGGCAACAGTTCAAACAGGGAGTGTCCGGGGTGGGAAATGTTCTTTATGATACTCTGGGATTTTTTGGTGCAGCGGGAACTGTGTAAGTCCTCCAAGGTAAGGAGAGGGCAGCCGACAATCCTCTGGGCGTTGTCAATGGCCCTCTGGAGCGCTTTCCTCTGAGCCGCTGTGCAGCTGGTGTACCACACGCATACACAGTATGTTAGTATGCTCTCAATGGAGCACCGATAAAAGGACAGCACTTCCAGATTAAGGGATCGTTTCTTCCCAGCTGTTATCAGGAAACTGAACCATCTTATCATCAACTAGAGAATGGTCCTGAGCTTCTATCTACCTCACTGGAGAACCCCAGACTATCTGTAAGCAGACTTCACTTTATCTTGCACAAAACATTATTCCCTTTATCATGTATCTGTACACTGTGGATGGCCCAATTGTAATCATGTGTTGTCTTCCTGCTGACTGGTTAACACACAACAAAAGCTTTTCACTGTACCTCGGTGCACACGACAATAAACTAAACAAAACTAAACTAAAAGCTAATAATTTACACCAATATGTAAGGAACACGATTGATAGATTTGCAGTTAATACACAAACTGGCAAATAGTTAACATTGAGGAGAAACATTTTTGTTCGTGAGAAGATGTAGATGGGAGAGAAGTGTGAGATAATACATTTGAGCAGGTGCAACAAGTTAAGGGAATATATGATAAATCAGTTTCAGTTTAGTTTATTGTCACATGTACTGAGATACAGTGAAAAGCTTTTGTTGCGTTTCACGCCAGCAGAAAGCCAATACATGATTACAATCAAGCCATTTACAATGCATAGGTATATGATAAGGGAATAACGTTTAGTGCAAGGTAAAACCAGCAACGATCAAGCATAGTCAGAAGGCCACCAAAGTGGTAGATAGTAGTTCAGCACTGCCCTCTGGTTGTGGTAGGATGATTCAGTTGCCTGATAACTGCTGGGAAGAAACTGTCCCTGAATCCGGAGGTGTGCATTTTCACACTTCTATACCTTTTGCCTGATGGGAATAGGGAGAAGAGGGAGTGACCAGGTCCTTGATTAAGAAGGGGGATTCGCCAGGGTGCAACTCGTCCTTGATTAAGAATTAAATTGATTAAATGGGAGAAGATTAAGTGATGAAAAGGAATAGAAGGAACTAGGAGCTCACTGTTCGATAAGGTAGTAGAATGGTCAAGAAGGTGATTAGCGCTGCCGGGGGCTCCGACATTGGGACCCGGAGCAGGGCCTTACATCGCCTGGCGCGGCTTTAAATGGCCGTAGGACTTGCTAGCGCCCGCCGGGGGCTTTGACTTTGACTTCGGGAGAGGAATGTAGAGCAGGGGAGAGACAAGACTTTGCCTTCCATCACAGTGAGGAGGAGATTCACTGTGATGGATGTTTGTGCAAATTGTGTTGGTGTGTGTCTTGGTTCTTTTCTTGTATGACTGCAGAAACCAAATTTCATTTGAACTTCATGTGAGGTTCAAATGACAAATAAACGGTATTGTATTGTATTGTATTGTAAAAAGCCATGTGAAATGTTCCAGCACAAAGGCATTGGATATAAGTGCAAGGAGGTTATTTGAGAAGTGTTCACAACACTAGCTTGGCCACATCATTAACAATGTATAATTCTGGCCACCATGTAACAAGAACTCAAGAGAAACAATTTTTAATCAGTTATTGTATTTTATTTTAAACAGAGGAGGCTAAAGGGTGTCTTAACTGAGGTATATAAAATTATGAGGGACCTGGGTAAAATAAATAGGAAGGGCCTATTTCCCTTAATCGAACAGTCAAAAATCAGGGCATAGATTTAAAATAGTTGGAGGAATGTATGTTCATTTCAATTTAGTTTATTGTCACGTGTACAGAGGTACAGTGAAAAGTTTTTGTTGCATGCAATCCAGTCAGCAGAAAGACAATAAATGATTACAAACAATTGTAAAGATACATGATAAGGGAATAACATTTAGTGCAAGGTAATGCCAGCAAAGTCCAATCAAGGATAGGCCAAAGGTCACCAATGAAAAAATAGCAGTTCAGCACTGCTGTCTAGTTGTGGTAGGACATATCCAGAGGGTAGACACAAAATGCTGGAGTAACTCAGCAGGACAGGCAGCATCTCTGGAGAGAAGGAATGGGTGACGTTTTGGGTCAAGACCCTTCTTCAGACTGATCAATGCTATCCAAAGGGTGTTGAGGTCTGGCACTGATTGCACTGAAAGGTGGTGAAGGCAGATATGTTCAGCATATTTCAAGAATACTTAGATGCGCTTTGAAGAGCTGTGATCTGCAGAGTTATGGATCTAATGCTGGAAGGTGGGACTAGGTTAGGTACAGAGTAGATATAATGGGTCAAATGGCTTGGGTTCTCCATCATAAATGTTTTGTGATACTGTGACCAATCAACAAATGACACCCTATTTTCAAATCTTGAATTATTTGGGAATTGGTTTAAACATCTTTTATCCGAAGGATTCAATCTGTTTTAAAGCATTTCTTGCTGTGCGCCACTGCCAAAGCTCGTGTCAGATGATTTTCCAACACGCATTCCTTCTGTGTAGCAAAAAGCAAAACCTTCATGACAATTCTTGATGGATAGCTGTGTACAAGCCAATATTCATCAGTCATCAAACTTGAGGTCAAATATTCAATGTCGCTTTAGGGAGCTTAATTATTTCACATGCTCGGATGCTAAATTGTGCGGAAATGAAAATATCTTACCATATCTGTTGGGACACACTTCAGGAGGCAATAATCGTGCTGTGCGTTGGCAAGGAAATGGACTTCATGCAATTGCTCTTATATTATTCAATTATGCGCTATTGTTCCCAGTGTGGAGAGACAGGATTGAAGATAGTTTTTCATGTTGGCACAAAGTTTAGTCGCCTGAAGATCAAAATACAGTAATTATAAACCAACAGAGCATTGTTATCTTCATTAAATTGTCAACTATTTTAACAGATGTTGGCACTCACTGTGGTATATGGACGTTTTCATACCTTGAGACAAATAGATAACAGATTGATGCAAATTAGGAAAGTATTATGGAAAGCAGCTTTTGGACCAAGTCACAATTAAAGCCAACGTCTGTTCGCTGTTAAAGATGAATGTTAAGAGAAGTAAATTTAAGAAACACGGGGTCTTAAAATTATTTATAATTTAAGGTGAGTCTGCCTGCAGAAAATAAATAAAACTCAACGTAATGGTTAGGAATGGAACTAAATGAAGTGAGCTAAAACTGAAGCTAACTTTTTTTGAATTGGCTTTAGCAAATAAAAAGTTTCCTGGCAGATTTTGTGGTTGCACATAAAAATCTACCTTTTTTTTTCACAAATCCTTTCATTGGCATCATTATGTCATGACTGGAACTCCTAAAAAGTCAAGGTACAAAGAGATATTAATAATGAAAAGTGGCATGTAAAAATATAGATTGGTGTCATTTGGGATGGGTATTTGAAGTACAACAGATTTTGAGCATCACGTTCAAGAAAAAAATGAGCTGCGTAGTGAGGAATGTTATTGCCATATTGTGCTGATATAATAATATTATTGATTAATTATCCCCAACAACAAATCGGCACAAGATACAAAAAATAACTAGTTAAAATGGGTTGTCATTTGCTGGTACGTGCCGGCAGACTTCCAGATGCTGGCAAATGTGGGTTTCCTGAGTGAATGCTGAAGCCCTAATCTTGTCGGCTGAGCTTTGCCAGTGAATTCCTGGCTGTACTCCAGTCCTGGACTACACGGAAATCCAGCAGCACAGGAGGAGCTTGCTGACATTCCCACTTATTTATGCTGTGGAGAAAGGTGAACTCTAATTTTCTTAATTTATTTTTGTGATTTCTGAGGGGCAGCAATGTTGAGGGTCAGTTGAAGAAAATGTTGTGACTAATTCTAACCAACTGAGGTCTGCTGGTCAAGAAGTCCAGAAGCCCATTACAGATGGAGGACCCAATGCCTCTAACACTCCAAATATGGTCGGACCATATAAAGCCTCAGCTTTACATCCCTGTTTTCATGTTCTAGTCCTCTCAAAATGAATGCCAGCTTTGTATTTGCCTTTCTTGCCACTGATTCAACCTGCAAATTAACCTTTGGGTAATCCAACACCAGCACTCCAAATTTGTTTTGCACAGGTTTAGAGGGATATGGGCCAAACGCAGGCAAGTGAGACTAGTGTAGATGGAACATGTTGGTCGGTGTGGGCCAGTTAGGCTGAAGGGTCTGCTTCCACACTCTATGACTATGACTCCGATTTCTGAATCCTCTTCCCATTCAGAAAATAGTTTACACCTATATTCCTACTACCAAAGTGCATGACCGTACACTTTACTGCACTGTATTCCATCTGCTACTTCTTTGCCCACTCTCCCAATCTATCCAAGTCCTTCTGCAGACTCCCTGCTTTCTCTACACTACCTGCCATCCACCTATCTTTGTATGATCTGCAAACTTGACCACAAAGCCATCAATTCCATCATCCAAATCATTAATATACAATGTGAAGAGGAGAGGACCTAACACTGAACCCTATGCCATTCTCTCAATCTTCAATCCATGCTAGTATCTTCCCTCTAATACCATGGGCTTGCATTTTGTTTAGCAGCCTCATGTGCGGCACCTTATCAAATGCGTTCTGAAAATTCAAGTAAACAACATCCACTGACTTTCCTTTGTCTATCCTACTTTTTACTTTCTCAAAGAATTCCAACAGATTTAATAGGCAAGATCTCCACTTCACAAACCCATGCAGATTTCGGCCTATTTTATCATGTGATTCTAAGGGGATGGGGGTGAGTGAGCCTTGCTGGAGCTTTGTTTGCCTGTTCAAAATGGGCATCAGAGACAAGGGAGTTTGAACCGGCCCGTTTGCGGAGCTGGATTCAGCCGCGGAACTGACTTACCGTCACCCGGTGGGGTCACAACATCGGAGGCCTGGATCGCCTCAACGCAGAGGGAGAACAAGGAGGGAAGAGACAAAGACTTAAGATTTTTGCCTTCCATCACAGTGTGGAGGTGCCTGGTGAACTCACTGTGGTGGATGTTAAAATTTGTGTTTATTGTGTGTTTTTGTTATTTTTATTATATGTATGACTGCTGGCATGAAATTTCGTTCAGACCGAAAGGGAATTCAAATTCAAATTAAGCTCATTCGGTAGAGAAACATTGTTGCCAAAGATCACCCCTGACATGGCTTGTAACCCAGTGTAGTATTCAAGCCCTGCCATGATCACCTGTCATCCGATTGATTGAATGAACCTCCAGCATGTTCTGGAATTCTCTCTTGGCATTCCTGATAGCCTTGCAGAGATCATACTTGGTCTTCCTGTACAGTACAGGAACATCTATCTTGAAAGTCTTGGATCTGGACATAACCATATAACCATATAACAATTACAGCACGGAAACAGGCCATCTCGGCCCTACAAGTCCGTGCCGAACAACTTTTTTTCCCTTAGTCCCACCTGCCTGCACTCATACCATAACCCTCCATTCCCTTCTCACCCATATGCCTATCCAATTTATTTTTAAATGATACCAATGAACCTGCCTCCACCACGTCCACTGGAAGCTCATTACACACCGCTACCTCTCTCTGAGTAAAGAAGTTCCCTCTTATATTACCCCTAAACTTCTGCCCCTTAATTGTGAAGTCATGTCCTCTTGTTTGAATCTTCCCTATTCTCAAAGGGAAAAGCTTGTCCACATCAACTCTGTCTATCCCTCTCATCATTTTAAAGACCTCTATCAAGTCCCCCCCTTAACCTTCTGCGCTCCAGAGAATAAAGACCTAACTTATTCAACCTATCTCTGTAACTTAGTTGTTGCAACCCAGGCAACATTTCTAGTAAATCTCCTCTGTACTCTCTCTATTTTGTTGACATCCTTCCTATAATTGGGCGACCAAAATTGTACACCATACTCCAGATTTGGTCTCACCAATGCCTTGTACAATTTTAACATTACATCCCAGCTTCTATACTCAATGCTCTGATTTATAAAGGCTAGCATACCAAAAGCTTTCTTTACCACCCTATCTATATGAGATTCCACCTTCAAGGAACTATGCACTGTTATACCCAGATCCCTCTGTTCAACTGTATTCTTCAATTCCCTACCATTTACCATGTACGTCCTATTTTGATTTGTGTTGCCAAGGTGTAGCACCTCACATTTATCAGCATTAAACTCCATCTGCCATCTTTCAGCCCATTTTTCCAAATGGCCTAAATCACTCTGTAGACTTTGGAAATCCTCTTCATTATCCACAACACATCAGAATATCAGACATCAGAATATTCTGGTTATGATGGCCCGAGAAAGGCATATAACTGGCTTTGCCTCCTGCAGGATGATGCATAACATGTGCTTTTATTATTTCTGTAGCTCTTCGGTCAGCAGTCCATTGCTGACTATGACGATGGTTTTTTTAATTTCCTCTCTTGTGGGAGTTTGTAGTCTTGCTTCGCTTGGCTCCACTGCATCACTGCCCACTCTTCCCAGCAAGTTGTCAACTCATGGCGCTTTCCTCCACCAACCCTTCTCCCTCCAAAGCGTTTTGGAGGCTCATTGCCGCAGCAGCTTTGACATTGGTCCAACACTACCAAGGTTCAGAAGCAGTTCATAGCAGGCAGCTCCATTATTAACCTAAGGCTCAGTTTCAAGTGGATGTCAGGCATTTGCCACCCAATGAATTATTGCAACCGTTTACATTTTTATGGATCTCCGGTTTGGTGAGTATTATCAAACATAGCAGAACAGAGTAGTATCATTAGATCACAGGGGTCCCAGATTTCCAAATGTTCTTGCCTGTTAGCTCTTAGGGCTAACAGAATCAAGGGATATGGGGAGAAAGCAGGAACAGGGTACTGATTTTGGATGATCAGCCATGATCATATTGAATGGTGCTGGCTCGAAGGGCCAAATGTCCTACTCCTGCACGTATTTTCTATGTTTCTATGTTTCTCTGTTTTTGGTGGGCCCCACCATTAAGACAGCATGATATAGACTTGCACTACTGTAATTGCTCTATGTACTTTAATTTTTGCACTATCATAGTCTAGTTTATTTAGAATACTGATGATTCATTATATGTTTATTTCGTTTTATTTTTGTTGCATCTAAAGCTGTAGCAAATAAGAATTTCAATGTTCCGGCTCATATCTGGTGCATAAGACAAATAAACAATCTTGACTTGATATTAATACTTAATACCTACTACATACCTGCTGTGCCTTTATTTAATGTGTGGAAACCTTCCAGCTACTTTTAACACTAGTTCTGTACTTTCATAAATATCAATATCAAATTAAACAGTAGATCAGTAGATCATCAATTTAGTTTAGTTGAGTTTAGAAACAGAATGGAAACAGGCCCTTCGGCCCATCAAGTCCATGCCGACATGCTGACATCAATCACCTGTTCAGTCTAGTTCTATGCCATCCCACTTTTGCAGTACATACAAGGAACTGCAGATGCTTCAATTGTGAGGAAAATATAAAGTGCTGGAGTAACTCGGTGGGTCAAGCAGCGTCTGCAGAGGGAATGGATATGCAAGATTTTGGGTCAAGATCCTTCTTCAAACTGACATTAATCACACATTGTTAATATAAGGATATATCTGAAATATGTTAAATCCCTTGACATTCTAAAGTGAATAGCTTGGCATAGTTTCAATAACCTTTGCATACAAGTGGGACTACTCAGGTTGCTACTGTTCAAAAATTCATTGAAGCTATAGTGTGAGGCCTGATCTTCTGTGATATTCAAAGCATAAAAAATTAATGATGAATAGTAAATAGTTATAACCACAATGAAAACTGTGAGCAATGCGCAGCTAAAAATATATTCTTACTTCATCTTCAGGGGAAAGTTGAGCTCTCCTTAGCTCTTGCATCATCAATCTGATGTTATGTTTTACAGAAAAAAAATAGGAAGAAATCAAAAGATTTATGTAATGAATACATTCTGTTCTGGGCACCATTCAATTTTCAAAACTATGTTAACACATGTAAATTAGGTCAACTGAAGGTGATATCTAATTCTTTGAGATATTATTTCAAAGAATTATCACTGAATTACATATCACTGTTTACATATTCTGTTGTGCTGCAGCAAGTAAGAATTTCTTTGTTCTATCTGGGACATATGACAATAAAACACTCTTGACTTGAATTTTATCGTGACCATTTTTATGTTATAAATATTTTTACAGCCTGGTGTGCCAATTCTCTCTCCCTTCACTGGTTCACCAATAATGCTCCTACAAATGATTTTCCTGCTGCTTAGCTACAATTTTGGTAATCCAATTTTGGCTGGATTAACTTTCAAATTTCATAAGAGGTGTATAATGTTGAGCATCAGTTTGCTTTTACACTGTCCTGTGGTATACCATCTGATTAATGAATTAATTGAATTCCCTATTTCTGCTATATCTGTTTCTGCTGCATTGTTTACTTGGTTGTATGTATGCATGGACATTGGGCATTTGTTGCATCCCCTTTATTCCCATTAACAATATGCATTGAACCTCAACATATATATTCCTTCTCATGCAAAAAATAACTTCAAACTGGCTTACTCTTCATGCTGCCTCTTTTTAACAAGATCAGCTGATCTGACTGAAGTACTCTCCCAATGTATGGCTTTTCGTGAATTATCAGCCTAGATTAGTTTGGTTTAGAAACAGCATGGAACACTTCGGCCCAGCGAGTCTAGGATGACCATTAATCACCCGTTCACACTAGTTCCATGCCATTCCTCTTTCACATCTACTCCCTACACGCAACGGACAATTTACAGAGGCCATCTAACTTACAAACCCACACTTCTTTGGGATGTGGGAGGAAACCGGAACAACTGGAGGTCAAAGGGAGAACATGCAAACTACGCACGGACAACACCCGAGACTACTGTTTGTCGTCTACAACAATGATTTGGATGAGAACATACAAGGCAAGATTAGCAAATGTGCAGGTTATACAAAAGTTTTGCAGATCATGAAGATGGTTGTGAAAAATTGCAGCAGGATCTTAATCAATTGGCCAAGTGGCTGAAGAATGGTTGATGTCATTTAATGCGGAAAAATGTGAGGTGTTGCATTTTGGGAAGGCTAACATGGGCAGGACCTACACAGTGAATGATAGGGCTCTGATGGTAGTGTTGTAGAGCAGAGGGATCTAGGTGTGCAGGTGCATAGCTCCCTGAAGGTGGAGTCACGGGTAGATCAGGTGGCCAAAAAGGTTTTTGGCACATTGACTTTCATCAACCAGAGTATTGAGTATAGAAGTTAGGAACTCATATTGTAGTTGTACAAGACATTGGTGAGGCCACATTTAGAGTATTGTTTTCAGTTCTGGGCACCATGTTATAGGAAAGATGTTGTCAGGTTGAAAAGGGTACAGAGAAGATTTACGAGGATGTTACCAGGACTAGAGGGTTTGAGCTATAGGCAGACCTATCAATTATAGAGGTAAGTAAGTAAGTAAGTAAGTAAGTAAGTAAGTAAGCAAGCAAGCAAGCAAGCAAGCAAGCAAGCAAGCAAGCAAGCAAGCAAGCAAGTAAGTAAGTAAGTAAGTAAGTAAGTAAGTAAGTAAGTAAGTTTATTGGCAAAGAATTCACATACAAGGAATTTGCCTTGGTGCTCCACCCACAAGTAACATGACATACAGTGACAGTTGCAAATGACTCAGAAAACACTAAACATTAATAATAATAAAACATTAATGATAAAACACCATTGATCAAGCATGTGAACCAACAAAATACCAGATCAAAGGGAGCCTACAGATTTTTGAGCAACAACTTGTGGATAAAAACTTTTAATGTCTGGCTGTGGCAGCTTTGACAGTCCGGAGTCGCCTTCCAGAGGGAAGTGATTCAAAGAGTTTGTGGCCAGGGTGAGAGGGGTTAAAGATGAGCTTGCCCGCTCGCTTCCTGGCCCTTTCAGTGTACTTTTCATCAATGGAGGGAAGGTTGCAGCCAATAACCTTCTCTGCTGATCAGACGATTCTCTCAGCCACCAAGTTTTTATCCACAAGTAGTTGCTCAAAAATCTGTAGGCTCCCTTTGATCTGGTATTTTGTTGGTTCACATGCTTGATCAATGGTGTTTTATCATTAATGTTTTATTATTATTAATGTTTAGTGTTTTCTGAGTCATTTGCAACTGTCACTGTATGTCATGATACTTGTGGGTGGAGCACCAAGGCAAATTCTTTGTATGTGAATACTTGGCCAATAAACTTATTCAATCATTCATTCATTCATTCATTCAATCATTCATTCATTCATACATAGCTATGAATCTATGAATCTAAAATTCTGTCAAATCTAAGATATTCAATATTATATGAATAACCATAACATACATAATATTCCTATGCTATACATGACAGACTAAATAAGCATGAATGAACTAGAGAAAATCTATTTTAAATATCAAATTATTGTAATCAGCGTGGTTAAATTAAAATATGTGCTTTTTAACATTCAAATTGCTTATAGAACTCACAATTTAACGTTTTTTGAAATGAGTACGAGAAACATGGGAGAATATTTTTTAACAAACATCATTAGGTTTATGTTTAGGTTTATTATTGTCATGTTATTCAAAGTACAGTGAAAAGCTTTGTTTTGCATGCTATCCAATCAAATCAAATCTATACATGTGTCACAGTCTGCCCTCTCCTCATTCTCATCCACTTCACCTCCCGGTACTTTTCCACCGGTCCCTCCTTCTCCTCACCTGCCTGGCTGCCACTCCCCTCTCATCAGCCCAACTCTCCTCACCTGTTGCACTCAGTTGCCTCTGATCACCTATTAACCCGGTATATAGACTCTCCTCACCGTTCACACAGTGCCAGATTGTTCTCAGCATGCATGCAAGACTCTCCAGCGATTTCCCGACTGCCTACACGGATTCGAACCTGCCTGCCCCTGACCATTTCGTCCTGTCGTCTTCCCGGATAGCACCTCAGTCTTCTGTCCCCGACCTCCTGGTTTCTGTCTGCCTCTCTCCTGGGCTGTTTGGTGTATCCCTGCAACGGCTCCTCGACTTCCTGCCTGACTTCGACTCTCCTTTTTAGTCTGTCCCTCGCTGGTTTGTTTGCATTGTGTGTTGGATCTCCTGGTTACCGGACCTTCCGCTACCCCGACTACGTCTCCTGCCTGCCCCTCTTCGGAACCCTCGCTCAATCCTGAGCCTCTGTGTGAGTACGGTGTACCCATTCCTGTGTTACTACTCTGTGTTACAGTATCGTAATAAGGTTCATTACCAATTATACCTGCCTGATTCTGTGCTGCTATTGGGTCCAAGCTATACCCGTTACAACATGAATGCAATCAAGCCAAATTATAATAGGGAAAACACAGAGTGCAAAATCTAGATCTCAGCATTGTAGTACACCAGTTCCAGAGACAAGGTCCATTGTCTGCATTGGGGTAGAGGTGAATCGGATAGTACCATAGTTTATGGAAGGATCATTCAGAAGCTTTGTACAGAGGGGGAAAGCTGTTCCTGAGCCTGGTGGTGCATACTTTCAAGCAATTTTTATCGTTTGCTTAACTGGAGAGGGGAGAAGAATGACCAGGTGGGCCAAGTCATTGATTTAGTTGTCAGCTTTTCCGAGGCAATCTGAAGTATAAATAGAGTCTGTGGTGGGGAATCTGATCTATGCAATGGACTGGGCTACATCCACAACTCCCTGTAATTTCAGTAGGAAAGAACTGCAGATGTTGGTTTAAATTGAAGGTAGACACAAAATGCTGGAGTAACTCAGCGGGACAGGTAGCATCTCAGGAGAGAAGGAATGGGTGACATTTCGGGTCGAGACCCATCTTCAGATCTGAAACGTCACCCATCAGACGTTTCAGATCTGAAGATGGGTCTCGACCCGAAATGTCACCCATTCCTTCTCTCCTGAGATGCTGCCTGTCCCGCTGAGTTACTCCAGCATTTTGTGTCTACCTCCCTGTAATTTCATGTGGTCTGGGACAGCGCTGGTCCCAAATCAAGCTGTGGTGCAACCCGACAGTATGTTTTCTATGGTGCATCTATGTAAGTTTATAAGAGTCATTGGTGACGTACCAAATTTCTTGTCTCCTGAGGAAGTAGAGGCATTGGTGTGCCTTCTTGTCTGTCGCATCGATGTGGTTGAACCACAGCAGATTGCTGATAATATTTATGCCAAGGAACTTGAAGCTGTCAACCACTTCCACTTCGCACCATTGAAACTGATCGTCTCATGTAGTCCACCTTGCTTCCTGAAGTCAATAACTAGCTGACATCGAGGAAGAGGATTATTAAGCTTTCAAGGTTTCAAGGTCAGTTTATTGTCACATGTACCAATTAAGGTACAGTGAAATTTAAATTCATTAGCACATGAAATACATGCTTCACTTGGAAGTAGTACAGGTACAAAAGACCAAGTACAAATTAGTTTCAATGTAAACATTAAGGTAGTGGGATTTGTGTAACAGTCAATTTCCAGATATTTGCATATCCAACTCATTCTTCTACTAAAGTAAGGCAGAACATTTTGTTTTGATTCATGAACGGTTTCTTGCCTGAAGCCTAAACACAATTAAAATAATTGTCAACATTTTTAGATGTTTTTGGCTTGCAAAAAACAAATGGCATGGTGACGTAGCGATGGAGCTATTGCCTTACAACGCCAGAGACCACGGTTCGATCCTGACTATGCATGTTTGTCTGTCCTCCCTGTGACCTGCATGGGTTTTCTCCGAGATCCCCCCTCCCTTTCCCCCCCCCCCCCCCCCCCCCCCCCCCCCCCCCCCCCCCCACCCCAACTCCATTGTCACTTTCTGATAGGCTCATGCCTCTAGGACCACTTTCATAGATTATAAAACATTGAGGACTACCACTCGACCCACTGAGTGCATGTCGACCGCCAACTGCCTATTTAAACTAATCCCATGTTTTATCTTCTTGTAGCAGTTCTGAACTACTATCTACTTCATTGGTGACCTGATCGGACTTTGCTGGCTTTACCTTGCATTCAACATTATTCCCTTATCGTGTATCTATACACTGTAAATGGATTGATTGTATTGTCTTTCAGCTAACTGGATAGCACGCAACAAAAAGCTTTTCACTGTACCTCGGTGCACATGATAATAAACTACACTAAACTGAACAGAACCAAACTAAACTTTGATTTGAATATCCTCTGTTTATACCTCGAAAAATCAATCTTCAAAAATGCAAAGCCTCTTTAAAGTCCAGAATACATTTGTAGATGGCCTATTGCTTGTTAGCCAATTAGAATGCTTAGTAATTATAACTCCACCTAATTATAACATTTATAGTGTAAGAACTTGCCCACTGCCTGCCAGTAGCTGCAGTAGTGAGAATATGTGACATACTGCTTAGATTATAATGACCTGAACAATAAAGATGCTTGTGCTTCAACCTGTGTGAGATTAAGCTCTATACATGGTGTCAGATAATTGGGTCTAGCTTACGTCTGTTTACCGCGATTTATTTTGTTTATCAGTTTTTATTTGTGAGTGATTTTGACGACATGGCAAACTCTTGTCGAAAGCCAAGCCCGCTCGTGTTTGATTCCGATATTGCCGAGCAACGGCGAATGTTTGAGCGAGACTATGCTCATTATATCCGCATCATTCACCGAAACGACCCCGACGATCTGAAGGCATTGCTACTGTTGAATCTAGCAGGTCCGCAGGCTATGATCCACGCTGAGTCTTTTGAATTTGCACCAGCTCACCTAGACGCGAATGGTCTGGTAGTGGTGCTGGCTGAAACTATTAACAACCCAACGGTTCTGCTGAGAATGTTCAGAGAACTGTTACCTGCCGTCTAATCGCATCCTCGAGAGAACGAGATTATTTGCCCGACAGCAACGGGCTAATGAGCCTGTGGAACGATTTATCAGCAATCTGAGACATCTCGATGCCGATTTGGTGAGTTGACAAATGAGCTAGTAAGAGATAAAATTGTGGGAGGAATGAGCGACCGCAAGTTAAGAGCCGAACTGCTGCGGAACGTCAAACTGACTTTAGAGCAAGCGATTCATGCATGTCGGATGGCAGAGACTGTAGCACCACTTGCTGATTTTGATAGCGCTAACCCTCAACAGTAACATAATGTGAATGTGACTAGTTATTCTCCACAAAGGTTTTTAACTGCGTCCCGCAAAGATCAAAATGTGCCTGCCACGAGGTGCTCCAACTGTAACTATTTCCACCCCAGGGGCGCCAATTTTGTGTAGCCCTTGGGAAAGTATGTCATAACTGCAAGAAACTCAACCACTTTGCTAATTGTTGTCGGTCTAGTGGGAGTACAGCTTCAAGGACAAAGCTGCACATGATTCAACAAGACCTGTCCCATGGGAACGACTCTGATAACATAGACATTGACTATACCGTACTTTCCCTAAATCTGCGCTCCGCAGGCAAAGTGATTGATCCTGCGGTGACCATGATAATCAGTCCCAAACCTCTGATTACCAAAGTCGATACCGGCGCCAGAGTAACCGTCATGTCACTCAAAGAGTTCAACAAGATAAGAACCACTGAGCTCATGAAAAAAGACTCCTCCAATATACATGCTTACGGAGGGGAGGAGTTGGGTAAAGCTGATTTGAAATGTACTATCAACGAGCAGGCAAAGAACTTACTCTTGTCCAACCAAGTTCAGAAACCCTGCTTGGCATTAATGCATGCCATGACTTGGGTCTGGTTTATTTTGGGCATGCTGTCCACAAACTCTGTTTGACCAAGGACCAACACAACAGATGCTATCCAACTATAAAGACTTGTTTGACGACAAACTCGGCAAACTGCCTACAATACATAGAAACATAGATAATAGGTGCAGGAGTAGGCCATTCATAGGCAGGAGTAGGCTGATCATCCAACTCAGTATCCTGTACCTGCCTTCTCTCCATGCCCCTCCATATAAGATCACTATTGATCATACGGTCGACCCGATTGTACGTGCATCTCACCGCGTCCCTCACGGCATGCGGGAGAAAATACACAACAAACTTAAACGTATGGTCTCTATTGGAGTTATTGCAGAGGTCAGTGAACCCTCAGACTGGGTCTCCACCATGGTCTTCACCACAAAAAAATAAACCACAACCGTCAACACCTCCTTCCTGTTCCAGGGTCCTGATGCCCCGCCGTTCAAGTTTAAATCGACCACTGTTCCAGCCGTCTTAATACCTGCTGCCACCAGTCCCATCCACTCCCCGTGTCGGTCTGTCCCTACTGCTCCTGTTGTACCAGCTCCCCGGTGGCCCCGCGACGGTCTTCCCTAAGTTCCCCTGCGGTGCCTCCACACAGACCCCTGGACTTACTGAACTGCGCCGTCAACTTTTCGGAGGAAAAGGTTGATGAGGCAGCTCCATACCGTATGAGGACCGGGCGGGTTAGCAAACCATCCATTAAATATGGCGATTATGTTTAACCCCATTATTACTAGATGTGGCGATTTATGTTTAATATTATTTACTCGTCATAGTCGAAATGCCTTAATTGCTTTTTCATTTATACAAGAAGAGATGTAGATGGGCTATTGCTTGTTAGCCAATTAAAATGCTTAGTAATTATAACTCCACCTAATTATAACATTTATAGTGTAAGAACTTGCCCACTGCCTTTCAGTAGCTGCAGTAGTGAGAATGTGTGATGTACTGCTTAGATGATATTGATGACAATAAAGATGCTTGTGCTTCAACCTGCGTGAGATTAAGCTCTTTACAACATTGTTGAGCCAAACAGATGTAATTCAGCTGCAAACGTAGCATTTTCATGGAGTTTGGAGTCTGTTAGCTCTATTGGTCAAAAAGCAATGAAAAATGAAAAGCAGCCAACAGAATTCATCAGAGAATAGCGATACCTGTACTATGTTCTGCTACTTAGATTGTACAACATTAAGTTTTAGTGTTGTGGAAGCAATTTTTACCAGCTGTTATGAATAACATAAAGAACATTTCATTCCATGAACTCAAAAATAACAAGGAAATGAATTAGCAGCAAATTAAAATGTGATAATCTTTCTTTATTTGCAATCTATCACTCCTTTACTTTTCCCACATAATGCTCTTTAGATCTTTCAAAATCTGAATCAATATGTGAACTGAATAATATTAATTGTAATGCACTGCAGATTTTGTCATGGCTCTCTGCATAATTTAATATTGAGTTTAAAAATCCATGGCAACCAGAGATACTTATTCAGCTTTCAGTGCAGCTGCCAATTGACTCTTGAAATCATTAACAATGACCCACAGAATGAGATAAACCTTCAGAAATTTAAAGAGAGGAAAACAATAATTAATCCATCAAAAATTGAATTGTTAATTTCTGCAGAGTTGCAAAGATGAAGCACCAGCTGAAATGTTCTGCCTAATAATGCAGCAGCAAAATGTAAAGGGTTCTGTATATGCTCCTGGTTATCATCCAATCTTTGCTGACAGCCATTTTCACAAGAATATGACCACAGACCTATAGTGACCACAATCTTCAGCCTATAACTGTAACCTAGAAACGTAGAAGTTTGTTTCTGAGAACACGAGTCTGAAGAAGGTTCTTGACCCAAAATGCCACCGATTCCTTCTCTCCAGAAATGCTGCCTGTCCTGCTGAGTTACTCCAGCATTTTGTGCCCACCTAGACACATATCTATGCATAGGTTGCAGGAATTAAAATTGTTTAAATTTTGCGTTAATTAACTTAACGAGTCAGACACATCTCCCCTGTAGTCGCAGGCAGCGTGCAGAACAACACTTGCAAAAACAAACTATAGGTTAATTACCCAAGCTATTGTTGTTTACTACATGAGATTTGTCGGTGACCTCTGAAAACCACATGTGCAAACTCACACAAGTGTCTGCACTGTTCTCAAAGTCAGGCGCCCTCACATTTAGATACCTTGCCTCAGGAGCATTGCAAGCTCCTCTGTAGCCAAATGCTCACCGCCTCATCACAGAAGCCCAAAGATCTCAACCAAACAATTGTGGAAAATGTTAGTCATTGGAATTTCTCTAACCACACTTGGAATGGGCAGGTGGCTCCCAAATGTTCATGCTTTAGTACAAGGGAATCGTATCCGATAGATACTCCTCAGCAACACCCCACCATTGCAAAAGAGGATGTAAACTTAACACTATTCTTTTAAAATCTTTGCAAGTTCCTCTACCTCCTTGGAAGGAATTTCCCATGGACATCCCATCACTGAATGTATTTATTCCTTGCCAGCATTCCCCAGTACCCTTTCACGGCCATTTCCTGAGATCTGAAATGCAAGTGATACCAACTTCAGAAACTCAACCTTTAATCCCTACTGTTCCTGGAGCAGAGCAGTATAATATTAGGGAGTTTATGTTGTGGATCTGATGTTAACAAATTTCATATTTTTCAGCTTTTTGGACGTATTGGGTAATATTTGAACTTTAAAAAAAAAAATAGTTACAGATGTATCTCTGGGTTTATGTATTCTATTCTCTGCTGTATTAGATTAATATACAACCTCATATGAAACTAATTAAAATACAAAGTGCTAAATACTCAAAGGAACAAGCAGCATTCTCTGCAGAAAGATGTAGTTACTGTGATGAAGAATCATTCACCTGAAATATATACTTCTCTCCACAAACTGTTGCTTGACCTGCAGAGTATTTCCAGCATTATCTGTGTTTGATTTCAGATTCTCAGCATCTACATTTTTTTTTTCTGTTTATGGCAAATTGTTAATAAATATTTATACAGGGTCTGTTATATTTTGCTTTGATGCAAAGATCAAATACATTTCTATGGTTATTTGGTTTACAAAGAAATCATGTCTCAAATGTACTTACAATAAATTTACAGAATCACAAGTATAGTTTCTATATAACGGGGCATTGAAGATTCTGCGTCCAAACACCATATTGATATTTCTTCTGACCCCACAAGAATTTTTCCTAATTGTTCACAAATTTCTCCACTCCAACACAAGGATGTCCTGGGATGTCCTGGGCCTTCTTCACTGTCAGAGTGCAACCCAATGCAAATTGGAGGAACAACATCTCGTATTTCGCTTGGGCAGCTTACAACCCAAGAAATTGATTTCTCTCACTTCAAATAACCCTTGCTTTCCCTTTTGCTCCATTGCTCCCCACCCTAGTTCTCTGATGAGTTTCACTGTCCTCCTGATTAATTTAATTGAATGTATGCCTCGTTGTCACCCTCCCTCAGCTAACAATGAACCATTGTACATTTCCTTTATGATCGTCTGGTTTGATCTGTCGTTTTCACACCTTACTCTTCCATATCTCGAGGTTCGCTCTCCCCTAACTCTCAAGAAGGATCGAGTCCCAATATGTCACCCACTCCTTCTCTCCAGAGGCTGCCTGGGCCACTTACTCCAACTTTTTATGTCTATCTTCGGAGTAAACCAGCATCTACAGTTCCTTCCTACACAAGAATACCTTCCCTTATCTATTTTCCAGCTTGGCCCCATAGAGAAATCACTGGCTCTCCTAAAGTTATGGCTGTCTGTCTGTCTTTCTCAAATTACATGAAGTATTGCAATGTGGTCTCTCCATGAAAGTGATCAGAGCTTCTTCCAGTCACATGATGAGATCAATATTCTCACAATTTGATGAAGTCCCAACACAGAAATCACACTGGAGTCTTCCATTCCACCTTTGGAATTAAGACTGAATCCCACTGCAACTGTACAACTATTTTAGTATTGTACCTTTTCATTAAGTAAAACTAATAAAAGTTTTAAGATTAAATTCCCTATTTGCATACAACAGGCAAGAATGTTTAAGGTGAATTCATCCATATAACCATTCAATACATAGTTTCCCATTTTGTTATCTTCATCTCACCTGGCTAAATTACATCTCTAGGGCATGATAGAGACCGGCAAATCTATGGGGAGTTAGGTCTCAATAGAAAATCAATTTCCGATGGCTAAATGATCAACAGCAGAAAACAAGAAACCCCAAAGATGTGTTATTATCAATCTTATTTACTTAGGTTTGTAAGTGCTTTCTTCCAGGATGGGACAACTGCAAATGTGAAAATCTTCTCTTCCATATCATTTTTATCCACCGTTTTAGTTTAGCTTTCGACTAGTGAAACGGAGCCTAGAAACTCCTCAATTGCTCAAGTTAGTGATAATTATGTGGGCAGAGCAACAGTTTTGGGGGCTCTTGAATTCACATTCATCTTGCAGGCATTAAACTGTTTGAAAGTTTAGAAGAAAAATTCAGGGTGGGAAGTACATTATTGCTCATAAAATTTGAGAAATCATTTCAATTATTAATTCAAATAAGTGAATGGATAATGAATCACAGAACTTCATAGGCCAGAAGGCGGACTCTCTCAGGGAGGAACCTGCAATTTACAGCAGACATGCAGTGTGCTAAACTCACCCCAATTTAAGACGGTATTGAAGATTGATTTGGCTTCCATTTGTCAGGCACCCCAATTTAATATGAGTGGTGCTCATTTAGTGTGGCTGTCAGACGCAAGGGGTTCCTTTTAATTTCTTTAATTTAAATCAGGCCCTCGGGATTTATCAGCTTTCAGTCCCATCAGTCTACCCAACACCATTTCCTACCTAATGTGGATTTCCTTCAGTTCCTCCGTCACCCCAGTTCCTCTGGCCACTAGTACATCAGGAAGATTGTTTGTGTCCTCCTTAGTGATGACGAATCCAAAGTACCTGTTCAACTCATCTGCCATTTCCTTGTTCCCCATAATAAATTCACCTTTTTCAGTCTTTAAGGGTCCAACTTTGTTCCTAACTAATTTATTCCTCTTCACATACCTAAAGAAGCCTTTACTATCCTCCTTTATATTCTTGGTGAGCTTACCTTCGTACCTCATCTTTTCTTCCTGTATTGCCTTTGTATTTTCCAGGTAGGCCCAGGTGAGATCTACAAGTCAACCAACTCTTTGAGCACCGATATATTAATCAGGTGGTGGGTATATAGAATGGGCTGTCGGAGGAGGTAGTTGAGGTAGGGACAATCGCAATGTTTAAGAAACATTTAGTCGGGCATATGGATAGGACAGGTTTAGAGGGATATGGACGAAATTCAGGCAGGAGGGATTGGTGTAGATGGGACATGTGGGCAAGTTGGGCCAAAGGGCCTGTATCCATGCTGTATGACTCTATGAAGTTAACCATTGTGCAGCAGGTCCAATATTTTCACTGCTTTTGCAACTGGACATTAATAACTGGGAATACAAGGAACTACAGATGCTGGTTCATCAAATAAAGCACACCAAGTGATGAGACAACATTTCTGGAGGACATGAAGAGGGTCCCGAATAGTCGCCTATCCATATTTTCCAGAGATGTTGTCTGACCTGTTGAGTTACTCCAGCACTTTGTGTTTTTATTAATAACTGGGGCTGTCCATTTCTCTAAAAACAAACTCCACTGAACCATGCTAGCTGAGTTGATGGTGACATGACTGTGATTACCACATCTTGGATCTTTAGATCTCCCAGCATTGTGAGCATGCCTGTGTATTTGTCCCAAATTATCAGGATTAATTTGGTGACTGGAAGTAATGTACCTTAAACACAAACACTCTTCTCTTTATCTTTGATCCAGCCATTCACAAAACCAGGTAAAGATTGCCATCTAAAAGCATAGCTCAGATATCCCAATAAGTATCTTCATGCCGGAGGATCTACTCAACTTGTCACATAATGCGTTTTGCATGCGTCTACAGAGCCATGGAACAGAAGGCAAACAATCCTTTAAATCAGAGCAAGTATAGACACTGCCAATGTACTGTTGATACTGAAGAACCAATATGCACAACAATGGCTGCATAAGGCATTTTCTAAGGCTGTTTCCAAATATATCTGATGATTATTGAAATGTAGATTTAAAAAATAAATATATTAGTTACAAAATAATGGATCTACTTGACACATTTGACTGACAAATTAATTAAAAACATGGTTGTTTAAAATAAAGTGAAAAATCTTACTTTTTTAATGACGTTCTGCAACCACTTCCAAATGACTAAGGCCAGGGTAGCTAAGTCTGCTGTAAAACTGAACAATTAGATATGCCTCTGGCATAAACTGTTCCAGTTGCTTCACTGACAAATGATGATGCACAAGACACCTTACTTGTTTAATCATCCCAGATGCTCATGTTTGTTTACTGGAATACAGAACTGTAAATAGAATTTATTCATTCCTCCTGCAGACTGTGCGATTGGGCTGCTCTAAATACATGCCCTGGAGATGTTGTACAAGAGAATCTCAAAGCTTCGGCTCAAAGGGATGATGTCTGAACAAGTGCTAGCTTCTATTAGAGTCAGGGAGTCGTACAGCACGGAAACACGCTCCATGGCCCAACTCATACATGCCCACCAATAACACCAACAAACCTAGTCGCATTTGCTGCATATACCCCCCAAACGGTAGTAAAGAAGACAAATGCAATGCTCGCATTTATTTCGAGAGGGCTAGAATACAAAAACAGGGATGTAATGCTGAGGCTCCATAAAGCACTGGTAAGGCCGCATTTTCCACAGGGTCGGTGCTTGGGCCGCTACTCTTCACTTTGTACATTAATGATTTGGACAAGGGGATTGAAGGTTTTGTGGCAAAGTTTGTGGATGATATGAAAATGGGTGGTAGGGCCGGTAGTGTAGAAAAAGCAGGGACTATGCAGAAGGACTTGGACAGGTTGGGAGGGTGGGCAGAGAAATGGCAGATGGAATATAGTGTAGCAAAGTGTAGAGTCATGTATTTTAGTAGTAGGAATAAAGGCGTAGACTATTTTCTAAATGGGAAGAGAATCCAGAAATCTGAGGAGCAAAGGGATGGGAATGCTAGTGCAGGATTCGCAAAAAGTTTAATCTGCAAGTCGAATCAGTAATAAAGGAAGCAAACTCAATTCTAGCATTTATTTCAAGAGGGCTTGTATACAAAAACAGGGATGTAATGCTGAAGCTCTATAATGCGCTGATAAGGTCGCATTTGGAATATTGTGAGAAATTTTGGGCACCATATCTGAGGAAGGATATGCTGGCTCTGGAGGAGGTGCAGAGGAGGTTTACAAGAATTATCCCAGGAATGAGTAGGTTAATCTAAGGTGAGCATTTGTGCTCTGGGCTTGTACTCGCTGGAGTTTAGAAGAATGAGGGGGGGACCTCATTTAAACATAAAGAAGATTGAAAGGCTTGGATAGAGTGGATGTGGAGAGGATGTTTCCACCAGTGGGAGAGTCTAGGACTAGAGGTCATAGCCTCAGAATTAAAGGGCGTTCTTTTAGGAAGGAGATGAGGAGAAATTTCTATAGTCAGAGGGTGATGAATCTGTGGAATTCTTTGCCACAGAAGGCTGTGGAGGCCAAGTCAATGGACAGATTTTTGATTAGTACAGGTGTCAGAGGTTATGGGGAGAAGGCAGGAGAATGTGGTTAGGAGGGAGGGATAGATCAGCCACGATTAAATGGTAGAGTAGACTTGATGGGCCGAATGGCCTAATTCTGCTCCTATCACTTTTGACCTTATGATTAAACCTTTCCTATCCATGTACATGTCCAAGTGTCTTTTAAATGTTGTAATTATACTTGCCTCTGGCAGTTTTTTCGATATACCCACCTCCTTCAGTTGCAAAAGCTACCCCACTAGTTACCCCACTGTGCCCACTAGTTTTAGACACACTTCACCTGAGCAAAAGACTGTGGCTATTTATTTTATTTATGCACCTCATGATTTAATACACCTCAGGAGGGTCTGCTCTTATTCTATGCCTGTCTTTTCCAATTTAAAAAAAAAAAAATCTTCTTTGCCAACACCTCCCCAAATCGACTTCCAATGAAGTTAATACATAAAATTGCTTCCTTACTGCACAGTGATAAGATTAATCACCAGTGTCGGGTGAAGGAGAATGCTCACCATAACAAAAACCACAATATATTTTCCATCCATTAATTTAAACAGAGCCAAAGGGCACGCATAGGGCGGCAGAGGGCAGATAAATAGCAGCTCAAGCTCAAGTTCAATTTTAAACCAATATTATTCCCTACATTAATTTGTCTAATATCATCTTTGAAACTGTCCCATTTTTATTCCTGTGCACAACTTTAGCACTTTTCTACAACACTTCTTCGCCTTATAACAACATTTAGAATACATATGGACACTTACATGGATAGCAAAAGTTCAGAGAGATACAGGCCAAATGTGGGCAGGTCGGAGTAGATGGGGCATCTTGGTTGACATGGAAATGTTGGGCTGTTGTATGACTTCAACTTTTTCATTTGTAAAGTAATTGGGATGATCAGCTTATTGATATATAGTCTATTACTAAAAAACGTTTAAAGCTGCTGAATTCATCTCCTGATTTGATGTCTTGGATTTCATGGAATTATCTGAGTTTGTTGTTAATGATGTTGGTGGTTCAGCTCTTTGCATTATTTTCCAATATGCTCTTTGCATTATTTTCCAATGCTCAGTATATGAGATGAGATTATCGTTCTTTGCAGAACCTTGGAAGATTCTGCATGAAAGGACTGTGTACTGATATTGCTCTCCTTAGACCATCCTGCCATTTTTGTGTTTTATGAAAAGCAAGGAAATAAAGTAAGTTATTATTATGAAACCCTTTAATAAGACTAAACCCACAAAACCCAGAAAGCGAGCAGGTAAGATGATCTCTGACCTCTCTCAACCTGGCCACAAACTCTTTGAATCGCTTCCCTCTGGAAGGTGACTCCGGACTGTCAAAGCCGCCACAGCCAGACATAAAACAGCTTTTTTCCACGAGTAGTAGCTCTACTCAATAACCAAAAGCCTGTAGCCTCCATTTGCTCTGGTATTTTATTCATTCACATGTTTAAAATGTAATGTTTTATGTGTCATTCTTAATTGTTACTGTATGTCGTGTTGTTACTTGCGAGCGGAGCACCAAGGCAAATTCCTTGTATGTGTAAATACTTGGCCAATAAACTTATTAATTCATCCATTCATTGCCTCTACTAAAGATTGCCACTGAAATGCACTGGAGATGACAGATTAAGCCAAACTTCTAACATCACACTAATTAACCTTATAACACTCAAGCGATTCTGACATCGACATGAAGGCCTGAATGGTGCAAATGTCTATGATTTTATGGGTGTGATTTCACAATAACCAGCGAAAGAGACAATTTTGAGGAAAATAAACAGTAAATGAAATCACAGTGGTTGTCTGGCATTTAAAAAATAAAGCAATAGCTGAAACACTCATTTCTCAGCAGCGAGAAAGATACTATCAGTATTTCAGATCAATGATCTTTCGGCCGAATCCTAAAAATCCTGTTGACCAGAGACACTAACACTGCCTTCCTCTCCACATTATACTATTACGTCCAGTAGAGAAAGACAGCAGTGTAATGATACAATGTACTGGTAGGTTGTCTAGAAATGCTGACACTTAAGGGCCTGTCCCACTTGGACGACCTAATCCACAAGTTTAGAAGACCCTAGACGAGTTGAAAAAAATGTCAAGGTCGTGTTGACTTGCCAAAGTAAAAGACCTGCTACGACCTCCTACGACTATGTCCTTAAAGGCCGACCTACTACCCTCCCCCTGTTGAGAATCCGAACGGCCCCCCTCCCCCCCCCCCCCCCCCCCCCCCCCCCTCGACCTCGGTCTTCCACACCTAAGACCAGCTATGACTAGCTATGTGGAAAATGATCACATGATAAAATTATGTCATGTTTACATTTTTTTTCTCAGGCCAGCTACTGACCTACGATTACCTACAAATACCTACGACTACCATCACAACCTTCTACGACCTACCTACGAGTAAAAAGTATCACTTTTTTCCATGCCGACCTTTTTTTTTTTACTCGTGGACATTTTTTATCAGGCTACCTACTTGAGGCTACGAGTACACGGAGACCACTCACAAGCATGAGGAAGAGTTACAAAGACCTCCTACGACCTCGTGGCGACCTTGCTGCGAGTAGAGTCGAGGGCAAACTAGGCAGAGGTCGCCAATTAGGTCGTGAAAGTGGGACAGGGGCTTTACTATGCCAGTAAGTGTGTAAATTTGCCCCTATAATATGACGTCAAAATGGGGCAGCCTCACCACCTGTCAATTTAAGCAACAGAAACAAATGTGTTGAATTTGGATTGATTGCTTATAAGCATTTGATTTGAGGTAAACATAAAAAGCTGGAGTTACACAGCGGGTCAGACAGCATCCACAGAGAAAAGGCTTTGAGACTGTGCTCCCAGATGACCAAGGTTAACAGAATTGTGAATACAAGACAGGTCGAGGGTCCCAGTACAATTTCCCCGTGAGAATGAGAAGGAAATGAAGAAACCATGGGATAGTACACCTAAGGCTATGACATGAGAATATCAGCTATTCACGAATCCCCTCTTACCAGGGATGAACTTCCTAGCCAATTGAAACATTCAATCCCAATGAAATTTGCCCTCTGTGACCTGCATTGATAAAGTCATATATTTGCTTTGTACTCCACTTTCAAAATCCATTGAAGTTATCGTTATATTGCACATTCTTGTTTATGATTTAGTTAATTTAGGCACATCACATAACACACACAGATTGTGAACCACAGGCTACCACTCTAACTTTCAGTTTGTTTTGCTCAAAGCATTGTGATGTAGGGAACTGACAGTTTTAATCTGCATTAACAACACATTTCCTGTGCTGGGGATGAGTTGCAATATTGCAACATCCCCAGAAATAATTCAATTTTAATAAACAAGAATGGATAAATCTTTTCCACCTTCTGAAGATCAAATTATTTCTCTGTGTCAGCAATAACTAACATATGTGATATTCAGGTTAAGACATTTGTATCAAATTAAGCTGCATCAAATTATTTGGTTACTGTTAACATAAATTTACATTCATACATACAATTGAGAATTTGATATTTATGATGATCTACTTCAGGGTGAGTACAGGAACTAAATTTGGCCACTTTAACAAAAACAATCCTATGCACATGAGCTTTCTTAATGTTATTGGTGAAGGAGGGGGTTTGGATTTTTTGTGTTTTAAATGGATCCATGCCCTAACATGAGAAATCTTATAAATTATTTTAATTTTGGGCGGCATGCCCATTCCCACTTCATCATATGTATGACTGGTCTTCTTCCTCTTTTCCCAGTAATAAGTACAAAAATCTCATGGATATTTTAATTACTGAGATTGAGTTCAGCTGGTCAGCAGCAATTGGACATCCCTTCCTTCCCTCCTACCCCGGCCTAACCTTGTCTGCTCCTATGTATTATTGCAGATTAAAAGGTTAAATACAGAACCTCTGTTTGAATCCCTTTCTATGAGCATGACCACAATGTCAAAAAAGAAAAAGAACTTTTAAAGTTGATACTTGTATTCGAATTAATGAATGAATAAGTTTATTGTCCAAGTATTCACATACAAGGAATTTGCCTTGGTGCTCCGCCAGCAAGTGACAACATGACATACAGTGACAGTTATGAATGACACATAAAACTTTAGACATTAATAATTAAACATTATTAATTAAACAGGTGAATTGAATAAAATACCAGAGCAAAAGGAGGCTACAGATTTTTGGTTATTGAGTAGAGCTACTACTCGTGGAAAAAAGCTGTTTTTATGTCTGCCAGTGGCACCTTTGATTGAGTCGCCTTCCAGAGGGAAGTGATTCAAAGAGTTTGTGGCCAGGGTGAGAGGGGTCGGAGATGATTTTACCCACTCGCTTCCTGGCCCTTGCAGTGTACGGTTCGTCAATGGAGGGAAGGTTGCAACCAATAACCTTCTCAGCTGATCGGACGATTCGCTGCAGCCTCCGGATGTTGTGCTTGGTGGCTGAGCCAAACCAGACCATGATGGAGAAGGTGAGGACAGACTCTACGATGGCCGTATAGAATTGGACCATCATTACCTGTGGCAGATTGTGCTTCCTCAGCTGCTGCAGGAAGTACATCCTCTGTTGTGCCTTTTTGACTGTGGAGTCTTTTTGACTGTGGATTCCATGTGATTGTGACAAGTTTAACGTGTCCTCGTTATTCTTCTCCATTTGCCAACTGCCTTTGTCACGGTTGACCACAACATCCACGTCCAACAGATCTCCACTTATGTCCTCCTGGCTGGGATATGATTCACTTGTTTCTTTTCTTGTTCGTGCAGTTGTACCATTGCCATTGATAAATCATGAGGGGGCTACCTGGGGGCACATCCTAGCTCACATTTATATGGTGCTTTTTAGTAACATCATCTGCAGAACATTATTTTCTGTACATACATTGACTACAACTGGTTGGAATACACTGACCACTACCTCATCAGCACTTCTCTTGACCCATCAACTGTTCCAAAAATTGTTAAACAGTTTGTCTGTTACACCACACATGATGAGCAGAATTTTCCTTCAGCTAAGTATTGGGAAGGATAAAGTCAATGGAGTAGAAATTCTACCTCGCATGAAAATACATACGTGGGTAATCCTGCCACATAAACTTCACACAGGAACAATTTTCATGCATGTATTATATATTAGTGCATGTAACTGGTGAGATTCACATGTCTTTTGCAGGGCTCTGGATATTATCCTTTTTTTTTTGCAGAAACATGGCACTCATTAAATTTTGCCTCGACATAATGTTATTTGTAGCAGATTTCCAGTGTAGGATCTGCCTCTTTAATAAATATTTTCTTCTGATAGGGCTTGATTATCTATTTGTGAATTGCATTGTTTTAAGGACAAGTGGTCACGTTATGGCAAGAATGCCAAACATGTGATATCACTGCTGTCAGTCCAGGGTTCTTTGTGCGTGGGAGAATTAGGCAGAGAGAAATCCATTATTCAAGTATGCATTAAGTGCTGTTAAGACAGTGGAAAATAAGTTTCGCAATAATTTTTACATCTTAATTCAAGCAAATGACTCGTAAGAAAAATGCTGCATAATTCCCAAGAGGGGGCAGTGCTTCCTATTAGGGACCGGGCAGTACTCAAACTTACCTTGGAAATGAACTGAGTAGGAGGTGGAAGTGTCATCGTGGGAACACTTCGGGACAAGTGACCATAATTCAGTAAGTTCCAAGGTAGTAACAGAAAGGGATAAGGTTAGTCATTAAGATAAGTTCTTGAATTGGGTAAGTCCGATTTCAATAGCATAAAAGAGGACCTGGTGAAAATGCATTGGCAGTAAATTGGCGTTCAGGTAAAATAACTGCTAACAAGTGTACGTTTTTTTAAAGGCGGCTATTAAGAGTTCAGGGGCAACATGTTCCAGTAAGCGTGAAAAAAAAAATCAAGATGAGGGAATTTTGGATGAGAAAGGATATTGAATATTGCATCAGAATATTTTTTTTTTGTTTTTTGTTTTTAATCAACTTGATTTTAATATTGATAAATGTATTGTGATTTTATGTCCTGTAAGGTGTCCTTGGGTGTCCAGAAAGGCGCCAGCAAATAAAATGCATTATTATTATTTATTATCAGGAAAAAAGAAACATGGCATGTATAGGCAACTGGAATAAAGGGTATCACTTGAGGAATATAGAGTGTGTCAGAGAGAACTTGGGGTTGTGGAATATCCTTTCCAAGTAATATGAAGGAGAACGCCAAGACATATCAGGAGTAAGAATGTAACCAGGAAAGAATAGGTCCCCTGAGAAACCTATGTGCAGGAAGGAACTGCAGATGCTGGTTTAAACCGAAGATAGACACAAAAAACTACAGTAACTCAGCGGGTCGGACAGCATCTCTGGAGAAAAGGAATAGGTGACGGTTTGGGTCGAGACCCTTCTTCAGACCTGAGAAACCTATGTGTGGAGCTAGGCAACAATGTCTAAGTCCCAAATGAATAATTCTCATCTATGTTCACCAAGGGGAAAGACACTGAGTTCAGGAATGGGTAGGTGAATAATTTGAAACAGATCAGAATTAAGGAGGAGGAGTAGATGTCATGGGACACATAAGGTCCGACAGATTCCTCAGGGTCAGGTCAGAAATATCACAGCTTGACACAGGAAGCAAGGGAGGAGATGACTGGGACTATGATGGAGATTCTTGCATCTTCGTTAACCACGTGAGTCAAAGGTCAAGAGGATTTACTTGACTTGTGTATTGGCAGCGGAACAATGACGTTCTTATTTGTTGCATCCCTTATTTGTTCTTATTTGTTCTCGGTCCATTAACGCGATAACACACAAATAAATATACAATAATTAATAATACAACAAACTAATAATCATTAATACTGGGTAAATAGACCATAATAGTTCAAAACTGAACTATGTGGAGCAATCAAAACTAAAGACTGTAAAAGATCATAGTTGCTGAGGTACAGTTGTGGTTAGTGTGGTGTTGTGTTCAAGAATCTGATGGATGCTCTTGGACCTTTCGGTCACCATGTTTAATCTCCTGCACCTTCTTCTCGATGGTAGATGAGAGCGTGGCCAGAGTGTTGTGGGTCTGTGAAGATATTAGCTGCCTTTAGATCCCTTTGATGGTGGGGAGGTTAGTACGTGGGATGGACCGGGCAATGTCCACCACTTTCTGCAGCCTCCTTCATTCCGAGGCATTCGAGTTATCAAACCAAAGTGAAGAATTTTGGGAAGACAAATAGGGATAGGACGTATACAGTAAATGGCTAAAGAATATTGATAATCAGAGGGACCTTGGGTTCAAGTCCATAGTTCCTAGAACTGGCATCACAGGTAAATAAGGTTGTGAAGAAGGTATATGGCCTTTATGGGTTGCAGCATCGAAATACATTTGGGATGCTATATTTCAACTTTATAAAATCCTGTTAGGGCACACTTGAAGTATTATGTGCAGTTCTGGTCACCACACTATACAAAGGATGTAATTGCAGTGAGATACATTCACCAGATGTTGTTTGGTTTAGAGGTCTTACGTTATGGGAGAAATTCATTTGAATTAACTTGTTTTCCCAGGAGCAAAGGAGCCAAAGCAATGACCTATACAATTATAGGAAGCAATAGGGCAAATAGCCAGAATTTTTCCCTTGACAAAAACAAGAGCATAGGTTTAAGATAGAAACATAGAAAATAGATGCAGGAGTAGGCCATTCGGCCCTTCGAGCCTGCACCACCATTCAATATGATCATGGCTGATCATCCAACTCAGTATCCTGTACCCGCCTTCTCTCCATACCCCCTGATCCCTTTAGCCACAAGGGCCACATCTAACTCCCCCTTAAATATAGCCAATGAACTGGCCTCAACTACCTTCTGTGGCACAGAATTCCACAGATTCACCACTCTCTGTGTGAAAATGTTTTTCTCATCTCGGTCCTAAAAGATTTCCCCCTTATCCTTAAACTGTGACCCCTTATTCTGTACTTCCTCAACATAGGGAACAATCTTCCTGCATCTAGCATGTCCAACCCCTTAAGAATTTTGTAAGTTTCTATAAGATCCCCCCTCAATCGTCTAAATTCTATCGAGTACAAGCCAAGTCTATCCAGTCTTTCTTCATATGAAAGTCCTGACATCCCAGGAATTAGTTTGGTAAACCTTCTCTGTACTCCCTCTATGGCAAGAATGCCTTTCCTCAGATTAGGAGACCAAAACTGTACGCAATACTCCAGGTGTGGTCTCACCAAGACCCTGTACAACTGCACCAAGACCCTGTACAACTGCAGGAAGGAGCTTTAAAGGGATTTAAGGGGAAAGTTTTTTACACAGAGAGTGATTGATATTTGTAATTCACTGCCAGAGGATGTGGTGGAGTTATGAACTATATATTTTGACAGGCACTACGTATGGAAGGATGCGGAGCTAATGTGGGCAGATAGCATTAATGTACATGTGTTGAAACATATCCATTGGCATGGCAGACCAAAGGGTCCAGTTCTGTGCTGTACGACTCTTTAACATTTCTAGACCAATGCCCTCAGATCCTGACCCAGTTAAAATGTTGTCTTTACCAACTACATCAATCACCATAAAACCCACCCAGTTACAACTTCACCATGGCGAATGGATTATAAAATCTCAAGTAATTATGGAAATTGAAGTGAAAAGTTAGTTTCAGTAATAGTGACTGTGAAACTGTTGGGTTCCCATAAAACTCCTTCTAATCCAAAATGTTCTTTAAGGAAAGAGATCTGATTGATATGTAAGGCTAAATATCAAAAATGCTCAAAGCACAAAAAAGCACAGCTCATAGAGTTGCAGCCTCTCTGCTCTAGAGACACAGGTTCAATCCTGACCTCAGGTGCTGTCTGTGTGGAGTTTGCCTGTTCTCCCTGTGACTGTGGGTTTTCTCGGAGTGCTCCAATTCGCTTCAGTGCCATGCATAGTGTCAGAGGCCTGATAGGTTGCTACCATGATACTGCACAAAGTGAAAATTGCTGGTGGGAAAATGATTGGAAACAGCAGATTGATCAAGGATGTAACTGGTTGAGCTGCTGCCTCACAACGCCAGAGATCTAGATTCCATCCTGATCTCGGGTGCTCTGGGCGGAGCCTAATTTTTTTCCCCCTGCAACCGTATGGATTTACTCTGAATGCTCTTCCCTCATCCAAAAGACAATGGGGTTTGTAGATTAATTGTAGATTAATTGGCCTCTGTAAATTGCCGTCATTTTCACACCTTATCCTTCCATATCTCCCTCTCTCCTGACTGTCTGAAGAAGGGTCTCGACCCGACTGTTGACCTATCCCTTCTCTCCAGAGATGCTACCTGTCCTGCTGAGTTACACCAGCATTTTGTGTCTATCTTTAGTGTGTAGGGAGTGGATGAGAAAGTGAGATAAAATAGAACTGGTGTGAGTGGGTGATCAATGGTTGGCAGGGACTCAGTGGTCTGAAGGGCATGTTTTCATGCTGTATCTCTTATCTAAACTAAACTAATTCCACCAATCTGATTGATTTGGTGGTCAATTAGAGACAGACAATAAAGACCTCCCTTAATGGTGATATCTACATCACATGAAGGAATAAAAATAGGCTACTGGAGCACAAAACATAAAACATAAGAATCAAAAGCAGTCTCAATGTCAAGTCTCTCTACAATTCATGGTCTCAACACCATATTCCACTTTCTCAAAGTCGGGTAAGTGTGGAACAAGAGAGCAGCATGAATCACAGAGGTGGAGCAGTGAGAGACGGTCTCAGAACTGCCGGGAGAGAGAAGGAAAACTTCTTAAATGTAGGCATACTTTGAGGCGATTTTACCATAAAAAGTAGACACAGGGAACTACTTTTTACTGCAGCTCCTTGCATTATAAAATTATAAGGTTGTGTATGGTTTACCAACATCACAGTTATAAAATTGATCATCTTGGCCAATAATATTAATAACAGCGAACTAACAATGTAAGGCTTGATGACTCATGATTTTTACACATCACCACCTTATCCCCTGTCCCACTTAGGAAACCTGAACGGAAACCTCTCGAGACTTTACGCCCCACCCAAGGTTTCCGTGCGGTTCCCGGAGGTTTTTGTCAGTCTCCCTACCTGCTTCCACTACCTGCAACCTCCGGCAAACACCTGCAACCTCTGGGAACCGCACGGAAACCTTGGGTGGGGTGCAAAGTCTCCAGAGGTTTCCATTCAAGTTTCCTAAGTGGGACAGGGGCATAAGTGGACAGGGGCATTACTGATCTAGAAACCCACTGATTCCCATGGCTATCTAGAAAACCACTGACTCCCTGGTCAATTCTTCCCTTCCCACCCGTACCACCCCCTTCCCACCCCTACCACCCCCTCCCCGAGATGCTACACTTGTCGCTTTACCCCCCCCCTCGACTCCATTCAAGGACCCAAGCAGTCCTTCCAGGTGCGACAGAGGTTCACCTGCATCTCCTCCAACCTCATCTATTGCATCCGCTGCTCTAGATGTCAGCTGATCTACATCGGTGAGAACAAGCGTAGGCTTGGCGATCGTCTCGCCGAACACCTCCGCTTGGTTCGCAATAACCAATCTCCTGTTGGCTCAGCACTTCAACTTCCCCTCCCATTCCAAATCCGACCTTTCTGTCCTGGGCCTCCTCCATGGCCAGAGGGAGCACCACCGGAAATTGGAGGAGCAGTTGGAGGAGCAGCACCTCATATTCTGCTTGGGCAGTTTACACCCCAACACCATGAACATTGACTTCTCCAATTTCCGGTAGCCCTCATTCTCCTTCCCTTCTCAACTCTCCCTCAGCCACTGGCTCCACCTCTTCCTTTCTTCTTCCACCCCCCCCACCACATCAGGGTTTCGGCCTGAAATGTTGCCTATTTCCTTCGCTCCATAGATGCTGCCATGAGTTTCTCCAGCACCTTTGTCTACCTTCGATTCTCCAGCATCTGCAGTTCCTTCTTGACCACCTTACTGATTTTGTGGAAGGTAAAAAAAGAAACGTGATGCATTTGTAAACTATTTTTTACCACACTGTTGTGTGAGCAGTCTTTTTTTGTTTGCATTATGGATAAATGAAAGAAGATAACATGAGCAAGCCGACCCTATAAAGTCTAAACCTTTGAATGTAATGTATATTGTGTCTGGCTGTACCAATCCCACCAACATACTGTGTAAGTAAGAACAGCAGATGCTGGTTTAAATTGAAGGGAGACACAAAATGCTGGAGTAACTCAGCGGGACAGGCAGCATCTCTGGAGAGAAGGAATGGATGACGTTTTGGGTCGAGACCTTTCTGAAGGGTCTCGACCCGAAACGTCATCCTTTCCTTCTCTCCAGAGATGCTGCCTGTCCCGCTGAGTTACTCCAGCATTTTGTGTCTACCACCAACATGCTGCACATACATGAGTTCTATAATGAATTAATTTCCTGTCAGTTTAGTTGAATGCAGAAATCCACTGAAATGTATGAAAATTAATATATTATCTGTTGTGCTCTGTTCTTCCATCTGGAGTCTATGAAAAGGAAATGTAGAAATGCTCTTGAGATATTAAGATAGCATTTTGTTTCAGTTTCTCAAAGTACATTTGTTTTGCCTTCGGTCAGTTTATCTGCTTTATGAGAGTGGATGCCACACATGAACAGGGAGTTGGACCCCAGGGAGAACCAACCCAAATTTTGCCTTGGCAATGCCCATCACACCTCTGATCCTTCTAGTTTCAATCTACTCCTTTGTATTTGTAATATATTTTTTAATACAATAATGTTTTTCTGTTGTTGGGAGAACCTGCTGGAGGGATGTAGATCATAATAATACTTTATTAGTCAAGTATGTTTTGCAACATAGTCAACTCATGATAGGTCCTGACCCGAAAGGTCATCTGTTCATTTCCCTCCACAGATGTTGCCTGACCCGCAAGTTCCTCCAGAACTTTGTATTTTGCTCAATATTTCAGCACCTGTGGTCTCTTTTCTCTCCAGGAGTCATGTTATTAATTTGTAATTAACCATGCACATGAGACTAGGCTATGATATTGTATGATTTAGATGAGAAAGTCTTTGAAAAATTGCCATCTGGTTTAATTTTATTAAAACATATATCATGTGACTTACTGCAAAATGGTAATGTAAGTAAGTAGAGGATTGTCAGCATATATATGTTCAACAGGAAATGTGGAACAGGTTAATGGATCACACCATCTTTTTCAATTTCACAGGACTGATAAGAATAGAAATGTAGGTGGTTGTAAAGCAGAATCAATTTTTGAACAGATATGAATATGGGAAAGGTGACAACAGCACTTTGATAATAAATACGGCATGATAGGAGAAGCCATCGGATGGAACAATGCTGAAGTATGAGGAAGAATTAACAAGTCAAGTGGCGCAAATGCGAAATCACTGAACGTGTAGGTCTAAATGCAAATGAATGAAGCATGGGGAAAAAAAACTCTGCCATATATTGGGCTTCATAAAGCACTAGTGAAAAACAATTCTAAACTTGAACTAGACTATAGTTAAGAGTATCTATTATAGCATATCATTATGCAATGGATATTTTTTTTAAACACCAGGAAACCTAGATCTATGGTGTAAAAATTACATGAATCTATTTACCTGGATGATTCCAAGGATGAGATGGGCAAGTTCCGTCTCATTCTGGGGTTGATTTCCTGCATCTGGGAAACATAAGAAAGAATTTTGCAGAAGACTGAAATATTATGAAAAATGTTCATGGGATGACAACGTAAAACTATTTCTACTGGCAGGGATATCAGTGAAAAAGTGAGATCAGAGGTTAGGAGCATTGGGAATTATTGGATGATAGAATGATTTGCCGCACGGACCAATTGAAACAAGAAACATTGCATCTTTTAAAGGAAAATGGATAGAAATGTGAAGCAAACAAATAAAACAAGACTATGGGGAGATAGTAAAGTGCTGCCTTGGTAGGTTTAATATTTATGGAATTATAATCACCATCTGTAAAGTTTGTGAAAATTGGATCTCGACAAAGCCATTTTATATATATCATGAAAAAAAATCAGACATTGGGATTTTACTGTTTGTACCTTGTCCTTTATATAATTAAAGGTTTATGCAACAACAAAAATGCTACAATAGGGAACTTTTAAGTTTAGTGCAGGAAACAGTTGCCACTGTCAAATAAGCATTTGCGTCATTCGGGTTACTTTGTGGCCACATTTGTGGTTACAAAGGATAGTTTGCTCAATCTGTGTGACAAACTCTTGCAGCTGGTTTGCAGAAATTGTGATCTTTCAGCAAACACGTCTGCTGGACCAGGGACCATCGCAAAAAATTCTCATGCTCAATATGAGTGAAAAAAGTCCAATGCGAGTTGATCTAAATCCTCTTCAGCTGGAAGATTTCATGATATGGTCAGATTAAAGTTACTTACTACTAAAAATAAGGGACGAGCTAAGTAAAAGCTCACTAGGCACAAATTAATGAATACAAATTAAGTAAAAGTCAACTTTCTTTTTCATTTTGAGATGATATGTTTGTAGGTTCCTTATTCTGAACTGTTTACAAATTAGTTATGCCAATTGAAATTCCAATGCCAGCATACAATCTGTGATGCAAAAGTCTCTCAGTATGAATAATGTGACAATTAATTTCCCTTTTATTTTCCACCAAACCACATCACTAGACATATTGCAAATGAAGAACTGAGCAATCTGTGGAAAGAAAAACAGAGTAAATGTTTTATGTCATCAGAGGAAGTGTCTGCTCTGAAATGTTAACACTGTTCACGTCTGTTTCCACAGATTCTGCCTGATCTGCTAAATGTTTCTACCTATTTTTGGCTACCTTGCATTTCCGTCTTTTCCAAGAGTTGCATTTATTAACCCATCCATTCTTCACAATTCAGAGTCTGGGCAGATAGGCTCTAGAAATCGGGGACACATTGGTGTTCATTTTCCAATGTTCTATAGATTTAGGATCAGTTCCTGTGGATTGGAGGGTAGCTAATGTAATCCCACTTTTTAAGAAAGGCAGGAGAGAGAAAACAGGGAATTATAGACCAGTTAGCCTGACATCGGTGCAGGAGAAGATGCTGGAGTCAATTATAAAAGATGAAATAGCGACTCATTTGGATAGCAGTAACTGGATCGGTCCGAGTCAGTATAGATATACGAAGGGGAAATCATGCTTGATTAATCTTCTGGAATTTTTTGAGGATGTAACTGGGAAAATGGGCAAGGGGGAGCCAGTGGATGTAGTGTACCTGGACTTTCAGAAAGCATTTGATAAGGTCCCACAAAGGAGATTAGTGGGCAAAATTAGAGCATATGTTATTTGGAATTTGGTGCTGACATGGATAGAAAATTGGTTGGCAGACAGGAAACAAAAAGTAAGGATTAACGGGTCCCTTTCACAATGGCAGGCAGTGACTAGTGGAGTACCGCAAGGCTCGGTGCTGTGACTGCAGATATTTACAAAATATATTAATGATTTAGATGAAGGGATTAAAAGTAACATTAGCAAATTTGCAGATGGCACAAAGCTGGGTGGCAGTGTGAACTGTGAGGAGGATGCTATGAGGATGCAGGGTGACTTGGGCACGTTGGGTGAGTGGGCAGATGCATGGCAGATGCAGTTTAATGTGGATCCACTTTGGTGGCAAAAACAGAAAGGCAGATTATTATCTAAATGGTGCCAAGTTGGGAAAAGTGGAAGTACAACAGGATCTGGGGTCCTTGTTCTTCAGTCACTGAAAGTAAGGATGCAGGTACAGCAGGCAGTGAAGAAAGCGAATGGCATGTTGGCCTTCATAACAAGAGGAGTTGAATATAGGAGCAAAGAGGTCCTTCTGCAGTTGTATAGGGCTCTAATGAAACCACACCTGGAATATTGTGTGCAGTTTTGGTCTCCAGATTGGAGGAAGGACATGCTTGCTATTGAGGGACTGTTATATATTGATAAAATGGAGCGGCTGGGCTTGTACACTCTGGAATTTAGAAGGATGAGGGGGATCCTATTGAAACATATTAGATTATTAAGGGTTTGGACATGCTAGAGGCAAGAAACATGTTCCCGATGTTGGGGGTGTCCAGAACCAGGGGCCACAGTTTAAAAATAAGGGGCAAGCCATTTAGAACAGGGATGAGGAGATACTTTTTCACACAAAGAGCTGTGAGTCTGTGGAATTCCCTGCCTCCAAGGGCAATGGAGGCCGGTTCCCTGGATGCTTTCAAGAAAGAGTTAGATAGGGCTCTTAAAGATAGCGGAGTCAAGGGATATGCGGAGAAGGCAGGAACTGGGAACTGATTGGGGATGATCAGCCATGATCACATTGAATGGTGATACTGGCTCGAAGGGCCGAATCGCCTACTCCTGCGCCTATTGTCTATTGTACATAGATAATAAAAAAAGTACAGCACCAGAACAGGCCCGTTGGCCCACAATGACTGTGCTAAAACATAATGCCAAGACCAACTCTTATTTGCCTGCACATAATCCATATTCCTCCATTCCCTGCATATCCCAATGCCTATCCAAAAGTTAATCGCATCAGCCCCATCAGCAGGTTCCAGGCACTCTCCCTTAAAGTGATGCCCTCTAGTATTTGATTTTTCTATCTGGTGAAAAAAATTCTTACTGTCCACCCATTTATGCCTCACAATTTTATTTTATATGCCATGTTTCATGCATCGTGTATTTGGAGGGGCACCAAACACCACATGAATGAGTGCCAACTGGAATACATGGCAGATGTAATGAGACGGGTGCCAGAGATGTGCCTGGCATGGAATTAACTTCCAATTCTTCCATGTAACTAAGATATTATCACTCTGAACTCACAAAACAGACAGACCATAAATGAAGACTATTCCAGCATACCAACTGGATCCACAACACAAAATTCTGTTAGAATTGATTTTAAAGTCGACTATCTGTTTGATGAACCACAATCTGCTTAACCTCTCATATTTTGTGAGATGTGATAAACATAAGAGATGTTATTCATTTAAAGGTTACAATCGTGCAATATAATGGTATGTGCCAATGCCATCAATGTTCTAATACCTTGAGTATACCTCAGCACTGATGCCAAAAACAACCTAGACTGCACCTTGAGCAAAACACAAAATGCTGGAGAAACTTTCTGGGTCAGGCTGCATCTATGGAGGGAATAGACAAGAATCCACTTCCCCCACATATGCTGCCTGACCTGCTGGGTTCTTCAAGCACTTTGTGTTTTTCTCAAGATTCCAGCATCTGCAGTTCCATCTGTCCCATAGATTGATACAGTGTGGAAACAGCCCTTGGGCCCAATTTGCCCACACCGACCAACATGTCCCATTAACACTAGTCCCACCTGCCTGCATTTGGCCCATATCTCCTAAACCTATCCTATCCATGTCCAAATGTTTCTTAAACATGGTGATAGTAGCTGTTTCGGCTACCTCCACCCACAGCTCGTTCCATACACCCTTTGTGTAAAAAAAGTTGCCTCTCACCTTAAATTTCCCCCCTCACCTTAAACCTATGCCTCCATTAGCATGTACATTGGATTACCAGTAACATTTAAATTACAAGTGTAAAAATGTTTTTAAAAAACACAGAAATAATGCAAATGTGTTTTGCATCAGCAAAAAAAAAGGTAATGTTTCAGGTCTATGACCTTTGATCAGACTTTATGTGTAAGATAAAAGGTTTAGTTTTAGTTGCATTACTTACCTAATTAAAAGGAGGAAGTGGGTTGTAAACTAGTTTAAAACTAGCTTGAGACTGCCTTGCCAAAAAAATATCTAGATTAGAATTTGCACAGCTAATATCAGAATAAATGTATCAGGACCTAGTTCCAAACTGTCTTATTGCAAAGTAAATTGCTCATACTGGAACTCCAACACAAAGAAACATATTGGTTTGAACACTAGTGGGTGCTTAGTTAGATTACGTCAACTGCTGTTATAGTTAAAAGTATCAGAAATGGCTCAGTGCTTCTGGCAGAAGTGAATGATTACTGGCAAGAGTGCGGGCATTGGATGAGAGGAGGAAATGGATTGGCTTTGTTGTCTGACTTGGATAAGCAGCCAGATAACCATAACTGTCGAAGCTTACAAGAAGGATTACAACTTACATGGACAATACAGCACGGGAACACGCACTTGGGCCCACCATGTCCATGCTGAACATAAGGTCATAAGGTCATAGATGATAGGAGTAGAAATGGGCCATTCGGCCCATCAAGTCAACTCCATCATTCAATCATGGCTGATCAATCTCTAGCTCCTAAACCCATTCTCCTGCCTTCTCCCCAAAACCTCTGACACCCGTATTGACACATGATGCCAAGTTAAACTGATTTTCTCCACCTCTACCTGATCCATATCCCTCCATTTCCTGCATATTCACATGCCTTTCTAAAAGCCTCTTAAATGTCACTATCACATCTACCTCCATGGCACCTCCTGGCAACATGTTCCAGGCATTCACCACACTCTGTGTAAAAATGTTCCACACATCTGCTTCAAATTTTGCCTTAAAACTATTCTCACCTTAAAACTATGCTCTTTAATCCTTGCTATTTTCCACTCTGGGGAAAAAGGTTTTGACTGCCTACCATATCTATACTTCACATAATTTTATATACTTGTATCAGGTCTCTCCGCAACTTCCCACATTTCAGAGAAAACAATCGCAGTTTGACCAACCTCTCTAAACCAGGTAGCATTATGGTAAACCTCTTCTGCACTTCTCCAAAACCTCTGCATCCTTCCTGTAATGGGGGAACCAGAGCTGTACACAATATTCCAAATGTGGCTTAACCAAAGTCCTATAAAGCTGCAACATGACTTCCTCACTCTTACACTCAATACCCCGACCAATGAAGGCAAGCATACTATGTGCCTTTTCTTTTTACCACTCTATCTACTTGTGTTGCCACTTTCAGGAAGGAATGTACGTTGTCTCTAAGACTTGAACTCTGTATATCAATGCTGTTATGGGTCTTGCCATTATCTGCACATTTTTCCCTTACGGTCAACCTCCAAATATGCCACACCTCACACTTGCCTGGATAAAACACAGGTCCCAGCACAGATCCCTGCAGAACTCTAATGGTCACAGACCTCCAGCCAGAATAATGCGAAATTGCAAAGTGTCATCAGAGGAGCATCGGGTGTAACCACTGTGAATTTTACTAGATGGTGCAGACTTCATCTTTGATGCATGGTGGAGGAATTATATATTTAGGTGGATGGGGTAACAACCAAGCCAGTTTTTTCATCTTGGATGATATTAAGTTTTGTGAGCGATATATTTCATCAAACCTCTGGTTTGTTAAAGAATTATATACCAGCTTCTCAGCTGCAATGCTATAACCACAAATATTAGTTGTGTTATTCCACACTACCTATACATTTACGGTGTAAAACCATTTACAGTTTCAGTAATGTCTGCATTATTTGATGGAGCCCCTTTAGATGAAAGGGTGCAATTTTCACCCTCTGCACCATGGAATAACTTACAAAACGATTAATTCTTCAGCACGCTGCCCCTTACTCTAGACGATGAATCTCCTTGAATAGTAAGTGTGTTACCTGCCATCAGCAGTAGCATACTTCAGATCAACAGGTCTAGCTCCAGTCTGGAAGCCAATGAATGCAAAGCAGTGAAGGACTACTGTGATCTTTGCTGACACAAGCTATGCTCTCCTAGCACAGCTCTGCTTGCAGCTCATGGCAAACCATTATCTCAATTTATGTACACAACCTCAGTTTCTGTAAAAGTTGGCTAAAGATATCAGTCTGCTCCAGGAATCCTCAGGCAAAATGAACCTGCCTGCCAAAGCCTTTCTACTTTTTCTTCCACTGTCTCTTTGAGAGCTTGAACTGGTTTTAGTTTAGTTTAGTTTAGTTCAGAGATACAGCGTGGAAAACGGGCCCGATAACAATTAGTACGGGAGCACCTCAAGGCTGTGTGCTCAGCCCCCTGCTGTACTCACTCTATACTCATGACTGCGTAGCCGGACATAGTGCAAACTCCATTATCAAATTTGCCGACAACACCACTGTTGTAGGACGTATCACTGATAGTGACGAGTCAGAGTATAGAAGTGAGATCGACCGATTGACCAAATGGTGTCAGCACAATAACCTGACTCTGAACACCAGCAAAAACTTTGGAAGGGGTAGGATAGGGACCCACAATCCAGTTTATATCAATGGCTCGATGGTGGAAAGGGTCAAGAACATCAAATTCCTGGGTATGCATATTTCCGAAGATCTCTCCTGCTCCCAGCACACTGATGCAATTGTAAAGAAAGCACATCAGCGCCTCTACTTCCTGAGAAGATTACGGAGAGTCAGTATATCAAGGAGGACTCTCTCGAACTTCTATAGGTGCACAGTAGAGAGCATGCTGACCGGTTGCATCGTGGCTTGGTTCGTCAACTTGAGCGTCCAGGAGCGGAAAAGGCTGCAAAAAGTTGTAAACACTGCCTAGGCCATCACCGGCTCTGACCTCCCTACCATCGAGGGGATCTATCAAAGTCGCTGCCTCAAAAAGGCTGTCAACATCATCAAGGACCCACACCATCCTGGCCACACACTCATCTCTCCACTGCCATCAGGTAGAAGGTACAGGAGCCTGAAATATGCAACACCCAGGTTCAGGAACAGCTACTTCCCCACAGCCATCAGACTATTAAACACAACTTCAAACAAACTCTGAACTATAACAGCCTATTGCACTTGATCTATTTATTTATGTGTAAATATATGGTCTATGGTATATAGACACACTGAGCTGTTCTGTATTTATGCCTACAATATTCTGTTGTGCTGCAGCAAGCAAGAATTTCATTGTCCTATCTGGGACACACGACAATAAACTCTCTTGACCTGATTTGACTGTGTCCGCACCGACCAGCGATCCCCGCACACAAACACTATCCTACATACTAGGGGCAATTCACAATTTTGGTTTTCTCTCCCTAGGACCATGCACAAGCTTTTCACTGTACTTCAGTACACGTGACAATAAACTCAACTAAATGTTTAACTTCTGCAATAAAAAATGTTTGTGCTTTCCTTCCCAATCGCATTTGAAACAAACCAGAAAGTCATTGAGATTGCCTTTTATATAGTACAGACTTGGTTTATTTTGCCTACTGAATGCTATGTTGCTCTACAGGGTAAATACATACCATTAACTGAATCAATGCAGCCCGATTTGGCACAATTGTCACAATCAATGTTAATTGTGATAGATGTCATCTACCACTTCAACAAGCAATTTATGTGTCACCAATATAAATGTTTGTCAAGTAGCCCGACTCACACTAAGAATGCAGTCTTGCAATTCAGTTTTAAAACTAGATGTAAATTAGCACTGACGGAATTGTAAAAATTATAGTTCTACGCAGTATAGGTTGATAGTCTGCATCTTTGAACCGCTGTGAAAGGATCTGTGATGTTGCAGCACAACTTCTGATACAGGAACAAGCCTCCAGCTATTCCATCTCTGAGAGTTACAGTGCCATCTTATGGGAGAGGTTAATGTGGCCATTGGAGTGCCATTAGCACAAGGTGTGCTAACACACTGCCTTGACATTGTGGGTTTGTGTGATTCTGAAGCCCGCTGCTGGTCTTTGCTGCCATTCCACATGAAATTGAGACCATTGAGATTTTCCTATGTATTGATTTGAACGTGAAAGTTGCAGCGCTGCCTCTGTTTCAGAGATGCTCCAGGACTGTGATGTTTTGCAACCTCCTTGCACTAAAATCAAGACAAATCAGTGAAATTGACAAAAATAAATATTTTTCCAAGTTAATCTCATTACAAAATACTCTAATAATATTACCTTTTCTTATTTGAGGTAAAAAATACGTCCTTACGTGCTGATCACAAGTAATAGAAAACCTGGTGTATGGGAACAGAAGAAAGTATGGCAAAAAACAAAGCGCTGGGTGAACTGAGCAGGTTAGACTACAACATACAGAATCCCCTCTGAGTCACATGCCGACTTGACTGGGAAATATATTGAGCAAAAAAAAACCTGCTGGAGCAGTTCAGCGGGTCAAGTAGCAACATCTGTGGAGGCAAATGCAAATCTGTGATAGACAACATTTCGGGTCAGAATCTAAAGAAGGGGCCCAACCTGAAACATCATCTGTCCACTTCCATCCACAGATGTGGCCTGATCCATTGAGTTCTTACAGATTTTTATTTGCTCAAGATTCCAGCATCTGCAGTCTCCCGAGCTTTTATTTGGCAAATATATTGCTCATCATTCAGTTGTACTGGTCTGAATCCAAGAATTCCTTCCGAAAGAGCATAATAGGAATGTAATCACCAGAAAGAATGCAACCCACCATCAGCTTCTCAGGGTCCTTTAGGGATGGACAATAAATGCTACCCTAGTCAGTGACAATGAATTCACTATTCACTGGGTTTATGTCTGTAGAATATAATTCTTTCACATATAAAATCCTTGCAAATAGAATAGATTTTTCAACAAGTTTCTGATTAAATTTCTATCCTGCCTAATGGTAATTAAGGTTTAAAAAGTTAAATATAAATTATTATAGAATTTGTTTTCTAGTTGGTATGCTCATTGAGATAATAAGCAAGTCTGGTGACATGTGGAAAAATAGGTTTCCCGTATCTCCTCTGTTGCTTTACGGCCTGTCCCACTGCAGCAACATAATTTGCAAGTTTAGAAGAGTTTGCGCTCGACTCAAACTCGCACCATGGTCAACACGTGGTCCTAAGAGGTCCTAGGAGGTCACTGTAAATCTCCTTCATGCTCGAGGGGAGTTCCCGCATACTCGCGGCCTTAGTTTGGTCGAGAAAAATATTTCAGCATGCTGCAAAATTTACCGCGAGTAAAAATTGGTCGGCATGGTTCTTTTGAACTTGTAGTGCAGTGGGGTGGGGTCGCTAGGTAGTCGAGGTAGCCGTAGGCAATCTCCTTTGCCGACCGGGCATTTTAATTGGCTCATTGGAGTTTTCAGAACCAAGGAAAACCGACCGGTAACGTTAAATGCCCATTAAACTTGTGCATTTGAAGAAATGAGACTCCGACTAATAGATAAATATGACCAATTCTTAAGGAGTTGGTCTCCTTTCATCGACTTTTTGGAATCATGTGATGCAGCGGTACCGTAAAGATTGCTGATTTCAGTTCATGACGTGGATAGATCTACATCTCTGAATACAGATTTGAAAATTCTCTTTTAAGGGGCCTTCTCTTCTATTTCTACTTTCCACTTTTTATTTATTTATTTTTTTTTATATACACACTTCACGTTTTTCAACTCTCTACCATCTATTTTTCCACTTTTTCTTCTTTCTATTGTTTTCTTTTTCTTGTCTTGCTTACTTCCTTCTCATAACATAAAACTAGAGGTTGTACATAGAATCGATTTCGGTATGACATAGTTGGTACCTAAAATTAGGTTCCACTGTACTGTTTTGTACTGTATTAACTTCTAATAAAATAAACAAAAAAAAAAAACTTTGATAAAAGTTGTCTGGCTTCTTAAAAGTATCTCCACTCCTTCTCCCCCCTCTCTACCCCCCCCCCCCGCCCTCCCCACCCCCCCACGCTCTCCCGCTTTCAGACAGCGCTCCCCCGCTTTCCCTGGCCCCCGCCTTTGCGATGTGTTTTGTGTGTGTGTGTGTGTATATGTGTGTTGACGGACGATCCAGCTTGCGGTTTCATCACTGACAGTTGATCCAGCTCGAGATTTTTCAGGCGAGTGCCCTGAGCTTGAAGGTCGCTGAAAAGTCGCGTTAGTGGGCACGCCTTTAATTCTAATCCTTTGCTCCATCCAAATACTCACCAATACAGCTTTCTTTCCAACCCCATTCCTCAACACAAACATTGGCAATTCCTTTGCCTTTGCAGATACTGACTATCCTACTAAATTCCTAAGTTCAAAAGACATCGGAGCAGAATTAAGCCATTTAGCCCATTCAGTCTACTCCAATGGAGCAGCCCATTCTGTATGCCGATGACTTATGCATCGCAACACAATCTTCAGCCTTCAGCCAGATTGAGACCATACTAGAGACTGCTCTGCAGAATATGACAACAGAACTCCCTGCGCCCAAACCAAACAAAAACGCAAAGCGCAGCTTTCCACATTCAGAACCGGAATCCGAAACATCAACTGCAGGTGCGATGGAATGATGTCCTGTTGGAACACTGCAAAGCCCCAAAGTACCTAGGTGTGGTCCTCGATCGCACGTTATCATATCGCCAACATGTTGAGAAAACCAAGGCAAAGGTGAACACCCAGAACAATGTCATCGAAAATTTGGCAAACAGCTCATTTGGAAGTGACCCAACAACAATCCGCATTGCAGCCCTGGTGCTCTGTTTCTCAGTGGCAGAATATGCAAGCCTCATCTGGAGCCGCTCTATACATGCACGCAAGGTGGACTCTGCATTGAACACTGCCTGCAGGAAAACCACAGGATGCCTGAAGCCGACAAAGGTTGAACGTCTGTACGAGCTGGCAGGCATCGACAAACCATCTCGAAGACGTGATCGGGCAGCTGCAGTAGAACGCTCCAATGCGGACACAGACCCCCGTCACCCCTTGCACAATCACCAATATGCCAAGAAACGCCTGAAGAGTCGGAAAAGCTTCGTGGAACTAGAGCCAGCCATACCAGGCACCAAAACCAAACAACAGATGGCACCAGGACACCACCTGCCTTATACTACCTTGAAAGCCCTAAACCGCCTCCGCACTGGAGAGGAACGTTGCGGAAACACGAGCAAACAAAATCTACGCCGCCATTCATTCACGACTGATCTACTTTTCCTTTTCAACCCCATTCTCCTGCCTTCTCCCCGTAATTTACTGATCAAGAACCTTTTAATCTCCGCTTTAAAAATACCTAATGATTTGGCCTCCGCCGCCAGCTGTGGCAATGAATTGCAGATTCACAACCCTCTGGTTAAGAAATTCATCCTCATCACCATTCTAAATGTACTTTTATTCTGTGGCTGATTCCTCAGCTCCTAGACTCTCCAACTACTGGAAACATCCTCTCCGCATCCACTCTTTCATTATACAGTCAGTTTCAATGCGATCTCCCTTCATGCTTCTAAACTCCAGCAAATACAGGCCCAGAGCCATCAAACGCTTCCCATATGTTAACCGAATCAATCCCGGGATCATTCTGGTAAACCTCCTTACGGCCTTCTCCAACAGCGGCACATTCTTCGTTAGATATGGTACTTTCTCAGTTCCTCCAGTAGATTGTGCAGGTATGAGTGCAGGCAGGTGGGACTAAGGGAAAAATGTTGTTCGGCATGGACTTGTCGGGCCGAGATGGCCTGTTTCCGTGCTGTAATTGTTATATGGTTAATTGTTATATGGTTATTGTTTTTTTGCTGATGGTGTATTTGATTTAGGGGTTCTATCGGAGTGAGACCAACGATGCAACCAACAACCAATGATGAAAACAAAATCCACATTACGTAGCTCACGAGGAGATCACAAGATCTCTCAAGCACTTTATTCCAGGGTCAATATTAAGCCCTAGCCCATAGATGCTGGCCAGGATATTACACATATCCTGTATAATTACATCAGCCCTATTGATGCTTTTTAAACATTTTTTTATGGGTTGGAAAGTTTCAGAAACTTACTCCATGCAGCTCCTTAGTCATCAGACCATGTTACAGATATCATAATAAAAACTCAATTAGGGATATTTGGAAATATGAACAGAAGAGTCTGAGAAAATATTGTGATGACAGGAATACAGGTTTACAAGTCTGACCTTAATATATATATTAATTAATGATAATTTGGCCATGTGTGTCTCCAAGGGTGGAACTTCACTGGAAGGAAATCGGTTTTGAAAAGTATTTATATTTGCAATGGGTTAGTTTCAAAGTCTAACAGGGTTCTGCTCAAAAATGAAAATCTTTGTCTCAGTAAATTCTAAAACTAGAAGCTACGTTTGAGAGTTGGGGGGTGGCCTGTATTATCCTCCAGTTTTTGGAGGTCAAGCAACAACAAAAAGTATTAATTGGGCCACCCTCCCGCACCCTCTCCCTGCTCGGTCACTCCGCTCCCTCACCAGGTACCCCCGAGGCCGGTGAACAGTGATCGCTCAGCCCCCCCCACTTTCAAACACGTTCCGCGGCCCCTGGACTCATCTATTAATAGTCTCCAAAATCATTGATCTAAATACTGACATTGTGGGCGGCAATGATGGCATAGTGGTATTGCTGCCTTACAGTGCCACATATCCAGGCGACTGCCGGCGACTGTTAAGTCGTAGTAGGTCGCTGAAAAACCGGCGACTGGAACGTCAACTGGAACGGCAACTGTCAGAGTGGAACACACACACACATCGCTTCCTTCACCAGCCAGTTATGCAGGCGGGGGACAGGGCAAGCAGGGGACCGCTGCCTGAGTGAAATTCACACGGTGCAAAGGCAATGTGATACAGACACACACCACGATGAACAGGAAGGTTGGCGCTGTAATTAAGATGGTGAAAGCACAGTGTATAGGAAGGGTCAATTAAGGGTGGAGGAGAGGAGGGGGAGAAGGGGGAGAAGGAGGAGGAAGGAGGAGAAGGGGGAGATGAAGAAGGGAGAAGGAGTGGAGACAACTTTTAAGAAGCCAGAGATACACGGCTGTGAAGCTCGGAGGACATTAACATTACCAGTCGGTTATCCTTGGTTCTGAAAACTACTGTTTATTTTTCCCAAGAGCCAATGAAATTCACTGGTCAGCACCGTTGACAACCTACGAGAACCTACGACAACGTTCGACCGCCTGGCGACCCACTGCCGCTGCACCTACACGATGAGAAGTCCCGTTACTCTCCATGGCGGCTTCATTCGGGTCGCCACTAATTTTTTCAAAAATTAGCGGTGACCAGAATGAAGCCGCAACTAGTTACGAGAATGCGGGAACTACTCATCACCATGCAGGCGACACCCCGGCAACCTCCAGCGAACATGTGGCGACCTCATAGTCTCCTATAGTCGCCTAAAAAGTCGCGTAAGTGGGACAAGCCCATTAAGTTCCTCCTCCAAATATCTCCTATTATTCCAGCATTGTCTACTTTACATAAATTGAGGGGCACTTAAAAACAAATTTAAAATATATTTAAAAGCTTTAAAAGAACAAATCTTTTGAAAATTGAATCATAAAAATACCTAAAATACCTAATACCTAAAAGTATAAACAATTAAATGCATTAATATAAACAGAATTCCAAAAACAGAGGCCATACAATCCTATTAAATTTAATAGGGTCGTGGATTGTGGAACAAATTAAGATACTCAGATGAACTACCAAACAGGTCAATTGAGTCCAAATCATTACATATATTCATGAAGAAGTTGGATGAGAACTAATGACGAAAGTGATTAAGAAATGTTGGGAGAAAGTTGGAACAGTTTATTGAATTTTATAAGATCAGTCTTATAAAATTCAATAAAGATCATACAAATGAATGACAGAGCAGACATCTATAAGCTGAGAACTTGTTCTAATACTTTATACATAGGTTTATACATAAGCTGTGCACAGGCATTTCTTCACTCTTCCTGGAGAAAGAAATGATGGATGTACACATAAACCTGACAGGGGTTGGAAAATGTCAAACAAACAAATGTGATGGTAGATTTCTTATGGGCTTGGGCCATGCTTTACCAGAAAGCATTGGCTTTTATATTTAAAAAGGCAAAAAGCAAATTCTGGTTCATTTAACCGTTTTTATACTGTATTGGTTTTTTTTTTTGTAAAATGAAAATGCAGATTATTGTTATGGATTTTGGTTTCCTTTGAATGGATTTCCTTATGAAGTTCTTCCCTTAAAAGTAAATTAACATTTCATTAGTATAGAAACTGATTTATACTGTCGTATTCTTATTTTCTGATAATGTGATCTGGGTGTGTAACAACAGTACCCCCTTGTGACTTATTCAGTCAGTTCTTGCTTTCACGGAATGATTTCTCCAATCCATTCCGTAAGGACACACAGCTCTGTAAGGATTGACATGAATTGTAAGGCTACTTCACTTTGTCAAAACATAGAGCAACAAAGTCACGATTGTGTGCAATAATACAGAATAATGAGAGCTCTGCACATTATCATGTCATTGTCATGTCTTTACTTGACATAAATTGAATTATTCCCTTGTTTTCTGTCTTTCTGACCAGGGCATAATTTCTCGCCCCCCCCCCCCCCCCTCAAGACCCCTGTCTCTTCTTTCATCAATGTTATTATCTTGTCAGCTTTTTGTCAAAATGCCTTCCCGGATCAGAGCGGAATCAACACACAAACATATTTCTCTGAATAAGTTGCATGTTAAAGATACATTACATGAATCATCCACAATGGAATACAACCGTGATAATGGGCAATCAAGTTAATAATTAGTATAAAAATCTTAAAACATAAAATATCATTCGATGCAAGAAGGGTCTCGACCAGAAACATCACCCGTTCCTTCTCTCCCGAGATGCTGCCTGTCCCGCTGAGTTACTACAGCTTTTTGTATCTATCCTTTGAATCAAATTGAATTGCCTGTCCAAATATTTCTAAAACAAGTCACTCTATCTAATTCTACTGCCTCCTCTGGCCATAAGTTCCAAGTGTCAACCACGCAGGAACCAATTCCTTCCTCTCATCATAATTCTAAGCTTCTCGATTTTGACATCCCTAACATGGGTAAAAAGATTTTGGCTATATACCCTATCTATGCTTCTTATAATTGTATAAACCTCCATCAAATTTCCCCTCTGTATCCTTTGCAGCAGGGAAAACAAACCTAGCCTATAAAACCTCTCAACTAGGATCGTCCAATCCATTCAACATCCTAGTTAATCTCCTCTGAATTCTCTCCAGAATTACCACATCTTTCCTATAGTATGATGAGATCAAACAACTCTAAACTATAACATACTTGATATGCAATTATTTTTCCATCAGTTTGGTAATTGAAAACATATGACCAGTGTAGATTGGAGGACCGATTTAAGCTCACTTGCTGTCTGTGCCAGATCTTTTATTTCTTGAACAAATACAATGTAAATCAGGTTTTATTTAGAGCAAAATACGAGTGCATTACTGAGGATGGAATTTTAGAAAAACATACAAGATGCCCTAGATCCCTCAAGATGAATAACAGATTGAAGAACATTATGCATGTTGGTTAGGCATTTACTGTTGTGGGTCACTTGAGGGAAGCCAATGACCTGATCAGTGTTTTGAACTGTTTGCCATAGGGTTTTTAGAGATCGTAAACTGACAACAATTCCCATTGCAGCTGTAGAGTTATCAAAATATAATCTTCAGCAAAAACAAATGCGAAAATCAGGCCTCCATTGGGTAAATCCAGATCTTGTATTTTATCCAGTGGAATAATTTAGCAGATGAAACAACAAAAGCCTGAAAATAAATGCAATTCAACATTTGGATGTCACGGCTGTGTTCAGAGGTGACATTACGGATGGTTCGTTTAGTGAGGCTATATGGGTGGAGCTGAGGACCAAGAAATGGATGTTCACCTTGTTGGGTGTGTACTACAGACCCCTGAATAGTCACTGGGAATTAGAAGGACAAATGCGCCTGAAATTACAGACAGCTGCAGGTCTAATAAGGTTGTTGTAGTCAGGGATTTTAACTTTCCCAATATAGACTGGGAAAATCAAAGAATGAAGGGTTCAGATGGGGTGCAATTCCTCAAAAGTGTTCAGGAGAGTTTTCTTAAGCAGTATGTGGAGGCCCCCATATGTGGATCTAGTATTGGGAAATTGGGAAAGGCAAGTTAATGAAGTGTGTGTGGAGGAGCCTTTTGGGACGAGTGACCACAGTTCGATTAGGTTTAACATAGTTATGGATAGGGACGGAGAGGGTCCACATATTAAAATGCTTAACTGGGGTAAGGCCAACTTTGAGGGTATGAGACTATCAAGTTGATTGGAGCAAGTTATTAGAGGGGAAAGGAACATAGGCCAAGTGGGATGTTTTTAAAAGTGTACTGAAGAAAGCTCAGGATGTGTACGTCCCCTTTAGAGTGAAGGGCAAAGCAGGCAAACGTAAGGAAACTTGGCTGACAAGTGAAATTGAGACGTTAGTCACAAACAAGAAGGATGCATGGGCCAGGTATAGGCAGCTGTGATCAAGTGCATTCCTGGAGGTCATGATGAGTATAGAAGTTGAGAGATCATGTTGGAGTTGTATAAGACGTTGGTAAGACCGCATTTAGAGTATTGGGGTCAGTTCAGGGCACCATGTTTTAGGACTAGAGGGTCTGAGCTATTGGGATCAAGTGCATACCTGGAGGAGTTTCAGGAACTAAGGAGTAAACTAAAAAAGGAAATCAGAAGGGCAAAAAGAGGCCATGAGATAGCTCTGGCGAGTATCATTAATGTCATTCCAAAAAGATTTTATAAATGCATCAGAGGGAAAAGGGTAACTAGAGAGAGAGTGGGACCTCTCAGGAATCAAAGAGGTCACCTCTCTGTGGAGCCACAGGAGATGGGCAAGGTCCTAAATGGTCCTCTGTATTTACCGAGGAGAAAGACAGTAGGACGGAGGAAATTAGAGCAGTCACTGGAAGTGTATTGAGAGCAGTCAGGGTTACTGTCGAAGAAGTACTGAAGGTACTGTCGTATTTGAAGGTAGACAAATCCCCAGGGCCTAATCTGATATATCCGAGGACATTGTGGGAAACTAGAGACGGAATTGCGGGAGCCTTGGTTGAAATTTACGAGTCGTCCTTAAATACAGGAGAGGTGCCGGAAGACTGGAGGGTGGCAAATTATTTTCAAGAAGGGCTGCAAGAAAAATGCTAGGAACAAGAGGCCGGTGAGCTTAACATGGGTAGTTGGTAAGTTACTGGAGAGTATTCTGAGGGATAGGATATATAGGCATTTGGATGGGCAAAGGCTGATTAGGGATAGTCAGCATGGTTTTGTGCGTGGGAGGTCGAGTCTCACAAATCTGATTGATTTTTTTTTGAAGACGTGACCAAAAAGGTTGATGAGGGCATAGCTGTAGATGTTGTATACATGGACTTCAGTAAGGCGTTCGACAAGTTTCCGCATGGTAGGCTGCTCTGGAAGGTTAGATCGCATGGGATCCAAGGAGAGATAGCTGAATGGATAGCAAATTGGCTCCATGGAAGGAAGCAGAGGATAAGGTTGCCTCTCAGACTGAATGCTTATGACTAGTGGTGTGATTCACGGTTCGGTGCTGGGCACATTACTGTTTGTCATCTGCATCAATGATTTGGACGAGAGCAGACAGTGCAAGATTAGCAGTTTGCTGATGATGCAAAAGTTTGTGGTTTTTGCAGATAGTGAAGATAGTTGTGAACATTTACAGCAGGTTCTGGATCGATTGGCCAGGTGGGCAGAAGAATGGTTGTTGGAATTTAATACAGAGAAGTGTGATGTATTACATTTTGGGACGTCGAACAAGGGCAGGATCTACATAGTAAATGGCAGGCCTCTGGGAAGTGTTGTAGAGCAGATGGATCTAGGAGTACAGATGTTCAGTTCTGGGCACAGTGGTGTAGGAAAGATAATGTCAAGCTTGAAAGGGTTCAGAAAAGATTTACGAGGATGTTACCAGGACTAGAGGGTGTGAGCTGTAGGGAGAGGTTGAGTAGGCTGGGTCTCTATTCCATGGAACGCAGGAGGATGAGAGGAGATCTTATAGAGGTATACAAAATCATGAGAGGAATTGATGGGGTAGGTGCAGAGTCTTTTGCCCAGAGTAGGGGAATCGAGGACCAGAGGACATAGGTTCAAGGTAATGGGGAAAAGATTTAATAGGAATCCGAGGGATAACTTTTTCACACAATGGGTGGTGGGTGTATGGAACAAGCTGCTAATGGAGGTAGTTGAGACTGCGACTATCCCATTGTTTAAGAAACAGTTAGACAAGTACATGGATAGGACAGGTTTGGAGGGATAAGTGCAGGCAAGTGGGACTAGTGCAGCTGGGACATTGTTGGCTGGCGTGGACAAGTTGGGCCGAAGGGCCTGTTTCTACACTGTATCACTCTATGTCTCTCTGACTATAACTCTAAATCGCAGCATTTTGCTGGAGTAGGACATTGCATGGTATGCTGTTTAGTTATTAGATTCTCTCCTCGTTCAGGTCAAATATAAGGGCAAATCTTCCATTGAGATCTGCATTGATCTGCTGGCGTATATATCCTTAAATGGCAATTGCAAAACAAAGGCAAGGGACACAGCCTCCTCAGCCATGCGCCAGCTGCTTTGTTGTCCTCTATGTGGAGACCATCAAGCAGTGTGATCTTCCACAGATTTCCCAGCTGACGTCAAGAATGTTTAATTGCCATATGTACCAATAGGGAACAATGCAATTCTTATTTGCAGCAGTGCAACATGTTCGTAAACACAATACTCAATAATAAGCATACAAAAAAAAATCTGATAAATAAAAAACTCTATATAGTGCAATACTAAACAAAGCCTGAAGTCCCTAGTGCAAGCAAGATAGTGCATATTTCAGAGTTTAGTTGGTATTTGTAGTGTTCAACAACCTGATCATTGTTGGGAATGTTCTTTTTGAAACTGGAAGTCTATTGACTCCAATACCGTGATTTTATATGCAAATGCAAGGAAATACAGTTCTTATACAGTTTGTACAGAAATGAGTGGATGAATAGGTATTTGTGGGGTTGCTCTGAGAGCTAGCACAGACTCAGTGGAGTGAATGGCCTTCTGCATCATGAGAAAATATGATCCATTCCACACTGGGAAAATTAAATACAGTAATATTGTCTCCAGCAACATTCTCATAAATTGCAATATAAAATGGACAAACATCATTTCATTTTACGACTTGAAATTTCCCAATCAGCAAAGCTTTCAGCTTTAATTCAGCTTTCCAACATTCACTTGATGTTCCTCTGGTAATGACTTTACACAATCATTCTTTCTGAGATTTATCTTTTCCTCCTAACATATCATAGACATTTCCTTTCCTTTCCTCCTCTCCTTCTTTAAAAGTTATGTTCTTCCTATCTTCATTTTGATAAATTGTTCTTTACCTGAAATGTTCATTTGGGTTTTCTCTCTCTCCACAGATGCTGCCTAATTTACTGAACATGCATTTACTTTATTTTTATTTTGCATATGCAGCTTCTCTAACTTCTTTGTTTCGGGAATATAACACAAATAATTTTAAAATAAATCAACAAAGTTAGCCATAAAGCGACCTTATTATGAGACAAGAGCTAGAGTGCAATTGTATATCCATGCTTGCAGTGGGTTTTTCAGTTCACACTTCCCAGACCACTGCATCTGTTTGCAGTCTGTTGCGGCCTGCAGCAATTCGGGATGCTGGATTTTAATACCTGGCAAAATCTGAATGCATGGGAATATTTCACCGCCTCTGGTTGTTATAAATAAATTACAATAACTTGAGAATTCAAAGAGTTTGGCTTTATTTATTTACTTTTGAAAACTCCATAGCCCATACAAAAAGTCAGGCGGCACTGTATTTAAATGAATCAGCTAACCCAACATGTGACTACTTGGTTTACAAACTGATGTCTATACCAGGCAGTGACCCACAACAATAAGTGTTCTGATTAGGCAATAATTGAAATAGGATTGATTGAAACTGAAAACGTTTTTTTTTAAATATTTATTTTATTAGAAGCAAGTGTACAAGGAGAAAGTAATCGACAGAACAATTATACAATTTTCATACAGCTTCAGTTTTAACATTTTATAAACTGATAAGTGAATCGGAAAAAAATAAAAAGGAAAGAATGAAAAGGAAGAAGAAAGATATGAAAAAGAAAGAAGAAAAAACTCCTGAACTAACAAAGAAGTGGAAAAAAAAGCGGAGATGTATCCCACTACCCTTCCCTATGCCCTCTCACCCGACCCTAGCATCCGTTTTGAATTTGCGTTCAACCATTCTGTTGTTGAAGAAATTCAATGAATGGTGACCATATTTTGGAAAATTAGTCTGATTTGTCAGACAAAACAAGCCTTATTTTTTCTAAATGTAGTATCTCGGTCATTTCTGTGATCCACATCTTCACTTTGAGGACTGATATCTTTTTCCAGAATTTAAGTATGTTTTTTCGCAGTTATTAAACCGTAGTCAAGGAAGCGTCTTTGGAATATCGTTAACTTAGGGCAGCCCTCTGACATTCCTAATATTATTAATTTTGAATCTGACTCAAATTGAATTTTGAGTGTTTTAGAAATGGTATTGAATATTCCCATCCAGAAATTTTGTATTTTTATGCAGGATACAAAAGAATGGATTAGGGTAGCTTCTTGGAGGTGACATTTATCACAGAGAGGGAAGACAGTTGGGAAAATCTTGTTCAATTTGGTCTTTGAAACTGAAAACTTCACATCCCCAGCAAGGTGTTTGACAGAATGACAGGACTCTATCAAGAGCACAAACCAAGAGTGGGCCTCCTGACTCCTCATGCGTGCTCTGCTTTTCAATACGATCATGGCTGATCTGCCTTAGATCTCAATTTTTCTTCTATTGTGCACTAAATGTAGTTCCAACACTCCCTGCCACACTAAAGCAGCCTGCTCCCCCTCGGTCCTTTCTTAACTCTGATTCATGCTCTATGATTCACAACATACCTAACTTACTCTGTTTGTTCCATGATGAAACAAATTGGCACAGGAGTCTTGGGTTTCACTGACAACAGACATTCACTGACAGCATTCATAACTGCACACGCATTCACCCCAGCCACATTAATGTTTTAGGCCTGACTCAAAGTTTATGATAGTTACCTATCTGGTAACAGTATCTGGTGGCCAGTGTAGGCAGCCCAAACCCAAATTAAAGCTTTTAATAGGCAAGGAGACAACCATGTGGGTGATATTTTCAACACGAGGAGCAGCATAAACCGGGAAATAATTATAGGATACTGTTATTTAATTTGGCTGAATTTCCATCAGTATCTGAGAAGTGGCAAAATTACATTGTAGATAATTTGTCCTTGCTATGTGAGGGTTACAGGGCCAGTGTTTAGCAAAAGGTAGCACTTGGCAAAGGGTGAAAATAGTTATTAGATTTTCTTACTACAAACTCTTCAGTACCCAATGTATCAGGAAAAAATGCATGCTTGACAATTGCATTACAGTTTGGGAGACAATGTGAGTTTCATCAACACTTAGATTAGGAGCCCAGATCACAATGGCTTAACAACAGGTAACCAACTTGTAGATTAAAAAAATGCATCACTGAGCTGAAGCACAAATTAAACTTCTTGTTTTTGGAGGTTTTACAAGATCTTTGGAACATCTTTGAATGTTGATTTTGGAAATTCTTTGAGAATTCAGCCTAAAGGAAGTGAATACTATGATATGGGCAAATTAATGGAAAAGGTACTTAGAGATAATATATATAAGCATCTGGATAAACAGGGTCTGATTAGAAACAGTCAACATGGATTTGTGCCTGGAAGGTCATGTTTGACTAATCTTCTTGAATTTTTTGAAGAGGTTACTAGGGAAATTGACGAGGGTAAAGCAGTGGATGTTGTCTATATGGACTTTAGTAAGGCCTTTGACAAGGTTCCTCATGGAAGGTTGGTTAGAAAGGTTCAACTGTTGGGTATAAATGCAGGAATAGCAAGATGGATTCAACAGTGGCTGAATGGGAGAAGCCAGAGGGTAATGGTGGATGGCTGTTTATCGGGTTGGAGGCAGGTGACTAGTGGGGTGCCTCAGGGATCTGTGTTGGGTCCTTTGTTGTTTGTCATGTACATCAATGATCTGAATGAAGGTGTGGTAAATTGGATTAGTAAGTATGCAGATGATACCAAGATAGGGGGTGTTGTGGATAATGAAGAGGATTTCCAAAGTCTACAGAGTGATTTAGGCCATTTGGAAAAATTGTCTGAAAGATGGCAGATGGAGTTTAATGCTGATAAATGTGAGGTGCTACACCTTGGCAGGACAAATCAAAATAGGACGTACATGGTAAATGGTAGGGAATTGAAGAATACAGTTGAACAGAGGGATCTGGGAATAACCGTGCATAGTTCCTTGAAGGTGGAATCTCATATAGATAGGGTGGTAAAAAAAGCTTTTGGTATGCTAGCCTTTATAAATCAGAGCATTGAGTATAGAAGCTGGGATGTAATGTTAAAATTGTACAAGGCATTGGTGAGACCAAATCTGGAGTATGGTGTACAATTTTGGTCGCCCAATTATAGGAAGGATGTCAACAAAATAGAGAGAGTACAGAGGAGATTCACTAGAATGTTGCCTGGGTTTCAACAACTAAGTTACAGAGATAGGTTGAATAAGTTAGGTCTTTATTATCTGGAGCGCAGAAGGTTAAGGGGGGACTTGATAGAGGTCTTTAAAATGATGAGAGGGATAGACAGAGTTGATGTGGACAAGCTTTTCCCTTTGAGAATAGGGAAGATTCAAACAAGAGGACATGACTTCAGAATTAAGGAACAGAAGTTTAGGGGTAACATGAGGGGGAACTTCTTTACTCAGAAAGTGGTAGCGGTGTGGAATGAGCTTCCAGTGGATGTGGTGGAGGCAGGTTCTTTGGTATCATTGAAAAATAAATTGGATAGGCATATGGATGAGAAGGGAATGAAGGGTTATGGTATGAGTGCAGGCAGGTGGGACTAAGGGAAAAAATGTTGTTCGGCACGAACTTGTAGGGCCGAAATGGCCTGTTTCCGTGCTGTAATTGTTATATGGTTATATGGTTATTTATAGATTCCCTCTCTCCTGGTGAAAACTTGGTCGGGAACAGCATCCTGGAAAATCCTGGGGTCTGGAGCAAGAAAATCAAAAAGATTGAGGCCAGACAGAGGAGCACGAGCAACTGCAGAGGAAGGGATAGATGAAGACTTCTAGTTTGGTTATCTCTGGGTTGCTTCCAGTACCTTGTGCTAGTGAGGGTAGGAACAGGGAGAAAGGGGATCTGAATGTGTGGCTGAGGAGTTGTTGCAGGGGGCAGGGATTTAGATTTCTAGATCACTGAGATCTCTTCTGGGGCAGGGTTGACCTGTACAAAAGGGACGGGTTGCACCATAATTGGAGGGGGAGACTGACATTCTGGCAGGCAGGTTTGTTAGTGCTACACGGGTGGGCTTAAACTAAACAGTGGTGGGGGGGGGGGGGGGGGGGGGGGGGGGGGGGGGGGGGGGGGGGGGGGGGGGGGGGGGGGGGGGGGGGGTGGAGTCAACAACGTGGAAGCATATGCATGCAGTTAATGGAAAAGAGAGTTTAGGAAAGGTCACTTTTAAACTAACAGGGCAGGGGGATGGGAACCAATGCAAGGAGACCGAGGGGCATAAAAGGAGGACAGAAGCAAAAGGTTAAAGGGAGATAAGAAAAACAAACCTGAAGGTTTTGTGCCTTAATGTGAGGAGCATTCGTAAAAAGGTGGATGAATTGAATGTGCAGTTAGTAGTTAAGGAATATGATATAGTTGGAATTATGGAGACATGGCTCCAGGGTGACCAAGGCTAGGAGCTAAACTTGCAGGGGTATTCAATATTCAGGAAGGATAGACAGAAAGGAAGAGGAGGTGGGGTGGCATTGGTGGTTAAAGAGGAGATTAATGCAATAACAAGGAGAGACATTAGCTTGGATACTGTAGAATCGGTATGGGTAGAACTGCGAAATAGCCAAGGGCAGAAAACGCTTGTTGGAGTTGTATACAGACCAACAAACAGCAGGAGGGAAGTTGGGGATAGCATCAAGCAGGAAATTAGGGATACTTGTAGCAAAAGTACACTTATCATGGGTGACTTTAATCTACATATAGATTGGGCCAACCAAATTGATAGCAGCGCTGAGGAGGATTTCCTGGAATACATATAAACAATAGAAAATAGACAATAGGTGCAGTAGGCCATTCGGCCCTTCGAGCCAGCACCGCCATTCAATTTGATCATGGCTGATCATACAGGATTGTTTTTTGAACTGACTAGACGACAGGCCAAAAAATAAAATGGGGAAGATGGCTCAACCGTAGCGAATGAGGGAAATCAAGGATAGTGTTAAATCCAAGGGAAAGGCATGTAAATTGGCCTGAGGAAGCAGTAAACTGGAGACTGGGAGAAATTTAGGACTCAACAGAGGAGGATAAAGGAGTTAATTAAGTGGGGGTACAAAAGAGCATGAAAGAAAGATTGCAGGGAATATAAAAACTGACTGTAAAAGCTTCTTTGTAAAAAGGAAAAAATGAGTGAGGAATGTAGGTTCCTAACATTCAAAGACAGGTGAATTTATAATGGGAAACAAAGAAATGACAGAACTGTTAAACAAGTACTTTGGTTCTGTCTTCACTAAGGAAGACACAAACAATCTCCCAGGAATACTAGGGGACCGAGGATCTAGTGGGAGGGAAGAACTGAAGGGAATCCAAATTAGTCAGGAAATGGTGTTAGGTAAACTGTTGGGACTGAAGGTAGATAAATATCCCGGGCTGATGGTCTGCATCACAGAGTAATCAAGGAGGTGGTCCTAGAAATCGTGGATGCATTGGTGATCTTTTTCCAATGTTCTCTCGACTCTGGAACAGTTCCTGTGGACTGGAGACGCGTCAATGTAACCCCACTTTTTAAGAAAGGTTGGAGTGAGAAAACGGGGAATTATAGACAGTTAGCCTTACATCGGTAGTGGGGAAGATGCTTGAATCGATTGTTAAATATGTTATAGCAGCGCATTTGGAAAACAGTGACAGGATTGGTCAAAGTTAGCATGGATTTATGAATGAAAAATCATGCTTGACTAATCTTCTGAAATTTTTTGAGGATGTAACAGGTAGAATGGATAAGGGAGAGCCAGTGGATGTGGTGTATCTAGACTTTCAAAAAGCCTTTGACAAGGTCCCATGCAAGAGATAGGTGTGCAAAATCAGAGCACATGGTATTGGGGGGTGGTGTATTGACATGGAAAGAGAACTGGTTGGCAGTCAGGAAGCAAAGAGTAGGAATTAATGAATCCTTTTCAGAATGGCAGGCAGTGATTAGTGGGGTGCCACAAGGCTTGGTGCTGGGACCCCAGTGATTTAAAATATATATTAACGATTTGGACGATGGAATTAAATGTGAATTCTCCACGTTTGCGGTTGACACAAAGCAGGCTGGCAGTGTGAGCTGCGATGAGGATGCTGTGAGGCTGTAGGGTCACTTGGATAGGTTGGATGAGTGGGCAGATGAAGTATAATGTGGATAAATGTGAGGTTATCCACTTTGGTGGCAAGAATAAGAAGCCAGATTATTATCTGAATGGTTAGGAAAGAACTGCAGATGCTGGTTTAAATGGTATCTGAATCATGTCAATTTAGGAAAATGGGAGGTGCAACGAGACCTGGGTGTGCTTGTAAATCAGTCACTGAAATTAAGCATGCAGGTACAGCAGGCAGTGAAGAAAGCTAATGGCATGTTGGCCTTCATTGCGAGAGGATTTGAGTCTTGGAGCAAGGAGATCCTACTGCGATTGTTCAGTGCCCTGGTGAGACCACACCTGGAATATAGTGTGCAATTTTGGTCTCCAAATGTGAGGAAGGACATTATTGCTATTGAGGGAGTGCAGCGTGGGTTCACCAGGTTAATTCCCGGTATGGCGGGGCTGACATGTGATGAAAGAATGGGTCGTCAGGGCTTGTATTCACTGGAATTTAGAATGAGAGGGGATCTTATAGAAACATATACAATCCTTAAAGGATTGGAGAGGCTAGATGCAGGAAAAATGTTCCCGATGTTGGGGAAGTCCAGAACCAGGGGTCACAGTTTAAGAATATGGGGTAGGCCATTTAAGACTGAAATGAGGAAAAACACCTTCACCCAGAGTTATGAATCTGTGGAATTCTCTGCCCCAGAAGGCAGTGGAGGCCAATTCACTGGATGTTTTCAAGAGAGGGTTAGATTTAGCTCTTAGAGCTAAAGGAATCATGGGATATGGGGGAAAAGCAGGAACGGGGTATTGATTTTAGATGATCAGCCATGATCATATTGAATCGGGGTGCTGGCTCGAAGGGTCAAATGGTCTACTCCTGCACTTATTATTTTTCTTCTATGAGAGGTGATCAATCCTCCTCCACCCACTCTGGACCACTTCCACCAAGTCCTCACCTCTATTCCCTCCTGCATGCATCCTGAGGCATCTTGTGCTGGGTAAAGTTGTCAAATATCTGTATGTTCTCAATGTTGGCGAATCCGTAGACCCCTCTAACCAATAAATTCCAGGATTTGTAATCACTTTAAGAATTCAATGTATTTAAAATGAGCGAACATCATAAATGTCCTCAACCTAAGCCATAATCCCATATCTCACGTGTATCTACGTAATTAAAGCTGTTTCATTCTCTCTATTGTTCCTTGGGCCATTCGGGAATTCCTTGTTATCATGGGACCATGATTATTACATGCACTGCTGCAACTCAAGGTGAGGGCCCGCCACAATCTTGGGATAAATAAAAAATGATCTGTATCCTGAGACCATGTGTAAAAATAAAGAACAGGCTATAATTAAGGGCTGGTTTTGAAGATCTCTGAATGAACAGAGTAAGGCACAAATAGTGTGGTTGGGAGACTGCAGATGTTGGAATCTTGAGCAAAAAAACAAACTGCTGGAGGAATTCTGTTGGTCAGGCAGAATCTGTAGAGGGTAATGGGCAGAAAACGTTTTGGGATGGGACCATCCATCAGACTGACGGTATTTTATTTTACAAATGTTTAAACTCTTGCCATTGCACAGAAAAACACATCGGTATGAATAAGCAAACTTCATCAAAATAAAGGTAATAATGAAAAATATTTGCACCGATAATATTTGCAATTATATATATGACAAACTAATAAGATTGTTGACGGGTCAGAAGGTGGAATCTGGTTAATTACAACCTCTAATTTCTAAGAGATATAGACATAGTCAATCCTACCCGAGGACCTATACTTTTTTAATTCCTGGCCATCTGTTTTAATGATCTGACGTGCAGTCAATAGAAAAGAAAATAAGTGGAAGTCTTGCTTCACTGGAAATACACGGCATACTCCCTGGTGGGCAGGCCTATTTATAATGGAAACATCTGCCTCACAGGGGTAGACACGTCATTCAATATCAATTTGGGGACATCTGCCTGTATTCCCTGTCTTCAGACATAATTCACATGTGGTGTGAAATGGGCACTGCTGTATTGAATTGAATACATTTTATTAGCAAAGTATGTATACATACAAGGAATTTGCCTTGGTGCTTGCTCGCAAGTAACATCACGATATATAGTAGACAATTAAAAATCAAACATTATAATTTAAACATGTGAAGAATGAAATAAAATACCAGAGCAAAAGGAAGCTACAGACTTTTGGCCGTTGTGTAGAGCTACTGCTCGTGGAAGAAAAGCTGTTTTTATGTCTGGCTGTAATGGCTTTGACAGTCTGGAGTCGTCTTCCAGAGGGAAGTACTTCAAAGAGTTTGTGGCCAGGGTAAGAGGGGTCAGAGATGATCTTACCCACTCGCTTCCTGGCCCTTCAAGTGTACAGTTCATCAATGGGGGGAAGGTTGCAGCCAACAACCTTCTCAGCTGATCGGACGATTCGCTGCAGCCTCTGGATGTCGTGCTTGGAGGCTGAGCCAAAGCAGACCATGATGGAGAAGGTGAGGACATACTATGATAGCAGTATAAAACTGGACCATCATTGCCTGTGGCAGATTGTGTTTTCTCAGCTGATGCAGGAAGTACATACTCTGTTGGGCCTTTTTGACTGTGGAGTCGATGGTGGCCTCCTATTTAAGGTCCCTGGAGATGATGATTCCAAGGAATTTAAATGACTCTTCAGATGTGACTGTGGTGTTGTTAATGGTTAGTGGAGGGAAGGGGGGGGGGAGCTGTCTTAAAGTCTACAATCAATTCCACTGTCTTAAGAGCATTGAGCTCCAGGTTGTTGCAATGGCACCAGGACACCAGCTGTGTCACTTCCTGTCTGTAGGCAGATTCGTCCCCATCATGAATCAGTCCAATCAGGGTTATGTCACTGCAAACTTGAGAAGCTTGACAGAGGAGTCTGTGGAGGTGCAGTCATTGGTGTAAAAAGAGTAAAGGAGAGGGGAGAGTACACAACCTTGTGGTGTTCCTATGCTGAGGGTCAGCGAGTCCGAGATGTGCTTTTCCAGCCTCACATACTGCTTCCTGTCTGTCAGGAAGTTGGTGATCCACTGACAGAGGGGTTCAGGCACAGTCAACTTGGAACGTTTGGAGTGTAGTAGCTCTGACACAATGGTGTTGAATGCAGAGCAAAAATCCACAAACAAAATCCTATCTATATTACTAAAAGTCTGATCTTGACCGCTTTTGGCCCACTGTGCTCCGATTTTCGAGAGAACACTGCCACCTACGGCCGTCATTTTTAGCCACCTCGCTCAGAACCCATGTCTGCCTTCCTGGACCCGAGGATTTTTCCCATCGATGAAAAATCAGAGAGATATTAATGTTTTTTTTTTATCACCATTCTCTCTGCTGCCCCTGCTGGAGGGAGGGGGAGGGACAATAAAACCAGGAAGTGGTGTGCCTCACTCAGTCTCTGCAAGATGGAGGTCACATCTCTCCGAGCTCTGAATATCACTGAACACATGTCTACTCAACTGTGAGTGCCCTTAATGTGGTTTGAAAATGAAAATATGGTTGGTTTGAAGTAAAAAGGCACTGCCTGCAAATGGTTGTTTGGGGGGTTATTAGCGTGTGTGCGGGTGGGGAAGGGATAGTCAGTGTGTGTGACGCTGCATGCCGCCCCCCCCCCCCCCCCCCCCCCACAACCGCACGTTGGGGGAACAGACCCAACGGGTCTGCACTTGGTCTAGTAGTATTTATAGTTCAAGGGAAGGACATATAAAATATTTTTCCTGTTTTTCATGACAGTTCATGGGATTTTACAGTTGAAAAGTAGAATGATTAAGTGACATTTTCTCATTTTAATTATTATATAACACTATTTTAGTCATTGTTTGTTACTTTTGATATATTTTAAGTAAAATCACTTAGGGGTTTTGAAAGTTTTGATGAGCAACCACATCTAAGCATCTTGCAAAAATTGGCCATTTATCCGCACTGTTTCTTGGGGAATGTAAATCACTTTCCATGAATGGTAGGTAATGTTGGAGGGGTTGTGAAGCCTCAAAATTCTTAAAAGGCTAATGAACTTAGTGTTAGGGAAGTCCAGGACTCAAGCTTCTGAATACTTTCTGAAGAGAAGGGTTTCAGCCCGACAAGGGTAGTTGAGGCCAGTTCATTGGCTATATTTTTCCTTCGCTCCTTGTGGCTAAGGGGATCAGGGGGTATGCTGGATGACCCGCCTGATCAGTTTCTCCAGCATTTTTGTGTACCTCTGAATACTTTCATTTAATTATAACATCTATTTTGTCATTGTTTGTTACTTTTGATATATTTTAAGTAAAATCACTTAGGGGTTTTGAAAGTTTTGATGAGCAACCACATCTAAGCATCTTGCAAAAATGTTGCAGTTGGCCATTTATCCGCACATGTTATAAAGCTGTGAAGGTAAATCACTTTCCATGAATTGGAATTTAGAATTTAGAAGATTGAGAGGGGATCTTATAGAAACTTACAAAATTCTTAAGGGGTTGGACAGGCTGCTAGATGCAGGAAGATTGTTCCCGATGTTAGGGAAGTCCAGGACAAGGGGTCACAGCTTAAGGATAAGGGGGAAATCCTTTGAGCGCCAGAGACCCAGGTTCGACCCTGACTATGGTTGCCGTCTGTATGGAGTTTGTATGTTCTCCCCGTGACTGTGTGGGTTTTCCCTCGGCGCTCCGATTTCCTCCCATACTCCAAAGACGTACAGTTTGTAGGTTAATTGGCTTCGGTAAAAATAATAAATTGTCCCTTGTGTGTAGGATAGTGTTCGTGTGTAGGGTTTGCTGGTCGGCATGGTCTAGGTGGGCCAAAGGCCTGTTTCTGCGCTGTATCGCCAAACTAATATAAATTAAACTAAACCTCCCACCTATCTCAATGAAGACCTTTGAACTATATTCAATCGGATATCAGACTGTATCTTGCACCAAATATTGCACCCTTTATTATTCATCTGTGCACTCTGGACAGCTTGATAATATTCATGCAGTCTTTTCTTTGACTGGATAGCACACACACAATAGCTTTTCATTGTACCTCAGTACATATGACAATAATAAACTAAATAAACTAAACCAAACTAATCTAATTAAATAACAGTCAGAACCTGAATGCAAGTACTCTCTGTATGTTATTTGGAACATTAAGTACAGTATATTGGAATGTTTCCCACTTGCCTGGTTAATGGTTCAACACCATGTCCTTGGCTGTAATCTCCTCGCTGCAAAATACATGAGAGCAACGTGTCACTTATTTCCCTAGCCAGTGACCTCCACCACTAACAAAGCTAAGATCATCAGAGTTGTGAAAACATTATCACTTGCAAGTTTCCCTGCGAGTCAAGAGTCAAGTTGCACATCATCTGTCTTTGAAATTTATTATTGTTCCTCCATTATCATAAATTAATATTCAAAATGTCTTGTGTAAGAAAATAAGCAAATGATTTTAATCCTCATCATTGTTCAGGATGTTACTGGATTTAAAAAACAAATTTGCCCAAATCAGAACAATGTTTTAACTTCCTGAAAGTTATGCATGGTTCATATTTTGGTAGCACCTTATGGATTGTTCATTTGACACTACTGTTAAACTTTAAGTTGAGAAAGTGCATTGCGATGGTATTGAAAAATTCGACCCCAGACTCCACAGTGGTCGTGGTTAAAGGGCAGAAAGAAATGCACCACCTCAGAAACTATCCATCGGCCTTGTCCCACCAGGCACCCATAGTCCATTTGTGGAGAAGTCTGTGGATCTTTCATTGACCTCATCAGTTATCATAATAAAAGATGGAAGCAAGTCATTACCTGATCCCCTTGGACTGGATAAGAAAGAAACATAGGTTTTAGTAGAAATACAGCATGGAAACAAGCCCTTTGATCCACTGAGTCAATCCCAACTATCAATCACCCATTCATACTACTTCTATCTTGTCCCACATACTCACCCACTCCATACACTAGAGGTAATATACAGCAGACAATTAACCTACAAACCCGTATGTCTTTAGGGTGCGGGAGGAAACTGGAGTACCCGGAGGATCCCATGCAGTCACAGGGAGAATGTACAAGATGTGTAGGAAAGAAATGCAGATGCTGGTTTATATCATAGATAGACATAAAATCCTGGAGTAACTCAACGGGCCAAGCAGCATCTCTGGAGAGAAGGAATGGGTGGCGTTTCGGGTCGAGACCCTGCTTCAGTCTGAGTTACTTCAGATTTTTGTGTCTATCTTCAGGAGAATGTACAAACTCCACACAGACAGCAGTCTGGCACAGTGAGTCAGCAAATCTACCAGCTTTGTCACTATGCCACCCTATTGATCGTTTTGTCTGAATAGCAAATAAAAATCCTGATTTAGCAGCAATTTATAGATTTTCTTTCTATAAATTCATATAGGAAGCATAGCTGCTGTCTATTTAAAACTTAATTTAGCTTTTGATGCTACTTTAATATTTTCATCTGCTCTTAAGGTGGCCCTATTCACTTTTGTCAGCAAGTTACTGGTGTAAATGATGCCCGAGTGAAAGGTTTTTTTTTGTAAGGCCTATTATCAGGTTTAATTTAAACTAAATCAATAATCATGCAGTTATTGCAGCTGCTACTGAACTGTTCAGATTGTAGAAGTAAATACGTATGAATGGGATAGAAAAGCCTCAAATATGAAGGCAATCATTCAATTATCATACCCACCTACGACTAACATGCCGACCTACTACGACCTACTACAACTAAACCATGATTGTCACCTGCCGACAAATGAGGAAAATCTATCTATCCCCTCAATTGTCGAGTAAATCACTCTAATCCATCGAACCACTGATTACCCTGGTCCCATTTACATTCCCAGGCCTTCCTCCATCTCGCAATTTTCCTTTCTTCCATGGCTTTCCAAGCTAAATTTCCTTTCTCTAAGTCCTAGCCTCAAATCCTGAAATCTATCATTCCACAATTGAGGAACATATGAAGGAAAGGCCCTGAGCAAGGCCCATTCAGCTGACTCATAAACTAAACATGCGTTGGTCCATCGCAGACCATCCAATTCAATCTAGTCATGGAATCATACAACTAAAAATCATGAAAGCATGCCCTGCGGACTAAAGGGGCTGTCCCACTTGGGCGACCTAATTGGCGAGTTTAGAAGAGTTTAGGAGAGTTTGAAAAAATGTCATGTTGAAGACCTCCTTCAACTATGTAGAAGACCTCCTTCGACCATGTTGAAGATTAGCTTCGACTAGCTACGACTAACTTTGGGAAAATTGGACACTGAATAGTGGTGAGTGAAGACGACCTCCTTCGACTATGATGAAGACTATCTATGACTACCTTCAACTACCCTCGATTACCTACGACTAACATGCCCACGTACTACGACCTACTATGACTAAACCTACAAGTAAAAAAAGTATCAATTTTTTCCATGGCGACCTTTTTTTTACTCGCGGGCATTTTTCAACATGTTGAAAAATACGGCATGACCTAGCTGAGGCCTCGAGTACACGACAACTACTCTCGAGCATGAAGGAGAGTTACAAAGACCTCCTACGACCTCGTGTCGACCATGCTGCAAGTATGAGTCGAGGGCAAACTCTCCAGAATTCGCGGATTAGGTCGCCCAAGTGGGACAGCCCCTTAACTCATCCATAACGACCAAGATGCGTAACTGAACTGGTCTCACTTGACTATGCCGACTCGCATCCCTCCAAATCATTCTTATCTATCTGTCTGTCCAAGTGTCTTTTAAATGCCATAATTGTACCCACCTTTACCACGGCCAATGGCAGCTTGTTCCATATACACCAAGATTGTTCCATATATCCCCTTGACTATGTGTCCCTCCAAAATTCTTACTATCTGGGTCCAAGTGTCTTTTTAACTTTACCCACCTTTACCACGGCCAATGGCAGCTTGTTCCATATACACCTATTGTTCCATATATCCCAATGTGTGAAAAATTATACTTCGGGTCCTTTTTAACTTTCTCCCCTCTTACCTTAAATCTATGTCCTCTGGTTTTAGGCTCCCCTTTCATTGGGAAAAGACAATGGTTATTCACCCTATCTATGCACCTCAAGATTTTATAAACCTCTAAAAGTACATCACTCAGCCTCCTATCTCCAGGGAAAAAAGTCATAGCCTATCCAGCCCCTCCTGACCTGGTAACATATTTGTAAATCCTTTTGCATTCTTTCCAGTTTAATGACATCCTTCCTACAGCAAAGCAACCAGAACTTTAGAGTACCTCAATTGTGGCCTAGCTTGTAACTTAAAGCTTAAAAAAAACAACTTTTTTTAAATACAATTTCCTTTGCTTCTTTTTAATCTGTCTTAATCAAATACTTCTTTCCCTTTCACCTCACTGGAGTAAACATTGAATTTACCATTTAATTTTTTATCTTCTGATTCAGATTCTACATGTTTCATAATCAATCAGATTATAGAAGCGCTAAATGACACACAGTTGCTTGCCCTGTTCATCCAATTCTCAAAGGAAAACATTATGCTGTTAAGTGTCCTACAAAATGCCATGCAAAACCCAAGGGAAGACAGAATAACAGCTGGAGCTGTTTGATCTTTGTTCACAATATCTATTTATTTTTCAAGATTCAATTCAAGAACACAATCTATGGACTCTGAAAATTTCTCCCACAGGATGTTGCAATTTTGCTTCAGTGTCTTTTCACGTATACTTCACTTTATAACTTCGGATTCATTTCAAGCAATGCTCAGTTAAGAAAATACAGTTCATCATGCTTCAGGCAACAAAGTTGACGGTACTTTATGCAAAATAAATTGCATATCTGTGTTCCATCTTAGTTGAGTCGGAACATTTCATACTTAAAAAAAACATATCTCGTTTTAATTACATTTGCACTTTTTAATTTATTTTTATTTTATTTATTAGAAGACATTTTATTTCTCAGAAAATCTGCTCTAAAATTATATTAATTGAAGAACTTTGTTGATCACTTCATTCTCAAATTGATCATGGAAATGTCATTTTCAATCCAATTAGATGATTTAACATTAATTCCTGGGGTTAATTTTGACAGATCATAACATGGAACTTGTGATTGCAACTAAAAAATGTTGTTACTGATTTGTATTTCAATCAGCTAAGGTGATAAAAACAAGTTAGAATGGGAGAAGTCCCCAGATTTATTTGGATGCCCTGTGGATTTATTTTACATTCAGCTGTGGACAGTCATATTTGTATCTGAAAGACAGCAACTTCAACATATCTGCACTGAAATATTAGCATTAGTTATGAGTTTGTGTCATTGGAGATACATTTGAATCAAATCTTCTGATTCAGAGGCAAAAGTGCTGCAGCTGAATCAAACAAGGCATGGTGGTTAAATTACTGGGCTGGCAGCCAGAGTTCTGGACCATTAAATAAATCTGGAATTAAAGCTAGTCTTGGTAATGGTAACCACAAAACCATAGAATTTTGGGGGGATAAAAAGAAGTCTGCCACATTAGTTAGTCTGTGAAATATGTAACTCCACACTCACCAATGTGGTTGTAAAAAAAATAAAATTGCAGCTGCTGGAATCTGAAACAAAAACAGAAATGTCTTTAGAACACAACCAGTCAAACAGTATCTATGGAAAGTGAAGTTTACTTAAATCGTCCATAGTCCACTCAGTTCAGAGTGAGGGTCTCTGACTCGAAATGTTAATCGGTTTCTCTTTCCACAGATGGTGCCTGACTGGATCAGTTCTTCCAGCCTTTGTACTTCTGCCAAAGTGGTAGATTCTTAATTGTTTCCTTCGTTGACATCTCATAGAAAAAACAGTCATTCTCAGTCATTTGATTGACTTCAAGTTTTCTCTTTAACTAATACCAGTCTTGTAATGATTAGAATGGAGGCAAGATTAACAAGCTCCGAGTTATTATGCATATAAAAGGAAACTATCAGACAGCTAAGCAAAAGATGCCGGTTCATCCAATGAATTTCAATCAATACCTGGTTTGAGAAAGGACCGAAGATGCCGAGCGAAATAATGCGAGTAGCATGTATGAAAATGGGAAGGCTGTGGCCAAGCATTTTGGAAGAAGACACAAATTAAGGCGATTAAAAGAAAGCCAACAGAACCCTGCATACACACGGAAATTTAGAATTTCGGGCAGGGCAGAGCCCTTCGGACGGCAGGCCGTTCGATTGTGTGCGCGAGGAGCCATTGTGACGTCATCTGCCTCGTTAGATTTTTAAAAGATACTAGACCAAGTGCAGACCCATTGGGTCTGTTCCCCCAATGTGCGGTTGCGGGGGCAAGACCCAATGGAGGGTGGGGAGGGGGTAGAGGCAGCAACTACCCAGGTTGTAGAGCAGAAGCCTACGAGCTAGGTTGCGGCCGGCGTGGACCAGAGCGAGACCCAGAGCGATCTGGGGATGGTCAAAAGCAGCGGAGGGCTGGCCAATCGTGGCTTCCGCAAGGGGAAGCCCACCCACCAGCATGACAGACGAACGGGCGGGAGAGACGGAGAGGAAGTTGTCCCCTTTTCCAATGTGCTTGTCTGCGCCCGCACTGCGATAACGCCTGCCGTCGCCATGTTGTAGAACTTCAAGGAGCCCAGCGGAGCGCGCTGCATGACTTGAGCACGTGTTTAGCGGCTTGAATCCAGAGCCCTGGGGGGTGGGGTTGGGGAGGGCAGCTGTGACCCGTAACTCGTAGCTTGTGGAAAACAGCGGGGCTGCGCGTTGAAAATTCTGTGCACCTTGCCGCGAGGAGCAGAGGCATTGTGATATCATTCAGCTCACTTCAGCACGTTAGATTTTGAAAAGATCTCAGATTGGTGAACAATTTTAGTAATAAAATCGGGAAATAATGAATCAAATTTTCAGATTAGGTGATTTTTGAGATCATGAGGTAAATCTCTACCGGAATATGTAAAAATGTCACCGTTAGTGTGTGGGGTTTTCGAGGAGATGTGAATCACATATTAAAACACACACACACACACACACACACAAATAAACACATCCACATCCAAGATCAGCGTTTTATATTATAATAGATGGATAGAGTCATTCTTGTACATAGGACTACGGCCCGAAACGTTGCCTTTTTCCTTCGCTCCATAGATGCTGCTGCACCTACCTTTTGTCTACCTACCTTCTGACAAGTTGTTATTTGTAGCACAAAGCACTAGTGTGCATCTGTATTGATCTATTCTATCCCCCACTGATTTTCTGCCTGTACCCAACTATAATTCCATATCAGCATTATTGTATTTGCTTATCAAAAAAAAATACTTTTGCATAAGTACAACATGAGTGCCATCTGGTGGATGTTGTTTGTCATGTGTGTGTTACATTAGTAATATAGTAATTTAGATTTTAAATTGTATTTCAAAGACATGCAAACACATGTTTTACAAAATACTTTTACAAAAACATTTTTTATACTATTCTACATTCTGATTAGCTAGCTGGTTATCAAGCTGTGCTACACACTCTTGCATCACTGTATCATCCTGAGTTAGTTTACATTAAGTCATTCAGTTCAGTTTAGTTTATTGTCACATGTACCGAGGTACAGTGGAAATATTTTGTTGCGCGCTATCCAGTCAGCCGAAAGTCAAAACATGATTACAATTGAGCCATTTACTGTGTATAGATGCATGATAAGGGAATAACGTTTAGTGCAAGGTAAAGCCAGCAAAGTCCAATCAAGGAAAGTCCGAGGGTCACTAAAGAGGTAGATAGTAGTTCAGCACTGCTCTCTGGTTGTGGTAGGATGATTCCATTGCCTGATGGGAAGAAACTTCCTGAATCTGATGGGAGAGGGGAGAACAGGGTGTGGCCAGCGTGTGACTCGTCAATTATGCTGCTGGCCTTGCCGAGGCAGTGTGAGGTATAAATGGAGTCAATGGAAGGGAGGTTGGTTTCTGTGATGGCCTGGGCTGTGCCCACAATTCGCTGCAATTTAACAGTCATTTAACAGACCTTGTACCTTGGGGACACCTCTTACAATGGACGTGGAGATTGAGTTTGGAAATACTGAGCCTATGATCTGCCCAGCACTCTGCACCACACCTGACCTTGGTCATTCTCACATTTTGCTGGTCTTTCTTCCTGACATAATTAATTAGATGCCAATGCTTTGAGTGTGGATGCATCCAAAATGTTTGTGACATTTTGGATAATGAAAGATGGTACTGGTTTTGAAAAGGTCATGTATGTTGCACAGTTTGAGTAACAAACAGCAACTACTGATGCACGTTCCCAGTTTGTTTTATGCCAATGCCTTCCTACGGGGCTTTGTAGTCTCATCCAACTCAAGCAATGGAGCTTCCAAGAATGATGAGTTTCACTGATCTAGTTACAGCTGTGATCACTGAGTGCATCTTCTTAGAAGTTGGATTCATTATTTGTCATTGTGAGAGCACAGACGCTGATCAAAGTAGCACTTTGTTTTTCCTTCAGTGGGAGTTGAAGTCATGAATGCATCATTACATCCGTAAGGGAGATGCGTTAAACTGCTGAGAAGATTAATATTGTTGGCAAAACCAAAATCTACCTCTCTATGCTCTTCGCTACTGAGAACACTCCAGAAGAATGTACATCCACAACCACTCGCTGCCAGCTAAATTTAACTCAGTGCAGCAATGACGATATTATATCTAAGATCATAAAAGATATGAGTAGAATTCAGCCCTTCAAGTCTACTCCACCATTCAATCATGGCTGATCTATCTCTCCCTCCTAACCCCATTCTCCAGCCTTCTCCCCATAACCTCTGACACCCGTACTAATCAAGAATAGTAAGGTTAAACGAGCTTACCAGTTTGAAGTTTGATCTTGATTTTATGAGGAGTTACGATGAGCGATTATTTTATGAGGAGTTACGTGAGCGTGAAGAAGGGCCGTCCGTCTGCGTGCGCGTCAATCTTCAAAGCAGCGGTGTAAAATCACAGATAAAAAAGACCTGAGAATAGTAAGATTGTGAAGAAACTAGAACTTCCATATGACCTTGATAATATGAGGGAGGGAGCGGTGGGCACGTAATCGCTCATCGTAACTCCTCATAAAATCAAGATCAAACTTCAAACTGGTAAGTTCTCGTTTAATCTTACTATTTTACTTCGGAGTCACGTGAGTGACTACTTGAAGATTTCAAAGCTCTGTGATTTCACGCCGGTTACGAATCCAGGCGTCACACACTGAATGGATTGACCATGGATGCGTGTAATCATTAAAGCATTCAGACATTACGTAGTTAAGTAATGACACTGATGCTTTAATGTGAAAAAGAATTTTTATTAATAGTAACCCCTCCCATCCTGGGGGGAAACTACAAAACAGAACTTAAAATGGTACGTGCAAACACCCCCGGTCCAGTTATAGGTTTATTGTAAAACCGGTGGAACATTTGTTCATTGGCCCATCCTGTAGCCGCTAGGATGTCATCGAGGGGGCACGTCCATAGCTCTTGCTGCCGATGTAGATGCAGCCCTGGTGGAGTGAGATTTGAAATATCGACCCATACCCTGCCTCCAGCATTAAATAGGAGGATAGCGCACTTCTGGCACTATTACTTGCACTATAGCCTAGTTTTTGATCATAGTACAGGGTGGATAGGAACTCCAGTATATCCGTAATACAAGCTGTATCATTTGAAATGTTGGTGGCCTTGCAGTACATCTCCCACTTCTTGATGTGAGAGACATACTGTTTTTGTGTGCTGTCCCTCCAGGCCGCTGTTATCACATCCACAGTCCGTTCGGACAGTCCAAGCCCCTGATATGGTCTCCTCAGAATCTGCAAACCAGTAAATTAATTCGGTCATGAAGTGGATGGTTACTCCCCGTAACTGGGTGCACGAGTAGGTCCCTGCTCTTGGGAACAGCCATTAATGGCTGTGTTATCATTCCCAAGATTTTCGGAAACCATGCTTGTGTAGGCCAATCCGGAACTACCAAAATGCCTGTGGCCTTGTCTTGCTTGATTTTTGTCAAGCATCGGCTGATGAGGCAAAATGGAGGAAATGCATACATGAAAATTCCTCCCAAATTTAGAGAGAAAGCATCTACTGCCACTGCTGCTGGATCCGGCTCGCAGGACACATATTTGGGTAACTAATGGTTTAATCTGGATGCAAACAGATCAATATCTGGGATGCCATATCGCGCGGTTATTTTGTTAAAAACTGCACGATTCAACATCCATTCCGTGTTGTCATTGAATATCCGTGATATGGCATCTGCCACTGTGTTGTATCTACCTGGAAGGTAGATAGCTGAGACCCAAATATCCCTCGCAATACACCAGTGCCAAATAAGATTTGCCAATCTGTCGCAAGATACAGATTTAACACCACCCATGTGATTGACATACGCCACCGCTGTTGTGTTATCAATCTGAAGTTGAACATGCACATGTTGCATGGTGCTGCAAAAATGCCTTGAGCCCATAATGTGCCCCCAACAACTCTAGGTAGTTGATCCCATGTTGTTGAAGAATTGCGGACTCCTGCCCATTCCATCTACCCCCGCAGCTGGTGACTGTATCAGTTGATCCCCATCCTAAACCGCTTGCATCGGTTTGTAGGACCACCGATGCAGTAACCAGCAAAATATCCCTTGAGCTATGACGTATGTTCGTCATCTACCATTGTAATTCAACAATGGCCTCAGCTGGCAATCGCATTGGTCTGCCGTACTGACCAGCATGGGATCTGAGTGCTCGTTCCTTTGCTCGTTGTAAATTTTGACAATGCAAATAGCGTACTGCTGGAAATGCAGCCACTAATTTGTCAATCACATTCGCTGTTTGCCTGATAGATGGCTTATATTTGACTATAAGATCGTTGCAGGCTTTTGTTAAATCTTGTTGTTTGCCCCTAGGCAAAGTCACTGACATGTGAACTGTGTTAATTGTGAACCCCAGGTATCAATAACCTTAGTAGGTGTCAATTTGGATTTAACTGGATGTATGAGGAAACCAAGTCTTTCAAACATGGTTTTTGTAGCTATGACCGATGATTCTGCCAATTCTTTGGTGACACCAAAGATAAAAATGTCATCCAAATATGCCATGACTATGTGATTCTGAGATCGTAGTAACCCCAGAATAGGTTTCAGTAGTTTGGTGAATAATCTGGGAGCCGAAGTCAGTCCATTCGGCATTCGACCCACATGGGTCAGTTATGGCTTCAAACTTTAAATATCTCCTGTGCTCTTTGTGAATAGATACCGAATAGTATGCATCTTTTTGTAACGGATATAGCTTGGACCCAATAGCAGCACAGAATCAGGCAGGTATAGTTGGTAATGAACTTTATTACGAAACTGTAACACAGAGTAGTAACACAGGAATGGGTACACCGTACACACAGTAACTCAGGAATGGGTCACACAGAGGCTCAGGATTGATCGAGGGTTCCGAAGAGGGGCAGGCAGGAGACGTAGTCGGGGTAGCAGAAATTCCGGTAACTAGGAGATCCAACACACGATGCAAACAAACCAACGAGGGACAGACGAAAGGAGAGTCGAAGCCAGGCAGGAAGTCGAGAAGTCGCTGGAGAGTCTTGCATGAATGCTGAGAACAATCTGGCACTGTGTGAACGGTGAGGAGAGTCTATATACTGGGTTAATTGGTGATCAGAGGCAACTGATTGCAACAGGTGAGGAGAGTTGGGCTGAGGAGAGGGGCGTGGGAGGCAGGTGAGGAGAAGGAGGGACCGGTGGAAAAGTACTGGGAGGTGAAGTGGATGAGAATGAGGGAGAGGGCAGACTGTGACAGAACCCCCCCCCCCCCGTCAAGGGACGGCTCCTGACGTCCCAAAAACAACAAAAAAAACACAATAAAGAAAATAAACCCAATCCCACGCAGAGTTGGGTTGGAGGAGGGGGACCGGAGGAGGGCTAATATTCGTCCGAGACATCCATGTCCGCATCCTCCTCCATGGCATCAGAGGAAAGCTCAGTCTCGTCGTCACTGGGCGCCTCAGACGGAAGAGGGGACAGAGTCTCAGGGGCGGCGACCCCTCTAGGAGTGGCGGACTTGGACGGCTGGTCGTGAGGACGCCGGTGAAACTCCCTGATGAGGGAGGCGTCCAGGATGTGACGAGCAGGAACCCAGGACCTCTCCTCTGGACCGTAACCCTCCCAATCGACCAGGAATTGTAGACCCGTACCGCGACGGCATGAGCGCAGGAGGCGGTGCACCGTAAAGGCGGGGCCTCCGTCGATGAGACGAGGAGGTGGAGGAGGAGGGACTGCGGGGACAAGGGAGCTCTCCCGGACTGGCTTTACTCTGGACACGTGGAACGTAGGATGGACCCGCATGGAACGAGGCAACTTGAGCCGCACAGCCGCTGGGTTGATGACCTTCTGGATCTCAAAGAGACTGATGAACTTGGGTGCCAACTTCTTGGACTCCACCCTCAAGGGAAGGTCCCGGGTCGACAGCCACACCTTCTGGCCCGCGAGGTAGGTGGGGGCCTGGGTGCAGTGACGGTTGGCAGCCGTGGCGTAACGGTCCACGGAGCGGAGAAGAGCCGCCCTGGCTTGGGTCCACGTCCTGCGGCAGCGACGAATGAAGGCCTGGACGGACGGGCAGGAAACCTCTTTCTCCAGCGCCAGGAACAGTGGAGGCTGGAATCCGTAGGCACACTGGAAAGGGGAGAGCCCAGTGGCCGAGCTTGTCAGGGTGTTGTGGGCGTACTCCACCCACAACAACTGCTGGGACCAGGAGGAGGGATGCTTGGACACCATACACCGCAGCACCGTCTCCATCTCCTGATTCTTCTTTTCAGTTTGGCCGTTGGACTGGGGATGAAATCCGGATGTCAGACTCACGGTGGCCCCCACCAGCGTGCAGAACTCCCTCCAGAACACAGAGGCAAACTGGGGTCCCCGGTCGGAGACCACAACGACGTGGAGACCATGGAGCCTGAAGACATGGAGTAACATGAGCTCGGCAGTTTCCTTGGCTGACGGAAGCTTGGGCAGAGGCCAGAAGTGAGCCATCTTGCTAAATCTATCGACCACGGTCAGGATGGTGGTGTGACCACTGGATGGGGGCAGGCCGGTAACGAAGTCCAGGGAGATGTGGGACCATGGTCGATGGGGTACAGGCAGTGGAAGCAGAAGACCCGCAGGAGCTTGGTGTGAGACCTTATGCTGGTTGCAAACGGGACAGACGTTGACAAACTCCCGAGTGTCCTCCTCCAGCGATGCCCACCAGAACCTCCGCAGCACCATCACCTTGGTCCGCTGAATGCCGGGATGACAAGTGAGTCGAGAGCTGTGGGCCCACTGAAGGACGTCAGACCGCAGGGCAGAAACCACAAACAGGCGATCAGGAGGGCATGCGCTGGGTCCCGGCTGGTTCTCCAAGGCCGCCTTGACCTTCTCCTCCACTTCCCAGGTGAGGGAGGCAATCCTGTGCGAAGACGGGAGGATGGTCTTGGGGCCAGAGGCAGGCTCCTCCATCGCCAAGAACTGTCGAGAGAGGGCATTGGGCTTCACGTTGCGGGACCCAGGTCGGTAGGAGAGGGAGAAGTTGAAGCGGATGAGGAAGAGAGACCAGTGGGCCTGACGATAGCTGAGCCTCTTGGCTGACTGGAGGTATTCAAGGTTCTTGTGGTCAGTCCAAACCAAGAAAGGCTGCTCGGTTCCCTCCAACCAGTGACGCCATTCCTCCAACGCCAACTTAACCGCCAACAGTTCTCGGTTGCCGATGTCATAATTCCTCTCAGCAGGGGTCAGGCGTCGGGAGAAGAAGGTGCATGGATGGAGCATCTGGTCCCCGGCAGCCCGCTCGGACAGAACAGCTCCCACCCCCACGTCGGAGGCATCCACCTCCACCATAAACTGTCTCTCTGAGTCCGGAACTTGGAGGATGGGGGCCGATGTAAACCGTGTCTTGAGTGTCTGAAAAGCTTCGTCGGCCGCGGCAGACCACCGGAACGGAACCTTGGAGGAGGTGAGTGCCGTGAGGGGTGCGGCCACAGTACTGTAGCCATGGATGAACCGTCGGTAAAAATTGGCGAACCCCAGGAACCTTTGGAGCTGCTTGCGGGAGTCAGGAACAGGCCAGGTGGTGACAGCAGAGACCTTGGTGGGGTCCATCTTGATGTTCCCTTGGCCAACGATGTATCCTAGGAAGGAGACTGACGGGGAGCGAAACACGCACTTCTCAGTTTCAACGAAGAGCGAGTTCTCCAGGAGCCGATGTAGAACGGCCTGGACGTGCTGTACGTGTTCCTCCTTGGTCCGTGAAAAGATGAGGATGTCATCAAGATAGATGAACATGTACTTGTTCAACATGTCCCTGAGAACGTCATTAACCAAAGCCTGGAAGACGGCCGGGGCATTGGTGAGGCCAAAGGGCATCACCAGGTATTCATAATGTCCCGTGGGAGTGTTGAAGGCGGTCATCCACTCATCTCCCTCTTTGATGCGGACCAAGTGGTAGGCGTTGCGTAGATCCAACTTCGAAAAGATGGTGGCCCCCTCCAGGAGCTCGAAAGCAGAGGAGATGAGTGGGAGAGGGTAGCGATTCTTCACCGTGATGCCGTTGAGCCCCCGGTAATCTATGCAGGGACGCAGAGATTTGTCCTTCTTCTCCACGAAGAAGAACCCAGCCCCAGCAGGAGATGAGGAGGGACGGATGAGACCAGCTGCCAATGTATTTCTCCATGGCACCTCTCTCAGGGGCGGACAGGGAGAAAAGGCGACCCCTAGGAGGAGCGGAACCAGGCAGGAGGTCTATGGCGCAGTCATAGGGCCGATGAGGAGGAAGGGAGGTGGCCCTAGACGTGCTAAAAACCTCCCCAAAGTCATGGTACTCAGCTGGGACCCCCGTCAGATCTGGAGCAGAACTGGAGCAGGTGGCCGGTTGAGGAGCTGAGGCTTGCTTCAGGCACACTTGGTGGCAGGAAGGGCTCCAACCCAAGATGACCTCCGTCCTCCAGTCGATGTTGGGGTTGTGTCGCCGAAGCCACGGGTAACCCAGGATGAGGGGAAGACGGGGAGACTGCAGGATGTGGAACTGGATGGTCTCATGGTGATTACCAGACAGGAGCATGCGCACTGGGACCGTCTGGTGAGAAACAGTCCCCAGGAGATGGCCGTCGAGGGCTTTGGCGGGAACAGGTTTAGGCAGGGGAACACAACTGATGCCTAGCTGACGGGCTAGTTCCATGTCCATAAGAGTAATGTCACAACCAGAATCTATGAAGGTGGCGAGGGTGTGAGAACCATCAGACAACAGCAGACGGGCATGACAAAGAGGGCATCGGGCAGAGGAAAGTTCAGAGGTTCGACTCACCAGTAATTCCTCTGCTACTGGTGAGTCTGGCCCTTTTACTGGACACTTGGAGATGTAATGACCCTGTCGCCTATCCCGACGTCTCGCCAGGATGCGTTGGTCCAGACAGGTCGTTAGCTCAATAAGCCCATCCAGAGAAGAAGGAAGGTCATGGGACACCAACTCATCCTTGATAAAGTCATTCAAGCCCAGCAAGAAAGCATCACACTGGGCCGGGGCGTTCCAATCACTCTGACGAGCCCTGGTGCGAAAGTCGATGGCGAAGTCAGCGACGCTCTGGTTCCCCTGGCTCAACCTCAGCAGACCTCCCGCAGCGTCCGAACCCATCGAAACCTCACCGAACACCTTGCGAAGCTCCGCGGCGAAGGCCTGGAAAGAGGAGCAAGCCGGCGTGCGTCGCTCCCATTCAGCCGTTCCCCACAGCCGAGCTCTGCCAGTCAGGTGATTAATGGTAAACGCTACTCTCGCCGCTTCCTGGGCGAAGGTGTAGGGCTGTAGGGCGAAGAGAATGGAACAGTTCGTGATGAATGGGTTGCAGCCCTCCTGGTCTCCAGCGTAGCGCTCTGGGGTTCCCACCCGGGGCTCAGGTGATGGTCCTGGCGGACCGGGAGCTGGTGCTGTCGGAGCCGGAGGTGAAGCATGGGGTTTAGCCTGGGCGAGGGTGGTCGTCAGCTGTTGGACCTGGGTGGCTAGTGCAACCAATGCTTGCTCTTGGTTTGACACAGCCTGTCGAACCTCGGAGTTGGAGGCAGTGAGCATAGTTTCGTGCTGCGGGAGCGTGTGCTCAATTCTCTCGAAGCGGTTTGACGGAGACGTTGTGTGCGCTGAGTTGTTGGCCAAATTGTACTGTAACGGATATAGCTTGGACCCAATAGCAGCACAGAATCAGGCAGGTATAGTTGGTAATGAACTTTATTACGAAACTGTTACATAGAGTAGTAACACAGGAATGGGTACACCGTACTCACACAGAGGCTCAGGATTGAGCGAGGGTTCTGAAGAGGGGCAGGCAGGAACGTAGTCGGGGGGGTAGCAGAAAGTCCGGTAACCAGGAGATCCAACACACGATGCAAACAAACCAACGAGGGACAGACGAAAGGAGAGTCGAAGCCAGGCAGGAAGTCGAGAAGTCGCTGGAGAGTCTTGCATGAATGCTGAGAACAATCTGGCACTGTGTGAACGGTGAGGAGAGTCTATATACCGGAACGAGGTTGACTTACCTCCGATGTTACTGGAGGTATGGCGCTGGTTTCCGCTCGCGAGGCTTGGAGAGTTGAGCTGGTGGTTTCCCTTTGCGCATCCTCGCTGTGGGCCGGCTGGAGCCTTCCCCTAAAAAAGACCTTGATGCCTCTTGTGCAGGTCTTCCACCAGTGCAGGGGCCCCTAGGTGTGTATCGCTTGGAGCTGTAAGGGTGCATCCGTTGTGATGGGCCCTTTTGAACGGTCTGGCCTTTGGTTATGAGGCGGATGGTCTTCGCCTCATCGTCCAGCTCCCGTACCTGCCTTGGCAGATATTCGCCAAATAAGAAGTTGGCTGGCTGAACATTGCTGGCTTTACACAGCACAGCAAACTTTGAATTTATTGCCGGTCTGAATGCGTTTTTATGCAAGCAATTGATTTCAAAATGGGCATTACAGAGTAACGCCATTGTATCTTGTTCCCTGTCGTTCAGTAGCCCTCCATCTATTCCTCTTGCAAACGACGTGATGCCACTAGTTTGAGGACTTTCTGGAGTTTTATCTCCTGTGTCCTGTGTCTTGACTCCTGGTCCAATCTGTCCGCAGATGGTGTGGTTCACTGCTTGTAAATTGAGGGAGGCACAGTTTACAGGAGGGGGGTACCTGTTCATGGTCTCCTCCATAGCCAGGTCTTTCAACTGGTGAGCCACCAAGTAGTTAATATTACTGGCCAGGTCTTCGTCCAGGGGTGCACCCAATGGTGTGGTTATTTCAAATCTAGATGACTGTAGTGGAACTTCTACTCCGCGCCCCTGGGATCGCTCCCCCACTGTGCTCCCGTATTCGGAGTCAGGGTAACGCTGCCCTGATGTACTTCCCCCTTCTCCGGAGACGACACTTTGGTGCCCCATGTATGAGGTTTCTGGCACGGCCTGCCGTGGGTACCCGTGCTGGTACTGCTCCCTCCTACGGAGCAGGTAATTCTGGAGCAACTTCTCCATAAGTTGCTCCATATGGGTAAGTCGTCCACGGACGCTTCCCGATAACGGAGGGGATCCCTCCTCGCCCGACTCATCTGAGCCTACGGGCCTTGCAGACTTCTGTGTGGCCTGTAGTCCGTCTGTCTTTACTTTTTTTTGTTGTTTTTTTGTCGTCTTGTTTTGGCTAAGTTTTAGTTTATTAGGTTGTGTTATGGGGGGGGGGTAGTAAAACATGTTTTTTTTTGTCTCTCCCTTCGGGGTAATGCGACTTTTTCTTGTCGTATTCCCCTTCTCTGCCTCCGTCTGTGCTGAGGCCTAATGGCGGAGCTGGCGGTCTCCAACCTGCGACCGACCTCAAGGCTCCGGAGGCAGAGCCAGCCAGGACTTACCAACGCGAGGCTGCCCGTCTTCGGGGCCGAGGCAGCGGTGGCCCGACTCGCTGATGCGGCGTTCCAGCTTTCGGCAGCGGCCCGGAGCTGAGACTGCGGGACTCGGAGCTGTTGCAGTGGGACTCGGTGCTGTGGCTGCGGGACTCGGAGCTGATGCAGCGAGACTCGGAGCTGATGCAGCGGCACGGAGCTGAGGCTGCAGGACTCGGAGCTGGGGCAGCAGGACTCGGAGCTGTTGCAGCGGGACTCGGAACTGATGCAGCAGGACTCGGAGCTGGGGCTGCGGGACTCGGAGCTGGGGCTGCGGGACTCGGAGCTGGGGCTGCGGGACTCGGAGCTGAGGCTGCGGGACTCGGAGCTGATGCAGCGGGACTCGGAGCTGATGCAGCGGGATTCGGAGCTGAGGCTGTGGTGGGCCGACTCGGAGCGGAGACGGCGTTCCGGCTTTCGGCAGCGGTGACATCACCACGGAGGTCCGCTGGACTGGAGAGCGGCATCTTCGGCCTGGATCGCCTCAGCGCAGAGGGAGAACTAAGACTTTTGCCTCCATTGCAGTGAGGAGGTGCTTGGTGAACTCACAGTGGTGGATGTTAATTTGTGTTTTGTTATTTGTTATTTATTGTTACTGTGTATGACTGCAGGCAACGTAATTTCGTTCAGACCGAAAGGTCTGAATGACAATAAAGGAATCAAATTCAAATTCAAACTGTGTTGAAGAGGCAGTATAGTAAATACTTTGAACTTGATGTAACTGAGAAACTGAAGGAGGAGACTGCATCAGCAAGATCACACAACATTGATGCGGAGGAGATAATGGGAATGTTTAGCTCATCGAAACAGAAATCTCCTAATGCCACCATGTGTTATTTGTCATGTAGGATGCGGGCCTGCAAGAATAGAACAGTCAATTACCTTGATAATCTCGAGGAGCAACATAGGGAGGAGGTGCTCTGTAAGGCAGGTAGTGACATGGGGGAGAGTGCAGAGGAACAGACGGAAGAAAAAACAGAAGGAATTGAGAACAGAAATCATCAAGCGACAGAAAGACAAGGAGCATGCTCGGGGCACGAAAGAGAGGAAAAAATAGGAAAGAAATTGAAATAGACTGATTTAAACAGCATTCGCAGAGATTATCCGAATTTGGACTACTCCAAATGTGATGATCTACAGGACATTCTTAATGGGAAAGTAGTGGGTAGAAAGGCATGAGATGCGTGGTTTGAAGAGCAAAAACTTATAGTTTACATTGCCAAAATTGAAAAGTTGAGGAAAAACAAGGTGTACAGAGTTGCTTATTGGTTTCAATTGTCGTGGTTTTAAGACTCAAATTTGGATAAGATGACACAGACATGGAGAATTCCTCAAGAAGACGAAAGCCTTTATTTGCAAATATTCGGCTGGAACATTCAGAGATGACACCACCTGGCCGCTCTCTAATTGCTCCCTGATCCATAGAAACAAACAGCTTATTACAGTTCTTCAGCCCTATCTCTGCTTCATTATCTTTCATGCTGTACTCCTTTGCATCAATCTATCGTCAATTCTAACATTCACTGTCTCACCACCATTACTTCCGACCTTGGTTCAGTCTTATTAAACTTTACATTTCCCGTCATATCTCGTCGTTCACTCGCCACCCTTAAAATTAACTTCTAATGTCCCAGCTATGTTTCAGCTAAAGCCAAGGTTAGACAACACCATTTTGTGCTGTTACATATTAGGTTATATGTTTACACACAAAGATAGAAATGTATTTATTAAGAATACAAATACAAAAGTAAAAATAAGTAACTTGTTTAGTGCCTTGATTACTAGATAAATGATTTAACTAAATGCTGCTAATTAACTAACAAGCACGTGAGTCTAAGTTGATGTCTGGGGTACATAAAATAGCTGACATCTGCTGGCTATGATAAATGTTTTAATTAAGTGATCTTCTATACAATCTAAGGAGTATGATGATGCTACTGATTATGGTATTCCAATGTACCAGCAAGCAGCCGATCTTCTCCATAAAGACTTGGTCTTTTGCTAGAAATTGTAATTTCTTTAGCTATCTGTTATGGACTTACAGCATATAATACAATAATATTAAAGTTCTGATCTTGAGAATATCACATTTTTGAATTTTCAAGGCAGTCTGGGTGTTTATTGCTATTTCTGTCACAACGGTCAATTTTTAGGTAACTAACTAATTATATGCTTTAACTTCAGGTCATCCAAGTTAGATGTTTCATATTTGTTTCAGAATGCTTCAATTTAAAATAACTGAAAATTTCATTCAGTTCTCTTAATTTTTAAGAAAGTTATGGGCTTTTGACTGTCCTCGATTACAACTTTTGTGTTAAGTCAATGGAAAAGCAAGAGGGAACAAGATGTTAATTTCCGAGTATGAAAATGACCATAACTTTTTTAATACTGATGATATGAAAGTGAATTAGGTGTGAAAATAAACTTCTTTTTATGCTTTATCTGGTGGGATAAATTGCAGACTTGATTTTTAAAATCTCAACATTTTGTAACATTGCTATATTGTCTTTAGACCAGCATCGGCAGTTCCTTCCTACGCATTTTGTCTCTATCTTCTTCTGTTTAGACTAGCATCTACAGTTGCATTCTGCACATTTTAATGACTGTTTTTAATGTTGCTGTTTTACCTGCTTTTAACTATTTATACTGTGTCATCAGGGGCTGGATTGTTTTTACTGTTATTATGTGTGAAATGTTTTAAGTTTCATGTGCGATGCTCTGGTATTCCCTGGGAAACGTCTTCTCATTTTGCACTGTACAACGGTTGCTTTGCAAGATGACAGACAATAAAGGGTTGATTGATTGATTGATAACTCTATTAAACTCTACTGTTCATTTTAAAACGAATACTTTTTCCTCACCAGCACGTCGGCCCCGGTCCCTCCGCGTGCCTTTCGCTCGAGCCTGGCGGCGGCGGCGGCGAGAGGTCGCTTCAACCGTCGCGCTCGTGAATGGCAGAGACGCGGCTTAAGCCCGGTTGTTGTGACGCTGCTGTTTGTGACGCGGCCCCCTTCTGCCAGCGGAGCTGTGGTGCGCAAAGAGCGGTTCGTGCAGCGCAGTAGCTGGCGGTAGCAGCGCCCATGTTGGCGCCGGACCGTTCATGAGACCGCGCTGGAGCCGGAGCTACGCAGTCGAGGCCACCGCCATCCCAGACTCCGCACAGGTCAGTCAATCAGTGCTCAGCTCGGCGACATTGGTTGTGCGGCGGTTGCCAAGAAGGCGGCTTCAGCGTTGCCAGGCCGCTGCTCCAGGAAACTACTTTGAATTCGTGTTACGGCTTTACCCGAGAGGCATCCGCGCTTTGAAATAACATGTATATAAAGCGAGGCAGTATAGTTGTAGCTGGATTTTAGATACGGACAACTTCGCGGTTGCTGTGGTTTCCAGCGACTTTTCAATGTTTGCAGTGGTCGCAATGACTCCCATGTGGAGTTGTCAACGCGACCTGACGGTGTCGTTTGGAGACACAAGACACTGCAGATTGAGCAAAACACAAAGTGCTGGAGTAACTCAGCGGGTCAGGCAGCATCTTTGGAGGGAATGGATAGACGCTTCGGGTTCCATCCTTCAGACTGATTGTAACAGGAGGGGGAGAAAACTGGGAAAAAGGTGGGGGGCGGGCCAAAGCCAGGCAAGTGATCGGTGGAGACATAAGGAACTGCAGATGCTGGATATGTAAGAAGGAACTGCAGATGCTGGTTTAAACCAAAGATACCAGAGGATCTCCTCTAGTATCTTTGGTTTAAACCGAAGATAGACAATAAAAGCTGGAGTAACTCCGCGGGACAGGAAGCATCTCGGGAGAGAAGGAATGAGTGATGTTTCGGGTCAAGACCCTTCTTCAGACAGATATTGAATGCTTGAGCAAAACACAAAGTTCTGGAATAACTCAGTAGGTCAGGCAGCATCTGTGGAGAGACTGGGTAGATGATGTTTTGGGGACCCTTCTTGTTGAGGGATATCAACTTTTGCACAAATTTTAAAACCACAGTTCATAGGGGGGTTGCACGAAAGGTCACTGGGTCAGAGGGCTCGACACACACAGAGCCGCTAAATCCAACTGGAAGACATCCGTCACTTCCGGTATATGTTATTAATGCTAGAAACGCGTACTTTCCTACCTGTTAAAAAACGCCAAAATGTTGAATTTTTGCGCTGAAAAAAATTGTGGGAGCTGGGGTAAGTGTGAGAGACATGTACCCAACTTTAGAATTCCAAACGTGAAGCGGAATGAAGGTATAGAGAAGCGAGAACTGAAGGGACTACAGCAGCTAAAGTGCTTGGTAAACATTGAAAATATCGGGAATTATCACGTTTGCTCATTGCATTTCATCAAGTAAGGCATTATTTGTATTTTTTCTTGATTCCTTTCGTATCTAAAAATTCTCAGAAGTGATAAATCTGGCTGTAAATTTTTCTTCAGAGGCGTTTTCATTTTGTATGTAAAAACCCACGAGAACCATGGGCGATTTAAAAAAATTACAGCCAGATTTATCACTTCTGAAACTTTTTAGATGCCAAAGGAATCAAGAAAAAACACAAATAATGCCTTACTTGATGAAATGCAGTGAGCAAACGGCCAATGTTCGCCAAGCACTCTGGCTGGTGTTGTCCCCTTCATCTCTCGTTTTTATCTACCGTCATTTCTCCTCACCTTTGGAATTCTGAAGTATGCTAAATGTCTCGCACGCTTATCCCGATTTCCATAATTATTTACAGCGCAAAAATTGACAATTTCAGCGGGCCCGCAACGCTGGAAACAATGGTAAGTGCCTACCTGCAGTTCATCGTGTGTAATCCATTTGGAGTAGCGTGGCAACAGTACGGGTCATGGGTCGTGACCCGACTGCCGTGCAACCTCCCTAGAAAGTCAGGAAGATATACACATAATGCTGGAGTAACTCAGCGGGTCAGGCAGCATCTCTGGAGAGAAGGAATAGGAGACGTTTCGCGTCATCTATTCCTTTTCTCTAGAGATGCTGCCTGACCTACTGAGTTACTACGGCATTTTGTCTATCTGGTGTAAACCAGCATCTGCAGTCCTGCATAGAAAGTCAGGAATCCAAATTGCATAAAACTGAAGAAGGGTCCTGCACTGAAATGTTACCAATTCATGTCCTCTCGAGAAACTGCCTGATCTGCTGAGTTATTCCAGCACTTTATGTTCTAAGTGATAGTTGTAAACAGATGAGAGGAGCCAATTGTTTGGTTTGAAAACCTGAACCCCATTGAAGTTCATCGCCTGTTTCAAAAAATTGAAGTTCAATAGTAGTCTTTTCAGTCTATTAAGATTTTTATTTTTGGAATATGGCGCCTTGTAGACGTGTGTTAGCTTTCATTAAATGTGATTATCATCTGAAATTAGCTGAAGGAAGGAACCTAAATCATGTGCAGGTAACGACTCAGCAGTCCTGATGCACAGACTTCCACTGACACTGAATATATCGTACACACAAGGAAGTGCAGGTGCTGATCAGGGGGTATGGAGAGAAGGCAGGTACGGGATACTGAGTTGGATGATCAGCCATGATCATATTGAATGGCGGTGCAGGCTCGAAGGGCCGAATGGCCTACTCCTGCACCTAATTTCTATATTTCTATGCTGGTTTACAAAAAAGGACACACAGCTAGAGTAATTAAGATGGTCAGGCAGCACCTCAGGAGAGATGTATATGGCATTCTCCAGGGATGCTGTATAGATTGTTGTACTTGCAAGTTATGAGGTGGTGTTTTCTGTTCTGGTTCTGATATTTCTGTTTGCACTACAAACTGTTTTCACTGTTTAAAATAAGTAAGAAAAACTGCAGTATTAGGAAAAATTAGGATGGGAAAGGATAAGCTTTCAGAGAGGGGAATATATTCAGGAATTGTAACATTTAAAAAACTTGGGAGTTTATATTATGTTACATTGTGAAATGTCATGACAATTGTTTGGATTCTAATTGTAGCCACTCGGTATTGCATTGCTGGATTTTTAATCGTTTGTGAAACAAAGACGAAATTGGCGACATACTGTTTATTGTTGGATATTTGAGGCCACCGATTAGCTTCATTATCACCAAGAAATCTCCTGTTGAGGGACATTAAGTTGTGCTTCTTTATCACTTTATTTACTTCTGTTGCCACTTTCAGGGGGCCAAGTACAAGATCCATCTATATGTGTATTTTTACAATACTGGGTATTGTATTGTCACAAAAAGTGTAACATCATACATAAAACTGAAGTTCACAAATAAATTATTTCAACATGATTCAGTTTAATCAAAAACCCTCACAGCGGCAGTACATGACCGGGAGAGATAGTTCATGAAGTTTGAGAAAATTTGATTAATTTGATTGATTCCCTGTGCGTTCCTATGCGTTTCTTTACATTTTATGTTTGGTGTCCATCATATCAACCGTTACATGAAATTTAGAAAGTCATTTTTATTCCTGTGATCCATGCGTTACACAGTGTCCAAGGGTGGACACCAAAATGAAAGTAGCTTCTGTTTCTTCCAGTATTTCTTTTTTTGGAATTTCTTTCTCATGTTTTGAATAAACTTTATGAAAGTGATACCAAAAATATTCACTAATTTTGGCATGCAGCAGCTTTTACAGAATCTTGATATTAAGGTTACATTATTCGCATAATTTCATTATTAAGTTCTTCAAACTAGAACATTTTCAATGTCCTTGGAAAGTTCTTTGGTCTTAATTTACCATTGTGGTGTAACGGTGGTTACTCATAAATAGGGTGGACACCAAGAGTAACCATCGTTACACCAGCCCGGAGCAGTGGCAGCCCCAGGCTTACAGCCAGCGCGGACTGTCAGTCCAGAGCTGTCGGCTAACTTGGCGTGCCAGGCAGAGTTGAACTGGAGTTAGCGCTTCTTCTCTGCGCTAGCTGTAAGCCTGGGGCTGCCACAGCTCCGGGCCGATGCCCCATCCAGTCTAGGGCTGTCGGTTAACCTGGCGGGACAGGCAGAGTTGAGCTGGAGTTAGCGCTTCTTCTCCGCGCTGGCTGTAAGCCTCGGGCTGCCACTGTTCCGGGCTGGTGTCCCATCAGCCCAGTGTCATGCCGGACACCTCCGGCTGCCCCTGGACAGGGATGGGACACTCGGGAGGCGACGAGGACGGTCCAGTAGCAATAGTAGCAATTCAAAGCGCTTCCAGAGCTGGAGACCCAGGTTTGATGTTCAATGTAGTTAACCAATAAAGTTAATCGGATTTTGGTAAGACTAGGATTTGGCCGATGTCTCTAACTGTTTTATTCTTGTTTCTCAGTCTCATAATGGCTTCTTTGAATTTCATTGGCCCAACTTTGGTCCTCATGTTGATAAACAGCAATAAATGTTTCCAAAGGTGATGGAAAGACTGGAGGAAAGACTTGGTGCTGAGAGGTCTCTTATACCTGCATTAAGGTGGCATTTAAACACACACGAGTAATTACAAACACCTGTGAAGCCACGTGTCCCAAACATTATGGTGTCCTGAAATGGGGGGGGCTATGTATAAACATAGCTGTAATTTCTACATGGTGAAACCAAAATGTATAAAAATACCCTTTAATAAAATCTGAAAATGTGCACTTTAACCACATGTGATTTTTTTTCTATAACAAATTTCAAATTGTGGAGTACAGACGTAATATAATAAATGATGGTCTTTGTCCCAAACATTATGGAGGGCACTGTATATTGTAAATAGCTGCAGTCCCAGCAACAAGCCTTGCGGCACCCCACCAGTCACTGCCTGCCATTCTGAAAGAGACCTATTAATCCCTACTATTTGTTTCCTGTCTGCCAAACAATTTTTTAATCTATGTCAATACCCTACCCCCATACCATGTGCTCTAATTTTACCCACTAATCTCCTGTGTGGGACCATATCAAAGGCTTTCTGAAAGTTCAGGCACACTACATCCACTGGCTCTCCCTTGTCCATTTTACTTGTTTCATTCTCAAAAAATTCCAGATTTGTCAAGCATGATTTCCCCTTCATAAATCCATGCTGACTTGGACTGATCCTGTTACTGCTGTCCAAATGCGTCGCTATTGCATCTGTGATAATCGACTCCAGCATCTTCCCCACCACCGATGTCGGGCTAACTGGTCTATAATTCCCTGTTTTCTCTCTCCCTCCTTTGCTGAAAAGTGGTATAACATCAGCTACCCTCCAATGCACAGGAACTGATCCAGAATCTATATGATCACCAATGCATCTACGATTTCTAGAGCCACTTCCTTGAGTACCCTTCAGTCTTCAGTCCCTTCAGTTCCATCAACCCAACACCATTTCCTGACCAATGTGAATTTCCTTCAGTTCCTCCATCACCCAAGGTCCTCTGTCCTCTAGTACATCTGGGAGATTGTTTGTGTCTTCCTTAGTGAAGACAGAACCAAAGTACCTGTTCAACTCGTCTGCCATTTCCTTGTTCCTCATAATAAATTCAATCTTTCTGTCTTCATGGGACCTACATTTGTCTTAACTAATTTTTCCCCCTTCACATACCTAAAGAAGCTTTTACTATCCTCCTTTGTATTCTTGCCTAGCTTACCTTCATACTTCATCTTTTCACCCCGTATTGCCTTATTAGTTACTTTCTGTTGATCTTTAAAAGGTACCTAATCCTCTGGCTTCCAGCTCATCTTTGCTATGTTATAGGTCTTCCCTTTTAGTTTAATACTGTCCTTGACTTCCCTTGTCAACCACGGTTGTCTCTTCCCTTAGAATAGGGGTGTCAAACTCAATTTAACTCATTTTGGGTGACTGACAAAGTGCGACTACATGCGCGCCGGAATGCACCGCGTACGCGCGAACACAGTCCGAACACACCATGGACAGCTGCAGCCTGCTCTGGCATCGGAGAAATCATCGCGTGGGCCGGATCGGACCCTTTTGCGGGCTGCATCTGGTCCACGGGCCGTGAGTTTGACACCCCTGCCTTAGAATCTTTCTTCCTCTTTGGAAAGAAATGACTGCATTTTCTGGATTATTTCCAGAAACCTGCCATTGCTGTTCCACCGTCATCCCTACTAGGGTCCCTTTCTGGTCAACTTACCTTCTCCCTCTCAAATTGCAGATTAAAACTTATCATGTTATGGTCACTACCTCCTAATGGTTCCTTTGCCTTGAGTTGCCTTATCAAATCCGGATCATTTCACAACACTAAATCCAGAATTACCTTCTCCCTGGTAGGCCCCAGTACAAGCTGCTCTAAGAATCCATCTTGGAGATATTCTACAAACTCTCTTTCTTGGGGTCCAGTACAAACCTGATTTTCCCAGACAACCTGCAATTTAAAATCTTCCATAACCACTGTAGCATTACCTTTGTTACAAGCTAATTTTAACTCGTGATGCAACTTGCACCCTATCTCCAGACAATAGTTTGGTGGCCTGTAGATAGCTCCCATTAGGGTCTTTTTACCCTTACAATTTCTCAGTTCTATCCACAGTGACTCTTCTGATTCTATGTCACCCCTCTCAAGGGACTGAATTTACCAACAGAGCCACCCCACCCCATCTGCCCACCCACCTGTCTTTTCGATAGGACGTATACCCCTAAATATTCAGTTCCCAGCTCCGATCCTATTGCAGCCATTTCTCCATAATTCCCACAACATCATACTTACCAATTTTTAACTTAGCCTCACGCTCATCCACTTTATTTCTTATACTTTGCGCATTCATAAATAACACTTTTAATTCGGTATTCACCTCCCATCTCACACCGGTTCTTATTTCACCTGACCTCACTCCCTTATCCCTTCTTGAACTTTCCATACTGCTGCAAGTAAGAATTTCATTGTTCTATCTATGAAATATGATAATAAATCACTCTGGATTCTTAAATTCATTTGTATTCTTAATTGAAATATTGGAATTACTATGGCCCAAATTGCATACAAATAAAATCTTTAACCATTTACAACATTGTGTTAATAAATGTTGTGCTATCACTCGTGATTTTCTTGCTCAAGGAATTAAAACATGATGGGAATTATATAAAAAGAGAGAAAGTAATGTACAGTTGTTGCCAGCAAGAAGGTATGATGTTTGAGGAAAGGATATGGTGAATTTCCGTCGGTAGAACCATCCAAATCCAAGGCGTAGCTATGGGCACGCACATGGGCCCCAGCTGTGCCTTCCTCTTTGTAGGGTACGTTGAACAATTCTTGTTCGGGGTGTACCATGGCCCGATCCCAGAACTCTACCTCCGCTACATTGACGACTGCTTTGGTGCGACCTCCTGCACCCATGCAGAACTCACTGACTTCATCCATTTCACCATTAACTTCCATCCGGCACTCAAATTTATCTGGACCATTTCTGACCTCCCTACCGTTTCTAGACCTCACCATCTCCATCACAGGTAACAGATTGCTGACGGACATCTACTACTAACCCACTGACTCCCATGGCTATCTGGACTACACTTCTTCCAACCCTGCTTCCTGTAAGTCTCCAACCCCTACTCCCAATTTCTCCATCTACGCCGCCTCTGCACCCAGGATGAGGTGCTCCAAACAAGGGCATGGGAGATGTCTTCATTCTTTAGGGAATGGGGGTTCCCCTCTTCGACTACAGATGAGGCTCTCACCAGGGCCTCCTCTATATCCCGTAGCTCCGCTCTCACTCCCCATTCCCCCACCCGTAACAAGGGCAGAGCCCCCTTGTCCTCACCTTGCACCCTACCAGCTGTCACATGCAACAGATAATTGCTCCGACATTTTCGCTACCTCCAACGGGATCCTACCATTGGCCACATCTTCCCATCTACTACCTTTTCGGCTTTCCGCAGAGACCGTTCCCTCCATAACTGCCTGGTCAATTTGTCCCTTTCCACCCAAACTACCCCCTCCCCTGGTACTTTCCCTTGCAATCGCAGGAAATGCTACACTTGTCACTTTACCTACCCCCTCGACTCCATCCAAGGACCCAAGCAGTCTTTCCAGGTGAGGCAGAGCTTCACCTGCACCTCCTCCAACCTCATCCATTGCATCTGCTGCTCTAGGTGTCAACTGCTCTACATCGGTGAGACCAAGCGCAGGCTTGGCGATCGCTTCGCCCAACCAGCTCGCAATAACCAATCTGATCTCCCAGTGGCTCAGCACTTCAACTCCCCCTCCCTGTCCGAATCCAACCTTTCTGTCCTGGGCCTCCTCCATGGCCAGAGTGAGTCCCACTGCAAATTGGAGGACCAGCAGCTCATATTTTGCTTGGGTAGTTTCCACCCCAGCGGTATGAACATTGACTTCTCCAATTTCAGGTAGTCCTTGCTTTCTCCCTCCTACCCCTCACCTTCCCAGCTCCTGTTAATATTGGCTAAATTAAAGACACAATAAAATGGAGGATCCCTGCACTTGTCAGAATTGCTTAACCCTTGTCAGCTGAACTTTACAGGCTTTAATTGGCGCCAGCCAGTCTAGGCTCAAACTGATACGCAGGATGGTGAGGGGTCTAGGTGTACTCCCTGTTTCTCTTAAATTGATAACATGTATAGCAGTTTTGCAAACTAACCTTAAATGAATCATTTCTATTGGATCGCTGCAAAAGCATTGTAAATAGTATAAATAATGTTGCACGGTCATCCTGTTAATTGATGATAGGTTGAACTGTTAGAGCCTTGGAGAAATTGTTTAATTCTCAGGGCGCATGTTTCAATGTTTGTTCTTGTTTGATTCCGTCGAGAGCTTTCTTTCTTATACAATGTATTAGCTACTGTATTATTGGGTTAGGGAAATGTCTGTTATGTATGGGGTTAATCGATATCTGTAATTGGATTGTAAAGAGACCACCCCCATGTGGTTCGACCCCTCGAGGTCTCGGGACCTATGAAAGTCCGCTGCCACGAGGTCCACCATCGATCTTCTGGGAGAGCGCTTGGGACTGCGTGGAGTGTCTCTGTTTGAGTGAGGCCTAGAGGGCTTGGACAGGCAGAGACGAGGATCGAACCCGCGGTGGTTAGGTACAGTGGTGGGAACTGTAATTATGTTTTGTTCAAATAAAGATTAGTTGTTCAAGTGCTTGATTCAGTGGTTTTTTACGGAAACTAGTCTAGGGGGGAACTTCGAACGAGCAATTTACACTCCCACAGCCTACTGTCTCCGGCTCTTCCTTTCTTTTTCCCGCCCCCCCACCTCACATCTGTCTGAAGAAGGGTCTCAACCCGAAACGTCACCTATTCCTTCTCTCCATAGATGCTGCCTCACCTGTTGAGTTTCTCCAGCATTTTTGTCTACCTTCGATTTATCCAGAATCTGCGGTTCTTTCTTAAACAGAACTAGGGGTTGTAATTTTGAAGTGAGAGGAGAAAAATGTATGTGACCTGATGGGTGATGTCTTCATGCAGAGGGTGGTGCAGGTGTGAATGAGCTGCTAGAGGAAGCTGTGCTTCCTGTACAATGGCCACTGTTTAAAAGACATTCATTTAGGTACATGAAGAGGAAAAGTTTGGAAGATTGTGGAACACGGGCAAATTGGATCAGCTCCGGCATAAAACCTGATTGGGGTAGATGTGGCGGGCTGAATGGCCTGATCTCTGCTCTGTCTCTGATTCCAGATCTTGTCTGGGATAAGTTTTAAATAGCAGCAAAATTGTTGGGTTTCCTATCTTTGGTTTATGAACCACAGGCCCTTGTTCACAATCTCCTAATCCACTCGGCCAGAATGGTTGAAGAACAAGCAAGAAGTGCTGGTCAGGATTTGTTCCGATAGCTTATTGAAACCATAAATCAATGAGTGTCTGTATTACTCTGTGTATTCCCAAACTTTGAAGTTGTTTCCCCAGTACGTAATTTAAATGTTTTAAAACTTCATCGATCAAAAAATGAACTCTAATTCATTCTCCACATATACAGCCTGATCTATTGTATATTTTCAGCACTTTTTGTTTTTAATTTTGATATATATATTTAAATGTTTAAAAAAATGTGGAAGGCAGGGGTTATCTAGTAATGAAGTATAACAGCAACTGTTTGAGGTAATCCGTAAACTGTTTATACAATCTTTTGGGACAACTAAATCCTTTTTCTCTACCCTCTTTTGACATATTGTAGCAATGTTACAACATTTTGAGATTTAAAAAATCAAGGCTGCAATTTATCCCATCAGATAAAGCATACAAAGAAGTTTAATTTGACACCTAATTCACTTCCATATCTTCTGTAATAAAAAGGTTATGGCCATTTTCATACTCTGAAATTAGCATCTTGTTCCCTATTGCTTTTCCATTGACTTCACTCAAAAGCTGTGATCGAGGACAGTCAAAAGCCCATTCATTTCTTAAAAATTAAGAGAACTGAATTAAATTTTCAGTTATTATAGATTGAAGCATTCTGAAACGAATATGAAACAATCTTACTTGTATGACCTGAAATTAAAGCATATAAGTAGTTAGTTACCTAATTGTAGCTAATTACAAATTTCAATTACTAGATCTAAACATCTATCCATTTCTTAAGAAAAGGTTAACATTTTTAAATAGCCTAAGTGTCCAAATAACATTCACACAAGAATTCACAATATAACAAGATTTTAAAATCTCATTGTCATGAATTTATAGGCCAAATGGAAGGAATTTAGTGTTTAATTCCCATAAATTAATGGCCATTTTAATCATCGTGCGAGTGGGTTTTTGTGGAACGCGATCGATTAAACGTTGCGGTTTGCGGTGAATTTTAAGCCTCATTTCGGCAGGAAAAATGCCGGTTCGTATAATGACATTTTCGTTGATGGAATTTTGATTAAAGTAATCCTAAGAAGCAAGTTTATATGTAAAATACACGACTTACCTTATGTTTTGTCGCATACCTGAGATCCGTCCCGTTGACGGCGTTAGAAGTCACTTTTTTTATTTTACTCCAGCCATTAAATTGTCCCGCGGTTTGTTTTTTTAAATTCTGAGAACGGCAGTCGGAACGATTATTCAGCATCGGGTAGAAGACCGAGAAAATATATCTCGGACAGGCAGGAGAAAACGGCATTTTAATCCCGCCCCCCCCCTCCTCAAAGGCGCCAAAGTTGCACACACGGCCAGTGACAGAACTGCAGCGCCTCTGAAGGTAAGTTTTGTAACATACCTACATATTGCATCGTTAAAAGTGCCTTACATTACTCCTTTTACTAATTTTAGGTTGCCTGTCAGCTAATGTCATTAGATGGGGATGTAGTGAATAAGGAAGACTTCAAGCACAATCTTGAGAAAAATGCCAACAGGTAGAGTATAGATAAAACTAATCTATTTGATTGAAAAGAAAACTTAACATTTGAAGTGGAAGTAGATTATTCTTCACATATTGGCTTAATCTATATCTGTGGAAATGACAGATTTGTTTAATCCATGGCAGGTGCAATATTTTGGCTACCTAGAAAAGAAGCTGTTGTAAGCCACCTTTGTTTTAAGTGCCTCGAACTCATCAACATCCTTTCCTTTGACTCCTCCCATTTCCTCCAAATCCAAGGCGCAGCTATGGGCACGCACATGAGCCCCAGCTATGCCTACCTCTTTGTAGGGTACGTCGAACAATCCTTGTTCGAGGCGTACCATGGCCCTATCCCAGAACTCTACCTCCACTACATTGATGACTGCATTGGTGCTACCTCCTGCACCCATGCAGAACTCACTGACTTCATCCATTTCACCACTAACTTCCATCCGGCGCTCAAATTCACCTGGACCATTTCCGACATCTCCTTACCGTTTCTTGACCCCACTATCTCCATCGCAGGTAACAGACTACTGACCGATATAAACCCGCTGACCCTCATGGCTATTGGGACTACACTTCTTCCCACCCTGCTTCCTGTAAGGACTCTATCCCCTACTCCCAATTCCTCTGTCTATGCCACATCTGCACTTAGGATGAGGTGTTCCAAACCAGGGCATCGGAGATGTCCTAATTCTTTAGTTAATGGGGGTTCCCCTCTTCTACTATAGATGAGGCTCTCACCAGGGTCTCCTCTAAATTCCATAGCTCCGCTCTCACTCCCCATCCCCACCCCACTCGTAACAAGAACAGAGTCCCCCTTGTCCTCGCCTTCCACCCTACCAGCCGTCACATACAACAGATAATCCGCCGACATTTTTGCCACCTCCAACGGGATCCCACCACTGGGCACATCTTCTCATCTCCTCCCCTTTCGGCTTTCCACAGAGACCACTCCCTCCGTAACTCTGTGGTCAATTTGTCCTTAACCACCCCCTCCACTGGTACTTTCCCTTGCAACCCCTGGAAATGCTACACTTGTCGCATTACCTCCCCCCTCGACTCCATCCAAGGACCCAAGCAGTCTTTCCAGGTGAGGCAGAGGTTCACCTGCACCTTGTCCAACCTCATCCATTGCATCTGCTGCTCTAGGTGTCAACTGCTCTACATCGGTGAGACCAAGCGCAAGCTTGGAGATCGCTTCGCGCAACATCACCGCTCAGTTCGCATTAACCAACCTGATCTCCCGGTGGCTCGGCACTTCAACTCCCCCACAATCCGAATCCGACCTTTCTGTCCTGGGCCTCCTCCATGGCCAGAGTGAGCCCCACCGCAAATTGGTGGAGCAGCACCTCATATTTCGCTTGGGTAGTTTACACCCCAGCGGTATGAACATTGACTTCTCCAATTTCAGGTAGTTCTTGCTTTCTCCCTCCTTCCCCTTCCCAGCTCTCCCACACCCCACTGTCTCAACCTCTTCCTTTCTTCTTCCCGCCCCCTCCCACCCCCACATCAGTCTGAAGAAGGGTCTCGACCCGAAACATCACTTATTCCTTCGCTCCATAGATGATGCCTCACCCACTGAGTTTCTCCACCCTTTATGTCTACCATCGGGATGAAGGATATGAGTTCTGCTGATAGCTGGTTGACGTGAAATGTTTTTCTATTCGCAGGTGATGTCTGATGATAAATACTAATTTTATTTATAAAGGATTTCAATATTGGAGAATTTAACTAATTTCCTATTCAGCGTTTAATTTTCCCCTTAATGGCTGCCTTGATCAAGATTTCTACGCTCTAACATAATAATTTGATTGCAACCCTGGAAGATTTTCATCTATTGCAAAACACTGACTTTTAAATTTTGTATGTCCATCAATATGTGGCCTATTGGATGTAGGTGCAGTTAACAAGAGAAATTTGATCCCGCCTGTATTCACTCTTAGCAGCAATATGCTAGTCACTATGTACTCTGCTGCTTTGGTCTAGGATAAATTGGAAAGAAAGAGAACAATATATGGCAAATCTCTCTACCTCTTTTGCCATAATAATTCCTTACCGCTTTCATATTAGGGTTATGGTTGATTGCATGTACAAAATCTTGACTCATAATCTGGGGACAGAAATTCTAATCCTAATATAACAGTAAATGTCTTTAAATTCAGTTAAGTCATCTGAAATAAGCAGTAAGTATTAATAATGGTGACTGTGAAACTGATAGAATGTTGTAAAAAGATATCTGGTTCACTGAAGCCCATTGGGGACAATATCTGCTTGATTCAGAGTTTACTCTCTTTCTGAAATGGCATAATAAACCACTCGTTTGTCAACAAGGTAGATTGCTATTACTTCCTTGACCAGCAATAGTAATGTCCTGTGAATTTAAAAAAAGATTAATTGTGCGCATTTTTATTTGGTATCATTGGTACGATATTATTGTTAAGGGGGAGATTCTGCAAAGGAAATGAGTAGTTTTTTTGTAATTGTTTCTTTGTGAAACAATGAATGTTGGGCAGAAAAGAAAAATTGTGATAAATAATATTAAAAAGTAGGAAATTGGTAAGTGTATAAAAAAAACAAGCAACCAAATCATAATAAAAGTCTATCAATCAATCTTGCAGATATGTAGAGAATTTAATATTTAAAGGACAGACTATTAACAACTAATTGTTGCATTGTCACAATTTATGTTTTTTCATCCTGTAATTTTTGAGATTTCTATTGAAGCAAAATGAGATTTTTGTGATAATTTAAAAAAAAATCAAATGTCTGCTAATTCTCACATTGTATTCTGATGTTTTATTTTGTTCATTCTGCTGAGCAATCCAGTGCACTTAAGATAACAAATTGTGTTTTAAGAATGCATAGTCAATTAAAAAAACAAAACTTTTTTCCATTGTCATTTATGTTGTAGGTGAAAGTGAGGCTAGAGCAAAGACCAAGGCTCAGTTTGAAGAAGCATTGAAAAACTATTCTGATTTAGCTGCTGAGAAAAAGAAATCAAAAAAGAAAAATGTACCTATCCAAGAGAGTATTGTGGTGAGAGCAAGTTATTAACTATGGCAAAGCTTTCTTAAACTCTGCTTATATGTTTAATTGGAGGATTTTGATCATTTAAGTAAGGCACAATAAATTAAATAATTTGTCCTTCCAAATGGACCTGTTTTCTCTTTTTGTTTTTAATGTTTCCTAACATTTGAAAACTTGGTTTGCTTTTATTGTTCCTGAAGCTACTTCTAGAATATTAGAAGTTGATTCAATATGGAATTGGAATTCAATAAGGTGATAGTTATATTTAGAAGCTCAATGTTGTATGGTAAATGACTAAATATTAGCATACTATAAAAGGTGATAATTTGCCAGGTAGGGCTCAGATTGGTTTTATCCTGATGCTTCAATCAGATTTGAACAAAAGTGATTAACAACATCAGAATTGCTGAACTATGAATCAATTGTAATATTTAAATCATTTTTAATTTAACACACTTTAAGTACTAATGTGATAAATATTTAGATAGCCAATGTTGGAAAGTTGAAGCAAGATTGATCTGGCCAATAGAATTCTTGATTGTGTAGAAAATAAAGTATTGTAATTGATGAATAAGTAGAAAATACTGCCAGCCATATCCAGTGCAGACAATATTTATAGAGAAAGAAACATAATTAATAAACAATCCGATGTGAATTTTAATTGGGTTATTTTCCTATAAATTATTCAAACTAGCTGCTTTTAAATTGTGATGTTTTTTAAAAAAAATGATGCAATTAAACCAATATTGTCCTAGAAGGTATTAGGAAGTTCACGCTGTTGGAAAAAATGATGCCTTCAGCATGAATGTTAACAATGTTCCTCCCACCAGAGTTCAGTTGCTGGCTTACCTACTAAGTATTTGGATCGTTTTCTATTTTTATTTAAGATTTACAGTATCTCCATGTTTGTTTTGCTTTTGATGGTGAGTTTAGACTGTGTTTACCAAAAGCTGATTTTAAAATGCACTTTTTATATTTACCTCAGCTTGAAACATTGAGGACTAAATTAGGTCTCCATAAAGATAACGAAGATGAAACAATTTTAAATAACACTTATAATCCAGAAGAGCACAGTCCCCGCTTCTCAAAAAACAAATTGAATGCCAGGACCACTGTTGCAGAAAAAGTCAAGAACAATGAGTTCCAGGAGTCTGAAGAGCAGCGCAAACAAAAGAAAAAGAAGAAAAAGAAATCTCCAATCAATGAAGAACCATGTGAAGAGGAACATTTGCAGAGGATTCCTGCCTCAGAATGTGTTATGCCTGTGCAAAAATTTAACAAAAAGAGATTGAAAGAAAAGGCCATCGTTGACAATGAGCTAGGGAATAATTGGGCAGATGATGTGGATTCGTTAATCAAAGCCTATCAGCAGCAGATAGCTACCAAGGACGCAGGAGATGGTAAAAAGAAAAGTAAAAAAATCAAGGAGCGTTCATTAGAAACTATTTCTCGTGTATCTTCTATATTAACCAGCAAACTGGAGAAGAAGAAAAAGCCATTGTTGGCAAATGTGGGGGAAACAAGGTAAGAATGCGACAAAATTATACATTAGTGATTTGTAATTTATCAAGTGTTTCTATTTTACCAGTCATACAATTCTTAAATAATGTGTTTGTTATTATATTGCTCCCTGTTTCTAATTTAATGTCCCTGCTATAGGAAGGATTATGTTATGTTTGAAGGAGTGCAGAGATGATTCACAAGGATGTTTCCAGGACTTGAAGGCCTCATGAAAGAGGTTGAGCAGTCTATGATTTTATTCCTTACAACGCAGAAAGCTGAAGGATGTTCACCTCTGTGTACAAAGAAAGATGATGAATAGATAGGGTGAAAAGGAGAATTTTACCCAGAGTAGGGAATCAAGAACTAGATTTAACATGAGAGGGGGGAGATTTAATAGGAACCTGAGAGGAGGATTTTGGGCATATAGCTGCCAAAAGAGGTAGTTGAGGCAGTTCATGTAAGAACATTTAAAACATTTGGACATGTGCATGAACAGGAGAGGTTTAGTTAACAGGGCTCTTACTTAATTTTTTTCCCTGTTGCCAGCCGGGCAACCGAGGCAGCTTTTTAGGTTGCCAAATGACAGTTTAGGTGGTCATTTAAGACGGCTTGCATGACGCGTGCAATAATGTGCTCGGACGAAGTGCGTAGTTACCAGTCGGAATTATGCTCAATGAAGCATTCACATATTATTTCTGCTTGGAATAAAGTCACAAACTAAACATATTCACCAATCAAGACATGATATATACCACAATGACACGGAGCAAAATTATAATACAGTATCTCAACTCTTTTTACACAATGCAATGAATGCAATTTCTATTATTTCTTTCCACTTCCAAACAAAAATGTGGTTGGATTATTCAGCGTATGATCAACGTGTCAATAAAACCTGGACCATGGTAACATATATGCTTAACCATGCACATTACAGATTGATGCAAGCATGTTTTCTGTGAAGGACTGAAAATTATCATGACATGGCCATAGCATGGGTTGATATTGCTATTGGTACAGAAACACTCTCACTTCCCACGTAATTTATCCACAACAAAATATACAGGTTGCAAGGAAATTTCTAAAGGCATTTTATGATAATAGCTGTTGAAACCGATTATACCCATCTGACTGGTTAAACATTGCACTAACTGACAAGAGATGGTCAAAGGACATAACTGCAGCAAATGTTCTTTTGGTAATATGTTTAAAGGTGTCAAAACGCCACATTACCGGACATTCAGATTAGATGTATGTGCTGTGAACAGCAATGAAGATACCCAGTTTGTATGCACCAGATTGAAAAACAATTATTGATAAATGCTTTCCATCATTTCCACTTCAGAATTAACGTTAAAATTTGAACTGAAATCTCTCCTGACCAAATTTGTGATGTATATGACCGACTGTAGAAGTAAAACCTGGATAAATCCAACGTATAGTTGTGTGTGTTGCTCATTAAATAACTACAGTACAGATACTTCATATTAAGAGCATTGATTTGCCATTAAAATGAATTCTGTAATAACGTGTCAACGGTAGGAGTGCAAATCGAATACTGCGGTTTTAATGTTTCGCGAGTTCACAATTTAATTAATCCATCTTTATGGATTAAAACAATTAATAACATTGGGAATTTAAACACATTTGATTGCATTCTGTTATCAAACATAGTCACTGTTTGTTCTGAAGAAATTTCCAGCACAATAGGGTCTGGGTGGGAAGGTAGTGGTGTGAATCAGTGCGGGATGGATAGATGGGGGGGGGTTGAGAAAGTAATCGTTGCGGAATGGATGGATTGAGGCAGGAGAATGCTGGAGAAACTCAGTGGGTGAGGCAGCATCTATGGAGCAAAGGAAATAAGCAACACTTCGGGTCGAGACCCTTCTTCTTGAATGGGAGGTTCAGTACAGGATGAATGGGAGAGGGTCAGTACAGTGTGGATCGGAGGGTCTGTGCAGGATGAATGGGGGGGATCACTGCTGTGCAGGATGAATGGGGGGGATCACTGCAGGATGAATGGTGGGATCACTACAGGATGAATGGGGGGCATCTCTACAGGATGAATGAGGGGATCAGTACAGGATGAATGGGGGGGATCAGTAAAAGATGAATGGGGGTAGCAGTACAGGATGAATGGGGGGGATCAGTACAGGATGGATGGAGGAGAAGTGCAGGATGAATGGGAAAGGAGGTCAGTACAGGATTAATTGGGGGACCAGTGTAGGATGGATGGGGAGCGGCAGGAGAATCAATGCGAGGTGGATAGAAAGCAGTTTTATTTTTTGATGTTTTGTGAACAATTTTATTCAAAATCTGGGGAAATAATTGACCAAATCTAGAGAGGAGTACGTTCATGAAATCGTAAGTTAAATCCCTACTGAAATTGTAAAATCACACACACACACATGCACACACGGAGTTTTAATAGATACTAGACCAAGTGCAGACCCGTTAGGTCTGTTCCTCCAACGCGGGGTGGCCTGCGACATCACACACACACACACACTAACCACCCCTCCCCCCACCACACACACACACTCACCACACCCTTGATATTATCTTAATTTTATTCATTGGCTCCTTTTACCCCATCCCCACCCTATCTACTGACGAATAGCCCTCACCTCACAGGTGCGTCTAGAGAGAGGAGGGGGTGGGGGGGGCGCAGAGAGAGGGTGCAGAGACAGAGTGGAAGAGTGAAAGCAGAGAGAGAGATAAAGATCACAGTGAGAGAGAGAGGGCAGAGAGAGACCGGCTGACAGGCACGGCAAGTGGAAAAGGGATTTATTAAATCTTAAAATGTAAATAACTTAATAAGACAACAATTTAAATGTTAAAGATAAAATTTATTCAGTTAAGCTCATTTTCGTTGGGTCTCTTGCTCCTGTTTTGTGTTCTCTCTCGTTGATCCTCGATACATTGTTTCTCTTGTCACGGCTGTTCACTACTTTTGTCTTAAATTACTTTTTTGGAGAAATTTCTAACGTTATTTCTTGTTGCGTCTTTATTCCTTCTATGAAGTCAATAACATATGAATAAAAAGGACGATTTTATCTTTTGTAGATATTTATAAACTTCTAAAGACATTGTACTATCGTGTACCGATCTGGCTGTATTTTGGCCATCGCTCAACAAAGCATTTGTCTAATAACACCATTCCTGGAACAGTCATAGAAACATAGAAAATAGGTGCAGGAGTAGGCCATTCGACTCTTCGAGCCTGCACCGCCATTCAATATGATCATGACTGATCATCTGTAAGGGTTTTCTGCGTCGAGCTTTCGCCCGACCTAAGGTCCCTGTGGTTTGCTCTGGTCCCTCGACCAGGCCCGCGCACACTGGCTCGACCCACTCACCCCCTACGGTTCTAGACACTGGACTTAGTTGCAGGAGCGTTGATAGTGCAGAAAATTCAACCTGACCAGATTTGAAAACAGGAAAAAAACTTTTATTGAGCGGTTGGGACTACAGTACATGAATACTTTGACACAGTTCTATAAGGCATATGCATAATTACAGTTCCTGTTTCGGGATCATAGACGCAATAACTATGATACAATACTCGAGTGCGGGATGGGGAACGTACGGCACATCGTAAAATTTGCCAGCACATCTACACTTACACCCACGTTAATATAACCCCCTCCCCCTCCCCTCTACACTAAACTATGTCCAGGATGTGCAGGATCGGGGTACATGCTCACCATGGGGCGGTTATTGGCTGGTCGTGCTGCTTCCTCTGATTAGGTGGCTGTGGAAGGGTCGTCCGCAGTCGTCTCGGTCTTTTGGGTGGTCCCGGGGGTTCACCTCGCCCAGGGGTCCTACTGCTTTCCTTGTCTTTCCACGTGGCGGGGACTCCAGCCGGAGTGTGTGTCACACTAGACACCGTGTACTTTTTAAGCGCTGTCCTGTGTACTCTCTCTCTCTCTCTCTCCGCAAGTCTCCAGATTCGTTCAGTGACTCCTTCTTTGTCTCCCTCCTTTTTTTCCTTTTCTTAAACCGAACAATCATGGCCAGTTATTCTAATCCTGACCCGTCCTATCTCCCGCCAAAACTCGGGATCTCTTTGCGTACAAGATGGGTTTTGAGCTCTCTCTTTGTTCTGCGTTATGTCCGGGAGTACCGGTGATGGCTAGACGGGTACGTTAATTTGTTTCTTGATAAGAGGTGATGGGTTTAACTGGTTTTCCCATCACTGGCCAGGTAGGTTTCTATGGGCTATTGTGCTCCCTTAACGAGATTAACTATGTAGGTCGGCTTGGGGCATTGTGATGCCTGCTGATGTCAGCGCCCCAGTGTCTGGACTGCGACCTGGTTTCGGGGGTTTCTGCACGGCCAATATCCATCTATTGTTCAGGCCGTGACTTTGCAGAAACCCAGAGACTGGGCTGTGGGGTTTCGCTTTTGTGGCTGGTCAAGAGGTCCCGCGGCCATCTTGGGCCCCACTGATTGCGACATCCCTTGTTAAAACTGACCGCAGCTTTTCTCTCTCTCAGTCCCAGTCCCGTATAAAAAATGTCCAAAATGCAGCTCTTTGGTTTTGTTGATTGTAGCATGAGGGAAAACTTCTCAAATCTTACACATCCAACTCAGTATCCTGTACCTACCTTCTCTCCATACCCCCTGATCCCTTTAGCCACAAGGGCCACATCTAACTCCCTCTTAAATATAGCCAATGAACAGGCCTCAACTACCTTCTGTGGCAGAGAATTCCAGAGATTCACCACTCTCTGTGTGAAAAATGTTTTTCTCATCTCGGTCTTAAAAGATTTCCCCCTTATCCTTAAACTGTGACCCCTTGTTCTGGACTTCCCCAACATCGGGAACAATCTTCCTGCATCTAGCCTGTCCAACCCCTTAAGAATTTTTGTATGTTTCTAAAAGATCCCCCCTCAATCTTCTACATTCTAGCGTGTACAAGCCGAGTCTATCCAGCCTTTCTTCATATGAAAGTCCTGACATCCCAGGAATCAGTCTGGTGAACCTTCTCTGTACTCCCTCTATGGCAAGAATGTCTTTCCTCAGATTAGGAGACCAAAACTGTACGCAATACTCCAGGTGTGGTCTCACCAAGACCCTGTACAACGGCAGTAGAACCTCCCTGCTCCTATACTCAAATCCTTTTGCTATGAATGCTAACATACCATTCGCTTTCTTCACTGCCTGCAGCACCGGCCTACTTTCAATGACTGGTGTACCATGACACCCAGGTCTCGTTGCATCTCACTTTTTCCTAATCGGCCTCCATTCAGACAATAGTCTACTTTCCTGTTTTTGCCACCAAAGTGGATAACCTCACATTTATCCACATTATACTGTATCTGCCATGCATTCACCCAACCTATCCAAATCACCTTGCAGCCTCCTAGCATCCTCCTCACAGCTAACACTGCCCCCCAGCTTCGTGTCATCCGCAAACTTTGAGATGTTGCATTCGATTCCCTCGATAAATCATTAATATATATTGTAAATAGCTGGGGTCCCAGCACTGAAACTTGCGGTACCCCTCTAGACACTGCCCGCCATTCTCAAAAGTACCCGTTTACTCCTACTCTTTGCATCCTGTCTGCCAGCCAGTTCTCTATCCACATCAATACTGAAAGGAAAGAGCATTCACGTCGCGGCCCTGTTTCCACCAATCTTTCCACCACCACGCACAAGAAGCGACAAGACAGACACCATTGTATGCAGATGCCGAGAGGTGTGTTCAGCTCTGGCTGAACAACTTCTAATCCTGTGTGTGGACTCGATAAGAAGAAGAATACTGAACCCCCAATACCGTGTGCTTTAGGTTTGTATACTAATCTCTTATGTGGGACCTTGTCAAAAGCCTTCTGAAAGTCCAGATATAACACATCCACTTGTTCTCCCTTATCCACTACTAGTTACATCCTCGAAAAATTCTATAAGATTCGTCAGACATGATTTACCTTTCATAAATCCATGCTGACTTTGTCCAATGATTTCACCACTTTCCAAATGTGCTGCTATCCCATCTTTAATAACTGACTCTAGCAGCTTCCCCACTACCGATGTTAGACTAACTGGTCTGTAATTCCCCATTTTCTCTCCCCCTCCCTTTTTAAAAAGTGGGGTTACGTTTGCTACCCGCCAATCTTCAGGAACTACTCCAGAACCTAAAGAGTTTTGAAAGATTATCACTAATGCATCCACTATTTCTGGGGCTACTTCCTTAAGTACTCTGGGATGCAGCCTATCTGGCCCTGGGGATTTATCAGCCTTTAATCCATTCAATTTACCTAACACCCCGGTTAACCTGGATTTCACTCAGTTCTTCCATCTCATTTGACCCCCCGGTCCCCTGCTATTTCCAGCAGATTATGTATGTCTTCCTTAGTGAAGACAGAACCAAAGTAGTTATTCAATTGGTCTGCCATGTCCTTGTTCCCCATGATCAATTTACCTGTCTCTGACTGCAAGGAACCTACATTTGTTTTAACTAATCTTTTTCTCTTCAAATATCTATAAAAACTTTTGCAGTCAGTTTTTATGTTCCCTGCCAGTTTTCATTCATAATCTATTTTCCCTTTCCTAATTAAGCCCTTTGTCCTCCTCTGCTGGACTCTGAATTTCTCCCAGTCCTATGGTAGGCTGCTTTTTCTGGCTAATTTGTATGCTTCATCTTTTGTTTTGATACTATCCCTGATTTCCCTTGTTATCCACGGATGCACTACCTTCCCTGATTTATTCTTTTGCCAAACTGGGATGAACATTTGTTGTAGTTCATCCATGCAGTCTTTAAATGCCTTCCATTGCATATCCACCGTCTACCCTTTAAGAATCAATTGCCAGTCTATCTTGGCCAAATCACGTCTCATACCGTCAAAGTTACCTTTCTTTAAGTTCAGAACCCTTGTTTCTGAATTAACTGAATTAACTATGTCACTCTCCATCCTAATGAAGAACTCAACCATATTGTGGTCACTCTTGCCCAAGGGGGCACGTACAACAAGATTGCTAACTAAACCTTCCTCATTACTCAATATCCAGTCTAAAATAGCCTGCTCTCTTGTTGCTTCCTCTACATGTTGGTTTAGAAAACTATCCCGCATACATTCCAAGAAATCATCTTCCTTAGCACCCCTGCCAATTTGATTCACCCAATCTATATGTAGATTGAAGTCACCCATTATAACTGTTTTACCTTTGTTGCACGCATTTCTAATTACCTGTTTGATGCCATCCCCAACTCCACTACCACTGTTAGGTGACCTGTACACAACTCCCACTAGCGTTTTCTGCCCCTTAGTGTTTCGCAGCTCTACCCATATCGATTCCACATCTTCCAAGCTAATGTCCTTCCTTTCTATTGCGTTAATCTCCTCTCTAACCAGCAACGCTACCTCACCTCCTTTTCCTTTCTGTCTATCCCTCCTGAATATTGAATATCCCTGGATGTTCAGCTCCCAGTCTTGGTCACCCTGGAGCCATGTTTACGTGATCCCAACTATATCATAGTCATTAATAGCTATCTGCACAATCAACTCATCCACCTTATTACGAATGCTCATTGCATTGAGACACAAAGCCTTCAGGCTTGTTTTTACAACACTCTTACCCCTTATAAAATTATGTTGAAAAGTGGCCCTTTTTGATTTTTGCCCTGGGTTTGTCTGCCTGCCACTTTTACTTTTCACCTTGCTACCTATTGCTTCTACCCTCATTTTACACCCCTCTGTCTCTCCGCTCACACATTTAAGAAACCCTTTCCCTTTAACTCCATCCTCGACTATTCCCCACCCCCCTTATTCAGTTTAAAAGCACCCGTGTAGCAGTGGCAAACCTGCCTGCCAGAATGCTGGTTCCCCACCTGTTAAGATGCAATCCGTCCCTTTTGTACAGTTCCCCTTACTCCAAAACAGATCTCAGTGATCTAAGAATCTAATTCCCTGCCCCGTGCACCAGTTCCTCAGCCACATATTCAGGTCCTGTATCTCCCTGTTCCTGCTCTCGCCAGCATGAGGAACTGGAAGCAAACCAGAGATAACAACCCTGGAGGTCCTGCTTTTCAGGATTTTTCCGAGCTCTCTAAAGTCACGCTGCAGAATATTCATCCCCTTCTTTCCGACATAGTTTGTGCCGACATGCACTACCACTTCCGGCTGTTCACCTTCGCCCTTGAGGATTTTCTGCACTCTGTCCGTGACATCCTGGATCCTGGCACCAGGAAGGCAGCACACCATCCTGGAATCCCGTCTGTTGCCGCAGAAACCCCTGTCCGTACCTCTCACAGTGGAGTCTCCCACTACAATGGCCTTGCCCGACGTTGGCCTATTTGGTTTTGGCTCAACAGCCCTATTTGCTTCGCAAGCCAGTCCGCCACTCAGTGTAATAACGTCTTCTGTCCCAACTGCTTCTAAGTGGGTGAACCTGTTCACAAGAGGTACAACACACGAGGACGTTTGCATTCAATGCTTCCCTCCCTTTCTCACCGTCACCCACCTTCTCTCTTCCAGTACCTTAGGTGTAACAATCTTACTATAGGACTTGTCGAGGAACGACTCAGTTTCTCGGACGAACCTGAGATCATCCACTTGCTTCTCCAGTTCCCCAACTCCTTCAGGAGCTGTACCTGGATGCATTTCTCACATTTGTAACAGCCCGAGGCACCAGCAGTGTCCTTGACCTCCCACATACTGCAAGCACACTGAATCAGCTTGCCTGACATCTCCTTCCTTCATCTCTCCCTCTCCAGCGTTTTGTGTAGCCTCCTCTCCTCAGCGAAGACTCTCGAGCCAAAGACTCACACTTTACTCACAGGGCACTTCCCTCACTGTCGCACCCTAAGAGCAGTCTTCCTTATAATTGACTGATACATTGCCTAATTTACCAATTTACAAACCAAATTCCTCAGTTTTCAACTGTTTTCCCCCCTCTGACTCACTTCTAACTCTCCTCCCACTTGAGCTAGAGCCAATCAGTGTTTTCTCCTGCTTCTCTTTGTTGCTGTTGCTTCCAAATCCACAGGAGCTCCCATCCTTCAGGAACACTTTTACTTGTTCCTTCACCTTTCCTCTGCTAAGAGCTACATATAGTTGGCCATGTTGAAATACTGGTTTCACAAGGTATATCAAGACCTTCTCCGTGGTTTGTGCCTTATGAATTGTCATTGCAAAACTCGACAGAATAGGGAATTGGCTCTGCATAATGGGAATATTTTCATGTTCTGACAAATTGATCTTCATCCTAGGAATGAGAACAATCTCTTCTTTGTAGGCCCCCATGTTGATTCTAGCAACAATGAGATTCTTGTGTAGCTGTTCTACAATCAACCTCGTTCCATTGCATAGCTTTGGCGGTTGCAAGTTTCTGATTAAAACAATTGGATATCCTTTCTTCAACTCTAATTTGTGTGGTGGTAATTCACAGATCTTGACTGAATCGATGAATTCCGTTGGGAAGTAAGTTGAATTTGTTTCGTCAGTGACAGTATTGAAAGAATAGTACTCCCTCATGGTTCCTGGGAAGCGTCTGACACATGTTGAATTGATTCTTCTCATCGTATCATTGTGAGGAACCAAGATACAATTCTTAGAGAATAATGTTGCAAGGTGGTCAAATGCTGGATAGATATAATCAATGCAGTCATCCAGTGTTCTTGCTCAGAGAATGATGTCTTCTGGAATGTTAATTTCATTGTCTTCATTCTTTTCAATCTTGTCCTCTCCTACATCCAACAAAAATTGAGAATACTCACCCTCTCCTTCGGTCAATCGCATATTCCTCTTCAATTCAAACTTTGTGAAAGTTTGCCACAAGTACGATGTCTTGATGCAGGAGTTTTGAACATCAATATCACTTCCCATCTTCACTACCGGAAAGAGTTGTCGAAAATCACCACAACAAATAGTAAGAATCCCGCCAAAATGATCCTTTTTGCGGCATTCATCTTGAAGAATTCTGTCCACCGCTTCAAAGCACTCCCTCCTAATCATTGGGCATTCATCCCAAACAATGAGCTTCACTCACCTGAAGAAATCTCCCGTTTTAGAGTCGCTGTTGATGTTGCACGTTGAATCCTCCATCACATGGATAGGTATCTTGAAGCGAGAATGTGCAGTTCTTCCACCAGGCATTAATGTAGCTGCGATACCAGACGATGCTACAGCAATGGCAATTTGACCTTGAGCTCAAACAGTGGAGAGGATCAAATTTATGAGAAATGTCTTTACTGTTCCTCCTGGTGAGTCAATGAAAATCATTGAAGATGGATCCCTTTACAAGCAGTCACATGCGTGGTCATAAACATCTCTCTGCTCAAACAGAGCCTGATCATGATGTCTCTCATCAATTGTGATATTTCGATCACTTTTTCTTCTTCGCTCACTTTCAAGGTAATCCTCAGACATGGAATTCTTGAAGCGATCCCTTAATTGTAGAAGATCGTTGATGTCAGTATTTGTCAGCAGAACAACAAACAAATCCCTCATTGCACTGGGGGGTGTTGTCGTCTCAGCATCTTCCATTGTTTGTTGCCAATGGTCGTCAGCTTCCAACAAACCACTTTCTCTGCAGACGTCTTTGAAGGAAGGAAGAATTACTCCATTTTGTGTCTTCAAAGACTCGAAAGACACTGGCCCTTTCACGTGATGGAGAAGCGGTCTCATGTAGAAGAGGTCACCGGATTTAGGAGAAATTACATATATTCGTCCAAGAACGTTGACTTTAAAAATACCTGGGAAGTCATCCACTCTCTTTCCAACCTTCTTTCTTTGCCATCTCCAGCTGCTCCATGTATAAAATCTAGGCACATCAACATACAATCTTTCTTGCTGAATCTTCAGAAATCAATCGCAAAAATTCAGTCAAAGTCGTTCTCGCCATTCCATCATTCATCCCTTGCTGAGCAGCATCAAAAAATACTTGTTGTTGGTCTGGTAGATGTACATGAAGTCGAATTACAGGGGGGTGTCTCTCATGAGTTGGAAATCCAAGGACTGATGACCCTCCCTCTGAAGGACCAATGTATCTTCCAGTCAGGTACTGTTTAATCTCGTCATTTACATTAATTCCAAAAGCTGCCTGATCACAACCCTTCAAGGTGTACTTGATGACGTATTTGATTGACTGTACAAAGCAGCATATTTCAACGTTGAGGTGACATTTGAAAGCCTTCAATAGTTCAGTATTATAGGGCACAACCCAATTGGAAGTAAGTCTGAAATGGACGTCCTTCTTGATGTCCCTGAAATCCTCCCATGGCTGGAGATCTTCTCCTGTACAGAGGATACGAATCATCTCCACAAATTGTGCTTTCGACAAACAGCTTTGGGAATCTCTTGATGCATCTTCCTTCCTTCCAACATGGAGAGGTGTCCTTGCTGAACGGTCCATAGATCATGTGCTTGAGTACCAATTTATGCAGCTCAGGATCTGCTTGCGGGTCTGGAATTTCAGCTTGCACAAATCTTTCATAATGTTGAGGTCTTGGCTTACTCGCTTCATCAGCCAAAGCAGACAGTGGAAATGAGGCAGGCCTCTCTTCTGATATTCCACAGTCAAGATGAAAGCTATACAGTTTCCAAAGAAGCCATTTGGTCCAGTGACGGTATTGATGAATATTTTTATTTTCAGCTCGAATACTCTTGCTACTAATTCCGGTCTATCACATGGCTGCTGATTCGGAAAGAGGCACCGTCGGATCTCGCTCCAATTTGGATTGCAGGTCATCGTAATGAAGAATGCAGCAGTACCATACTTCCGAACATACATCATGGTGTCCTGGCATCGTTCCATCATATATCTGGGACCACCGACAAATGTTGAAGAGAGGATGATGTGCCTTTCCTATGTTTTCCAAGTTATTATCATGTAATGCATCTGTCAGTCCTTTGTACGTCGTTGACCTCAACGATACCCGATTCATGCAAATATAATTGAGTCAGTTTCAATTTTAGTCCGCATATCAACAAGGTATTGTTGGAAGAGTCATCCTCCTCTCAAAAGCTGGTTGAATTCATTGTCACGATTCATGATCCTATGTGCATAATATCGAATTACAGGTGCACAACCTTTTATCCGAAAGCCTTGGGACCGGACACTTTTCGTAATTCAGAATTTTTCGGCTTTCGGAATGGAAGATTTTTAGCGTAGATTTTAACGGCTGGCGCAGTGGCAGAGTGCTCGGCTCATATCCGCAAGGTCGCGAGTTTGCGCCTCGATCCCGGCAGTTACTCGATCGCGAGTTTGAGTTCAATGTCGTTTTTTCTTGCAGAATAGGAGAGAATAGGGAGGGTTAGGCTGGGATCATTCTCTGCGAGATGATCTTAGTGCGGGAGACAAGTGTAGGAGAGGTGTACTGACTGTGTGGGCAGAACTTTGGAAGTGATTGCCCACCATTCTCAAAAGCCGCTGTGTCTCCCTGTCACTCCAACTCCAGAGGAAGCCGCTCCCCGATGGGCCGCTACGGCGACAAGTGGCAGTTCGCCCACAGCCCGAGCTGCGCCCCCTCATCCGCAACCCGAGTTGGAGCGGGGCTGGGCTAGAGTTGTTGCTGGCTGTGAGTCTCTGGGATCTCCGTGCTTGCAGTGGGCCTGGGGGTCGGTGTCCCGATGAGGGGGCGCAGCTCCTGCTGTGGGCGAACTGCCACGTCGCCGTAGCGGCGCATCGGGGAGCGGCTTCTGGTGGTCCTGACGTCTCTCAGCTCCTGTCCAGGGGGATGGCCGGAGACGTCAGGACCAAGAGGAACCCGCTCCCCGATGGGCCGCTACAGCGACAAGTGGCAGTTCGCCCACAGCCCGAGCTGCGCCCCCTCATCCGCAACCCGGGTTCCTCTGGAGTTGGAGCGATGCTGGGCTAGAGTTGCTGCTGGCTGTGAGTCTCTGGGATCTCCGTGCTTGCAGTCGGTGTCCCGTTGGTCCTGACGTCTCCGGTCACCCCTCTGGACTGGAGCTGAGACTGGGAACTGTACCGCCCTTGCCCCCTCCCTCTGCAACTGCAAACAACCCCACAGTTCCCAGTCTCAGCTCCTGTACAGGGGGTGGCCGGAGACGTCACAGCCCGAGCTGCGCCCCCTCATCCGCAACCTCAAGACCAAGACGCACCTTGCACACCATCAGCTTCGGTCCCTACGGGGAGCGTGTTCCTCTGGAATTGGAACGTGGCTGGGCTGCTGCTGGCTGTGGGTCTCTGGGATCTCCGTGCTTGCAGTGGGCCTGGGGGCCGGTGTCCCGTTGGTCCTGACGTCTCCGATGACTGGCACTGGCTCCGACGTGAAGGCAGTGCAAAGCCCCCGCGCGGTGCAATGGGCGGGGAGCTGGAGAGGGGAGGGAAGGGGTCACACATATGGCCGGGAAGCAGAGGGGTGTAGGTGGGGTGAAACTGAAGGGAGCGACAATTTGCTGCTGCCTGCCCGCTGAGTTAAATAGTTCCCACGCAAGACTCACGATACACTGTGTATCGTGAGTCTACCGTGGGAACATTTTAACTCAGCGGGCAGGCAGCAGCAGATTGTAAATTATTAACCCTCCCGCGCAATATACCCTCACCTTCTCTTTTATGAATGGGGATTTAGTTCCCATTTCTTCGAGGACCGACCGGAGGTTCCGCTGTCACCTCTGTGGGCCGCCCTCGGTGAACGTTTTCAAGGACCTTTCTTCAAGGACCGAAAAAATGTCCGCTATTCGGAGCTTTTCGTTATTTGGATCGTCGGATAAAAGGTTGTGCACCTGTAGTGTCAATTTCCTGCCGTTATTCATTTGGAGTTGTGAATGCCATCCGTCATCACCAAGTGGAAAGAAAAGGATGTATTGAAAACTCGTAAGACCTATGGGACTCTGACATGATTTGCAGACCTCCTTCTGCTCCTCTTCCTCTTCTTCTCAAGACAATGTGGCGTGATGTTGCCGCAGGCTGATTACTGTTTGGTATGAGGACGGCATCTTCATTGGCAGTTTGCGTGTTAAACCTCCGTTCATGTTGTAAAGGTGGCCGATATTTGGGATTAATAATGATTGATGCCTCCGGTAAATCTCTAATTCTCTCCATCGCCATTACAAGTGAATGAATGTAAGGGTTGTTTAGTCTTATCATGTTTTCAAGCATTTCAACAGTGTCCATTTGAATACCAGCATCTCAGAGTATACTCATTCACAACTCAATGCTATCTTGCGGGTCCATGAAATAGATTTGTAAGAATTTACTTTGTTGAAATAGGTCAGGCATCAACGCATCAACAACATGATGAATCTGGCCTTGAATGATCACTGAAGGATTCCATCCATGTGCCACCACTTCCTTGGCACCGAATGACACGAGTTGAAAGAGGCAATTGTATTGTCCAATATTCTTTCTGAACTCATGTGCTTGTGGTGTGTCACTTGTATACACATTAATGAGTGCATTCGGGAGTGTTTTCAGAGGATCAATGTTGACCTTGCCCTTCATGCAGCAAAAGTTGGTAGTTTCTCCTGAGAAGCGGTCCGCTCGACAATGAAGGCAAACATTGGTCATTTGACCAACATCAGCAGAAAGATTTCTCCTTGTAAGTCGTGCATTTCGTTGTCTTGTATCTCTGTCTCGCTGTTCATCCAGCCATCTAGTTCTTTCATCTCCCATCTCATCACCCCTTCTCATTTGTATTCTTTCTTGATGTTCCTCAAGATGTCGAGTTGTTTCTTGCTGCGTCTCGAGTCCTTCTCTCCTGCTCTCTCTCTCGTTTATTTCTGAGACGTTAAGTTGTTTCTGGCTGCGTCTCTTGAGCCCTCTCCTGCTCCCTCTCTTGGCTATTTCTGAGACGTTGAGTTCTTTCTGGCTGCATCTCTTGAGCCCTTCTCTCCTCCTCCACGTTTATCTCTGAGACGTTGCATTCTTTCTGGCTGCGTCTCTTGAGCCCTTCTCTCCTCCCTCTCTCGTTTATCTCTGAGACGTTGAGTTCTTTCTTGATGCATCTCTTCAGCCTTTCTCTTGCACTCTCTCTCATTTATCTCTCAGACGTTGAGTTGTTTCTTGATGCATCTCATCAGTCAATCTCTCCCGCTCTCTCATTTATCTGTGAGACGTTGAGTTGTTTTTTGCTGCGTCTCTTGTGCACTTCTCTCCCGCTGTCTCCCCCGACTATCTCAGAAACACAGATGTTTCTGGCTGTGTCTCTTGTGCCCTTCTCTCCTGGTTTCTCTCCGGATTATCTCGGAGATGTTGTGTTATTTTTTGCTGCGTCTGTTGTTCTTTCCTGCTCTTCATTCCTTCTCGATGCCTCTTTTTCTCATCACATGACCGTCTTGCAGGTCTTGTCCTCCCTCTTCTTGGCATGATTTGAAAACACAATCTCAGTTGTCAATGAAGACAGATGAATTTATTCAAAATTGAATCTTTCTGATTTTTAAAAAAAAAGTCCAAACACACTCTCAGTTATCAATGAAGACAGATTAATTTATTCAAAATGGAACCTTTCAGCAAATGAAATCAATCACAATGATATTGTTTTTAAATCCCAGTTGTCAATGAAAACAGATACATTTCTTGAAAATTGAGCATTTCCTGTAGAATGAAATCACAATGACATTTTTTTTTAATCTGTTGTCAATTTGTTAAAAATTGAGCCTTTTCAAATCAACTGCGAATCTTTAAAATAACCGCAAACTTTTAAAATTGCAAAGAAGAAACAAAGCGGGAAATTTATTGTCAATTAAAAATTAAAAAATGCTGCCTTTGAAATTAAATGTTGTCTTTAAGAATTAAAAATAATCGTTAAGAATTTAGAAATTTCAAAATTGTAAATAGGTAACAAATGGGGAAAATTTAGTTAGAAAAGTTTATTTTTAAACTATCTTTAAAAAAAGCAAAAAAAAACTCAACGTTCACGAAGTTAAAAAACAATGTTTTTTAATCTAAGCTGTCAATTAATTTTATTTATCAAATTTATTTTAAAAAACGGTCTTTGAAATTAAAAGTTAGTGTTAAGAATTAGTAATAAGTGAGAAATAATTCAATTCAATGAAAAACAATCGAATCAACAATAATGAGTGCAGTTAAGAGAAACAATGAAATTCAATCAGATGTTAATGTAAAAAAAAGTAATCTTTTAAATGAAATGTACTCTTTAAGATTTATAAAGTCAATGGAGGCAGAAAGATCAATTGTTTCAAAATGAACACACTAAAAATGGAAAAGCAATAGGGAATAAGATGCTAATTCCCGAGTATGGCCATAACTTTTTTAATACTGAAGATATGAATGTTAATTAGGTATCAAATTAAATTTCTTCTTATGCTTTATCTGATGGGATAAATTGCAGACTTGATTGTTAATCTCAATATTTTGTAACATTGCTACAATATTGCATATATCCTCGTAAATATCCTTGCTATCCTCGTATATTCTGATATCATGAATATGCATTTGAAAGGGCTTCCTTAACCCTGTGTGGTTGAGAAGAGACCTTGGCAATCATGTGGATTTGTGTCCAGTGCCTATAATTATATCCCCACTTTCCAAAGTCTTCATTGTCATTCATGGCTTGTTTCAAATGTGGATCCACTGTACATATTACATTGCCTGACTGTCTTAAGAATTATGAAACAATCCACTCGCATACCATTATTTCTATTCTTGGTATGGTCTGATGTAGGATAAGAAAAAGTGTGAAGTGGAGAGAGGGTTGAAAACTACGCGAGACCTGGCATCTTGTTCCATACACCCAGCACACGCTGTGTGAAAATAGTTATCTTGTCATCAGCCTGAGGGCAAAAAGTCTGACCATCCACCTAGGATATTAAATACCCCTATAAGATCACCCCTTAAATTCCTATGTAAAATTAAATATTGAACCAATATCTGATTTTTAAAAATATAATAACCAGGAGGCTGTGCTTTAAAACACTGGTTGGGTCACAACATTATGTTACCATTCTGGTAAACCATAGGCTTAGATTGCTGCCATAGAGAAATTAATTTAACTCCACAGTGACTTTAATTAGGCAGGGCAACTTTAATTAGGCAAGGCAACTTTAATTAGGCAAGGCAACTTTAATTAGGCAAGGCAACTTTAATTAGGCAACACAGCTTTAGCATTTCCAAACCAAAGGCAACACAGCTTTAGCATTTCCAAACCAAAGGCAACACAGCTTTAGCATTTCCAAACCAAAGGGACCACAGCTTTAGCATTTCTAACCCATATTTCCAAACCACATTAAGGGCACTGACAGGTCAGTAAAACCACTCACAGTTTAGTAGACATGTGTTCAGTGTTATTCACAGCTCAGACTGAGAGATGTGACCCTCTCGCTCCCCCATCTTGCAGAGACTGACTGAGGCACTCATCACTTCCAGGTTTTATTGTCCCTCCGGAAGGGGCGTGGCCTTCAGGAGAGAGAATGTCAACATTTTTTAAACACTAATAACTCTTTTATTTTTCATTGATGGGAAAAATCCTCTTCTCCTGCGCAGCGGAGGTGTCTGAGTAAGATGGCCAAAAATCGCAGCCGTAAGTGGCAGCGTTTTTTCTAAAATCAATATACAGAACAACAGGAAGTGGTCAAGATTAGACTTTTAGTAATATAGATTATATAAATCTGCGATAACAAAATACTTGAGTACGAAACTAAAGGATTGTTGTTAAAACTATATCTAGTTCATTAATGTCCTTCGCCACCATCTGTACTTGGTCGACTCCCGTGCGTCAGACCTACCGATGTAATTGACCTTCAGTGAAATGTTTACATGCTAAGTTCTTGGGGCAATTGCCGATGGAAAATGAACCCAGGAGTGTCCATTTCATTAAAATAAATATATTTTTTATAAAGTGAAGTTTAGAGCTCCTATTATAATTTTAATTTTGTTCAGAATTTAATGTAGATTATAATTTCAGAACGCACACATTTGTTGCAATATGCAGAAGCCTTTTTGCCATTGTAATGTGCAAATTGCAAGTAAGCAGCTCTGCTATTTTTTCACTCAAAAATAATGTTTGTAATAAGTAAGTAAACATATTATAGTGGGTTTATTTTTATAATATTGGTTATATGGTTCATGGCAGCTTATTTTCAGTTAGAATTTCTATTGATCATTTGTGGTTCTCTTTTGCCCAAGTGAAATGCACATTTCAGAACTGCAACAAAGCCAAGATGAAGCTTATCTTTCAGGAAAAATGTTTCCTCTCAGAAGATTGGAACAAGAATTAGAAATTATTAGCAATGAAGAGGAAGAGAAGCAGGGGGAGGAAGAGATTCAGCAAAGAACAAAAAGAAAGAAGATCAAGAAAACTAAAGGTGCAAAGGTTTTGCAAATAAAATTTGATTTGGGGTTTAAAAATTTAAATATATTGCTGAATTTATGAAATATTTATACGTAAATTTTCACATTCATGTAAAACAAGGTTCAACTGTAACACTTGGTTCAACAGTGTAATACTTTTATGATGGAATGGAAAATTCAGAATGTCACAAACCTGATATTCAGTTGAGCATGACATTAGAATGGCTAATACAGGATCTTATCCCGAAATTTGGACCGCCCTTTTTGCCTCCACAGTTGCTGCTTGACTATTGAGTTCCGTCAGCAGTTTATTTTTTCTTCCAGAATCAATCATCAGTAGCCTCTTATGTCTCCTATTGATTTGTATGTCTTGCTTTCTAATTTGAGAATGGGATCAAATTTGGCTCAGACTCTTCACCTCCTCTGCTCATTATTGAGTACATTAGGCACATTTGGTATACACCAGTCAGTAGCACCAGTGCTGCAGTAGCTTAGTGGGTTAGGTACCTTCTGGAGGACATGATAAGCGACGTTTTGCGTTGGGACCCTTACTCAGACTCGGTAGCAACTGGAGAAATGAGATGTAAGTACAGTCTACTCTTGTTATTGGGCTGAAGAAGGGTTTCGGCCCGAAACGTTGCCTATTTCCTTCGCTCCATAGATGCTGCTGCACCCGCTGAGTTTCTCCAGCTTTTCTGTGTAACCTTGTTATTAGGCACCTCTTTATAAGGAATTTTGGTTATAGCAGACAAAATTTGTTGTAATCGAGGTGTCCATTCCCATTGGAAACAAGAGCTAAGTTTGTTCTATGGAGTGACAGCTAGGTGGTTGGAGCAAATCTTGTCTCTAGGATAATATAGATTTTAGGGAAGTTTAAGAAGTATGTTTATAATTTTGTTTCCATGACAGTGGAAAAGACTGAGATGAAAGAAGAATCTGAAGGTCAAGAAGCTGGTTCTTCGTTGGATGATGAACGTCAGAGGTCTAAACCAAGATACATTGCTGCTGATGATTTGGTTCTTGGAGTAAACATCCATAGAACGGACATGTTAAAAACAGATCTTTTCACATCACATCCTTCAGTGAAAGTTCATGTTATTAATGAAGACACAGGCCAATATTTTAAGAAAGAGCACAGGTGAGATACAAGGATCAAAAAAAAATGGTTGATCTGTATGTAGCAAATTCTTTTGAAAATTAGAAGTATGAACAAAACATTTTAGTCCTGCATTAAATTGTACAAAACATTTTAGTTGTGAGTTAAATTGTAAGGTGAAATTGGATTTCAACACACCGATACCAATAAAAGAGCGTGCATCTTTCCTTGGGATATAATGTCATAGAGTTATATAGCATGGAAACAAGTCCTGCAGCCCAACGTATCCGTGCCAAACAAATTGGCAGTCTGAGATTGTCCTATTTGCTTGCATTTGGCCCATATCCATCTAAACCAGTGGTTCTTAACCTGGGGGTTGTGACTCCCTATGGGGGTCATTTGTGGCTTTGCTGGGGGTCATGAAGGAGACACAAATAACATATCAATTTGTTGAGCCTATGTTTAGGAACATAACAAAGGTACATACCACATACAGTATTTTGTTCACGTATGCGCGTACTGGTGCCAAAAAGGTTAAGAACCACTGATCTAAACTCTTCCTATCCATAACTGTCCAAATATCTTAAGTCAATTGTATCTGCTTCTATAGCATCCTATAACAACTCATTCCAGATACGGACTACCATCGGAGTGATGAGGTTATTGCCGAGGTCTCTCTTAAATCTCTCCTCTCGCCTAAGTCTATGTCCTATAGGTTTAGAATCCTATATTCTGGTGGGAGGGGAGGGAGGAGATACTGTTAATATTCACTTTATCCCTGTCTCTACTGATTTTATACACTTCGATAAGGTCACCCCTCAATCTCCCAAGCCACAAAGAAAAAAGTCCCAGCACCTGATAACTCAAGCCTGTAAATCCAGATAACATTGTGAATTTCTTCTACACCCTTTCCAACATAATAACATCCTTCCTATTGTTGGGTGACAGGAACTACACATGGTACTGCAAGTGTGGTCTTTGTTAAGGACTTGTACAGCTACATGTCCCAACCTGTGTACTCAATACCCTTGTCAATGTAGACAAATGTCCCAAATGATTTCTTCATTATCCTGGTCTCCTGACTTTCAGAGAATCATGCGCCTGTACTCAGAGATCTCTTTGTCCTATGATACACTCAGTAAAGGGTTCTATCATACACTGTGCAAGTTGTGCCCTGGTTTGACATACTAAAGTGCAGTACCTCACGCTTGTCGGAATTAAACATAGAAACATAGAAACATAGAAATTAGGTGCAGGAGTAGGCCATTCGGCCCTTCGAGCCTGCACCGCCATTTAATATGATCATGGCTGATCATCCAACTCAGTATCCCGTACCTGCCTTCTCTCCATACCCCCTGATCCCCTTAGCCACAAGGGCCACATCTAACTCCCTCTTAAATATAGCCAATGAACTGGCCTCAACTACCCTCTGTGGCAGAGAGTTCCAGAGATTCACCACTCTCTGCGTGAAAAAAGTTCTTCTCATCTCGGTTTTAAAAGATTTCCCCTTTATCCTTAAGCTGTGACCCCTTGTCCTGGACTTCCCTAACATCGGGAACAATCTTCCTGCATCTAGCCTGTCCAACCCCTTAAGAATTTTGTAAGTTTCTATAAGATCCCCTCTCAATCTTCTAAATTCTAGAGAGTATAAACCAAGTCTATCCAGTCTTTCTTCATAAGACAGTCCTGGCATCCCAGGAATCAGTCTGGTGAACCGTCTCTGCACTCCCTCTATGGCAATAATGTCCTTCCTCAGATTTGGAGACCAAAACTGTACGCAATACTCCAGGTGTGGTCTCACCAAGACCCTGTACAACTGCAGTAGAACCTCTCTGCTCCTATACTCAAATCCTTTTGCAATGAAAGCTAACATACCATTTGCTTTCTTTACTGCCTGCTGCACCTGCATGCCTACCTTCAATGACTGGTGTACCATGACACCCAGGTCTCGCTGCATCTCCCCCTTTCCCAATCGGCCACCATTTAGATAATAGTCTGCATTCCTGTTTTTGCCACCAAAATGGATAACCTCACATTTATCCACATTATACTGCATCTGCCAAACATTTGCCCACTCACCCAGCCTATCCAAGTCACCCTGCAGTCTCCTAGCATCCTCCTCACAGCTAACACTGCCCCCCAGCTTAGTGTCATCCGCAAACTTGGAGATATTGCCTTCAATTCCCTCATCCAGATCATTAATATATATTGTAAATAGCTGGGGTCCCAGTACTGAGCCTTGGGGTACCCTACTAGTCACTGCCTGCCATTGTGAAAAGGACCCGTTTACTCCTACTCTTTGCTTCCTGTTTGCCAGCCAGTTCTCTATCCACATCAATACTGAACCCCCAATGCCTTGTGCTTTAAGTTTGTATACTAATCTCTTATGTGGGACCTTGTCGAAAGCCTTCTGGAAGTCCAGATACACCACATCCACTGGTTCTCCCCTATCCACACTACTAGTTACATCCTCGAAAAATTCTATAAGATTCGTCAGACATGATTTACCTTTCGTAAATCCATGCTGACTTTGGCCAATGATTTCACCACTTTCCAAATGTGCTGCTATCCCATCTTTAATAACTGACTCTAGCAGTTTCCCCACTACCGATGTTTACCTCCATTTGCCATACTTAGACCACCTTCTCAACTGATCAAGATCCTGTTGTAAACTTAGATAATGTGTGTTCCCCCCCCAACCCCCCACTCATCCCTTTCCACCCATATCCCTCACTCTGGCTTTACATTTCACTCCTCTTCCTTCCTTTTCTGACACTCTTGTCATCTTTTCACATCTGTCACTGACTCAACCCATCTGCCAATCAACATCCACCCCCTCTCGCCTGTATCCACTTATCACTTGTCAGACTTTGCCCCATCCCCACCTCTTTTTCAGCTTCCCCCCACTACAGTCTGAAGAAGGGTCCTGACCTGAAGCATTGTATATCCATCCTACCTGAACCCTAGGTTCTCCCAGCCTTCTGTCTCTTCCACTACCCTATCCTCATTAATCCTCTTCGTGACCTTTTCTAATATCACTGTAGAGCTTATTTTTACATTTGTCTCTTTGAGGAAATTAGTACACAGTGACGTGCAATGAATAGCAGTGAGTTAATTTATTTTGTTGTATGAAAAACAAATATTGTCAAGGCAATACATACTGGTTAGAATGTTGGATGATTTCCATTGCATTTTTATTGTGCCATGTGATTTTCTGGCACTCATTTGTAAACGCAAACCAATGTTGAGATTGTCTCACTTGAAAGTGCATTTCCTACAGGGGCCATTTACAGAACGTTTTTGAAAGTGGGGTGTGTGGGGGGGGGGGCTGAGTGATCACTGGCCTAGGGGATACCCGGTGAGGGAACGGAGCGATGGTTGCACAATTATAATTTTTTGTTGTTGCTCGACCTCCAAAAACTGGGGGATAATACAAGCCATCCCCCAACTCAAAACGTGCGGGGATATGTCCCCCATCCTCCCTCTCTCCCTCTCTCCCTCTCTCCCTCTCTCCCTCTCTCCCTCTCTCCCTCCCCAACTCTCCCTCCCCAACTCTCCACCTCTCTCTGGTGTCTCTCTCTTCCCCTCTCCCTTTCCCTCTCCCTGCCATCTCTCTCTTCCCCTCACAGGCCCTCCCCCTGCTGCCTCTCTCTCCCTCTGCCGTCTCTTTCTCCCCCTCCCTCTCGGGGCCGTCTCTCCATCATCTCCATCTCCCCCGGCCGTCTCTCTCTCCCCCCTCCCCCGGCCGACTTTCTCTCTCTCTCTCGGGGCCGACTCTCGCTCTCTCGCGCTCTCTCTCACTCTTCTCCCCCCCCTCCCTTCCGCTCGGCTGTTAATCACAGCGCTTCGTTCCCTGCCCCATATCTCGACTGTGAACCGCGTTGTGATTGGCCGTTGAGGGGAGGGAGGGTTTTGTGGGGGGGGGGGGCAGTCGGTTTCTGCCTCGGCTGGTCGTGGTTTTGCCGCGCTCACTGTGTGCTTGTTCTGTGATTCTGGATGTCGGAGGTCCTCAGAAGAAGAGAAAAATACGCCTGCGGGCCGGATAATTTTGGGTTATGAAGCATGAATCGCCAAAAAAGTGGAGGGGCTGCAGCTCCCCAAGCCCCCCCCCCCGGTTCCGCGGCCCATGCCCTCGTCCTTCTAAACTACAGAGTGTACAAGCCCAGCCGCTCCATTCTCTCAGCATATGATAGTCCCGCCATCCCGGGAATTAACCTTGTAAACCTACGTTGCACTCCCTCAATAGCAAGAATGTTCTTCCTCAAATTAGGGGACCAAAACTACACACAATACTCCAAGTGTGGTCTCACTAGGGCTCTATACAATTGCAGAAGGACCTCTTTGCTCTTATACTTGACTCATCTTGTTATAAAGGCCAACATGCCTTAGAAAAATGATTTTGATTGAGGGCTCATGTGATAGGATGCACTAGCAGAAAATACTGGCCATCATTTCCTCAGCTTCATTAACGTGCAAATGGGTACACTTCCCATGTAGAAGATCATGTGGATTGGTGGAACCTGCCAGTCTATTGAGAATTGCTTGGCCCCTGGCTGCTTGTTGGCTCTCAGCAAGAAAGGAAAGACAATTTTTGTTGGCTTCTTTCAGTACATCATAATGTTCCAACGCCTGCCAATGAAAATGCTAGCCGATTTTCACACAACAAGCTACCACAAACATCATTATAACAATTGTTAAATTACATGTTCCAGTGACGTTAAAGGATACTTGGCAAACATTAACCCGGCCATCCTATTTTTGCAGCTAATCAGTGATATGTATCTTGCAGTGTAGCCTCTGTATTTCTGTTCATGAAGTCTTCTGTGAACAGTGGTCATTGCCAAATCCACACCTGACTCCTGAAGAGTATTTCTGATCTGTCGGACAGGTGTTTCGGGATTTTTCCTATTATATTATTTTTTCTTTATTTCTTCTGTCATCAGCTGTGGAGATCTTCCTTGGCCTGCCAATCCCTTTGTGATTAGAAAGCTCACCAGTGCTCTCTTTTTTCTTAATGATGTTCCAAACAGTTGATTTTGGTAAGCCTAAGGTTTGCCTAATGTCTCTAACAGTTTTATTCTTGTTTCTCAGTCTCATAATGGCTTATTTGACTTTCATTGGCACAACTTTGGTCCTCCTGTTGATAAACAGCAATAAAGGTTTCCAACGGTGATGGAAAGACTGGAGGAAAGACTAGGTGGCTGAGAGCTTTCTTATACCATCATTACAGAGGCAATTAAACACACCTGAGCAATTACAAATGCCGTGTGCCCCAAACATTATTGTGCCCTGCAATGGGGGGGACAACGTATAAACACAGCTGTAATTTCTACATGGTGAAACCAAACTATCAAAAAAGGCTTTTAATAAAATCTGACAATGTGCTTTAACCACACATGATTTTTTTTCTATTACACATCTTAAATTGTGGAGTATAGAGGCAAATAAATAAATGATGGGTCTTTGCCCCAAACATTATGGAGGGCACTGTAAAGGTTATCACAAATAGTGTGGGTCAACCAGTAGTGTATTGGCTAGTCAAACTGGACTTTAGATTAACATGATGTTTTCCTGGCTCCTTAAGAGCCTGTCCCACTGTACAAGGTAATTCAAGAGCCCTCCCGAGTTTAAATAAAAATCAAACTCGTGGTAAGCACGTAGAATGTACGTAGCGGGTATGTCGGAGCTCGGGACGTCTCTTTGCGGCTCGTAATGCTAACGGCAGGTACTCGGGAAACGTGGTAAGCTCATGAAGACTAGTGAAATTTTTCAACGTTGAAAATTGTCCACGAGAGCCCTGAGTACCTACGAGCGGCTATTGCCGTAATTCTCCGAGTTCGAATCAGGGGAAACTCGGGAGAACTCTTGAATTAGCTCGTACAATGGGACAGCCCTATTAGAATAGAGGTAAAAGGTGTCGGAACTATTTCAAAAAGGATGGGTTATTCATGGTGTCCTCATTCAACACCAGCTTGCATGTCTTAATATGAAATCTTTGAAAATGTTCCAGATGCTTTGTTGCAATAAATCGTGGCACTGGAAAATTGGATAGCTAAGCACAGTGAGAATTTGTTCATGTTATATGGTGGTGACAATTTTATTATTTTGGAATAGAAGATCAGGGTGGTGAACTCCTCAGATTGCATTTCTGCTCTAATCTACCTGTAGAAAAAAAAAAATATTTGTAACTAGTCCTAAATTTAAGGATATAGACATTGGAGATGACATGATGGAAGTGGTGGAAAGCTCAAATGTCATCTTTGGAAATATGCAATATGCATTTTCTTTAGTTAATAATTTAAATTGAATGCAATAATTATACAAAATGATTAAATTAAATCAGCAACATAGTATTTATAGGTTTAGCCACACATCTGAGCCACATCTTCATATGGTTAGCACCATTATGGGTAATTTTGTTTCTTCCTCTTCAGCTCCAGTAGAGTGCAGCATCCTCACTGGGTTAAAAAATAATTAAACTGAGCAGAAAAATATGCAGAAATACTGGATTTGAACTGCTTACAACTCACTTAAAACACTACCTATCTGTATGTCAGAAGATTTGTTTTGCAAATTGGTCATCAGAAATGTTGGACTGTACTTTGTGTAAGCAAATATAGAAAATTAGTCATATTGTGTAATCTTCTCAGGTTTAATTTTGCATGCATGGTTTTCAAAGTTTGCAAAACCGCAAAGCAAGGAAAATGATTAATGTTACAAGAATGATTTTCAATCTTTGAGTAACATTTGTAGTATCTACAGTTTGTATTGGCCAACACATAATGAGCATATGTTTTGGAATACTATATTTGGAGATTAACTTTGAGCGTGCACTTATATTGGTTAAGAAGGTAATGGGCTGAGTAAATACGATATGGACACGATTCCTCAAGCAAATAACTAGAGTAAATCTGCAAGGTTATTTTAATAAAAACAGCTAAATTAATATTGAAAAAATGACAAATCTATACAGCGCATTATTCTCAAATATCCCAAATGCCTTCAGATTGTTGCATTAAAATGCAGTGAGATTTTTTGTACACCTGTGGCAGAATACTATGAATGCCATTTATTGTCATTTGTCCCATTTAATTTGAATCTTTAAAGTGTTAATTTTTATATTCTGATTTATTTTCAAAATCTTTGCTGGGGGTAAAAGCTACTTGTAAACTTAATGGCTGCTCATATTTTGTCTCCTCACTAATAGCAATCGACATGTCACTTCATATTATGAGCAAGACAATGTGGGACATATCCTTCCCATCATGACACAACCTTATGATTGTAGGAAAAATAAATCGCCAACTCCAGCATGGGAGGAACAACTTATCTTCAATGAGCGATTTGGTTACTTCCTAAACGAATTCTTAGAATCACCTAGTACTCTTCTGTTCTTTGAGGTATCAAATATTTGAGTTTGATTTTAGCTTGGTGATAATGTACTTCATAGAGTTTTTGATGACAAATAGATATATGCAAATAGTTCTGTAAATAATGGATTGAACAAATTAACTGCAATGAGTTTAAATTAAACATTTACTATTGTTGGTCCAAAAGATATTAAAATTGGTTAATTAGACATTTTGATTATGGTTAATATTTTGACTTTAGTTCAATCTCTGCAACTTTAGTTGAACAGGTAGGCCGGGTTAAGTGGATAAAGGGGTGAAAACCCTTTGGACTATCACATTGTAACTCATCCTTGGCATTAAATATTAGAAATATCAGAAGGATAAGGGGATCACGCTGAAATATACAATACTCTTACAGGGCTCTACATGGTAGATGCAAGAATGATGTTTCCCCTGGGTATCTAGATTAATGGGTCAAAGTAAGAATTCAGGTATTGACGCAAAGATAAGAAATTTATTTCATGAGGTCGAATGGAGCTGAAATTCTCTACCAGAGAGGGATGTGATGGTCCGGTTATTGACTATATTTCAAAGCATAAACTTGCAGATTTTGAATATTTAAGGGTTTTTATTAATCTAGAAAATGATGTTGAGGTAAAACATCGGCTGTGCTCTTGGTGTTGATATAGGTTTATTGTTATAATGTGTTCCCAGAAACGGTGGAAAAATTTATTTTGCATGCTCTCCAGGTAAATTATCCATACATGCATACAATCAAACCACAAAAGTGGGTAAGGGCTGCAATGAGGTGAATTGGGGAACCTGGAATATATCCTTAGCTTGTAAGAGGCACTATCAAGAGTCTGGTAACACCACCATAGCACAATATTTAATGACAGTTCTATGTGCTTTCAAGCTTTTGTAAATTCTAGCCGATGGCGGAGAGAGAGAAGAGGGAATGACCAGGATGAAAGTGTTCCTTTGTGTATTAAATATACGATGTGTGTATTTGTATATGTATTAAATATATTAAAACAGAGTGAGCAAAGACAAACCAACAAACATCAGAATCATCTCTTCAAGCTTGAGACATTAAATGGCTGGCTAATTTTTATGAGCTTAATGTAATGATTGCGGATGATCAACCATGATCACATTGAATGGCGGTGCTGGCTCGAAGGGCCGAATGGCCTACTCCTGCACCTATTTTCTATTGTCTATTGTAATCTTAATGCTATATGATGCTTGTATATTTTTTACAAGCACTAATCCAATGCTTTACTCCTAGATCCTTGAGTTTGTAAGTATGGATGAAGCCAAAGTCAACTTTGCAACTCAAAGTAGTGAAGGTGGTTGGCGCAAGATAGCATGGGCTTTTCTAAAGGTAAGATGGTATTGACCAACTAGAGTCTGAAGAATAAAACAGAAAACTCACCAGTGTTTTAAGATTTTTGGGTATACTTTTGTTTCCAGATGCAGATCAGTTGTGTTACATTTTCCACTTCTGGAGAACTACGTGTATCAATCAATTTTTTTAAATAAATGGTGCTTTTTTTCTTGGCAGTTAAACAAAACAGTGTATATTCAGTGAAGGATTCCTTCAATGGAAAATGTGACCAATGATTGTAAAAGTTCCTTGGATTGCAAACAACAAAAGGGGATGATAGCACGATGGTAAAGTTACTGGATCAATAGTTAAATTAAACGGCCATTGACCTAGAAGCACATGCTCATATCCAACCAAGGCAGCAGGTGACTTTAAGATAAGCTAATTAAATAGATTTTTTCGCCAGAGGAAGTCGTTGAGTCATTTACAATAACAATATTTAAAAGACATTTGGGCTAATACATGGATTGAAAAAGTTAAGAGGGGAATGGAACTAGCTTAGATTTAGGTTTTAGGAGAGCTCCCCCTCCTCTTCCCCCACTCACGATCAACAACACCACAGTCACATCTTGGAGTCATTTAAGTTGCTTGGAACTATCATGTCCAGGGTCCTTAAATGGGGGGCCACCATCGACTCCTCAATCAAAAAGGCCCAACAGACATTGTACTTCCAGCAGCAGCTGAGAAAACACAAACTACCACAGGCAATGATGATCCAGTTTTATACTGCCATCATAGAGTTTGTCCTCACCTTCTCCATCATGGTCTGGTTTGGCTCAGCCACAGGCATGACATCTGGAGGCTGCAGCGTATCATTCGATCAGCCGAGAAGGTTGTTGGCTGCAATCGTCTCCCCCATTGACGAACTGTACACTGCAAGGGCTAGGAAGCGAGCGGGGAACATCATCTCTGACTCATCTGACCATGGCCACAAACTATTTGAAGTATTTCCTTCTGGGAGGCAACTCTGGACTGTCAAATACTGCCATAGCCAGACATAAAAACAGCTTTTTTCCACGAGCTTTTTTTAGCTCTACTCAACAGCCATTGTGAACTATATATCGTGTTGTTATCGTTGCGACCAAAGCACCAAGGCAAATTCCTTGTATGTATCCATACTTGGCTAATAAAATGTATTCAATTCAATCTTGATTGGCATGGATGAGGTCAGCATATATGCCTGTTTTCATGCTGTATCATTCTGACACTAGAACATACAACATAGAAATTAGGTGCAGGAGTAGGCTAGGCCCTTCGAGTTTGCACCGCTGTTTAAAAGATCATGGCTGATGATCCAACATCTATCCCGTACCTGCTTGTTCATTGGTACCCTCTGATCCCCTTAGCATCAAGAATGGGCCAGAAATCACTTTTTCTGACCCAAGTCCAATGAACTGGCATGACTATTTTCCCTCTTTAGATGAGAGTTCCAGAGATTCAAGAGTCTCTGTGTCAAAAAAATTTCATTTGGATCTCAGAGGTCCAAACGAATTTCCCGTTTATCCTTAAGCTGTGACCCCTTGTCCTGGACCCTTCCCCAACATCGGGAGCAATTTTCCTGCATCTAAACTGTCCAACCCATAAGAATTTTGGAAGGCCAAAAAAACTAATCTCTCCCCTCTCAATCTCCTAAATTCTAGAGAGTATAAACCAAGTCTATGTCTTTCTTCATAAGACAGTCCTGACATCCCAGGAATCAGCCCCTGGTGGCGATGGCGATTGTCCTCCCTCTATGGCAATAATGTCCTTCCTCAGATTTGGAGACCAAAACTGTACGCAATACCCCAGGTGTGGTCTCACCAAGACCCTGTACAACTGCAGTAGAACCTCCCTGCTCTTATACTCAAATCCTTTTGCAATGAAAGCTAACATACCATTCGCTTTCTTTACTGCCTGCTGCACCTGCATGCCTACCTTCAATGACTGGCGTACCATGACACCCAGGTCTCGCTGCATCTCCCCTTTTCCTAGTCGGCCACCATTTAGATAATAGTCTCCTGTTTTTTGCCACCAAAATGGATAACCTCACATTTATCCACATTATACTGCATCTGCCAAACATTTGCCCACTCACCCAGCCTATCCAAGTCACCTTGCAGTCTCCTAGCATCCTCCTCACAGCTAACCCTGTCCCCCAGCTTAGTGTCATCCTGTTATTTTTTTCCTGTCTATGCTAGAATCATATCTGTTTGTCTTTGCGGTTTAAAAGGAGGTCAGTTTATGACTGATTTCTCTTCCCTTTACATGCTTGTTCATTGGTAGGCTGTGGGCCGAGCATCAAGAATGTGTCTAGAATGTGTCTAGAAATCAGCTTTCGTGACCCAAGTCAACAAACTACATGAAATTTTCCACAGATTTAGATGAAATATAATTGAGAAGGATGTCATAACTCTTCATTGCCAAACGTTGCACATTAATTAATTAAACTAATTAGAAAATGAGATCGGGAAAGTAAACGCCATCTAGTGGCCAATGCCCATATTACACCATGGGCAGCCTATTTCCGTGTTGCAGTCCATTTAAACAATATTATTATACATATATATATATATATATATATGTGACTTGTAAATATGACTGTAATCATATATAATTAAGTATAATTATATTATAAAAATAATATGATGAATATAATTTGTGAGTGTGTTTTTTGAATGACACTGTCGCAGACATCCTGCTCCTGAACCAGCCTAATTAATGGGTGAGGGCAGTTCTTGTGAGTTCCTCCCTTTACTGAACCCCACTGACTGCCAGTGTGCAGAGTGGGGGTCACCGCCATAGTGGGACTGGGGCAGTTCCGGGCTGGGGGCAGTCCTGCAAGGCATCTTCCAGTCGCTTTAATAGGAAATGTAATGAGACTGCAGCAGAGGTCCCAGGTTTTAAGGGCTCATGAACCTGCCTAATTAAAGGGTCAGGACAGATCCTCTGGGTTCCCACGTTTACTGAACCCCACTGACTGAGAGTGGGGGGAATGGCCATAGTGGGACTGGGGCAGTGCCAGGCTGGGTGGCAGACCTGTAAGAGACCTGTCTTATTTCTGATGTAAATGTCACATCCTGACCAAGAATCGAATGCTCAGATGTTTACTCGATGAGTATTCATTGTAAGCTACAATGAGCCTATATATATGATAGAGATGGTGCCTTTGCAAATGAGGGCTATTACCGTTAACCTAAAATAACCCTAAAAGTGTTGCATTGTTTGAGTATCTGTAGTTTGTGTGTGTCTGTGTATACCTGTCAAACGTGTATCTGTGGATGTGTGGATGTAAGTGTATATGTATGTGTGGATGGATGTATGTGAATGGATGGATGTGTCAATGTGTGTGTGGATGTATGTGTGCATGGATGTGCACATGTATGTCTGCGTGTACATGGATGTGTGTGTGTGTGCGGATGTATGTGTGCATGTGTATGTGTGAGTGTGCATGCATGGAAGTGTGCGTACGGATCGATGTGTGTGTGGATGTGTGTATGTATGTGTGGATGGGTGGGCTGTTGCACTGTCATTCACCAGCCGCCATTATCGTAAGTAATTCACTCATTGTTAAATAATGTGACCAAATAAACAGTGAAACGATCGACACTAAAATAAAACTTTATATAATAATTTATTTTCCCCAATTTATTTGTTTACATTACATCTGATCGTCATCTGAATGTTCTTCATCAGATTCCAAGTCTTTTGATAAGTTTTGATAAGTCCATTGATAAGTGAGTTCAAGTTCACGTGGAGCGTCGGGCAGAGGCTACAAAAAAAAACATCTGATAGTCATTAATTGTGCATGGACTTCAGTTCATAACATTTCAACTTCTTCTTAATGTTAATGAGAATAATACTTACTACCATAGATAAATTAGTTCAAGTTCACATACACCAATTCAGTTCTAAATAAACATCAGCCATTTCTGACCATTTCTCACTCCAATGGCAGCCTATAAAGTGCAATGAATGTTACTCAATTTTTCTCCCGTGGTCGGGGCCTGGAAATGGCCGCTACGGACGGCACTATATACAACCACTATGTACAGCCTCCCCCCTCCCCCCACCGCCCGCGGAGATGATCCGCGGCTCCGCGTTCGCGAATTGGCCACTTCTTAATTTAGACCACTGCTTCACTATGTTAAGTACATAGGCCCCGCGACCGGAGCACTTTTTCCCCGGTAAGTTATCGCAGGCACCTCCGAGCTTAGATGTTAAAGACTTATTAGACTACAAAAGCTGGCATTAGTGAAAATGTTTAATTTACCTTATGTTATGGATACACATGGTTTAGGTCCTCAACTTAATGAGTGAGTGAATGAATGAGTGAGTGAGTGAGTGAGGGAACGAGTGAGGGAACGAGTGAGGGAACGAGTGAGTAAAGGAATGTGAATGAATGAAGGGATGAATGAGTGAGTGAATGAATGAGTGAGTGAATGTACAGCCTCCAAATCTCATTTTTTCACATTATAAAAGGGTGCAATTAAATTAATTAGAGTCCATACAGATTAATTTTCATAAATTCAGACTTTAGATCTTACTTTTCAGTTTGAGTTGATTCACAAAGTTTAATTGGTTTCACAACTTTGTGTTGCAGCATCTCAGCAGGGACTTTGCTTTTAAGACTTTCTTCCACTTTTATCCACTTAGCTGCACATTCTTCAGACTTCTTAATGCTTTTCTCACTAAATTCAATTACCCTGCTGCAAGTTTCCACGACATGTATTCCACAGAACTAGAAAGAACCTTCATCGGAATCCAGTAAAACAGGCATCAGTGAAGTCTTCTCAGCCATGTTCTGTGCTAACCTGAAGCAAAGCGCGTTGTTGGCCAACTGGTTTTTTCTCTAATTTAATAAAAATGTGCAAGTCTTGTTCATGATGAGTTTCAGGGGTGATTTATATATATTTTTACCCAACATGTGAAAATTTCATGTACTTCTGTGACTTGGGTCACGAAACACTGGAATAAAGCTCCTCGGCCCACAGCCTATGGGCAAAAGACGTGTGGAGGATGTTGGAAGAATTTCTGCCATTCACTGGGGAGGCCTCAGAGGAAACAGCATCTCATATCCAGCATAAATTCCCTTTGTCACCTTCAAATGAATCTTAAACCAGATTGATTAATTGGCTGAAAGGGTATTGGTTATCTTGTCCAAGGTTGCATAGTTTGTTTTTCAGTAAAGCCTAAGGTCAGACGAAGGACAAAACTACCAGTCTACTGGGCAGTAGCAATGAAACCAGCCCACTTGCTCTTGTCTTGATCATAATGAAATGCTTTGAAAGATTGATAATGGGCCATATCTGTTGCATTCTTTGGAACACCTTTATTTTGCACACAGTAAAAGTAGGTCAATGGAGTAGGTCAATACCCTCTGTTGCACTGTGTTGATCTCTCAAGCAATTGACTATGAGCGCTAATGTCAAAATGCTATTAATTGTCTACTGCTCAGCAATCAATGCCATAATGCTGAACAGGCCTATTTCTAAACTGTTGGACCTTGGCCTTAGTTCTTCCATCTGCAACTGGCTTTTGGACATCCTCATCAGCAGACCTCAATCATTTAGAATTTGTAATAACATTTCCTCCAGCCTGACCCTCAACATTGATGTCATTTAGCATGTTGTGCACAGTTCCTTGCTCATGTCAGTGTGGCTAATTATAGTGCCAATTCAATCTTTAAGTTTGCCGATTATATAACTCTCATTGTCCCGATCAACAACGGTGATGAGGTGGAGTAGAGGAAAAAGATGGGGAACCTTGTGTCATAGTATCAGTTCAGAACAGCAACTTACGGTTTACTAGCCTTTACGCCAGCAATACAAAAAAACTGGTTGGTAGCTTAAGGAAGTTGGGGAGCAGGATGAATACAACTCTGTCCATCATCAGAGCTGCAACAGAGATTGTTGACAGCTTCAAGTTCCTTGGCATCATCACCAACCTAACCTGGCACCTTCACGTTGACGAGTTGATCAAGAAAGTTCATCAAAGTATTTATTTGCTTGGGCGTCGAAGATTCAGTATGCCAACGACGATTCTCTATCATTTCTACCGGCAGACAAAAAAAAGTATTGCAGCTGTGCATGCAACTGAGCCTGGCATGGCAACTGTTGTGCTCATGACCACCTGAGAGTGGTGAGTACTGCTCAGTCTAACAAAGCCTCGTCACTTCCCTCAATTCAGTCCATCTTCACGGTGAAAAGGCATCAGGAAGGCTGGAAGTATTGTCAAGGATGCCTTCCATGCTAAGCCATTCCTTCTACCTTCTGGGAGGGGATACAGGAACATGAAAGCCGGAGTATCCAAATGTAAGAATCTTCCCTATGGCAATGAGACATTTGATCTTATAACCAAACTCCCTTCCTGGAGGTGCTGTGGCACTATTATGGGGATCAAGGAAATGGCAGATGAGTTGAACAGGTACTTTGGATGTGTCTTCACTAAGGAGGACACAAACAATCTTCCTGAAATAGTAGTGGCCAGAAGACCTGGGGTGACGGAGGAACTGAGGAAATCCACATTAGGCAGGAAATGGTGCTGGATAGGCTGATGGGACTGAAGACTGATAAATCCCCAGGGCCTGATGGTCTGCATCCCAGGGTACTTAAGGAAGTGGCTCTAGAAATCGTGGATGCATGGGTGATAATTTTCCAATGTTCTATAGACTCAGGATCAGTTCCTGTGGATTGGAGGGTAGCTAATGTTATCCCACTTTTTAAGAAAGGCGGGAGATAGAAAACAGGGAATTATAGACCAGTGAGCCTGACATCGGTGGTGGGGAAGATACTGGAGTCAATTATAAAAGATGAGATGGCCGAACATTTGGATAGCAATAACAGGATCGATCCGAGTCAGCATGGATTTACGAAGATGAAATCATGCTTGACTAATAATAATGTGGAATTTTTTGAAGCTGTAACTAGGAAAATGGACACGGGAGAGCCAGTGGATGTAGTGTACCTGGACTTTCAGAAAGCAATCCCACATAGGAGATTAGTGGGCAAAATTAGGCACATGGTATTGGGGGTAGAATGCTGACATGAATAGAGAAGTGGTTGGCAGACAGGAAACAAAGAGTAGGGATTAACGGGTCCCTTTCAGAATGGCAGGCAGTGACTAGTGGGGTACCGCAAGGATCGGTGCTGGGACCGTAGCTATTTACAATATACATCATTGATTTGGATGAAGGGATTCAAAGTAACTTAGCAAATTTGCAGATGACACAAAGCTGGGTGGCAGTGTGAACTGTGAGGAGGATGCTATGAGAATGCAGGGTGATTTGGACAGGTTGGGGGAGTGGGCAGATGCATGGCAGATGTAGTTTAATGTGGATAAATGTGAGGTTATCCACTTTGGTAGCAAAAAACAGTAAGGCAGATTAATATCTAAATGGCGTCAAGTGGGAAAAGGGGAAGTACAACGGGATCTGGGGGTCCTTGATCATCAGTCTATGAAAGTAAGCATGCAGGTACAACAGGCAGTGAAGAAAGCGAATGGCATGTTGGCCTTCATAACAAGAGGAATCGAATATAGGAGCAAAGAGGTCCTTCTGCAGTTGTACCGAGCCCTAGTGAGACCACACCTGGAGCATTGTGTGCAGTTTTGGTCCCCTAATTTGAGGAAGGATATTCTTGCTATTGAGGGAGTGCAGCGTAGGTTTACAAGGTTAATTCCCGGGATGGCGGGATTGTCATATGCTGAGAGAATGGGGCAGCTGGACTTGTACACTCTGGAGTTTAGAAGGATGACAGGATATCTCATTGAAACATATAAGATTGTTAAGGGCTTGGACACGCTAGAGGCAGGAAACATGTTCCCGATATTGGGGGAGTCCAGAACTAGGGTCCACAGTTTAAAAATAAGGAGTAAGCCATTTAGAACGGAGACAAGGAAACACTTTTTGGTGAGTGTGGAATTCTCTGCCTCAGACAGGTGGAGGCAGGTTCTCTGGATGTTTTCAAGAGAGAGCTAGATAGGGCCCTTAAAAATAGCGGAGTGAGGGGATATGGGGAGAAGGCAGGAACGGGGTACTGATTGGGGATGATCAACCATGACCGCATTGAATGGCGGTGCTGGCTCGAAGGGCCAAATGGCCTACTCCTGCACATATTGTCTATTGTTTGTAATTCTTCTTTGTTGTGACAATTCTGCATCGTGGCATTTTTTTCTATTTTTTTCTGCATTACTTTATATTACACTGCAATCTTTGCTCAATTCTGCTGTTTGGCATTTATTGTATTGTTTTGTATTTGTAATATGTATACTGATTGCTCTGAGCTTTGTGCAAGGAATTTCATTGCACCCTGGTGTACATGTTAATAAAATGAATCTGAATTCCTGTTCACTTATTGTCAAAACCGGGGCTGGAGGTGCTTGGCTGGTCAGGCACCATCTAGGATGCGTATGGACAGGCGACGCTGTGAGTTGGGATGCTTCTTCAGATTGAGTGGAGTAGGAAAGAGAAAGTGGAAAAAAAGAGTGGGTAGGGCAAATCCAAGTGATGGATAGATACAGGTGAAGGGAAGGGAATTAACTCATTGGCAGAGGGTTCACAAAGGTGAAAAAGAGATAAAATTTAGTGGCAGGAAGGAGTAGTGAAAGATAAGGCCAGAGGGAGTGGGAAATGATATGGAAGGGGAAAGAGCAGGATAAAAGGGGAATGTATGACTCATTCATGGGATTGGAGAAGGGCATACAAGAGGGAAGATGCTGGGTGACTGGAGGAATGGGAGAAATGTGAGTGCATTGTTTTGGGGGGCATGGGAAAAAAGTGTGTAGGATTATGAGGTGCTGTTCCTCCAGTTTGTATGTGGCCTTTTTCTCCCTTATTTTGAAATTGGTCATCCTGGATACTGAAGGACTTCCTGGTGAGACGTGCTCTCTGGCCTTGGTTGTTTATTCCTATAATAATAGGCTTTTTTTTCCTGGGGAATGCTAGCAATACAGCTGATTTAGTTGGTATATCCTAAATTTTTCTCTTGTTTTATGTAGCTGGTGGGTGCGAATGGGGTGTTGAATATTGATGGAAAACTCCGCCTACAGTTGTATTATCCACCTTTGAAGGTCAAGAAACTATCAAATTCCATTGATGTATTTGAATGGTGGAAAAAACGCCCTTGGGACCGTTACCCTTCAACTTTGTATGTGACAGTGAAAGGCTTAAGGCTACCTCAAAATGTGAGTCCTAATTCAAGAAACTTCATAGCTTTGCACAACAAAGTTACTGATTTTTTTCAAGTAGCTTTCAATAGAAAAAGATCTGTAAATTAAAGAATTATTTTAACTCCACAATAAAATTCTCAGACTTTTGTCAATCTGAATTAAAGATTGGTATTGTGTTATTGGATTTGTTAATTTAAATCCTGACGTGTATAGAAATTAATTCCTTTCAGCAGTGGAAATGAGAGATCAATTTACAAAAGATTTTGATTACATTTGTAAGTAAAATATTCTTGTAGGGTTTGGGGCGGGGAATGTAAGAATGATTTATACATGTAATACATGATATACACCAGTTAATTAACCATGTATAAATGTATCTCATGTATTACACGTATAAATCGTTCTTACATTCGGGAACATGGTTAATTAACTGGTGGCATTATTTCCCTGTCCTAGCGGCCTTTGTTTTAGCTGCTGATTACATCCATTCCATCCCTCCCTCGCAAAGATGTGAGAATTCAATTTGAACGCACTTGTTTGAATAGATGCAAGCGGCATGTACAGCGTCTCTTCTGGGCGCACAGTGCACGAAGCCGATGAAATGAGACCACTGTCACACCAAAGAAAAGACACAAAGTTGTCTTCGACAACTCTAACAGACCTTTCTGCCGCCCCGTTAGAGGCTGGATGGTATGGGGGAACAAGTGTGTGTTTTACACCATTTCACTGCATGAACTCTTTGAACTGTTCTGAACGAAACTGAGGCCCGTTATCAGAAACAAGTTCTTCCGGTAAACCATGGCATGTAAAAATTGATCTCAACTCATCTATGGTACGCTCAGTAGTAGTGCTTGACCTCCAGATGTTTAACCTCAATCCATTTGGAATGACTATCTACCAGTACCAGAAAGTGATCATTACCCTTTACGCAAAAATCTACATGAACTCTCTGAAAAGGTCTACTTGGCCATGACCAGGGTTGCAGTGCTGTTTTTGGTGGTTTACTCTGGCAATTTTGGCAGACGCTACATTTGCTCACCAGTGACTCGATGTCACTGTCAATACCAGGCCAATACACAAAACTTCTGGCAATTGACTTCATGCTTACTATGCCAGGATGTTTGGCATGAAGTTCGTTCATAATTTTGTTTCTCAAAGACTGGTACAACCACTCTGTAACCCCACTTAACGCATCCCTGCTCACATGATAATTCATGGCGTCGATTATGGAAAGGCTTCAGCTCTGAGTTCAGAACTGAGTTCAATCCACTATCGATTTCATATTGAATGGATGATTCAATATCTGTTCTTAAACCCACTTCAGCACATTGTCTTTCTTTGTTTCTGCTGCAATTTCTGTTGCAGTCAATGGAAAGTCTTCATCTACAACTTGCAGTGTGTAGATTGAGTTCTCACTTCCCAAGTCAGAGTTCTCATGGGGCAACCGGGACAACGCATCTGCAACTGCGTTGCACTTGGAGCTTCTATTCTCCACCTTGTAGTCATACTGGAACAGCAAAATTGGCCAGATCTGCATCTTTGATGCCGCCATGGAAGGTATAGCTGACTTGGGACCAAGTATCACTAATAGTGGCTTATGATCAGTCACCAGGATGAATGGTCTGCCGAGAAGAAACTGATGGAATTTCTTGATTCCGAACACGATGCTGAGTGCTTCCTTTTCTATCTGCGCATAGTTGCGTTCACTCGATGACAGGGTGCGGGATGCAAAAGCAATAGGCTTTTCCTGACCGTCATTCATTACGTGGGAGATCACTGCACCTACACCATAACTTGAAGCATCACAAGCAAGTTTCATCTCGCGTGTCGTATCATAGTGGACAAGAAGTTTGTCACTTGTCAAGTTTTCCTTGCAGATGTCAAATGCGCGTTGCTGTTCCTTTCCCCAGGCCATTTCACACCTTTTTGTAACAGTGGCTTTAGCACAGTTGCTAAATCTGGAAGGAATCGTGCATAGAACTGCACCATCCCAAGGAATGATCGTAGCTCTGACACATTGTTGGGTTTTGGAGCATTCACTATTGCTTCAACTTTCGCCTTCACAGGGCGAAGTCCGTTGGCGTCTACTTTGAGTCCAAGGTAGACCACCTCTGACTGTGCAAATGCACATTTACTTTGACGCAGTTTGACATTGTGGCAGTTCAGTCGTGTGAAAACTTGCTTGAGGATTTCCAGATGTTCTGCCATGCCCTCTGTGAATATCAATAGGTCATCCTGGTTGCACACACAGTGCGGAATGCCTTGTAATATTTTGTCCATGACAGATTGGAAAATTTTCGGGGTGGATTTCACACCATAGGGCAGCTTTGAATATGAATACGCCCTTATGTGTGTTGATAGTCAAGTACTGCTGACTTTCCTTATCGACATTGAGTTGGGCCTAAGCGTGAGACAAATCCAGTTTAGTGAAGACTCTTGCTCCGCTAAGTTTTGCATACAGACCTTGCGAGGTTGGTAACGGATATTGTTCGTCATCAATGGCTTGGTTGATTGTGATTTTGTAATCACCACATAGTCGAACAGTTTTATCAGCCTTGGGTACAGCCACAATTGGCGTTGCCCAGTTACTCTGGTCTGTCTTCACAAGTACTCCATTACGCTCTAGTCTATCGAGTTCTACCTCCACTTGTTGCTTTAGTGCATAGGGTACAGGTCTTGGTCGACAATACACAGGCCTCACATATTGCTTAAGTCGAATGTGTGCAGAGTACCCTGTTATTCCCGTGTAACTGTCAACAAAAATGTTTGCATGTTTGCTTATGACGTTTTCAAAACGTGATTTGGACAAATTGACGCTGAAAATGTTCTTCCAGTCTAATTCTATTCTACTCAGCCAATCCTTTACAAGGAGGGTTGGTTTATTTCTGTAGCTGGCTACTATGTGGGCAGTGTTACTGACTGACCATTATGCTGAACAGTTAATTTGTCCACAAGTCGCCAAAACTTTGCCCGAGTAGGTTCTCAGCTTGACCTTACTCTCAAACAATGGTATCTGTGGGAACTTTGTTTCGTACAGGTCTTTGCTCATGACCGAACAATCTGCTGCCGTGTCAATACACGTGTCGATTAACTGTTCATTAATCAATAGTTTAGTTCGAAAGTCCTTGCCTTGGCTGGTTGTAGGCTTATCGATGTTGGTTGCATAAATGTTGTACAACCCAAGTTCATTTACATCTGGGTTCACCTCCAAGTTGTGAACTCCTCTCCGGTGTCGTTGCTTGATTCCCGCAGATTGTTGGTTTCCTGTTTTAAGCTTGGCCCGACATGCTGAGGCGATATGGCCTTTCTTCTGGCAGTTATAGCACTTGGCCATTTTGAACTGACAAAATTGGAATGAGTGATTACCGTTGCAATGATAACAACTGGCTGTACTCGGCTCCCCGCCATACTTCGGTTTTGGCTTAGCGCCTCTTGGTTTGGCCATAGGCAAAGCCTTGCGACTGTAAACGGCCACTGCAGTTCGTGGTGGACGAAACTCGCAAGCATTCTTTGATGCCATCTCCATTGTGGTAGCAATCTTGCATGCTTTCTCGAATGTGAGATCGGGAGTGTTCATCAGTTTGGACTGAATTTGTTTATCCACTAGACCACAAACAAATCTGTCGCGTAGTGCTCATTCAAGAAAGGTTCCAAAGTTACAGTGTAAACTTAAGTTTTTTGAGGCAACAATGTACTCATTGATTGTCTCATTCTGCTTCTGGTGTCTAGTGCCAAATTTATAGCTTTGTGCAATTTCCAGAGGCTTTGGGTTGAAGTGCTCCTCCAACTTCTTTATAATGTCATTGAATGGCACGTCTTTTGCCTTTAAGGGTGCAAGGAGATTCACGAGTGTGCCGTACACTTCAGGACCGATCTCCGTGAGCAGAATCGCTTTCATGCGTTCGTAAACGGCCTTATTTGTTTCAGTCACTATCTCTCCTTCACTACTAATCTCCAATATATTATTTGCCGTGAAAAACATGTTTGTTCTCTCCATAAGGAGCTGAACGGCTCTTCTCAAAAGTGCCAAGGTTTCCAATGTAGTCCGTTGCTGCCATCATGTCGTTCTCTTTTTTTTTAAATAAAAGGTCCGTTCATAAACCCCAAATTCCTTGTCTGTTCTGGTGTAACAATTCACCTAAAACTGAGCTGTACAAAAACTATTCAGCTTGAGGAATTCAACAAAAAAACTCAGTCTAAAATGTTATACACTCCCAAGGACGACATCTTGCCACGTAGACACAACATAGAGATAGCCTGACAAAATCTTGCCGATTTATCCAGTTGCTGTTTTCAACTACAATCCCATGCATAGAAGGATCTGCAGGCCTCTCATGTCCAGCACGCAAACAACAGCGACACAACTCCGTATTTACTGTTTAAACTGTTAAACAATCCTGAGTGTTGCAAAACAGTCCTGCACTGTATTTAAAGGATGAGTTCACACATTCTATCCCATCCTTGTCGCCAATTTTGTCATATTCCGGACAGCAGAATGAATAACAACTTACACGCAGGCTGCCTGGATCACAAGAGAGATTTATTACCCAACATCCCCTACTTATATACAACACCAACTCATTAGCATATACATGCATATGCATGAATACATTACATGATGGACGCGGGGGGTCTGGACCAATCGCTGACATCCCCCCCCCCCCCCCCCCCCCCCCCCCCGGGCAACGTCATGTCTCTTATTGGACTTTTCTGTTGAGCGGCAGTCGGTCCTTTGGCTTGTAGGCGACGCCGCCTATCGGGTAGGTGGCGTTTCGACAGAGCGGCCGTTCGATAAGTTTGCTTTTAGGCGATGCAGCTTTTTGGTTCGTTGGCTTTTAGGCATCCCGCCCTTTCTGTTAGTTTGCATTTAGGCGTCCCATCCTTTCAGTTAGTCGGCGTTTCGTCTTTGGTCTCTTTCGGCTTATTGGCATTTCGGCCTAGTTTCCATTCGGTTCTTTGGCTTCGACTTCTTTGCTTCGGCTTCTTGTCTGTCGGTGCCACATCCGGGTACCTATTGATTGAATGAATGAATGATATCTTTTATTTCGAACGATTTAAAAAAAAAAAGAAGAAAAGAAAAGATGAAAATGAATAAATAAAAGGAAAATTATATATATACATATATATATATATATACATAAATACATACACACATACATACATATACATGTACATATATATATACATACATATACACATATACACACATACACATATACATTACATATATGTACATACATAAATTAAAAATAATACACATTAGACTCGTTCGAAAAGGGATAGGAAGAAGCCTATGCTTGTCAAGTCCTACCCCCCATTCTTCACCATTAACAAATGCAAAATTCAATAAAATAAACTAAACAGACAATTCAAATAAAACTACTACATTCAAGCTATTAAGAAAAAAGAACAAAAAAAGAAAAGAACAAAAAGAACAAACACCATTAACATCTGTGAGATTTACATTCTCCTTCCTCATTACTGTACTTGATTAGTACAGGTGTCAGAGGTTGGGGAGAAGGCAGGAGAATGGGGTTAGGAGGGAGAGATAGATCAGCCATGATTGCATGGCGGAGTAGAATTGATGGGGCTTTATTCTACTATCACATGATTTTATGACCATGAAGACATACTGGATGTCTGGAAGTGAAGAGGCCATGGAGGACTTGTTTGAGTATTTGGGAGTTGTAGGAGGTCATCTGGCAGTTATATAAGATGCAGGGAAGGCAACATTTAGAATATTGCGTTAAGCTTTGGGCACCATGTTATAGGAAAGATGGAATGGGTGTAGAGAAGATTTATAAGGATATTGCCAGGGCTTGAGAGCCTGAGCTATAGGGAGAGGTTAAGCAGACTATGACTATTCTACACGGCCATCATAGAGTCTGTTCTCACTTTCTCCATCATGGTCTGGTTGGCTCAGTCACCAAGCACGACACCTGGAGGCTGCAGCGAATCGTCCGATCAGCAGAGAAGGTTATTGGCTGAAACCATCCCTCCATTGATAAACTTTACACTGCAAGCGGGCAAGATCATCTCTGACCCCTCTCACCCTGGCCAAAAACTCTTTGAATCACTTCCCTCTGGAAGGCGACTCCGGATTGTCAAAGCTGCCACAGCCAGACATAAAAACAGTTTTTATCCACGAGTAGTTGCTCTACTCAACAGCCAAAAATCTGTAGCCTCCCTTTAAAGGGTTGGACAGGCTAGATGCAGGGAGATTGTTCCCGATGTTGGGGAAGTCTAGAACAAGGGGTCACAGTTTAAGGATAAGGGGGAAATCTTTTAGGACCAAGATGAGAAAAACATTTTTCACAGAGAGTGGTGAATCTCTGGAATTCTCTGCCACAGAAGGTAGTTGAGGCCAGTTCATTGGCTATATTTAAAAGGGAGTTAAATGTGGCCCTTGTGGCTAAAGGGATCAGGGGGTATGGAGAGAAGGCAGGTACAGGATACTGAGTTGGATGATCAGCCATGATCATATTGAATGGCGGTGCAGGCTCGAAGGGCTGAATGGCCTACTCCTGCACCTATTTTCTATGTTTCTATGTTTGATCTGGTATTTTGTTGGTTCATATGCTTTATCAATGGTGTTTTATCATTAATCTTTTATTATTAATGTTTAGTGATTTCTGAGTCATTCGTAACTGTCACTGTATGTCATGTTACTTGTGGGCAGAGCACCAAGGCAAATTCCTTGTATGTGAATACTTGGCCAATAAAATTACTTACTTACTTACTTATTCATTGGAGCACATTAGGATGAAAGGTGATCTCATAGAAGTGTACAAAATCATGAGAGACATTGATCAGGTAAACGCATAGAGTATTTTGAACAGAGTAGGGGAATCAAGAAACAGAGATCATATGTTTAAGGTGATGGGGAAAAATTTAATGGGAACCTGAGGGGTAACTTTTTACACAAAGGGTGGTGGGTACCAGAGCAGCCAAAGGAGGTAGTTGGGGCAGGTACTATTGAAACGTTTAAGAAAAATTTAGATAAGTACATGGATGGGTTAGGTTCAGAGGGATGAGGGCGAAACGCTGGCACGTGGGACTAGTGTAGGTGGGACATAGGAAAAAAAGGTGCAGGACTATGCCATTCGGCCTTCCGAGTCAGCACCGCCATTCAATATGATCATGGCTGATCATTTAAAATCAGTATCCCGTTCCTGCTTTTCCCCATATCCCTTGATTCCTTAGCCCCAAGAGCTAAATCTAGATCTCTCTTGAAAACATATTGGTTGGTGTAGGTAAGTTGGGGCAAAAGGCCTGTTTTCAAGCTCTATGGCTCCAGGACTTGATTGTCTATCACCACTCTTTGTTAGTTCAGTGGTTGAGTAGAGCAGTTGCCATTACTATGCGGAGATATCAAGAAACTGTCATTCTCATTCAATTTCCATCACTGCCAGTTACTATAAATTAGGAGTTTTGCATTGGTAACAAGCCACCTTGAGAAGATTGTGAAGGATGTATATATTTTTAAAAACATTACTTAAATATCGGTATTTCCTAAATAGGTGAATCCTTCTATACGTTCCATGATGGCTCTTCAGCAAGAACAAGGCACTCTTTCGTATAATGAGCTCCAATCTGAGTTGAAGCGGTCAAGTGTTCCATCAAAGTCAGATATTGAGAAGTTGGAACTTTTGAAATGGACCAAACTACCTGGGCAGGTAAAAAAAAAAAAGATGATTTACTGTAGTTGCATTTTACATTATTGTCCAGTCAGAATTTCCTCACCCCCTGATCCCCAAGTATTTATAAACATTGGTTTGTTATTAATTTAATCTAGTTTTAACACTGTTAAAGAGCTTCTTAAAATGCTCTGGTTCAAGAGGCAAATGTTCTAAATGGCAATAATGACATGTAAAATTAACTATAGTCCCTCCCTTTTTAGGTTTGCCGTATTCCTAACCAGCTTTTGCTATCGTTTCGAGGAGGGCATATTGGGTGCTTCTTTATAGCATTTTCTAATGATGGAAGAAGCTTGGCAGCATCATGTGCTGACAGGAATGGTCATTTCATAGTAGGTGAGATTTGAAAGAGTGTATAAACTAAAAGCAAAGATCCTTAATGTATGATGTACATTATGTTTCCAATGTCATGCTGTTTTCGGTGATAAATGATAACGATCAACAATTTGAAAACACTACATAGCTTTCAATGCCAAGAAGTATTACAAAATCTCAGGTAGTTAAGAATGGCAGTATATGGCCTAAGGTGCTTTTATTAAAGCCACTTTTTATGGCTTTAATATTTCAGAGATGCATGAAATTCTCCAGTATCATGAAAACAGTTGTTGGAAGGTGTCACTGCCTATAATGTGCTATAAATCCTGAAAGGAAGGTTGTCTCAGATGGATACCAACAAATTCCCATCATAGTGCCTTAACTGATAAACTATATATCAGAGCATGAAATTCATTAAAAAATAATCAAATAATGACTGTGATGGTGCAAAGTCAGTTCACCCCATTACCTGGATCTCTCACCTTTGAAAACTCTTTGAAAGTGTGAATGTACTTTTGCTGCAGTGCATTTCCATGCTCTCAACCTGGAAGAAAAAGATCGATCAGATTACTGTTCTTGAGCACTTCTGGTCCTTTTGGATAGGAAATGAAGGCTGGGTATTAGATAACCCAGCCTATCCTTTTTTGCAAGGTACATAGTCTGCAAACATAAAGAATTGCAGAACAATACACAGCACGTGTTCATTAAATGAGATTTGGAAAGGAATAATTTATATGGTTCAGGAAAACAGATTAGTTATCTATACTACTTAAAGTCTGATCTTGACCACTTCCTGTTGTTCTGTATATTAAATTTAGAAAAATCGCTGCCACTTGCGGCTGTGATTTTTGGCCATCATACTCAGAGCCCCCCTCCGCTGTGCAGGACAAGAGGATTTTTTCCCATCGATGAAAAATAAAAGAGTTATTAGTGTTTTAAGAATGTTGAGATTCCCTCTCCTGAAGGCCACGCACCTTCTGGAGGGACTATAAAACCTGGAGGTGTTGAGTGCCTCAGTCAGTCTCTGCAAGATGAGGGCGCAAGAGAGTCACGTCTTTCAGTCAGAGCTGTGAATAACACTGAACACATGTCTACTAAACTGTGAGTGTCGTTTTACTGACCTTGAGTGCCCTTAATGTGGTTTAAAAATAAAAATGTGGTTGGTTTGAAATAAAGCACAGCAAATGGTTGTTGGTGGTGGTTGGTTCGAAATAAAGAACAGCAAATGGTTGTTGCTGGTGGTTGGTTCGAAATAAAGCACAGCAAATGGTTATTGGTGGCGGTTGGTTCGAAATAAAGCACAGCAAATGGTTGGTGGTGGTGGTTGGTTTGAAATAAAGCATGATTAAAAATCTAAACTTGACAACTTCCTGTTTACACTGCATATTGATTTTAGATAAAACGCTACCACTTACGGCTGTGAGAGGTTTCACCCTGCATGAAATGGTATGAAACTGCACTTGAATTTGGTGGCCTTGCACCCTGCTTGAAGTGGTACGAAACTGCACTTGAATTTGGTGGCCTTGCACCCTGCTCGAAATGGCATGAAACTGCACGAATTTGGTGGCCTTGCACCCTGCTTGAATTGGTCGGAAACTGCACTTGAATTTGGCACTCATCAGGCTTGAGTGACTGAGCTGCCACACAATGTCCATACTAGCCCTCTGGAATCCAGTCCCTTCAGCCCACAACACCCATACTAGCGCTCCAGAAAGCCCCTCCCCCACTGGCCATCAATATTAGAATTGGTGGGACTTAGTCTAGTATGGAATAAAGAGCAGAATTAGGTATTTATGTTTTGGACCACATTGTTTTGCAGTATTGCAAGTTTGAGGGAAGTAATGAAAACATAAAGTCTGCATCAAAAATAAACCACAGGAATAATTAGATGAAATACTATTTTGGCCAAACGAAGAAAATGCCCTTTTCCTTTTTGATCAATTTTATTTATCAAATTAATTGTACAAAACATTAATGCCAATAGAGGGCAGCAAAATATCATTTATTTTAGAAATTGTAAATTGATTAACTGTAAAGGTTTTGTAACATATTTCATCTGCACTAATCAGTATACTTTTTTGGGACTATGTAGTGTATGAAATTCCTTCAGGACAACCACTTGGAGAATTTAATGGGCACTTCAACATTGTGTACTCTTTGTGCTGGTCAAAAAATGATAAAACACTCCTCTCTGCATCATCTGATGGGACAGTAAGGTTAGTGCTCATTTCAACATGATTTCCTTTTAAATTGTGATAATCATTGAAAATGTGCTGATTTGCAATATGTTATTGTCATTTGCCACCTTCTTTGCCTTTCCTTTCTGAAGCAGTTAGTTTCCTCTCATCTGCTCGATACATCCTCAAAGTACTCTGAGCAATCAAACATAGGAAACAAAATGCTGGAGTAACTTGATGGGTTAGTAGCAACTCTGGAGAACATGAATAGGCAATGTTTCGGGCTGACTTGAAAAATTGCCTATCCACGTCCTCCAGAGATGCTGCCTGAACCACAGATCTGCTCTAGCACAGTTTTCAATGCACGATTCCAACATCTGCAATTCCTTGTGTCTCCGATCAATCAAATATCATTTGTTGACTCTGCTCTCATATCATATCTATATCCTTTTAAAACTGTGTGAGTGTGTGTCATTTTGCCTTTGAAATGTATTTCCTCGAAAACCAGACTCAAAAACACAGAGATTTTTACATATTTCGGTAGGGATTTAACATGATTTCAGAAAGCAACTCCTCTCTAAATTCGGTCAATTATTTCCCCAGATTTTGAATAAAGGTTTTCAGAAATCTCACTTTTTAAAAAATAATCGCCGCTTGCCAGCTGCTGACGTCACAATGCTCACATGCCCACCAATCGTGGCCCACCTGCCTCCTGGCCCCGCCGCTGTGGATTAATGCAGCTGCTGTCAACGCGCATGCGCAGTTTTCCATGAGATACGTTCGCCCACTCACCTCCCCACCTCCCCCCGTTCTTCAAAAGGCGCAGAAAGATCGAGAAAGTTCTGCAGAACAAAGATTCTACAGCTCAGCTCAGCTATAGGATCTTTCTTCTGCAGATCTCGGTGTCAGCGGCGCCTCATGCGCTGAACCTTCTCCTCACTGCCCGTGCAGCTCATGAAGCCCCGCCCCTCCCATCCCCTCCTCATTCCAGCCGTGGGTTTCCAGAGAGTCAGAAGCGGCTTCTTTCTCTGCATTTTTCAGCCTACTCACTCGCCCGGCTCCCCCCCCCTCCTCTTCTCACCTCGTCCCCTCTCCTCCCTCCCTCTTTCCCATCTCCTCTCTACCCGTCACAGGGGACGACCCGATCGTCTGTCCCGATCGGCTCTGTCACGCTGGTCCCCCCCGATCGGTTGGTCCCCCCCGCTGCTTTTCACCGTCCTCAGATCGGGCACCCGCAAGCTGCCGCACTGCCCCTCTCTCTCTCTCTCCCTCCCCCCCTCTCTCTCTCTACCTCCCCCCCTCTCCTCTCTCTCTCTCTCTCTCTCTCCCCCCCCCTCTCTCTCTCTCTCTCTCTCTCCCTCTCTCTCTCTCCTCCCTCTCTCTCTCGCCACCCTCTCTCTCTCCCCCTCTCTCTCTCTCTCCCTCCCCCCCCCTCCCTCTCTCTCCCCCCCCCCTCCCTCTCTCTCTCTCCCCCTTCCCCTCCCCCCACCAATCTGACATCTTTTTAAAAACTAACGTGCTGCAGCGAGCTGATGATGTCACAATGCCTTTGCTCATTGCAGCAAGCTGCGCAGAGTTTTCAACGTGCAGCTACAAGCTGCGAGTTACTTGGCCCAGCTGCCCCCCACCCCCGGCTCTGGATTAAAGCCATTGAACACGTGATCAAGTCGTGCTGCGCGCTCCGCTGGGCTCCTTCAAGTTCTACAGCATGGCGGCGTCGGTCGTTATCGCAGGGCGGCCGCGGACAAGCGCAGTGGAAAAGTGAATTTGGTGACAAGAAAAGGAAGGCAGATTATTATCTGAATGATGTTATCTTAGGAAAAGGGAGGTGCAACGAGACCTGGGTGCGCTTGTACATCAGTCACTGAAAGTAAGCATGCAGGTACAGCAGGCAGTGAAGAAAGCTAATGGTATGTTGGCCATTATTGCGAGAGGATTTGAGTTTAGACACAAGGTGGTCTGCAGTTGTACAGGGCACTGGTGAGACCACACCTGCAGGTATTGTGTGCAATTTTGATTTCCATATTTGCTATTGAGGAAGTGCAGCGTAGGTTCACCAGGTTAATTCCTGGAATGGCGGGACTGATATGATGAAAGAATGGGTCGACTGGGCTTCTATTCACTGGAATTTAGAAGAATGAGAGGAGATCTTTTAGAAACATATACAATCCTTAAAGGATTGGACAAGCTAGATGCAGGAAAAATGTTCCCAATGTTGGGGGAATCCAGAACCAGGGGTCACAGTTTAAGAGTAATGGGTAGGCCATTTAGGACTGAGATAAGGAAAAACATTTTCACCCAGAGAGTTGTAAATCTGTGGAATTCTCTGCCACAGAAGGCAGTGGAGGCCAATTCACTGGATGTTTTCAAGAGAGAGATTTAGCTCTTAGGACTATAGGAATCAAGGGATTTGGGGGAAAAGCAGGAACTGGGTACTGATTTTTGATGATCAGCCGTGATTATATTGAATGGCGGTGATGGCTCAAAGGGCTGAATGGCCTAATCCTGCATCTATTTTTCTATGTTTCGATTTAGGAATTTAAAGTACAGGCTGTTAATGAAATATGTTGAATGAACCAATTTAGGAAAGACACTAAACAAACTTTTTTGTTGTGTTATACTTTTTCTAGGGTTTGGAATACAGAAACATATGAGAATCCAGCTGAGAAAATGCTACCACATCCTTCATTTATCTATACGGCAAAATATCATCCATTTGCACAGTACCTCGTAATAACAGGAGGCTATGATTGTATCATACGTGTTTGGAATATAAATGTGAATGAAATGAATGGTCAGTTACTCCAGGAACTTGATGGGCATAAGAGCTTCATTAATACACTTTGCTTTGACACTGAAGGTTGGTTTATTAAATCAAATGTTTTATTTGTTTCAACATTTAAATGATCAATTAATTTGTTAATCATAATACATGGACTTTAGCATTCCCTTAAAGACTTTTTTGTAAGTAATATAAAAAATATGGACTAACAAATAGAGTTTCAAAATGCAGTGCAAACTCTTATGCAGATAAGATGGGTTCATCTTTCTGCACCTGGGACCCTGTACACTTCACGTGCCCTGTCTGGATATAGACGGCCAAATTAATTTGCCTTCTCCACACTTGAATCAAGGCTTTTGGCACATCGGCCTTCATCAGTCATAGTATTAAGTAGAGGTTGTGTGGTCATGTTGTAGTTATATAAGACGTTGATGAGGCCGCATTTGGAGAATTGTGTAGGAAAGAACTGCGGATGCTGGGTTAAATCGAAGGTAGTCACAAAATGCTGGGGTAACTCAGCGGGCCAGGCAGCATCTCTGGAGAGAAGAAATGGGTGACGTTTTGGGTCGAGACTCTTCTTCAGAGTATTGTGTTCAGTTCAGTTCTGGGCACAATGTTATTGGAAAGATGTTGGCAAGTTGGAAAGGGTACAGAGAATCTTTATGAGGATGTTGCTAGGACTCGAGGGTCCTGAGCTTTAGGGACAGGTTGAGTAGGCTGGGACTCTATTCCTTGGAGCGCAGGAGGATGAGGATGATCTTACCGGGATGTATAAAATCATAAGAGGAATAGATCAGGTTTCTTGTTCAGAGTTGGGGAATCGAAAACCAGAGGACATAGGTATAAGGTGAAGGAGAAAAGATTAATTGGAATCTGAGCAGTAAATTCTTCAGATAAAGGGTGGTGGGTGTATGGAATGAGCTGCCAGAGGAGGTAGTTGGGGACTATTGCAACATTTAAGAAACAATTAGACAGCTTAGAGGGATATGGGCCAAACACAGGCAGGTGGGACGAGTGTAGATGGATCATGTTGGTCAGTGTGGGAAAGTTGGGTGGAAGGGCCTGTTTTCACGCTCTATGACTAAGACAAGAGGTCTCAGTGGTGACTGGGTCTCAGTTGGTGTAGTTCAGCCACGGAAGGGTTTTGACTGGTGGGGCAAAGCTTTAACAAAAACATAGTACTGGAGGAACTCAATGGATCAGGCAACATTTATGGATGGAATAGAGGACCTTTTTCAGACAAATGGAGATGGGGGGGGGGGGAGAAAGCTGTAAAAGTGAGCTAGCGATGGGGCAAACCCAGGCAAGTTGATACGTGGATTCAGGTGAGGGGTGATTGTAGTTTGGGGACGGGAAGGAGTGGAGCAAAACAGAAATATGGGAATCGGGGACAGATGAGTGTATGGTGGTGGACTGAAAGGAGTAGAGTGACAAGAGTGGTGGGAGATGGTGAGGAAAAATAATATTTATACTGGGGTAGGGAGTCGGCAAGGGTAATGGAGGTGAGGGGTAGGGCGGCCACAGTGGTACAGCGGTAGAGTAGCTACCTTGGGTTAGATCCCGACTACGAGTGCTGCCTGTACGGAGTGTGTACGTTCTCCCCGTGACTTGCATGGGTTTTCTCCGAGATCTTTGTTTTCCTTCCACACTGCAAAGTCGTACCGGTATGTAGGACAATTGACTTGCTGTATGTCTAAATTGTCCCTAGTGTGTGTAGGATGGTGTTCTTCTTATCGAGTCCACATCACAAGATTAGAAATTGTTCAGCCGGAGCTGAACACACTTCTTGGCAGGCTGCATACAATCGCATCTTGCGCTTCTTGTGCATAGTGGTGGAAAGATGGGTGGAAACAGGGCCACGACGTGAACACTCTTTCCTTGACCCCAGGATAGTGTTAATGTGCGGGGATCACTGGTCATTGGCCATTGGCCAAAGGGCCTGTTTCCACGTTGTATCTCTAAAACTAAAACAAAAAAAGATATGACTTGAAATTAGGGAAACATTGATTTACACAACATTCAGAACTAACTAAAACCATAAGCTATTGATTAGTACGGGTGTCAGAGATTATAGGAAGAAAGCAGGATAATGGGGTTAGGAGGGAGAGATAGATCAGCCATGATTGAATGGCGTAGACTTAATGGGCCGAATGGCCTAATTTTACTATCATTTATATTCTTATGATAAGCTAAAGTAAAATAATGGAAAAAAAAACTTCCATCTTTGCCTCATTCTTTGGTCCAGAATCTGTGCTGAATTCATTGTAGTCTCTGACCCTAACACTATGTCTAACCTGGTTAGTATAAGAGAGATGATAGTCAGCTTAGAAATCCCCAAAAGACCACTGCTGAACTTCCAATCAGGACAACTAAGTTTAGTGCAGCAAATATTACCCTTTGTGGAAAAACTTTTGCTATAAATATCAATGTTGATTTTAGATATGCCTCTAGGTGGTGCTATGATTAATCTTTTGCATTTCAAAATACACCAGATGTTGATAGCAGAATTAATGGTTTCTCTGCAGCAGTCCCGCTTTCCTTTGTGGGCACGGCCCTAAGACAGTGGTTTCATCATCCACGTTGCAATCTGTAGTGCCAGTTCTTCCTGCACTGCACTCATAGGTGCGTTAGATTGGTTAACATATCCATTAGACGTGCATACAGCCACCCTTTTCAAATATATGGGAGAGATTGGCTACAGTAACCCTACAATTCAAAAAGTTCATATTTTTCACTCCAGTCCTTTCTTCAACTAAATGTCCACAGTTGCCCCTTCTGTGTTCTCTGATAGTTGGGTGCTCTTAAAGTATTTTCACTGCCTTGTGCACCTCATGTCATCACATATATTGCTTTTCACAATCTTTTTTCCCCCTCTGCTGTGTTCTTTCTTCCCAACTATTTATTTTGCAGTTTGCCTTAACTTGCCCATCACCACCATTAATTTAAAAGTTATACTGTGCAGTTTTATTTATTTCAAGTGTGGTGGTTAACTATATATATTTTTGAAGGGAAGTAAATGCGTCTAATGCAGTGGAACACTTGGGGAGCTGCTGTTCTGTATGAGAGATTTTGTTTTTATTATATGCTTCTCCAGTCAATGGTTCCATTCAAATAGACTTGCTACCTTGCTACCTTAATTTAAAATGCTACCTTAATTTTGGAAATTATTGATTATCTTCCTCACATCATGGAGCAAACAAACAGCAGAAATCAGCCTTAAATCATATCTATGGTTGAAAAAATAAACTTCCCATATTGCCTTTAAAAGTTGTCTACAAATGATATATGAAATTGCAACATTTTTAAACGCATAAAACCACACGCAGGTGACAAACATAGCTGATACATTTTTGTTATAAAAGTTAACTAGAGTTTCAGAAGCCACAAATCAACTAAAGTCTTTGGAAAAATTATAACCAGTTTGTAAAGTGTAGCTTAGAAGCAAAATTCATAGGTTTTAAATAAAGAAAAACAATGCTGGAGATTAATATATCCAAATTGCATCATTAAGGCAGAATGAGGAGCTGATTTTATCTGATATTCTAGCTACTTAAAGTGAACTAATTCTGGTGAATTTGACATTGTAAAATATTGTACTTAATTATTATTTAGTGTCTAAAATTTCTTGCAAGTTCATCGAAGCATGTGTAAAGATTCTTCCTCTTTTAATGATTTACTTTTTCATTAATTCATCCATCCTATTTGATATTTGCAATACATTACATAATCTACTAGCAATCAAATAGAAATGTTATTTCTTTGTCTTGATTGGCATAGTTGACGATGTAATATGTGGCACGTTATCTTTGCCTGCCAGTAGGAGTATTAACTCATCAAATGCTCTTATGGCTGAAGGAGGAATTGAAACTCAAGAAAAGAAATCTTCAAATGTATGCTTTGTGAGACAAGTCTTCATGTAGCAGTCAGGAGCAGGAAGGATCTACTAGATAAAAATGATCTTGTTATTTACTTCCGAATCACTACCCTTGTAATAGTGTCACCAGTTGGCTGGACTCATTCATGCATGTTAGAAATGGTTACATTCGTGGATGCTGTGCAGTTTTGGTTTAAACTCTTAAATCCAGCCCATCCATCAATCAAAGTGCTTGTGAAATACATTAATGATCTATCAACAGTTCATTTCTGAAATTCTCATCATTAATAATTCTCTCTTCAGCATGAGTCTTTTGCTTTCCTATCTCGGAACCTCTTACCATCCTCAGACCTCTGCATTCTACAATTTTGCCCTCCAATTCGCATCCTTGATTCTTAATTACTCCAACATCAGCTGCTTAGGTCTGTAGTTTTCTCCCTGAAGTATATTCCACCACCTTTCTCGTTTTAAGAAAATCCACGTCTTGACTAGTACAAAGTGCTGGAGTAACTCAGGGGGTCAGGCAGCATCTATGAAGGGTATGGATAGGCGATGTCCCATGTCTTAATACGTGTATGTGGCTAAGTGTCAAATTTGCTTTATGACTCTCTTTTACCTGAATGCTGCCTAGATTAGAGGTTATTGCCTATAAGGAGAGATTGGACAAATTTGGATTGTTTTCTCTGGCGCTCCATAGGTTTAAGGGAGATCTGACAGGAGTATATAAAATGATGTCATAGATAGATTAGATAGTCAGATCCTTTTTCCCCACAGGGTTAAATTGTCAAGGACTCGGGGAATAGCTTTACTATCGTTGGGGCAAAATTTAAAGAAAATGTACAGGTCAAGCTGGGGTGGGGGGGGGGGGGGGGGGCTGAGCTAAAGGGATCAGGGGGTATGGAGAGAAGGCAGGTACAGGATACTGAGTTGGATGATCAGCCATGATCATATTGAATGGCGGTGCAGGCTCGAAGGGCCGAATGGCCTACTCCTGCACCTATTTTCTATGTTTCTATGAGCCAGATATGATAATGATATTTAACATGCTTTTAGATAAGTATTTAGATCACGTCAAAGCAGAGGAGATTAGTTTAAATTGCTCCATGTGCAGTACAGACATTGTGGGGCGAAGGACCCGTTCTGGTGCAGTACTGAAGACTATGTGCAGTACTATGTTCTCTGAAGACTATTGGGTCTACTTGATGTATTGAAAGAGCTACACAAATGCAAGTTGTTGTATTAAAGGGCCACTGCAATGGAAATGTTCATCTACCTATGATTATTGCTAATGCTTCATATTAAGAATTATGGTGAATTATTCTCTTCGGTTTAATCATTCCAATAATCTGTTACTTATTGTAAACTTGGACAACACATAAAGTACAATCAATGGAATCTTTTGTTTTAAATTTTTAAATCTTTTATTTAGTGATTCACACAGCTGGGAATATACCATTTTGCATATAATTTCTTCATATGATCAATACTATAATTATAATTGATAACTAACCATGAGATGTCCAAAATCAATTCATTAAGTCTTTAAAAGTGGGCTGAATTGGCATTTACATATAATGATACACAATTTCTATCCGCTTCAGTTTGGAGCGGGAGGTTACGAACTGCCATTTCAGTTTAGTCTAATTTTATGCTTAGTATAAATTGATTATAGAGGAATATTAAATACATAAAGTAACTCAATTTTTATAACAATTATTTACAATAGACTCACCGGAGCTCTAGCATAGAGCATACAGATAAGAGATTAATCAGAAAACTGAATGCATTGTACTTCTGCTAATTTAGTCTGCTAATTTCTGCTAATTTCTCTGCCTTTGAATGCGTACACACTAAGAAACAGGACTTGGGCAGTGGTGTCCATTATTGTGCAATGCACATCTTGGCAGCACTTCACAAAATTCAAATGCATGCATGGCCCACAATTGGTGTGAGCGCTCATTTAAGGAAGCTTGCAATATATGTGATGCTTCATTTGGCAATATCTTAAAAAGGTCCTTTCCTGACAAGATTCCGGTCAGAAATTCACCAGTGGAAACTGGTCATGGCTATGTGCCCTCCGTTTAAAACCACCACGAACTGTTGCCAAATCTTTTCCTATCCAAGGTACACAAAAATGCTGGAGAAGCTCAGCGGGTGCAGCAGCATCTATGGAGCGAAGGAAATAGGCAACGTTTCGGGCCGAAACCCTTCCTCAGACTCTTTTCATATCCAACCACCTTCACTTACACACACTATGCTATCCTCCTTAATAGGAACTCCCCCTTTCCCCCGCATCACCATTACCTTTGCCCCCGCAAGCTTCTGAACTGTGTGGGCTTCCAGATCTCACTCCATGATGGAGTATACTATACCAATTGAAGGACATTTTAAAAAGGGAAAATTTGTCCTTGACAGAGCCTGCAAATTTGAGAAATTTGGAATAAGAAAGTGTAAACACGACATTAATTACTGACCCACAACATAAAAGTTACAACAGAGAATTAAGTTGAGAATCAAGCTCAGCCAGTTATTTTACATATGTCACCAAGGAGGAATAGTGATGTCATTAGGCATATGGCAATGCAGGTCCACACTGAAATCTAACAATGGTATGATTTCATATGGTCTGCCAGTGACTGAGCAGCCTGAATGAGCCAGTGGCAAGGGATATGAGTCAATGGTAGGGCCAAAACAAGGTAGCATTGGTGGTTGTGATGTTCAGTTGTCTGTTCTCTTTAAGGTAATCATCTTAATGTGGATGAACTTGTAGTTGTTGATAGTGACATTTAAATCATTCATTGGTGAATGTACAGTTAACTAGATGCCTGAATTGGCAAGTTATCCTGATACTGCTACTCTCACTGTATATTTTTTTACTTATGTGCGATCTAAAAAATGTGAATAAAGTGATTTTGTTTTGTATCACCTAACATTAATTTATCATTGCTGCATAAGAGATGAAAACTGCACTGAACAGGGCATTGTTAAAAAAATTCCAACTTCATTATCCGGTAGCTTTTGCACATATTTAAGATTTTGTTTCTGTTGCACAGGGTTACGCATGTTCTCGGGGGACAGTTCAGGACTGATCATTGTTTGGAGCACCATTGTTAATGAAAGTTCGCAGGAAAATCTAGTTCAGCAGTGGAGCATAGACAAGGTAAATAGCAAGGAATTCACTAGATTTTTAAGAAGTAGAAGATGGGGGTTGGCAGGCTATTTGGCCACTCTTGCTGCCCTTTCCATTGGCATCATGGCGCATGGCTGATCTTTTATCACAGGGACACTTTCCTGCACATTATACTCAGCAGTTGCATCCCCACACCCTTCTTCATGGAAATTAAAAAAAAAAAATCCTCTTAAATGGGTGACCATTTAATTTGAGACGAGGTCACCAAGTTGTATTGCCCTATCATTGACTCGGATACTTTGTCACTATTTATTGCAGGCTCCTCGGTCTAAGAACACGTTAACTCTGTAGCCATTTTCTTAAAGCTCTTAATTTTCAAAATTTAGAGTCACTGTCATATAACACGGAAACAGGCCCTTCAGCTCCTCTCGCCCATGCTAACCAAGATGTCCCATCTAAGCCAGTCCCATTGGCCTATGTTTAGCCCATATCCCTCTAAATTTTTTCTATTCATGTACCACTCCATATGGCTTTTAAATCTTGGTATTGTGTCTGCCTCAACTACTACTCTTGAACAGCTCGCTCCATATACCTACCACACTCTGTATAAAAGCTGTCCCCCAGGTTAATACCATATCTTTCTCCACTAACTTTAAAACTATGTTCTCTAGTTTTTGATTCCCCTATCCTGGGGAAAAAGACTGCATTCACGCTATCTATTCTCATGATTTTATGTACCTCTATAAGATCACCCCTCATTCTCCTGCTCCCCAAGGAATAAAGCCCTTGCCTGTTCAACTTCTCCCTAAAGCTCATCCCCTTGAGTCCTGACTACTACATAAGCATGAATTTTCTTTGCACCTTAATGGCATCTTCCATGTAGCAGCAGTATGACCAAAAGTAAATACAGTACTTCAAGCGTAGCCTCACTGACAGTAACTTAACGTCCTAACTTCTACATTAAGTTCCCTGACAGATGAATGCTAATATATCGAAAGCTTTCTGGACCATCCAGTCCAACTGTGATACCACTTTCCGCAAATTATGAATTTATACTCTGAGATCACACTGCTCTGAAAACAGTACTGAAAACAATATTTTCCTGTTGACTCATAGAAACATAGAAAATAGGTGCTGGAGTAGGCCATTTGGCCCTTCGAGCCAGCACCGCCATTCAATATTATCATGGCTGATCATCCAAAATCAGTACCTTGTTCATGCTTTTCCCCTATATCCCTTGATTCTGTTAGCCCCATGAGCTATATCTAACTCTCTCTCTTGGAAAACATCCAGGGAATTGGCCTCCATGGCCTTCTGTGGCAGAGAATTCCACAGATTCACAACACTCTGGGTGAAAACGTTTTTCCTCATCTCAGTCCTAAATGGCCTACCCCTTATTCTTAAACTGTGATACCTGATTCTGGACTCCCCCAACATCGGGAACATTTGTCCAATCCTCTAAGAATGTTATATGTTTCTATAAGATCCCCTCTCACCTTTCTAATTTCCAGCGAATACAAGCCCAGTCGACCCATTCTTTCATCATATGTCAGTCCATCCATCCCAGGAATTAACCTGGTAAACCAACGCTGCACTTCTTCAATAGCAATAATGTCCTTTCTCAAATTAGGAGCCCAAAATTGCACACAATACTCCAGGTGCAGTCTCACCAGGGCCCTGTACAAATGTAGTAGGACCTCCTTGCTCCAAAACTCAAAGCCTCTCGCAATGAAGGCCAACATGCTGTTAGCTTTCTTCACTGCCTGCTGTACCTCAGTTCCTCTCCAATACTAACAAAGTTGGCCTTGCCCTAATTTAGAACTTTAACCGTGAACCAGCTCATTCTTCTAATCTCTTAGTACAGGTTTGATGTTCCATGAATCCACCTGATGAGTGTTTCCTGCACTTCCTCCACTCTTGCAAGTTTATCCTTCCTAAGATAGTTAAACTAGACTTGCAAGCAATATTCCAGGTGTGGTCCCTCCTGGGCCCATGCAATTGGACCAAATGCAGTTCATACCATGAAAATTTTGTATCTATTGTAATGAAAGTATGTTTTCAATATTTTGTTGCACGATGAAGTCAGTGGCTAAATACAGTTGACTGCTGGGTTCCTTGTGATCCCACCATGACAAAGAAGAATTCCTTTCTATTTGATCACCTTATCCACAACTGACCTAATTGGCTTATCATATCAAATACTGGTTTGTGTAAAATGCCACCAGAGTGGCAAACTGATTAACTTCTATGATTCCAAGGAAGTATCAGATATTTCTGAAACTGAGTTGTAAGCAGTAGTTTACATTAAACTTCATTATTTACATGGCTAAACTTGTCATAAATTCTTTGACTGGTCAATTTATTTTTATCTCTGGATAGCTTTCATTTCCACCATAGTTTTTTTGTACAGTGATACCTCACTCCATCCCCACCCTGATGGAACCTGTAAAGAATTGTTTACAGATGTTTCCATTTCCTTTTTATATGTCTCCTCTTGCATTTTATTTTAAAGTTCTTACTTTCTGTTCTATGCTCTTACTACACCTTATACTTTCAAAAATCAAGCCGTCATCTGCCTCTGGGCTCAACCACTTGACCTGCATCCCATGTCTTCTCCAGTTTTCAGTTTTTAGCCCATTGCTCCTCTGAATAATAATAAATCCTTTGGGCTCTAATTATATTTAAAGCCAGTTTGCAGTTGTAGTTTGTTGGCAATTTTGCAACAGATATTCAGGTGTGATGAGTAACTTGGAAAAGTGTTACACATTTTCATTTCATTATACTTTTTCCAAGTGTGGTAATTTTAAAGATTGAATATTCGATGGTGCATTGACAATTTTGTGTTCAATATTCTTTGCAGGACATATTACAAAATGACCTTAAAGGTATTCCTATAAATCATCTGGAAGTTCATCCAAATGGCAGACGCCTGTTAATCCATGCCAGGGACAGCACATTGAGAGTGATGGATTTGAGAGTGTAAGTAATTTTAATAACAACTATTTCTGTGATTTTCATTTTAACCACCAGTCAGTCCAAAGAATGGTCCTGGCCCAAAGCGCCATCGATCCATTCGCTCCACTAATGCTGCCTGACCCACTGAGTACCACCAATACTTTGTGTCTTGCTCAAGATTCCGGCATCTGCCATTTCTTGGGTCTCCAGTCTAATTAGGGACCTGCATTGTGTTCTTTATAGTTGGTGGTTTTATTTACACAAAGGAACAGCTATTAACATTGCTGGCAACTTTAATGTACAATAATTTATCAAAGATTTGCTGCAAGTCCAATGGGTGAAATCTCTTCCACGACAACATGGCTTTTTATAAAGCTCAAACCAAATCTCTTGGAATTTATTCCAAAGCAGTTTTGTGATTTTCTGATGGGCCCCTTCCCCATCCAGGTCCTTCTATTATCATCCCAGTGATTGACATCACGGATAGACTTATTCTCTGACTGCCCTCATTTTGGGGTGATAAAAGAGCCATGTTTTTAGTTTGGGAGACCTGTCCATTGAATTATTAAGGATAAGCACCTTTTAGTCCTGTGCCATTTACAACCTTGTCATCGAGGCCAATGTTGAACAACAATGTGGATTTCATAGATTGAGTAAATCTCTATGCTGACACATTTGAGATGCTGAACCTTTGGGTGGGGGAGACAATGTCTGCATATGACATTGTAGACATGTCATGTCATGCAATGTCAATTATGAAATTTGTTGAATAGAAATGTCTTACTAAACTTTAAGAAATCCTATTTATTTTCTAGACTAGCTGCAAAGAAGTACACAGGGGCAACAAATTACCGCGAACACATCTACAGTACATTCACACCATGTGGGACATTTCTTCTCTCAGGGAGTGAAGATGGAGTATGTTATGTTTGGAACACAGATACAGGTGTGTTTCAACTGCTAAAGCAAATGTTTTATTTTGATCTATTACATTTTAGATTAGGTAAATCTAAATTGAGGCAATGGTCAGATACTAAAATTGGGACTTGAATTCATGTCCACGGAGGGATTAGGAAAGGTCATTGAAAGCAAGTAGGATTTTTACTTTTATCAGTTGAGGCAGAGCAAATAAGTACAAGGAAGGCATTCTAATGTGGTATGAACAGTTAGGTCACACCTAAAACCCTACAGGAAGGACGTGAAGATTTTAAAAGGCTGTTGTCAGAATTGATAGTTTATAGCAAAGACAAACAATTGGATACATTTTCTTTTGAACATAGTGGGCTGTCGGGAAATTTAATAGATGTGAGTAGCTTATAGGGTAAATAGGATGAATCTATTTCCCCTTGGCAGACTAGTTGATAATTGGGGAAGAATTTAAGAGGAAATAGAGGAAAGTTCCGAGTGCAAAGTGGGGTGGTAATTTGGCGCTAGGAAGCAAAATCTCTCATGTTTAAAGGATATAGGAGTGCGGTCTTGAAGAGTCATACCTACATGGTTATGGGCCAAGAGCTGGGAATTGGAGCAATGCAAAAAGCTCTATTTGTGGCTGGCAAGAACCAAATGATCATCATGTGTGTTTCGAATTCAATGAGAACCTTGCATTAGGATGAAAGTGTTAACAGCTTTTTTCCCCATTTAAAATATCCCTTTCCACATTTATAACAATCTTGTCAGTGCAAAAATGTTGCTTGCTACAAGCTATCAATAATTGAATTTGAAAAATGTCTTTCCACATTTTCATATTAGGTATCTAAATAAGGATTTTCAAAAGGCTTTGTTTTTACACATTTAGAAATTAATCTATCCATTTATCCCTTCAGTTAAGTTTTTAGATTGTTTTCATTCATTTGCATCTTTCATGAGCCTTTTATATTATAATAAAGACACAGAAGCAATTTTGAATTTGCAATGTCTATATTACTAAAAGTCTGATCTTGACCACTTCCTGTTCTGTATATTAAGTTTAGACAAAACGCTGCCACTTACGGCTGTGATTTTTGGCCATCTAACTCGGAGGCCCCCTCCGCTGTGCAGGACGAGGAAATTTCCCATCGATGACAAATAAAAGAGTTATTAGTGTTTAAAAAAGGTTGAGATTCTCTTTCCTGAAGGCCATACCCCTTCCGGAGGGACTATAAAACTCGGAAGTGTTGAGTGCCTCAGTCAGTCTCTGCAAGATAGGGGAAGTGAGAGGGTCACGTCTCTCAGTCTGAGCTGTGAATAACACCTAACACATGTCTACTAAACTATTAGTGTGGTTTTACTGATGTTGAGTGCCCTTAATGTGGTTTGAAAATGAAAATGTGGTTGGTTTGAAATAAAGTACAGCAAATGATTGTTGGTGGTGGTTGGTTCGAAATAAAGAACAGCAAATGGTTGTTGGTGGCGGTTGGGTGGCGGTTGGTTTGAAATAAAGCACAGCAAATGGTTGCTGGTGGCGGTTGGTTGCAAATGGGTGGTGGTGGTTGGTTCGAAATAAAGCACAGCAAATGGTTGCTGGTGGTGGTTGGTTCAAAATAAATCACAGCAAATGGTTCAAAATAAATCACAGCAAATGGCTGTTGGTGGTGGTTGGTTCGAAATAAAACATGATTAAAAGTCTAAACTTGACAACTTCCTGTTTGCACTGTATATTGATTTGAGATAAAACACTACCACTTATGGCTGTGATTTTTGGCCATCTTACTTTGTCCTCCTCTGCTCATCAGGTGCAGAGGATTCTTCCCATCAATGAAAAATAAAAGTGTTATTAGTGTTTAAAAAATGTTGAGAATCTCTCTTCTGTCAATCACACCATGAAGGCCACGCCCCTTCTGGTGGGAGGGGGGAGTGATTATAAAACCCAGAAGTGTGGGTGTGACTCAGTTTCTGCAAGATGGGGGAGGGAGAAGTCACGACTCTGAGCTGTGAATCAACTGAACACACTGAATGTCTACTGAAATGTGAGTGTGATGTTTATGTGGTGTTTTTTTGGTGGTTTTATGGTGGTTTCACCCTGCATGAAATGGTATGAAACTGCATTTTAATTTGGTGGCCTTGCATCCTGCCTGAAATGGTATGAAACTGCACTTGAATTTGGTGGCCTTGCACCTGCTTGAAGTGGTATGAAACTGCACTAGAATTTGGTGGCCTTGCACCCTGCTTGAAGTGGTATGAAACTGCACTTGAATTTGGTGGCCTTGCACCCTGCTTGAAGTGGTACAGAACTGCACTTGAATTATGGTGGCCTTGCACCCTGCTTGAAGTGGCATGAAACTGCACTTGAATTTCAAGGAATAGCCGAGGGTAGTGAGGGGAGCAGAAAGGATAATTGGCGTCTCCCTACCCTCGGTACAAGAACTGTTCCAGAGCCGCTGTCTGAAAAAGGTTCTGAGAATAGCTAAGGACAAACTGCACCCTCTCCACACACACCTGGATCTCCTGCCATCAGGCAAGAGATACCGTAGCATCAAAGCCCGGACTACCAGACTGCTAAACAACTTTCTGCCACAGGCTGTGAGGCTGCTAAACAGTCACTCCACCTGATTCTGCTGCTTTGCACTGACAATTTAATAACTCTGGCACTGGCCAATTAGCTGCCCTGGACATTTTAAGGACTGTTTTTACTGTATTTTTATGTTGCTGTTTTACCTGCTTTTAATTTATTTTTATACTGTTTCATCAGGGACTGGAATGTTTTTACTGTTATTATGTGTGAAATGTTTAAGTTTTATGTGCGATGCTCCGGTATTCCCTCTTCTCATTTTGCACTGTACAATTGTTGCTTTGCAAGATGACAATAAAGGTTGATTGATTGATTGATTGATTTAGTCAACTGCCAGCCCACCAGACGTGAGTGAGCTGCCAGCACATCAGGCTTGAGTGACTGAGCTGCCACCCCAAGAATCCATTCGGCCCACAATGTCCATCCTAGCCCGCTGTAAACCAGTCTTTTCAGCCCACAACACCCATACTAGTGCTCCAGAAATCCCTTCCCCTCCCACCCTGGCCACCAATATTGGAATTGGTGGACGGGTGCAATATTGTGTTGGGGGATCAGCCCTCCCATGTGAACATGGGACCCAACGGGTCCCACTTAGTCTAGCAGGAAATATAAAAGCACAAGAATCGACACGTAGAAATCTAATGATGACCGGAACAAATTTAATAAATAATAGAGGGTAGAATATTACCAAAAATAATCCAAGACTATCCACAAATTTTCTCTCTCTCTTTGATTAGTCCTACAGTAGGGAAATGCCATACTTCCAGCGGTGGCCATTTTTCACCCAGGGCATTCAGAGAGAATCCTTTGGATGTTGGAAGTTGAAAATTCTCTGACAGTAGTGAACTATGATTGAGTTCTTGTGGCTTTGCCAAACTTTGTATCTCTGCCAACACATTGACTGATCATTTACATAGAACAGTACAGTACAGCACAGGAACATGCCCTTCAGCATGCAATGTACATGCCAAACTTGATGCTAAATTAAACTAATCTCCTCTGCCCCCATGTGATCCATCTTCCTCCATTCCCTGCATATCCATGTGCCTATGTAAAAATCTCCAATGTCAAAAGTCATATCTACCTTCATCACCACCCTCTGTTTCAGACGCCCACCATTATCTGTGTATTTAAAAAAACTGCTCCGCACTTCTCCTTTAAACATCGCCACTCCCATTTTAAAGGCTGTGCATTCCAGTTCTTGACATTGTCACCCTGGGACAGTGCTTCTGACTACCCTATTTATGCAAACTCATATTTCTTCAACTCGTTCACATTGCGCAATCCAATCCTGTCAGTCCCCTCTATTTCTGGAAGACTTCGTATCTGTGATGGAGACAGAGAGAAAATACTTTTAAAATTTGAGTTTAGTTTTGTTTCTCGCCGCTCACCCCCCAATATTTTCTCTTGTCAATGTCAGGCAGGAACACATTGACCTCTAGTGATTTTGATTTTAATGTATTTTGCATAAATATAGAAGCTATATTACATGCTATTGGAGAAGGGGGAGGTGAAATAGCAGGCTATACTTCAGGGTCAGTTAAGGATGGATAATAAATATAAGAATTGCTAATGACAACATCAGTGAACTATTGAAACATAATTAAAAATTAATGTTCTTGTTACTAGCAATAAGTCATTTGTATTTAAATTTCAAGTTTACATCTCAACCCTTCTAAATGTATTTGGTTAATTATTTGTGTAACTGTTTCATTGTGTTTATAGTACACTGATAATCACCGGTCAGTTTGTGTTGTTTTTAAGTGGCAAACTTTATCATAATCTCAGTAACAATTGAGTCCATTTCAAATTTGCTTCCTTTCTTTTGGTAGGAGACCAAGTGGCAATGTATTCTGATCTTAATTATACATCAGCTGTCCGTTGTGTCGCCTTTCATCCCCATGAACACATGGTGGCTTTTTGTGCCTTTGGACCAAATCAGCCTATTCTTGTCTTTCTTTATAATCAGCAAGGTGAGTGACTTTATACTTTACTTTAGACTTTAGAAATACAATGTGGAAACCTGTACGTCTTTGGAGTGTGGCCAGAAGCCGGAACACCTGGTGAAAACCCACACGATCACCGGGCGAACATTAAACTCTACAGACAGTTCCCATAGTCAGGATTAAGCCTGAGTCTCTGGCTCTATAAGGCAGCAAATCTACAGCTGTGCCACCTTCAGTGCCATGTTAAAGTGATGCTTAGAATATCTGTGTAGGTGTTCTGTTTAAATGAGGCTTGATAATTCATAAATGTGAGTATAGTAATTTGCAAAAATAAATATTTCTATTTAAGCACCATTCGGAACCGTTTTATACTTTGTGTAGAAATGCTTTTAGTCAACTATGATATCTCCAAAAGCTTTTGGATTCATAACATTGCTAACTGTTTTGAAACTGTGGGGAGACTGGAATAGAGATACGGGTCAGCAGCAGCAGCATCGGTGTCTGGGGAGACAGTGAAGGTCGGTGATAGCGGCGGTGGACCCACCCAGGGAGGTGGTGCGAGTCTGCAGCCGCAGCAGTTTTGGTGGTCCGAACCTGGGTTTGGCGGGGAAGGCGGTGAGGGTCGGAGAGGTGGTGGATGTTGTTGTTGCTCCTCATGGTGGCTATCTCGGCCTCGTAGCGGTTGGGCAGGCGGCACTGCGATCCAGCGGTGGAGCTCCGGGCCTGCGGGTGGGCGGTCGAGTCGAGGAGTGTCGGTGGAGGGACCGTTCTGGAGTGGGTGGGTGGGTGTGTGTGTGGATGAGTGAGTGGGTGAGTGTGTGAGTGAGTGGGTGGGTTGATGGGCGTGTGAAGGACCAGAGCTGTGGGAGAGTCAGGGTGAATTGGTGATCACCAAGTCCAACAGCATGCGCAGACCTGCCATGAAAAGAATGTTGAGCTGAAAACAGTGCATAGACAACAAACTCACTGAAATGAAAAAACTTCTAAATAAGAAGAGCTTGAAAATGAAATAAGTTTATTGGCCAAGTATGTACACATACAAGGAATTTGCCTTGGTGCTCTGCTCGCATGTAACAACACGGCATACAGTAACAATTAAGAACAATAAAAAATGACACATAAAACATTAAGCATTAATGTAACCAAAAAGACAATATGGGGAGAAAAGATGAGGTACGAAGGTAAGCTAGCCAAGAATATAAAGCAGGATAGTAAAAGCTTGTTTAGGTATATGAAGAGGAAAAAATTAGTTAAGACCAAAGTTGGACCCTTAAAGACCGAAAAGGTGAATTTATTATGGGGAACAAGGAAATGGCAGATGAGTTGAACAGGTACTTTGGATCTGTCTTCACTAAGGAGGACACAAACAATCTTCCTGATACAGTAGTGGCCAGAGGATCTGGGGTGACAGAGGAAGTGGCAGTGACTAGTGGGGTACTGCAACCTCGGTGCTGGGACCGCAGCTATTTACAATATACATCAATGATTTGGATGAAGGAATTCAAAGTAACATTAGCAAATTTGCAGATGACACAAAGCTGGGTGGCAGTGTGAACTGTGAGGAGGATGCTATGAGAATGCAGAGTGATTTGGGCAGGTTGGGGGAGTGGGCAGATGCATGGCAGGTGAAGTTTAATGCGGATAAATGTGAGGTTATCCATTTTGGTAGCAAAAACAGGAAGGCAGATTACTATTTAAATGGCATCAAGTTGGGAAAAGAGGAAGTACAATGGGATCTGGGGGTCCTTGTACATCAGTCTATGAAAGTATGCATGCAGGTACAGCAGGCAGTGAAGAAAGCAAATGGCATGTTGGCCTTTATAACAAGAGGAATCGAATATGGGAGCAAAGAGGTTCTTCTGCAGTTGTACAGAGCCCTAGTGAGACCACACCTGGAGTATTGTGTGCAGTTTTGGTCTTCTAATTTGAGGAAGGACATTCTTGCTAGTGGGGGAGTGCAGCGTAGGTTTACAAGGTTAATTCCCGGGATGGCGGGACTGTCATTTGCTGAGAGAATGGAGCAGCAGGGCTTGTACACTCTGAAGTTTAGAAGGATGAGAGGGAATCTCATTGAAACATATAAGATTGTTAAGGGTTTGGACATGCTAGAGGCAGGAAACATGTTCCCGATGTTGGGGGAGTCCAGAACCAGGGGCCACAGTTTAAGAATAAGGAGTAAGCCATTTAGAACGGAGACGAGGAAACACTTTTTCTCACAGAGAGTGGTGAGTCTGGGGAATTCTCTGGCTCAGAGGGCAGTGGAGGCAGGTTCTCTGGATGCTTTCAAAAGAGAGCTAGATAGGGCTCTTAAAAAATAGCAGAGTCGGGATGACACGAAGCTGGGGGGCAATGTTAGCTGTGAGGAGGATGCTAGGAGGCTGCAAGGTGACTTGGATAGGCTGGGTGAGTGGGCAAATGCATGGCAGATGCAGTATAATGTGGATAAATGTGAGGTTATCCACTTTGGTGGCAAAAACAGGAAAGTAGACTATTATCTGAATGGAGGCCGATTAGGAAAGGGGGAGATGCAACGAGACCAGGGTGTCATGGTACACCAGTCATTGAAAGTAGGCATGCAGGTGCAGCAGGCAGTGAAGAAAGCGAATGGTATGTTAGCATTCATAGCAAAAGGATTTGATTATAGGAGAAGGGAGGTTCTACTGCAGTTGTACAGGGTCTTGGTGAGACCACACCTGGAGTATTGCGTACAGTTTTGGTCTCCCAAACTGAGGAAAGACATTCTTGCCATAGAGGGAGTACAGAGATGGTTCACCAGACTTATTCCTGGGATGTCAGGACTTCCATATGAAGAAAGACTGGATAGACTCGGCTTGTACTCGCTAGAATTTAGAAGATTGAGGGGGGATCTTATAAAAACTTACAAAATTCTTAAGGGGTTGGACAGGTTCGATGCAGGAAGATTGTTCCCGATGTTGGGGAAGTCCAGAACAAGGGGTCACAGTTTAAGGATCTTGGGGAAATCTTTTAGGACCGATCTGATGAGAAAGACTTGCCATTTTTCACAGACTTATTTCCTGGGAGTGGTGAATCTCTGGAATTCTCTGCCACAGAAGGTAGTTGAGGCCAGTTCATTGGCTATATTTTAAGAGGGAGTTAGATGTGGCCCTTATGGCTAAAGGGATCAGGGGGTATGGAGAGAAGGCAGGTACAGGATACTAGGTTCAATGATCGGCCAGGATCATATTGAATGGCGGTGCAGGCTCGAAGGGCCAAATGGCCTACTCCTGCCCCTATTTTCTATGTTTCTATGATATGCGGAGAAGGCAGGAACGGGGTACTGATTGGGGATGATCAGCCATGATCACATTGAATGGCGGTGCTGGCTGGAAGGGCCAAGTGGCCTACTCCTGCACCTATTGTCTATTAATAATAAAACATTATAGTTTAAGCATGTGAATTAAATAAAAAAACAGCAAAAGGAGGCTACAGACTTTATGCTATTGAGTAGAGCTACTGCTCATGGGAAAAAAGCTGTTTTTATGTTTGGTGGTGGTAGGTCTTTACAGTCCGGAGTCGCCTTCCAGAGGGAAGTGATTCAAAGAGTTTGCCTGTGGCAGATTGTGTTTCCTCAACTGCCACAGGAAGTACATCCTCTGTTGGGCCTTTTTGACTGTGGAGTTGATGGTGGTCCTTGGAGATGATGGTTCTCCACCGAGGACTCCACAGATGTGGCTAATGTGACTGTGGTGTTGTTGATGGTGAGTGGGGGGGAGAGGAAGGGGAGCTCTCCTAAAGTCCACTATCAATTCCACTGTCTTAAGAGCATTGAGCTCCAGGTTGTTACGAAGGCACCAGGACGCCAGTCATTTCCTGTCTGTTGGCAGATTCCTCCCCATCCTGGATCAGTCCAATCAGGGTTGTGTCGTCCGCAAACTTGAGAAGCTTGACAGAGGAATCTGTGGAAACAGAAACATAGAAATTAGGTGCAGGAGTAGGCCATTCGGCCCTTCGAGCCTGCACCGCCATTCAATATGATCATGGCTGATCATCCAACTCAGTATCCCGTACCTGCTTCTTCTCTCCATACCCCCTGATCCCCTTAGCCACAAGGGCCACATCTACCTCCCTCTTAAATATAGCCAATGAAGTGGCCTCAACTACCCTCTGTGGCAGAGAGTTCCAGAGATTCACCACTCTCTGTGTGAAAAAAGTTCTTCTCATCTCGGTTTTAAAGGATTTCCCCTTTATCCTTAAGCTGTGACCCCTTGTCCTGGACTTCCCTAACATCGGGAACAATCACTTCCTGCATCTAGCCTGTCCAACCCCTTAAGAATTTTGTAAGTTTTTATAAGATCCCCTCTCAATCTTCTAAATTCTAGAGGGTATAAACCAAGTCTATCCAGTCTTTCTTCATAAGACAGTCCTGACATCCCAGGAATCAGTCTGGTGAACCGTCTCTCCACTCCCTCTATGGCAATAATGTCCTTCCTCAGATTTGGAGACCAAACTGTACGCAATACTCCAGGTGTGGTCTCACCAAGACCCTGTACAACTGCAGTAGAACCTCTCTGCTCCTATACTCAAATCCTTTTGCAATGAAAGCTAACATACCATTCGCTTTCTTTACTGCCTGCTGCACCTGCATGCCTACCTTCAATGACTGGTGTACCATGACACCCAGGTCTCGCTGCATCTCCCCCTTTCCCAATCGGCCACCATTTAGATAATAGTCTGCTTTCCCTGTTTTTGCCACCAAAATGGATAACCTCACATTTATCCACATTATACTGCATCTGCCAAACATTTGCCCACTCACCCAGCCTATCCAAGTCACCCTGCAGTCTCCTAGCATCCTCCTCACAGCTAACACTGCCCCCCAGCTTAGTGTCATCCGCAAACTTGGAGATATTGCCTTCAATTCCCTCATCCAGATCATTAATATATATTGTAAATAGCTGGGGTCCCAGTACTGAGCCTTGGGGTACCCCACTAGTCACTGCCTGCCATTGTGAAAAGGACCCGTTTACTCCTACTCTTTGCTTCCTGTTTGCCAGCCAGTTCTCTATCCACATCAATACTGAATCCCCAATGCCTTGTGCTTTAATTTTGTATACTAATCTCTTATGTGGGACCTTGTCGAAAGCCTTCTGGAAGTCCAGATACACCACATCTCCTGGTTCTTTATATCCACGCTTCTACAGTTACATCCTCGAAAAATTCTATAAGATTCGTCAGACATGATTTACCTTTGTAAATCCATGCTGACTTTGTCCAATGATTTCTTTTGTACTTTCCAAATGTGCTGCTATCCCATCTTTAATAACTGACTCTAGCAGTTTCCCCAGAGTCAGTTATTAAAGATGGGATAGCAGCACATTTGGAAAGTGGAGGTTCAGTCGTTAGTGTAGAGAGAGTAAAGGAGAGGGGAGAGTACACAGCCTTGCGGTGCTCCTATGCTGAGGGTGTGCGGGTCCGAGATGTGCTTTCCCAGCATCATATGCTGCTTCCTGTCTGTCAGGAAGTTGGTGATCCACTGACAGAGTGGTTCAGGCACAGTCAACTTGAAGAGTTTGGAGTGGAGTAGCTCTGACACAATGGTGTTGAATGCAGAACTAAAATCAACAAACAAAATCTTTGCACAGGTTCCCTGGCAGTCCAGGTGCTGGAGGATGAAGTGCAGGCTTAGGTTGACTGCGTCATCCACTGATCCCACCCACCCCCGCCCCCGATCAGTCTGAAGAAGGGTTTCGGCCCGAAACGTTGCCTATTTCCTTCGCTCCATAGATGCTGCTGCACCCGCTGAGTTTCTCCAGCTTTTTTGTGTAACCCTCATCCACTGATCTATTGGCCCAGTATGCAAACTGTAGAGGGTCCAGCAGGATGTTTGTGATATTTTTCAGCTGGGCCAACACGTCTTTCAACCTGGACTAATGGATTGACTGATCACCTTCTCAGATATCCCTGAAAATCAGTGTCTGTATATCAGAGCAAATAAGTAACACAACAGAAAACAAGGTCTTAACTCCAAATTCCAATGGGCATTTGGCAATAATTCGAGCTATATCAATGGTTCATAACTTCAAAGGAACTTTGAGTTGAAAGTTGATTTTTCTGCTGTGTTCTTTATACCAGAGGTGTGCAAAACATGATTTTCAATCAAATCTGAGATGGTGATCAGCTAACCTTCCTACTTACTTTTATTTGGTACAGAATCAAATCATCAATCTTTGCTGGATTTTGGTCCTTGAAATTGAATTTTTGGACCTCCCTTCAAGGCCCTTAAAAAACTCCTTGCGGCCCCAACGACAAGTGTACAAACCCTGTCCCTGTCAGAAAGTTTTGCCTACCTCCATCCCTGCAGGGAGAGATTTAAAACTTTTTCCCCCCCCTCCCTACCCACCTGATGAACCATGGCAAAGCAAAAAAAAAATTTAAAAAAACACTGCAAAACAGCAGACATATTAATTCTTGAGTTGGGAGATCAGACGCCACATAAGGCCGCTATAATTTGACCAGAGTTTTCTTACTTATAGCAAGACATCCTTGCTCCTGTAAGTCCTACAGTGTAGAAACAGGCCCTTCAGCTCAATTTGCCCTCATGTCCCATCTATACTAGTCCCACCTGCCTGAATTTGACCCACACTCTTTTTAAACCTATCAATGTATGTGTCCAAATGTTTTTTAAATATTGTGATAGTACTTGCCTCAACTACCTTCTCTGGCAGCTTGTTGCATATACCTACCACCCTTTGTGTAAAAAAAAAAAAGTTGCCCCTCAGGTTCCTAATAAATCTTTTCCCCCTCATCTTAATAAGTGTCCTCTGATTCTTGATTTCCTACTCTGGTTAAAAAAAACATTGTGCATTTTATCTATTTCTCTCATGATCTTACAAAATTACACCTTGTGCTGCTGTGCTCGAAGGAATAAAGTACCATCCTTCTCAACCCCTCCTTGTTTTCTGGCCCTTGGCAACATCTTTGTAAATCTTCTCTGCACCCTTTCTGGCTTAACACCATATTTCCTATAACAGGGTGACCAAACGTGAACACAATACGCTAAGTGTGGTGTCACCAATGATTTGTACAACTGTAATTTAACCTGTCAACTTCTATACTCAAAATTCCAACTGATATGATCTAACTTTCCAGAGTAGCCTACCGTACAGAACCTTATTAAATGCATTGCTGAAATCATGTACTGAAATCCTTTTTGCAACAAATATAACAGTTCTGTTCTTAACAGTGGCATCTACCCATTTGCTTTACATTGACACTTTTTTAGGAGGTTGGACAAAGGCTGGAAATGAAAAGCCAAAAGGTTTGAGATAAGGATAGAAGAAGTGCGAATTGTGAGGCCAGAGGAAGGAATATAGGAGGAAAGGGCAAAGTCGGATCGAGTTCATGTGGGGCACAGGGAAATGGGGAGGGGGAGGGGAGAGCAACTATAAAAAGGATATGTGTGGATTAGTAGTTACCTAAAATTGGAAAATTCAATATTCATACCATTAGGTTGTAAGCCTAAGCAAAAATTGTTTTGTTTAGAGATATAGCATGGAAACAGGCACTTCGGCTCACCGAGTCCACACTGACCATCAAATACCCATTCACACGAGTTCTATGTTATCTTACTTTCTCTTTGACTTGCTACATACTGAGGGATATTAACAAATTAACCAACAAACCCACATGTCTTTGGGAGGTGGGAGGGAACTGGAGCACTCGGGGGAAACTTATGCAGTCACGGGAAATGTGCAAAAACTCCACACCCACAGCAGTCAAGGTCAGATGAACCCAGGTCTCTGGCACTGTGAGACTCTATTTGCTACACCACTGTGCTGCTCTAACCTGGAGATGTTTCGGGTCAAGACCCTTCTTCATTGATTACATGTAATAAAAAGGAACTGCAGATGCTGGTTTATACCAAAGATCAGTCTGAAGAAGGGTTCTGACCTGAAATGTCATCTTTATTTATTTTATTTATTTATTTGTTTATCTATCCATTTTCTCCAGAGATGCTGACTGACCCACTGAGTTATTCCAACATTTTGTGTCTATCATTGATTACATTCTATGTTTATCATCTTGCACCATGTCCAGCATAGGCATTTGTTGATGACCATTGTGTACAGGCTTGAAAAATTGTAGAGACAAAAAGCTGCAGGTGTAAATAGCTCGTCCTAAGCTTCCCCCCAATCTAGTTTCAGTCAATAAGATACTGAGTCAACTTCTTCTTCTTGCGTATGGTGTACACAGCCTAAAGTTGTAGGACAACTTGTTCTATTTGATCTTATTTGATTGTGCACGCCAGATTGACTGCATTAGTTGAAACAGGGCGGACCACGTGAAGATTGCAATCTCCCACCCCATACTAAGTCAAGCACTTGCGCATCTAAACTGTATTTTGGGAAAACACAATAACAGTTCTCCAAATATCTAACCACCGCGGGTTCGATCCTTATATCTGCCTGGCCAAGCCCTCCTAGCCTCGTGCAAGCAGAGACACTCCAGAAGGTCACGCAGTCCTAAGCGTTCTCCCAGAAGATCGACACAGGACCTCGTGGGAGCGGCCTTTTATAGGTCCCCGAACCTTGAGGGGTCGAACCACATGGGGGTGGTCTCTATACAGTCCAATAACAGATATCGATTAACACAGTACATGATAGACATTTCCCTGACCTAATAATACAGTGACTAATACAACGTGTCTGACGAAGTTTCTAGATGCAAGTTAACAGAGATGAATTATGCAACATGTGCCTGGATATTCAAGAAACCCAGACAAGGCTCAACACTTAACCCAATCAACATCTAGCAAAGTAAAGCTTTGCAACAATATTTACAATGTGTATGTCTGGTTTCCCAATGTGTACAATGTGTATGTCACCCAATCCATTTCATGCAATTTACAACCAATTGTAAGAATCTGCAGATGTTCCATTCTCTTCCTGCAACTCTTATCTAGGCTCTAGATAAGCTGGCACCATTCTGTAGCTTGTCCCATTTCTGCAGGAGGCACATTTAAATTGACCAATTGGCCTACAGCCCAGAAGCCTTTACGCAATTTTAGTGTCCTTTGGCCAGAATTAACACGGGTGCTAGTTTACAAAAGAAGAGCTGTGCTGGAGTTACTCAGCAGGTCAGGCAGCATCTCTGGAGAACATGGATAGGCAATGTTTTGGAAATGTTCTCCCGAGATGCTGCCTGACCCAGTGATTTACTCCAGCACTTTGTGTCTTTTCTTGAAAAAATTAAGTATGTTTTGAAGGAATCGAGCTGTATGCCAGTTAACCTGATGGTAGTTCTGATTACAATGCTGCCAATGTTTGATTCCTGCAGCTGCTGTCAGGCTTCGAGTTTCAGTTCTGCATGGAGACCGACCAGGTGCAGATTGAGCAGAAGCAACAGGCAATTGTAAATTATTACTCTTCTTTCTAGTGATGTGCCCAATCTTGCGTGACAGGGGAAATCTAGTGATTCTCTGCAGGTTAACCTGCCCTGGAACAGTGATTTCATAAGCCCTAAGCAAAAGTAGCATATGCAGTTCAAAATCAGATAGTTCCTGATGTTGGAGATCTGAAATAACAATAGAAAATGCTGAAAAAATCAATGATATGTGCAGAAGGGGTTCACCACGATATTGTCTGGATTAGAGAGTATTAGCTATTAGAAATGTTTGAACAAACATAGATTGTTTTCTCTGGAACATCGTAGGCTGAGGGGAGAGCTGATATAATTTTATAAACTTGCATCGATAGAGTAATCAGTCTTATTAGCTTTAAAGTGAGAGAGAGAAAGTTGAAAGGAATGGTGTGAGGCAGTTTTTTTTTTCCCACACACTGGCATTTTGGCAGGGTTTTGCATGTTAGGCTAATCTAGATGGTTGGATCATATGAGATCCAGGCGGAGCTAACTAATTGGATGCAAAATTGACAGTAGGAATTGGTAAGTGGGAGTAGAGGGCTGTTATTAAATTTGGAAGCCTTTGAAACCACAGGTGTAGGTGTTAGTTCTCCACCTTGCACTGAATCACTTGGATAACAAGAACACAAATGTCAAACAATGTTCAACAGCCATCACTCCCTTTAAACTTATCATCAAACTCTGGGAACTGCCACTTCTTCTAACTGAATCCTTGCTTTCCTCCTCAGCAGAAGTCAATCAGTGTGTATTGACAGCAACACTTACTCCGATGCTAGGGCAAGGAGGATCTCAAGATTGTGTGCTCAGTCCCCCGCTCTACTCTCTCTATACCCACGACTAATCTAGTCAGATATAACTCCAATGCCATCTTTACATTTGCCAACAATAGCACCATTTTTGGATGAAGTGAGTCAATACAGGAGGGAGATCAATAATCTGTTGAATGGTTATCAAGCAAGAATCTTGCTCTCAACCTTAGCAATACCAAGGAGCTGATTGTTGGTTCAGATAAGGAAACCCGAGGATCCATGATTTGTCAGTAGGACGGCAATGAAGTAAGTTAACAGCTACAAGTTTATAGCGCATACAGATGTTTGAAGATCTGTCCGTATCCCAGCACACTGAACCAATCGCTAAGGAAACTTATCAACACCTCTATTTCCTCAAAAGCTTGAGGAGATTTGGCCTGTTACCAAATAGTCTATCAAACTTCTACAAGTGTATGGTAGTGAGCATTCTGACTGGTTGTATCATAGCCAGGTACAGTAACTTGAATACCCAACAATGAAAGAGGCTGCAGAATGTGGTGGACCTTCACCAGTCTATCACAAATATTGATGATCAAACAAATCTACAGGAAACAGTGCTTCAGGAAGGCAGCGGATGTCATCAAAAACCCCACCACCCTGGCCATGCGCTTGTCTAGCTAGGTCCACCACCGATTATCTGGCAACGAATGGTCCACCTCCTCCTTTAATCCAGAGTTGTGGACAGTGAGGAAGGCTGTCAAACTATACAGTGGAATATAGATCAGCTACAGAAATGGATAGAGAAATGGCACACAAACAGCACCAGAGGACAGGATTGAATCTATGGCTGGAGCTGTGAGGCAACACCTTTACTAGCTATACCAGTACTCCACCATATTATTAACAGGGAACTGGAAAGGTGAAGATACCAAATAAAATAAGAACACCATTTGTTCCACTTAAAGTTGCACAACCATACAAATTTGGAAATATATCACTGTTCCTTCATTACTACTGGTCTAAACAGCACCGTTGAACTATTTTCATTGGAAAGACTGCAACAATGCTTCAACATACCTCCACCTTTGGGCTAATAATAGTGCCTTGCCTCAGCTATCGGGCTGCTACAAATCCTGAGGAATCCCCAGGATATCCTCACTCTTTGAAAGTGCCCCCCCCCTTGACATCATCAGAAACGTACAGGGCAATTGGGGAAATTAAAATAAGTTGGGGGGTGGGGGGGGGAGAATCCTTTCTAAAAGGTGTGGAACCACTGTGTTAGATGAAAAGGATCCTGTTCTTTTGCATTATCAGGATACTTCAATACAAAAATGTAATTTCAGTTGTAATTCTCGTGTGTGTATATATATATGTGTGTGTGTGTCTGTGTCTGTGTGCCTAGTGACGGCTTGGAGAGACTGACCGGAGGGAATAGACCCCACCGGGGCTGGCATGGGCTAGCTCCTCATGCCAGCAGGATCCATCGCTAATCAGCGTTTTGGATCCACCCTTATATTGCTATGGAAGGAATCGACTATGAATAAGAGAATTCACACAGCAATGGACAGAGCAGCAGCCCCGGCAGGACATAAGGTACGAAGCTGCATCTGTGGCTGGGAATAGATAACATCAGAGAAGGGTCTCAAGATCCACCAGGGCAGGGAAAAGTGCCTGGGAGAGCTTGGTGTGGGGCCTCGCTTTGACCATTACCTTCTAAGAGGTAGGCCAAATCAGTCGAGTGAAGCCCAGTGGCAGGTTAACCACCTTAGTCCACAGGGTATCAGAACCCTAGGCGAAGCTCAACCAAGTACTGTCCCACCAACAGACACGAGTCCAGAGCCCAACCAGCCACAGTCAGCAGTAGAGAGGAAGATGCAAGGAACGGAGCAGTCATTGGCTGTGGCTGAAGAGAAAAGATGCTGTCTGGGCTGCCACGTGACCATCTAGAGGCTAACCATAAGACACACACCCAGGGCTGATCACCCTTTGGTGGGCCTGCCTCGACTGAGGGTGTCTTGTGATAAAAGGCCGAAACACCCAGTGACGTTGAGGTTCACAACTGAAGATGTGTTTGATTGGTAGCAAAATCACCTAGTGGTCATCCCCAAGAATACCGGGTGTCAGTTGTGGTGAAGAACCTTAGGGATTGTAACATCCAGTCCTACTAGTCAATATGTGTATATATGTATATGTATGTATATATACAATAGAAATGAACATTCCAAACTTACTCTTGGTAACCATTGAGTCACTGAAACATAGAAACTTATCCCACATGAAGCAGATCATCCAACTCGTATTGTCCAAAATAAGATGAATGTAAACATCACAAACCAGCTGTGTTATTTAAGTTGGCTTCCCAGCCAAAGGTCATAGTGTCATAGAGCAAAACAGTACAGAAAGTCGGCCTTTGGCCCAATTCGCCCATACTGACCAAGTTGTCTAACTGAGTTAGGCACACTTGCCTGCACTTGGTTCGTATCCCTCCAAAACATGTACCTGTCCAAATGCCTTTTGAACATCTGTGGTAAATTATAACTCTTCTGGTAGTTCCTTTCAGATGTGAAGAACATCTGTACCCCTATCATTCTTTCAGGTGGTTCTATAAGTGAATTGTCTTTTCCCTACAAATTCTTCCACCAATACTCTGAAGACAGCATAGTCTAGTTAGCAACCAGTCTGCTAGGAAAAATATTTCCTATCTGTTTATCCTGTCCAGGCTGGTAAAAATTTTATACATCTAACGGGTCCCTTTCAGAATGGCAGGCAGTGACTAGTAGGATACCGCAAGGCTCGGTGCTGGGACCGCAGCTGTTTACAATATATATTAATGATTTAGATGAAGGGACTACAAATAACAGCAAATTTGCTGTTGACACAAAGCTGGGTCGCAGTGTGAACTGTGTGGGCTGATGCTTGGCAGATGCAGTTTAATGTGGATAAATGTGAGGTTATCTACTTTGGTAGCAAAAACAGGAAGGCAGATTATTATCTAAATGGTGTCAAATTAGGAAAAGGGGAAGTACAACGGGATCTGGGGGTTCCTTGTTCATCAGTCAATGAAAGTAAGCATGCAGGTACAGCGGGCAGTGAAGAAAGCAAATGGCATGTTGGCCTTCATAGAAACATAGAAACATAGAAAATAGGTGCAGGAGTAGGCCATTTGGCCCTTCGAGCCTGCACCACCATTCAATATGATCATGGCTGATCATCCAACTCTGTATCCTGTTCCTGCCTTCTCTCCATACCCCCTGATCCCTTTAACCACAAGGGCCACATCTAACTCCCTCTTAAATATAGCTTAACAAGAGGAGTTGAGTATAGGAGCAAAGAGGTCCTTCTGGAATTGTACAGGGCCCTAGTGAGACCACACCTGGAGTATTGTATGCAGTTTTGGTCTCCAAATTTGAGGAAGAACATTCTTGCTATTGAGGGAATACAGCGTAGATTCACAAGGTTCATTCCCGGGATGGTGGGACTGTCATATGCTGAGAGAATGGAGCGGCTGGGTTTGTATACTCTGGAATTTAGAAGGAGGAGAGGGGATCTTATTGAAACGTATAAGGGTTTGGATATGCTAGAGGCAGGAAACATGTTCCCGATGTTGGGGGAGTCCAGAACCAGGCACCACAGTTTAAGAATAAAGGGTAAGGCATTTAGAACGGAGATGAGGAAACACTGTTTCATACAGTTGTGAGTCTGGAATTCTCTGCCTCTGGGGGCGGTGGTGGTCTGTTCTCGGGATACTTTCAAGAGAGAGTATCCAGATAGCAGAGTCAGGGGATATGGGGAGAAGGCAGGAACGGGGTACTGATTGTGGATGATCAGCCATGATCACATTGAATGGCGGTGCTGGCTCAAAGGGCAGAATGGCCTACTCCTGCACCTATTGTCTATTGCCTATCTGAATTATATCTCTGCGAAATCTACCTGTGAAAAGGTTTCAAAGTAAGCAATACCAACTCTTTCTACATATATAAAATTCTCCAGCTCTGGCAATATCTCCACACATGCTGAAATACTATTGCGTCCTCCTGATCCAATGGTGACCAGCTATGACTTAACTAGAAGTATACATTATCGAGCTTGATATTCCTGCTCTTGTATTCAATGCCATAACAGATTTGACCAAGTATCTCTCACGGCCTCTAAACCAACTGTTCTGCTATCTTCGGAGATCTTTCAACATGCTTGCCAAAATCTCTTTCCTTTGTAATTATTGGTATTCAATTATGAACATTTAGGCAATTTAGCTCCTGCAAAATTAGCTAAAACAGTTCAATCTGAAATGTTAACTCGGTTTCTATTCCACAATATCGCCTGACCAGTTGAGTATTTCCAGCAGTTTTTGGTTTTATTTCAGATTTCCAGGGATTACAGTTCCATTATTTTCATTTTGATTAAGTTAGGTTAATGAGAACGTTATGAGAACTTTCCTCTTTAACCTAACCTTTGGTCATCCATCCTGATTTCCTATTTTTGTGGTTATTGCTGAATGTCTTGGGGCATTTTTGTTACATTATGGGTGCTATGTAAATGAAATTTGCTGTTTGAAACATAAAATGTTGGAAAAACTTGGGTAGATCAGGCAGCATCTTTGAGAACAATAAGCATGGTTAACATTTCAGGTTACTGACGCTTCAGTATGTCTGCAAGTAGCTACTCACCAGCTTTAGTTTTTCTGTTTCTTCTTTCGATGACCATTTTTATAATTTTGTTATTGTCATTTGTCAATGGCCTATCTCAAAATATTCTAACACTTGTAAATTACATGCAGTAACATTTACTACAAAAACATTTACTACAACATTTTTTGAGCCTTTTTTTTCCATAATGTTGTTTATTAATCAATTAATGCTTCGTTGTCCAGAAGGGAATTCCTCATTACAGTCACCTTGTTGTTCTGCAAAGAATTGGTAGGAACCGTAATTCAGTCAGCTGCCTGTTTCTGCATACAAGTAAAGTTCAACATGACTTTGCCAATCACAGTAATCAATAACATGACATTAAAGAAGTGAAATTTAATTTTAAAAAACAGTGTTTTGTATCTTTAACTTAGTATATTATCTTTAGAAAAAAAGAAAAAATATAGTATTCCATTAAAATAGTTTCTATACGCAGTGATAAATAGCATTGCATTCCTATTTCAGATCTGTATTTTGGATATAGATCTCTTTCCTGCCTCAATTATTACAATTATAATTTTCTTTGGTGTAATGCTGATGTTTAAAGCACTACATGAAATGGTGGTTATTTGTAATATATTTTCTATTTCTCCTAGTTGCTCAAATGGAAGCTGAAACTATGAAACATATCTCCAGACCAAATTTAAAATCTACAACTACATCCACACCAAAAGGACCCAAGATTCTTTACAGCAGTTTTGATAATCGGACTGCATATGATGCTTCTCTGTCTTCATTTGATCTTTCATCGAGGATGTCCATGAAGATGCATAATGTTAGGCAAAGGCTGGACTCTGTTATGGTATGTGCAATTTGTGGAAACTGCTGATAAAGAAAAAAAACAAATGTTACTAAATTGCATTGAATTTTACTTTTAATGAATGTACCACAATATTAACATAGAATTGTACAGCACAGGAACAGGCCCTTTGACCCACATATTTTGTGCCAATCATGATGCCATGATTGAACTGATCTGATCAGCATGTACATGATCCATATCCGTCTATTCTCTGCACTTCGACGTCGCTATCCAAAAGCCTCTTAAACACCACTTTCGCATCTACCTCCGCCACCACCCCTGGCATCCAGGCCCCCACCATGCTTTGTGTAAAACAAAAACTTACACTGCATATCTACATTTAACTTTCCCCATCTCACATTATAGCTATGCTCTATAGTGTTGGACATTTCCACTCTGGGTAAAAGGCTCTGACTGTCTATCCTATCTATGCCTCTGATAATTTTATATATATCTATCGAGTCTTCCCTCAACCTCTGATGTTCCAGAGAAAACAATCTATCCAATCTCTCGTAGTTGAAACCCTCTAATCCAGGCAGTATTCTGGTAAACTGCCCTCTCCAAAGCCTTTACATCTTCCTTGTAATGGGACAACCAGAACTGCATGCAGTACTCCAAATGCAACCTAACCTCCTATGGAGCTGCATCATGACTTCCTGACTCTCAGATTCAATGCTCCTATCAATGAAGACAAGCATACCATATTCCTCCTTAACCATATTGATGCGGTTGCTTGTCGGTAACATAAAGGGGTCATTTCACAACCCTTTTAAAGATATATGCTTGAAAAAATGGGCAAAGAGTGGAACACATAAGATAGAAAAGTACAGCATAGGAAAAGGCCCTTTGGTCCACAATTCTGGAGCTGAACATGATGCCGAGATAAACTAATCTCCTTGCACATAATCCATATTCTTCCATTCCCAAAATATCCATGTGCCAATTAAGAGGCTTGAATATGTTGGCCAAAAATTCATTTTTAGGTTTCAAAAATACTCTGTGTTCAGTGTTCTGTTTGTGTTTAATTTTGTCTGGGGATGCATGACTAAGTGAAAGCTTAGACCAAGGCAAACTGGACAGTGAGCAATAATGGGATCAGGACTTCAGTTTCATTACCAGATGTGGGGAATTGGGATATCAATCAGGAAATGCTCGATTAGGAAATGCTGCTTGATAGGAATATTCTAAATATGGTACGATATTCGATACGAAATACGATACGATTATTCATCCCAGGAGGGAAAAAATATCTCCTGTGGCGTTCTGTACTCTATTTTGGTGGAACCAGTCTGTTGCGAAAGGTTCTCCTCAGGTTGACCAGTGTGTCATGGAGGGGGTGAGCTGTATTGTCCAAGATGCTCTGCAGTTTGTGGAGCATCCTCCCCTCCAAGACCACCTCCCATGAATCCAACTTTGCCCTGGGAATGATATGATTACCCTAAGCATCTTAAATAATATTATTTGGATGTAACATTGTCTATACACACCTTTTTTATTCCAAAAGGACAACATTTTAACGTAAATTGGAAAATTCATACATGTATTAAACAATTGTATAGCATCTTTCATGACCCCAGGATATTCCAAACCAGTTATTAGCCAGTAACTGCTTTTAAGATATTGCTGTTGCTGTAATATAAAAACCAACACAAACATATTTAAATAAGTATTTAGCTGTACTTCAGTACAAAAATGTATGGAATTTTAAATAAGCATTGCTGCCTCACTGACATTAAGAATGTTTGTAGATAAGCCAGTTATTCCATTCTAATGGGCATTTCAGTTTGACAAGAGCTTTGAAATAGCTGAGGACAAAGAACCTTAATGGCCACAGATGGAGGGGTTACCTGAGATTAAAAACATGGAGGGGGGAAGGATTTGCTTAGACTAGTAAAATGAGGAATCCTGAAAGAGAAAACTGACAAATATATCCATAGAAAATGTGGCAGAATAATGGTCACAAAAGTAAAAACCAAAGCAGATTTAAGGCGAGATCATATGGAAAATTTCAAATTTTACGTATTCTTCTCATTTTACAAATAGAGAAGAATACTTGATGCAGAGGCCCAGCACAGTGCAGCATCGGGCATCCGGAGTGGCGGCGCTGCCTTGCAGCTGCGGCTCGCCTGCTGTCCGTTTGTCTTTTTTTTTGTTTTCTTTTGTCCCGTTGTTACAGTTTATTTCAGTTTATTTTAGTTGTGTATGTGGGGGGGGGGGTGGAGAAACTTGTTTTAGTCTCTTTCTTCGGGGAGATGCGACCTTTTCTTGTCGTATCCCCCGTCTCCGTCTGCGCTGAGGCCTAATCGCGGAGCTGGCGGCCTCCAACTGGGACCGACCTCGAGGCTCCGGAGACAGAGCCAGGACTTACTAACGCGAGGCTGGCCGACTTCGGGGCTGGGGTGGCGTTGCGGCAGCGGCGACCCGACTTCGGAGGCTCAGCCGCGGGCCCAGTGGACTCGGCCGCGGGCCCAGTGGACGACAACGTCGGGAGCTCGCAGGTCCCAGGTTGGTGACCGGTTTTCTGGAGCTCCCGCAACGACAGCTTCGTCCGCTGGACTGGAGGGTGGCAGCTTCGACCGCCCCGGGCCGCGGAGTTTGAACCGGCCCGTTCGCGGAGCTTGGATTCAGTTGCGGGACTTACTTACCATCACCCGGCGGGGTCACCACATCAGAAGCCTGGATCGCCTCAACGCAGAGGGAGAACAAGGAGGGAAGAGACATGGACTTTAAGACTTTTTCCTTCCATCACAGTGAGGAGGGCCTGGTAGACTCACTGTGCTGGATGTTAAATTTGTGTTTATTGTGTGTTTTGTTATTTTATTCTATGTTATGACAGCAAGGCACGAAATTTTGTTCAGACTGAAAAGTCTGAATGACAATAAAGGATACTTTACTTTACAAGTGCTTGACTGCTTGCAGAGTAGACAAGTTGACAAGCAGAAGATTTGCTCAAAAGGTTTACAGGTCAGTAAAGTATCACTGAAATTAAATATACATGTATGACATTCACGTAACTTGTGAAAAATAAAAATTATATAATATTTAGTATTTTAAAAAATATTTGCTAAAAGAAACACCTGCACACTTGAAACATTTTAAATATATTTAAACTTGCTCGCTTCAATTAAATAAAAGCATCAAGACTCTTCATTGTCCACAATTAATTGTTTTCAATTGCTTCAGTGAGATTTACGTCTGATTCTGAACTTTCCATAAAATCCCCTTTGAAGTCAGTGAAGTCTCAGATCCTTTGCCTGATTTGACTTTGCACATGTTCTAAACAGTGAGCTCAGTAAGTCTGAACTACACATGAAGTCTACCGATGGAACAAGCTGACACGATCTCAGCTCTGCAAATTTGTTAGTAAATCCCAAACCTCATCTTTCACAGAGCATGCAAGAAAGTTGTGAACTTGCTTTTGTTTCAGAGTTTCTGAGACTAAAGGTGGGCCATTGCATTTTGAACCACTGGGAAAAGTCAGCAGAAATGGGCCTTCAATTTTCTGCATGCAGTGTGTTGAAAGGATCCTTGACCAGGGTCTGAAAAATATAATCCAGTTTATGGGATAGTTTTATAAATTGAATCAGATAGGTGGGAAGTTCATTTAAAATGTATTTAAAAGATGATAATACAAACATCAGAAAGCTGGAAGTGAGGAAAAGTGTATTTTATTTATAACACAATATAAGCAGAGAGATTTAGAAGAAATTTATAATTAGATGTATGTTTTAATTTTCATTTTTAGTGTGCTGAATTAAAACTAGTGTTCTCTTCAGTGGTTTAATTATTTCACCAGTAGCACTGTTATGTAGCAATCAGAACTGTTTAGTTATTCAAGACCGACTTTTTTTACTAAGGAGAAGGCAATCTATATTTTTAACAGCATTTGTTTTTTTGAAGCTTGTGAAAGCCAGGTGTTCCTGATTTGCGAAGTCCTTGCCCAGGTGCATTCACCCTGTGGGTGGAATCAAGGGAATCTTGCCAAGTTGAGCTACTTTCCATAAAAAAAATTGCATTACATTTTCAATGGAAGCAATTGTTAAGAAGGCTTCGGGGGCAACAAGATGGTGAATTACCGTGTGCTGATGCTATTAACAGAAATATCCATAGATAGTGCACCTGTTGTTTGCGTGGAGGTGAGGGGGTGTCAATTGACAGGGGGTCATTGAGATTTATTCAAACAGATGCGGTCTGAGAATATTCTCACCTCCAGAATATTGAGTACTTAAGATTGTTAGAAATTTATATTAACAATTTTTTTTAATGTGTGAATTGTAATGTATTTATGAATCCTAAATAAAATGGAGATTGCACGCTAGAATGATATTTTGAATATTTTTTTAACTCCTTTGTGTATCTAATATTTTTGAATATCATTTTATTTGTGCTGCCACTGTGCTGGCATGGTAGTATAAAGTATAACATGGACTGCTATTTCACTCAACCAGTTTTGTTCCTGCTCCTTGGAATTTGGCCAAAAAAAGAATAAAATATAAACTTGGTCACTTTTATTAGATTCAACGGTTTCATCCTTTTTTTCCATCACTAGGACCATATATATTTAAATCTCAAGTTACTCATTTATTTTGTATCCTCTGCTGATGAACCTGTTTATCACCTTTACACTGAGAGTCTTTAATGGCCTGATTATTTAATTATTTAAATAGTAATTCATCAAAGTCCAGTGAACCCATCATACTTGAACATGGTAAGCCACATGGTCTTTATGGAGGATTTTCTGGTGAGTTTTGACATTTTCCCTCCAGTGTATATTCAAAGTTTTTGATTTATGCAATTCCCCTCCAATTGAGAATTCAGCTTTGAAGTATAATCCGAAGAACATTCCTTTGGCCTAATTTGACTTTAAATCACATGGTATCCTGGACTCCAGATTAAATGTTATAGGCTGCTTCTGGAGAGGGATATATAGATTATGGAATAAAGTAAATGTTGGCTGATGAAAAGATTTCTGGATATGGTTGTCAGAGTATTCCTTATTTCATAGATCAACTTGCCTTATGGGCATAGATCCACTCATTTAACTGAATATCAAATCAGTTTTACAGCCTTTATAATACAGCTTGATAATTTGTATAAGTATCAATGTAATTTTTCTGTTCCATAAATCTTTTGCTTACATGTATTTCAACCTCATCATTCATTTATTTCGTAAGTCCGGTCTTTTCCTTCTCTCTGACCTCCCTTTGTGTATTTGCTGACAGAATATACAAAAAAATTGTTATCACCTTCATTTCCTTTACTCTGAGCTGTTTCCTTGCTGTTTGTTTGGATAGGTTTTCCTCCTAAATCAGTAATATTTGAGGGATATAGTTTTAAAAATATATGTTGCCAAATCCAGGAAATACAATATTTCATTGCAGTATAATTTGGACATGTGCTATTCATCTATTTTGGTAATGTCATGATGAGGTGCTGGAAACATAGAATTTTATGCAAGATTGGAAAGAGATGGTGAACAGTCTTCCTTTTTAAGGTGTGACTGGCTCCCACAAGTTGCAGCACTATGGACGATAAAAAATAAATGTGGTTACCTGATGTTAAAATTGTTCCTAATATTGATATCTGAATCTCATTTATTGTAGGAATCACTACAACAGAGCACCCCGCAAATGGACCAGTATCTAGATCAACCAGGTGTGTACATGTACAGAAGGCTTGTTTTTTATTTCCTCCACTTCCTGATTTTATTTCACCTTTCCAGTGTTTGTAGTAGTTTGGTGGAGTCATTAGATACTTTTAGATATACTTTTATTTTAACAGAAGGGCCAGTTTATCTGACACTGACACTGGGACTGGATAAGTTTATAGTGAATTGCAAATCAGCCTTTGCTATCTGTTAGGCAGAAATAAACTTCCAAAGAGGTGTATGGTAATGCAGTTTTAAAGGTATGGGACATGTAACATAGGCCTCAAATAAAAATCTAGGGACCTGACTTCAAAACTCACTCTAATTAGGTATGTTACAAAACCTACCTGAATCGTGTCTGAGAATCTGTCCCAGCCCCGTGTGTGTGATTTTGGCGCTGTTTAGAGGGGGCGGGTTTAAAACGCGATTTTTACTAGGCTGTTGCAATCGAAAATGTTCAGCCTAGTAAATCATTAACGGAAAATCGCTGAAAGACCCCGTCGCAAAAGGTATTATTAGTTTTTATGGCCTTGTATAATAGTTATAGTAGTTTAAAAATGACTCTCTCAACCCGCAACCTCTCGCAGCCCCAGGGTTTTATAAAGCAAACAATTAAAGGTATGTACCTTATTTTTACATTAAAAGGGGCTTCTTAAGAACCCTGTATATAAAGTTTTCTATAGCGAATAGTTCATTTTGGGCTCTTTATATCCCGCAGTATTTTTCTGGGCATTTGAGGGCACAAATCCACTGCATTGTGAACGTTCTAAACCAGCGCGTTCCACAGGAACCCACTAGAAAGCCGATTTTAATTGACTAATTTACAGCAATTGAACACTAAATTCCTTCTATTTGGCCTATAAATTGATGTAAATGAGATTTTAAAATCATGTTTTATTGTGAATATTATTTGTGAATATTATTTGGACACTTAGGCTATTTAAAAATGTTAATCATTTATTAAGAAATGGATAGATGTTTAGATCTAGTAATTGAAGTTTGAAATTAGCTACAATTGGGTAACTAACTAATTATATGCTTTTATTTCAGGTCCTCCAAGTAAGATTATTTTATATTTGTTTCAGAATGGTTCAATCTATGATAACTGAAAATTTCATTCAGTTCTCTTAATTTTTAAGAAGGTTATGGGCTTTTGACTGTCCTTGATCACAGCTTTTTTGTTATGTCCATAGAAAATCAATAGGGAACAAGATGCTGATTTCCGAGTATGAAAATGGCCATAACTTTTTTATTACTTGAGATATGAAAGTGAATTAGGTGTCAAATTAAACTTATTGTTATGCTTTATCTGATGGGATAAATTGCAGCCTTGATTTTTTAAATCTCAAAATTTTGTAACATTGCTACTCTAATGACCTGATAATAATTTGTAACATAAAGAAAACAAAACTTTAGCAATGAAAACGCTGAAATTAGTAGATTGTTTTGAAAACTAACCTAGTCTTTCAGGAGAGCAAATCTGCTATCTAGTTTGGCCAGTATATAACTCCTCATCCCTGACAATAGGGTTGTCAAATATCCTCCCAAATGACATGCAAGCCACACTGTTGAGTATTTAAGGATGGGCAATAATGATAGATTTGCAATGATATCCACATCCTGAAAAATGATTAAATAAAACTTTATCAGCCTGATAAGAGTAGAGCTTTTTTGTTATTAACCAGATCCAGAAGGCAGAAAGAAATTGGATAAGAAAAGTTTATATTTTAATGGAAGAGGATTGAATAAAGCTAAAAGAAATATAGAAGTTAGATAATTGGGAAGAAGACAACCTACTGATAAAAGGAAGATCATATGCAAATATGTTCAAACGTTTTATTTATCATTATTTACAATGATAAACAACATAAACAGATTAAGCCAATTTTCTGTTTCCATATGATAATCTGTATGCAACGGAGTTACTGCATTATTTTAGTGCATTATTAGCAAGTTCCAATCTATACATCATTTAAAAACGAATCTGAGCATTTAGTTACGCATTAATCTAAGTTTAAGTTTGCAAATAATTGCAAAACCTATCAATGATTCCATAATGTTAAATGATGGCAGAACTGTTTTTCTATCTTTATCCAATAGATATGACTTCCATGATGACTTTGGATATGCGATGGGATTCCAATTTCAGTTCAACGGCCAATACCTACCTCAACAGTGTAAGTATTAATAACGCATTGTTTGATGCTAAAATATTGAACTATAAATGATAAGGAAGTGCTTCATAGTCTTCAATGTAAAGTGAATTCACTTTATCCCAGTATGACTGGGCAAGATATCTTAAAATATTGCTTTTGTTTCATATAAGGTATTAAATTATAAGATGGTTTAACTATTTTTTTCAAGTGTCTCCAATTTAACTAATAGTATTTAGTTATTTTTTTAAAGTCTATCTTTTATGCCTCTAAATCAACAATCAAAAATGTCACCTCCAATTGTTGTTAGCTAAGGCATTAATGGGAGGTGGAAGCTCTATGGATATCCCCATCCTCAAAAATGGTAAAGATCAAGAAGGCCATCATCTTTGAAAACAATTGCTAAACAGTGTGATTCCTTTGTCAAGGAAGGACTGGTGACACAAACTTCTACAATAAGTGTGCAGAGGACTGGCAAACTTGACCTGGACAGGAAATATAGGTATAATTTTCACAGAGCTATCAGGGCCACCAAGCGACCAAGCTCAATGCATTCTCTGCTAGTTGAACAGAAGGTTAGTGGAATGACATAATTCTCAGGTGCATCGGTACCCCCCCCCAGTCACCATTCCAGACGTCAGGTTAGCCTGCTTGAGAGTGAACCCATGGAAAGCAACTGGCTCGGATGGAGCCCTGACCTTCTCCTCAGGAACTGTGAGGAAAAGTTTGCAAAAGTATTTGTGGACATCATTAGCCTCTCCCTTCTCCAATCTGCTATGAGAAGTCCACTACCATCTTGGTGCCAAAGAAAAATAAAGTAACTGGAAGACATGGATAGAGTGAATATGGAGGGGATGTTTTCACAAGTGGGAGAGTCTAGGACCAGAGGAGATGAGGAGGAATTTCTACAATCAGAGGGCCGTGAATCTGTGGACTTCATTGCCACAAGAGGGCTGTGGAGGCCAAGTCTAGGTGGAGATTGACAGATTCTTGATTAGCTGGGCTCTCACTTAACTTTTTTTCCCTGTTGCCAGCTGGGCAACCTTGACAGCTTTTTAGGTTGCTAAATGACAGTTTAGGTGGTCATTTAAGACGGTTTGCATGACGCGTGCGATAATGTGCTCGGACGAAGTGCGTAGTTACCAGTCGGAATTATGCTCAATGAAGCATTCACATATTATGTTCAAGAAGGAATTGCAGATGCTGGAAAATCGAAGGAAGACAAAAGTGCTGGAGAAACTCAGCGGGTGAAGCAGCATCTATGGAGCGAAGGAAATAGGCAACGTTTCAGGCCGAAACCCATCAGTCTGAAGAAGGATTTCGGCCCGCAATGTTGCCTATTTCCTTCGCTCCATAGATGCTGCCGCATCCGCTGAGTTTCTCCAGCTCTTTTGTCCAGATTCACATATTATTTCTGCTTCAAATAACTCACAAACTAATATTCACCAATCAAGACATGATATATATCACAATGACATGCAGCAAAATTATAATACAATATCTCAACTCTTTTTACACATTGCAATTAATGCAATTTCTATTAGTTCTTTCCACTTCCAAACAAAAATATGGTTGGATTATTCAGTATATGATCAACCGGTGTCAATAAATCCTGGACCATGGCAACATATATGCTTAACCATGCACACGACAGATTGATGCAAGCATGTTTTCTGTGAAGGACCGAAAATTACCATGACATGGCCATAGCATGTATCGTTATTGCTATTGGCACAGAAACACTCTGGCTTCCCACATAATTTATCCATAACAAAATATACAGGTTGCAAGGAAATTTCTAAAGGGAGGGGTGGCAGGAGAATCAATGCGAGGTGGGTAGGGTGATGAATAGATTGGGGGGTGGGGGTAGATGTGGAGGGGAGCACAGGGAATGTCAGTGAGGACTGAATAGAGGAGGGAATGGGGATCAGTGCGGAATGGAGAGGAGGGGTCCCAGGATAAGAGGGGTGGAGGGGGGGGGGGAGATGAGCGAGAGAGAGAGAGAGAGAGGGGGAGAGAGAGAGAGAGAGAGAGAGAGACTCCTCGGACAACATCGCCCGCTGCATTAGCCGTCCCTGTCCAATGCCAAAGTGCCGCCGCCAAAGGGGGTGGCGGTTGGGATCTCCTCGCCACCGCCTCCCCTCCTCTGCCAGCCGACAGGAAAGTGCGGGGCCGAGCGGTGCAGCTCAAAGATCCTATAGCTATAGGATCTTTGGTGCAGCTGCTTCAGACGGCGGAAGGAGACCTCGTTCTTTCCCTCTCTCTCTCTCTCTCTCCCTCCCTCCCTCCCGGCCTCGGCGTAACAGAGGGGTTGTTTTGAAAGTGCCGTTGGCGGATTTGCAAGCAGCGGCCACTATCGCCCTGATAACGGCCGCTGCTTGCAAATCCGCCAACGGCGCTTTCAAAACAACCCCTCTCGCACGCCGAGGCCGGGAGGAGGGAGGGAGGCCTCCTTCCGCCGGGCGGGGTGCGGGAGGAGGAGGCGGTGGAGCTGCTGTCGCGGCCGCTGCTGCCGCTGTTCGGGGCCCGTCATTCGCTCCGACCCTTTGTCACCACGCACGTAGTATCTTTGCCCCGCAATACAGCCGACACAAAACGTCACGTTCCTATACTCCAGAGATGCTGCCTGACCCGCGGAGTTATTCCAGTTTTTAGTGTCTATAGGTATAAACCAGTATCTTCGTAATGGTGTCGGGGGTTATGGGGCAAAGGTAGGAGAATGGGTTTGAGAGGAAAGATAGAGCAGCCATGATTAAATGGCAGAGTAGACTTGATGGGTTGAATGGCCTAATTCTGATCCTAGAACTTATGAACTTATGTAACATGGCTTATATTCATGACTCTGACATTCATAATCATGAAGTGCTTTGAGAGGCTAGTCATGGAGATTATTAGCTCTAGTCTCACAGACAGCCTTGAACCACAGCAATCCCCCTACCTTTGCAACATGATCATGGCAGATGCCATCTCCCTGGTCCTACGCTCATCCTTATGGATAACAAGTTAGATTCCTATTTATCAAATTTAGTTTCTCCTTCAACATAATAATTCCAAGCAAACTGAACTCAAAGCTCCTGGACCTTAGGAGTCAGCACCCTCTGTGATTGGATTCTTGACCTCTTGATCCACAGACCACAATCAGCAAGGATAGACTGCAACACCTCCACGGTAATTATCAACACCAGTGCCCTACAAGGCTTTGTTCCCTGTACCATATTCCTTACATTTGCAACTGCAGCCAAACTTTGCACTAACTTCACTTAGAAATTTGCAGATGTTTGCACCATAGTGGGCTGGATCTCAAACAATGACAACATGGAATCCTGGAAGAATATCAAGAGTTTGGTAGCACAAAGTCAAAATAACATCAATGTCAGCCAAGTGAAGGAGCTGGTTCTAAACCTCCGCAAGCATAGAGGAGTACGCACCCCAGTATGTTTCACTAGTGGTACAATGGAGATGGTCAAGAACTTCAAGATCCTGAGTGTAAATGTCACCAATAATTTGTTCTGGTCCAACCACATTAACACTATGGCCAATAAAGAACACTGGCCTGTACTTCCTCAGATGGTTGAAGAAATTTGGCATCTCCACCAACTCTGACTGATTTCTACAGATTATCTGTAGATTTCTACAGATTCTACAGAAAACATTCTGGCCAAATGCATTGCAGCATGGCATAGCAACTTCTCTGCCCAAGAATGCAAGAAATTGCAGAGAGTTGTGAACGCTGTCAATTTCACAAACTCTCCTCCCCCCCCCCCCCCCCCCCCCCCCCCCCCCCCCCCCCCCCCCCCCCCCCCCCGTTGTCCCCCATCCTTCCATTGAATCCACCTATACTTCACTCTGAAGTTTTGGATAAACTTATTTTTTTCCTACCCCTGATACTATAAATAATTTTTTTTTACAACACTGTATTCCTTTTCCTAGGGAGGTGGGGGATAGGGACGATTATTGGGAGTCATTGTATAGAGTGGAATTTACTGGTGTAACTATATCATGTTTAATCAGTTTCCATTAGTTCACTAATCTAATGTGAAATCACTTGCTGAGTTCTCACTGATTCCTGTTGGATGTTGACTAACAGGGAAAATATTTTGGAGAAATAAGGGACAACAGATGCTGGTTTACTAAAAAGGAGACAAAGTGCTGGAGTAACTCAGTGGGTCAGGCAGCAAATCTGGACAACGTGGATAGGTGGCGTTTTAGGTCAGGCCTGGAAAAGGATTATGACCCAAAACATCACCTATCCATATTGTACTGAGATACTGCCTGACCCGGCGAGTTACTCCAGCACTGTGTGTCTTTCGTAGAGAAGATTTTTTCCGATGGTGAACAATCATTAGTGCTTGCTGTGAATAACATGGAATCATACAGTCAAACAGCACAAAAACATGTCATTTGCCTTACCCAGTCCAAGCCTAGCATTAAGCACTCATTTATGCTAATCCTGATGCAATTCCCATCAACTCCCCCCAGATTCTATAGCCTACCTACATGGTCAATTAACAAGGGCTGATAAACCTACCAAACAGCAAATCCTTGAAATGTAAGGAGAAAACCAGAGCACCTGCAGGAAACCTATGCAGTTAAAGGCAGAATGTGTAAACTCCATACAAACAGCTCACAAGGTGAATCTGGCTCATTAGAGCTCTGAAACGGCAATTGTACAGGCTGTGCCTGCATGCAACGGTTGCTACCCCACTTCTAGATATTGCCGAGAAAGGGTTTACATCATAATGAATGTACATGAAATTCTGTTCATTATTGTTTATGATCTAGAATTAAAAGGATGATTTGAATGAGATGGAAAGGGAATAGCCCTGAGGCAATAAATGTCAACCGTAAGATATCTACTAGTAAAAGACTGCTCTGATAACAGGTAAAGGATTACAGAAAATTTGAATTGCAAGTTTATGCAAATTAAATCTGCTTTTGCAGGTCAAAAGTTTGGGATTGGCATGATGAGGCACAGACATGAACTATATATTTTTTTTGAAAATTATAATCTTTATTTAATTCTGTCAGACTTTAAACTAAATTGTTCCAATATGGAAATTTTACCTTTCTGGACTTTGTTCATTTACATTATTTGCATTTTATATGCAAAGTATTCTGTATAGAACTTGGCATTTTTTTTCCCATCAAACATGAATTTCTTTTATCCAATATAGACAAAATGCATTTATACTGTTAAACAATTTAGGACTTGTCTTGAATTCAGTTTAGTTGTCATGGCCAACTTTATGGAGTGATATGCACACGTTATGAAAATATTCAAGTTTCAATGTTTTCACAATACAGCAGAATTTGATATAAAAAAATTAACTACACATTATTCTGTATGTTTTCCTTAATTTTATTTACTTAATCCCAAGGAATTTGCATATCGTAACATCCAGAACTTCAGAAGGAAATACTTATGAGTAAATGAAAAACAAACTTTTATTGTCTATTACCATTTTCTTCTTTTAAGAAACATTTTAAATAGCAAAAATAAAAAAAATTGTTGAATACTTGTTTAATGCTGGTTTTCATATGCTAAATCTTTTAAGAAAATTTGCTGCAGAATTATTTGACTGTAGAGCAGTACGTGAACATTTGATTTGTTACATATAGTTAAAAACATGGTTTCTAACATGGGAATGATGATCAACTTGTGATACTAAATTGTGCGAGGAATGCATCATAATTTCTATTCTCTTTAAACATAAATCAATCCTTAAATTCCCTGTCCCCTTCCTCTCAAGTCATTGAACACGTGGCCAATACTGTAACTTTATAAATTTCTCCTCATCTTTGATGATTACACAATCCAATTAGATTTTGATCATTACCACAACACAAGTCTGTTCATGCATTCCTTCTCTCTAGAGATGCTGCCTGCCCCACTGAATTACTCCAGCATTTTGTGTCTACCTTCGATTTGCCAGTTCTTTCCAGGACACTGAAGTGTGTTTGATCACTAATGGCATCCTATACGATTGAGGCAAATGTAATCCAACTCTTTTTATCCTCCTTGACTTGGTTACAGCATTCCACGCAGTTGAAACATGCATTTCTCTTTGATCCCAACTATGGTTCACAGAGAGAAAATAATCCAAGCTTGTCCAATCACCTTTGTCATCTCCTCAAACAACTCAATCAAGTTAGCAAGACATGACTTGCTGTGGAAGATTTTCTGAAGAAGGGTCTCGACCCGAAACGTCACCGATTCTTTCTCTCCAGAGATGCTGCCTGTCCTGCTGAGTTACTCCAGCTTTTTATGTCTATCTGCTGACTGTCTTAATTATTCCAATATGTTCCAAATGCAAGTAAATCCTATCTCAAAGTATACTTTCCAATAACTTCCCTATCACTGATCTGAGGCTCATTGGCCTATAATTTCCTGGATTATCTCTACTCCCCATCCAAAGGAACAACATTGGCTACTGTCTAGTCCTTTGGAACCTCGCCTGTGGCCAGAGAGGATAGAATAATATTTGTCAAGGCTCCTGAAGTCTCCTCTCTTGCCTCTCTCAGTAACATGTGATAGATCCTGGTGCTGGTCCTGGTGATTTATCCCTTAATGTCTTTGAAGACCCCCCCCCCCCCCCCCCCCCCCCCACTACCACCTCCTTGATCTCAAACTGCCCTGGCATATCGGTATACCCCACACTAATCTTGCTATCCTCCATGACAACCTCCTTGGCAAATATAAATCTAGATTACTCCTTTGCCCTCTGACTCCAAGCATAAATTCCCTACTTAATCCTTGAGTAGTTCCTACCTTTTCCTAGTTACCCTCTAGTTTTTAATGTACATATAAAAAGCTGCGAAATTTTCTGTTTCCACCTTGGCAATGTCAACTGATTTTCACCTGCCCTACAGCCTGGCAGTTGAAATCATCATCCATGACTGCGTTACCTGTTGATTTGTTTTAAGTTCCTCCCTCATTTGGATGGCTAACCTGATTCGAAGTCCATGAACTTAGTCATCCAAAGCTCTTCCTTCTTTCCTCCTATATAGGTAATATATATAAATTATGTAATGGGCTTGCGCACCTCCACTGCCTCCCATCTCATGTATCCAGTTCCTCCTAACCACTCACCCGTCCGCTCGTCTCCCATCCTTCTCTATTTCCACCCCCTGCCCCACAAATCCCTTCCCCCCACTATCTCTCACTAATTCTACATTTCACATCCATCTTCCTTCCCTACCAGGTTCTAAATCTGTCTCCTTTTGACTTCTCCACTTCAATTCCAGACATCTGAATATGGGGAGAAATGTTTGTAAAATGATCTGGCTGCCAGCTCTCATAGTAAGATACAAAGTACAGGCTGTTCACCATAGGAAAGAGGAAAACAATAACCCCATTGTACAGCAAATGATGTTGCTGGAGGAGATAAGACAATTGGGGAGGAAGAAAAAGGAATTTAAACTTTGAATTTGCCTAAGGATTCAGTAGGGCTATTGAGGATGAAATTGCAGGTGAATAGTCTTTGGCAGAGGGATAGCAAACAGTCTTCTCAATAATCAATATAAGTAGGTGTATAAGTTTAAAACTCCTATTACCGATAAGAATGAATGGGCCAAGGAAGCCTTGTTTCTATTCCATTCCATTCCTATGGTCAGACCATCAAATGTCGCACATGTTCTGAACACTGAAGGTTTTCAAGAGAGGAATAGAATTAGATTTAGTTCTTGGGGCTAAGGGAATCAAGGGATATGGGGAAAAAAGCCAGAACGGAGTACTGATTTTGGATGATCAGTCATGATCATAGTGATTGGCTCGAAGGGCCGAATGGCCTACTCCTGCACCTATTTTCTATGTTTCTATATAATCTAGCACTAATTACTATACTCCGTGACCCATGCTTCTTAATATTTTAGTTCCATTCATTTTAAATGCTGTATTTCATTTGATATATGCTGGCTCAATTGCATAACCAGTTAAAATCTTTTTGTCAATCTTGCACTCATCCTCTGTTTATGCCCTGTTTGCACTCTGCAATAGTATTCATTGGTTTCTCACTCATATTCCTTATAAACAGCAGGTAGTAAACAGAATATTGTCTTTTGATTTTAATGCTTTTTGTGATGCTAAGATTTTTCTCAACTGCTAAAAGGAGGAACGGTTTTTGTGCAGTGCTAAGGTCTGTGGTTAGCGATAATACATAGTTCAGTCTATAAATGTATGCATCACGGAAAAACTGGGAAGTAACACGCAATCTTGGATGATGCAAGAGATCCAGATAATGAAAAACACCCAGAATTTAACTCTGTGAGACAAAACTGGCAATAAAGGATTCACAGAAACAATAGTTGCCCTATAAGTGAGAGAACAATGCTCAGAAACGTGGTAGTGTCATTGCAGTCCCAATAAATAATTTATTTATCACTAAAGGTAACTGTAATCCTACTAACTTTTGAAATTTAGGTTCACCAGTGCCTTTCACAGAAGAAAACCTGGTGTGACCTATGTTACTCCAGCCCAACTCCTAATTAAAACACCACGTGCTGGAGGAACACAGTGGATCAGACAACATCTGGGCAGGAATGGGCAGGTCACGTTTTGAGCTGGACTGTTTGGAGTAGAGGGGTGTAAGCAGGAAAACAGAGGTGGGAGCAGGACAAAGCCTGGCAATTGATCAGTGGCTACAGGGGAGATTGTAGCCACTTATCACCAGTCGCATTTTTTCCATCCCCTCTGCAACTCCTCAGTTCACTTCTCCCCAGTAACCTTCTCCTGCAACAGCTGGCGATGTAAAACAAGTCCCAATACCGCCTCTCTCACTTTGATCTAATGACCCCAGTAGTCGTTCCAGATGAGACAGAGGTTCACTTGCATCATTTCACACCTTGTCTACTTCATTTGCTGCACCCGATGTGACCACTTAACACCAAATCAAGCATAGATGATGTAACTATCACACCAAACATTTGCAATCTGTCGGCCAAGGAATGCTGGATATCCTGGTTGCAAACATTTTAACTCCCATTCCAAGACTGACCTTTCAATATTTGGCCTCTTCCATTGCTAGACTGAGGCCACACACAAATTGGAGGAACTACATATTGTTTTTTTCCAAATTTGGTATAAATGTGGGTCCCTTGAAGACAGAAACAGGTGAATTTATTATGGGGAACAAGGAAATGGCAGACGAGTTGAACAGGTACTTTGGCTCTGTCTTCACTAAGGAAGACACAAACAATCTCCCAGATGTACTAGGGGACAGAGGACCTAGGGTGATGGAGGAACTGAAGGAAATTCACATTAGTCAGGAAATGGTGTTGGGTAGACTGATGGGACGGAAGGCTGATAAATCCCCAGGGCCTGATGGTCTGCATCCCAGGGTACCCACGGAGGTGCCTCTAGAAATCGTGGACGCATTGGTGATCATTTTCCAATGTTCTATAGGTTCTGGATCAGTTCCTGTGGATTGGACAGTAGCTAATGTTATCCCACTTTTTAAGAAAGGAGGGAGAGAGAAGGCATGGAATTATAAACCAGTTAACCTGACATCAGTGGTGGGGAAGATACTGGAGTCGATTATCAAAGATGTAATTGCGGCACATTTGGAAAGCAGTAACAGGATCGGTCCAAGTCAGCATGGATTTACGATGTGGAAATGATGCTTGAAAACTCTTCTGGAATTTTTTGAAAATGTAACAAGTAAAATGGACAAGGGAGAGCCAGTGGATGTAGTGTACCTGGACTATCAGAAAGCATTTTATAAGGTCCCACAGGAAATTGGTGGGCAAAATTAAAACACATGGTATTGGGAGTAGGATATTGACGTGCATAGAAAATTGTTTGGCAGACAGGAAACAAAGAGTAGGGATTAACAGGTCCCTTTCAGATTGACAGCCAGTGACTAGTGGGGTGCCGCAAGGCTCGTGCTGGGACTGCAGCTATTTACAATATACATTAATGATTTAGATGAAGGAATTGAAGGTAACATTAGCAAATTTGCAGATGAAACAAAGCTGGGTGGCAGTGTGAACTATGAAGGGGATGCTCTGAGGATACAGGATGACTTGGACAGGTTGGATGAGTGGGCAGATGCAGTATAATGTAGATAAATGTGAGGTTATTCACTTTGGTGGCAAGAACGGGAAGGCAGATTATTATCTGAATGGTGTCAGGTTAGGAAAAGGAGAAGTACGACGAGACCTGGGTGTCCTTGCACATCAGTCACTGAAAGTAAGCATGTAGGTACAACAGGCAGTGAAGAAAGCTAATGGCATGTTGTCTTCATAGCGAGAGGATTTGAGTATAGGAGCAAAGAGGTCCTTCTGCAGTCGTACAAGGCCCTGGTGAGACCACAGGGCCCTGGTGCGTATTGTGTGTAGTTTTGGTCTCCTAATTTGAGGAAGGTATTGAGCGTGTGCAGCGTAGGTTCACAAGGTTAATTCCTGGGATGGCAGGGCTGTCGTATGATGAAAGAATGGAGCAACTGGGCTTGTATTCACTGGTATTTAGAAGGATGAGAGGGTATCTTGTAGAAACATATAAAGTTATTAAGGGATTGGACACGCTAGGTGCAGGAAACATGTTCCCGATGTTGGGAGAGTCCAGAACCAGGGGCCACAGTTTAAGAATAAGGTGTAGGCCATTTGGAACTGAGATGAAGAAAAACCTTTTCACAGAGAGAGTCGTGAATTTGTGGAATTCTCTGCTTCAGAAGGCAGTGGAGGCCGATTCACTGGATGCACACAAAAGAGAGTTTGATACACTCAGGGCTAGCGGAATCAAGGGGTATGGGGAAAAGGCAGGAACAGGATACTGTTTGCGGATGATCAGCCATGATCACATTGAATGGCGGTGTTGGCTTGAAGGGCCAGATGGCCTACTCCTGCACCTGTTGTCTATGTATCTTAAGTATATTCAACCTGAATATCAAAATCTTAGATCATTTGTACTTACTGATACCACTTATTATTCTGATAAACTTTTATTTTCATACATATATTGTGCTCAACTGCATTGCACATAAATTGAGCTGATAAAAGGGATATTTTGAAGTAATTCAGACTATTTAGTGACTATAAAATTGTGCCTATATGCACAGGAAGCATTCCGAGAAATGAGAGTGCAAAAGAAATCAGTACAAAAATTGATCTTTATGTAGAATATTAGACCAAGTGGGACCCGTTGGGTCCTGTCCCTTCAACGCGCGGTTGCGGGGGGTGGGGGGAGGAGGGTGGCCTTTGGCGTCACACACACACACTAACCACCCCCTCACACATTGATATATTAATATTATTAATTCGCTCCTTTTACCCAATCCCCCGCCTATGCATAACCCCCAACTGTGCAGGCTCGGCTAGAGAGGGAGCGGGAGGGGGGTAGAGGAGGAAATGGAGGGGGGTAGAGATGGAGGGGTGGGGCGCGTGGTCACAGGGGAGGGCTGGTTCCTGAATGCAATACTCCACCACTCACCCATAGGTCCCAATATTCACCACTCCTTCGAGAGGGGGGGGGGGGGGGGGGGGGGAGTCAGAGAGGAAGCGAGGTGCAGAGAGGGAGGGGGTACAGATAGGGAGAGGGGCACAGAGAGGGGAGGGCGGCAGAGAGGGAGGGGGGCAGAAAGGGAGGGGATAGGGGGGGGGTAGAGGCAGCACCTACCCAGGTCATAGAGCGGCAGCCTCCTCACCAGGTGCCGGGTCCGAGCGAGGCTGCGGGTGGTTGTGTACCCGAGACAGGCCCTGCTCCCCCACCGACCCCTCCACCCCCTCTCCCTCCCCCCCCCCCCCCCCCCCCCCCCCCCCCCTCTCTCTCTCTCCTCGCTCTCTCTCTCCCTCCCTCCCTCCCGCCCCTCTCTCTTTCTCTTTAGGCATTTGTCAGGGTTGATTACCTTGCCGCGAGCAACTAGCCATGAGGATGTCATCCATGTAGATGAACAGGAAGTCAAGCCCCTGACCCACGGTGTCCATCAGGAATCGGAAGGCTTGCGCGGCGTTCTTAAGGCCGAAGGGCATGTGCAGGAACTCAAATAACCCGAAGGGGGTGATTATTGTCATCTTCGGCACATTCTCCGGTCGCATGGGGATCTGGCGGTAACCCCAGACTAAGTCGGCTTTCAAAAAGAAATGAGCCCCGGCCAGATGGGCGGTGAAGTCCTGGATGTGGGGGATGGGATAATGATCCGCAATGGTGCCGTCGTTCAGGCGGCAGTAGTCGCCACAAGGCCCCCAGAGACCTTTGGCACCATGTGCAGTGGGGAAACCCAAGGGCCGTGAGAGTGTCGGACAATCCCCATGGCCTCCATGTTACGAAACTCCGCCTTCGCGATCTGGAGTTTGTCGGGAGCCAGCCTGCGGACGTGAAGTGGTGGTCCCGAAGTGACGATGTGGTGCAGCACACCATGCTTGAGGCTGGCCGAGTTGAACTGTGTGGTCAAAATTTCCGGGAAGTCGGCCAAAATTTAGGCATAAACGTTGTCCACTGACGCCACCGGGTTGCAGATTGGGATGGCGGACGCAGTTGGGCACAATTGGAAGCGTGGACGAGGTGTTGCCCCCTCGTGTCAACTAAGAGCGATTGCGCCCGCAGGAAATCTGCGGCCAGCAACGGCTGGGCCACGTCCGCAACGGCAAATGGCCAGGTGAAGTGGCACGCGCCAAAGATAAGGGGAATGGTGCGGATGCCATATGTACATATGGGGCTGCCGTTCGCGGCAGTCAACGAGGATCCCCGCTGACCAGAAAGCGTGTCCATCCCAAAGGGGGGTAAAATGCTGACTTCCACCCCCGAGCCCACCAGGAATCTTTGACCTGAGCGCCGGTCCCAAGCATACAGGTGGTGAATCTGGCCGACCACCGTGGTGATTACCGGTGGCTGGCCCCAGCTTTTCCCGGAAATGAATAGGGCGGGTGGCATTGGTGGGCCGCCAGACCCCAGCGCTGGTGGTAGAAGCACCGCATTCTTTTGCCAGCTTCTCCCGTAACAAGAGGCTCAGCGGATCCATCGGTGGGTGCGGCCCTTAGCCTCTGCGCCTTCCAGGGCTCTGTGGACACCCGATCCAGCGCGCCCTCAACTGCCTGGTCAGCCACAGCTCGACGGCGCACTCCACTAGCGCCAGCGGGTCATCAAAACTCGCCCCTGAGAGGAACAGGCGGATGTCGTCCGGCTACTGCTGCAGGAATGCGTACTCGAATAGCAAGCAGGGCTGGTGACCGTCCATGAGCATCTCGCTCATGAGGGCTGATGGCTTCCGGTCACTGAGCCCGCCCATGTTGAGGATCCGTGCCACTTGCTCCAGGCGGCTGAGCCCGAATTTGCGGAGACGCAGCGCCTTGTGGCCTTGGTATTTATTGGCCGCCAGCGGATCGCGCAGTTAAGGCACCACACGACCGGCTGTTTCCTGGTCGATCGTGCTGATGACATAGTTCAAAGTTCAAAGTAAACTTTATTGTCAATTCAATTATGCAACAGTAGTTACACAGAGGATTGAAATTACGTTTCCCCATACTCCAAATGTGCAAGTAATATTAAAAACACAGACAACATACCAATAAAAATAGACAATAGACATTACATTATTTAAAATATTAAAATATTCACAGTGTGCCAAAATGTAGCAAAAACTTTGAGGTATTTTAAAAAGGGTGCAACAATGAAAGGTGCAATATAGAAAAAGTGCAAATTTCGTACTGGAGACATTGAGCCAAAGTTATTTTCACAGTTTGTTTGTCTTTGTTTGGGTACTGTTCATGGAATTTTCTTAAGGGTGTTGAGTAGCCTGATGGCCTGAGGGAAAAAGCTGTTTTTGAATCTGGTGGTTTTGCTCCGCATGCTGCGGTAGCGCTTACCGGAAGGTAGGAGGGTGAACAGTTTGTGTGCTGGGTGGGTGGTGTCTTTGATGTTATTGCTTGCTCTCTTGCGTCAGCGAGATGGGTATAGGTCCTGGATTGCTGGTTGGGGTGATTTGGTGATCTTCTCCGCTGTCCTCACCACTCTCTGTAGGGCCTTCTGGTCAGCAGCAGAGCAACTGCCATACCAGACTGAGAGACTGCTGGTAAGAATGCTCTCAATGGCACCCCTGTAAAAAGTCATGAGGGCAGAAGGGGGGATGTCAGCTCTCCTCATCCGTCGAAGGAAGTGGAGGCGTTGCTGTGCCTTCTTGACTAGGGAGATGGTGTTGGTGGACCATGTCTGTGATGTGCACTCCCAGGAACTTGGTGCTTTTCACAGACTCCACTGCACTGCCATTGATGGTAAGTGGGGTGTGTGTTGTCTGTTTCTTCCTGAAGTCCACAGTTATTTCTTTTGTTTTATTGACATTGAGTTGAAGGTTATTGATATCACACCAGTTGATGAGTTGTTGAACCTCCTCTCTGTAAGCTGAATCGTCATCATGGCTGATGAGGCCCACCACTGTAGTGTCATCTGCGAACTTGATGATGTGGTTCGAATTGTGTTTGGCACTACATAGTAGAAACGGGTTGTGCCGACCGTGATCCCGCGGATATGAAATTGCACCTCGGCCTGCTGGAACCATACCTCCGGCTGAGAGGTCCAGAGGTCGGTAGCTTCAGGGCGACCGCGTTCAGTTGGGCCTGGTCGGTGGCAATGGCGGGTTGAGCGCTGGCTGCCTGCATGCTGTGCTCCAAAGTGTCTATTTTGGAACGTCGGGGGTCACCAATGAGGCAGGACTCAAAGATGTACAGCCAAGAATGAGGCGGGACACGAAGTTTGTCCAGACAGTAAATCTTGAATGTCAACCAACGGTACAGTTCTCTAATTTCAAGTAACTCTTGCATTCCCTCTCTCTCTGTCCCTCCCCCACCCTAGTTGTCCTACTTGTTTCATGGTTGTCCTGCTTAGTATCACTGTTTGTATCCACTTGTTATCACCTATCACCAATGGACGATTGTGGGCTCCAACTTTTCCTTGATCATTGTTGCTGGCTTTGATTTGTTCTTTTCATATCTTTAATTCATTTATTCTTTGTGTCTTTTCATACCTCTAGTTTCCTTCTCCCCTGATTCTCAGTTTGAAGAAGGGACTCGACCCGAAACACCACCTATTCCTTTTATCGCCTGACTTGCTGCCTGACCCGCTGAATTACTCCAGCATTTTGTGTCTATCTTTTTTTTTGACACTTGTTGTTTGTCATCTCTATCAATGATTTGGATGAGAACTTAAAGACATAATTAGCACGTTGCAGATGACACTAAAGTGGGTGGTATTGTAAGTCGTGAAGATGGTTGTCAAAAATTGCAGCAGGATCATGTGGGCTGAGGAATAGTTGATGGAATCTAATACAGAGAAGTGTGAGGTGTTGTATTTTGGGCCATCTAACAAGGGGGTGAAAATCAGGGCTCAGGGTTGTAGAGCAGAGGTACAGGAGTGCAGGTATATCGTTCCTTGAAAGTGGCATCACGGGTAGATAGGGTGGACAAGAAGGCTTTTGGCTCGTTGGCCTTCATCAATCGGTACTATGTATAGAAATCAGGAGGTCATGTTATTGTTGCTTTAGACATTGGTGAGGCCACATTTTGAGTATTATATTCAGTTTTGGTCACCGTGTTATAGGAAAGATTTGGCCAAGCTGGAAAAGGTGCAGTGAAGAATTTCAAGGATGTTGCCATGACTCAAGGGCCTGGGCTATAGGGAGAGGTTGAGCAGGCTAGGACTTTATTCCTTGGAAGACAGGGGGGAGAGGGGTGATCTTACAGAGGTGTACAAAATCATGAGAAGAATAGATCAGGTAAATGCACAGACTCTTTGCCCAGAGTAGGGGAATTGAGAACAAGAGGATGTTGGTTTAAGGTGAGGGGGAGGAAAGATTTTATAGAAAACTGAGGGGTAACTTTTTTACACAAAGGGTGGGTTGGTATTTGGAACGAGCTGCCAGGGGAGTTGGCCAGCATGGGCTTGTTGGGCGGAAGGGCCTGTTTTCACATTGTATGAGTCTGACTATCTGTCTTATTGTAACGTGAGGTTATCCTCTACACTATCAGCAACACCGAATTTCCCTATCAGCTACAAACTTGCTAATGATAGCTCCAGATCCAAATTAATTCCGCACATCAGTGGGTAACAGCGGGTATGTAACAAGGTTGCATTCAATTCCTGGTAGATAACATGCAGCACAAGTGGAGGTCGTCTTTAAAGTGCAGTGGGCAGCTTGCCTCAGAGGGTTTGGATTGGAAGACCCAAAGCACCATAACAAATAAGCACTTCCGTGAGGAGGTGTTTGGCAGAGTTTATGCATATATTTTAATGTTGTATAGCGAAAGAAAACTGGTGTCACCTTTACTTGAAATAGAAAATATTTTTTTTTAAGTAAAATTCTGTATGCACTCTTTGGCAACGTTTAGAATTCAAATCTGTTTGCGGGTAACTCTTGCAAACTTGAGTTCGGATATATCTAAGAAAAAATATGAAAATGTAGCAATTTTAACAATTAATTGCTATTAAAGCTACAGAGCGTATCAAGTCAGTGGTCATTATTTATACTGCATCTGTACAAAACGATATAACTTTTTTTTTAAAGTGCCGAACATTGCAATTATTCCACAGACATAATCGGAATAAGTGCGCTGTTTTCTGGGCAACAGTTTACCACTAGAGATTACATTACGTCAGTTAGTAACCCAGGAAATTGCACTTTGGTTACTGATTTGCCTTTCTTTTGCAGGCCAGGCCAAAGCATTCTCATCCTGCACCATCGTTGCTGTCTCCACACTCCAAGCTGAGGCTCACTTCTACTGTGGGTGATCAGCTATTATCACAGCAGCCGCCAACCTCACAGATTGGTAAGTATAAGTTTTCATTTAGTAATAGTTTCAGGATTTTGCTTGATACCTCTTTTAATTTCAACAGGTCTTTGCTGAACCTTTGTTTGTCATTTGTTTTATACTAATTTACATTCTAGTTGCACCTAGAACAGAAAGCACTCTGAGCACAAACTGATATTGTCCCCTCAGTAATTGCATGACTGTACTCTGAAGCAGATACATAATTTTGAAGAAACTTGTTATTTGTGAAAAATGTAAAAGTACAAGCTTCCTAAAGCAATAGATGCAATGGATGCAATATGAAAGCCAGTGTAGAAGCAGATAATTCGACCAAATAGTCCATGCTGATGCTCATGCTCTATTTGAGCTCTCTCCATTCTTTTCTCGTCTAATTCTCTCAGTATAACACTTTTCCCCTCATTTGCAATACTAAGGTTGCTATTCATAATCCAACACAATGGTGCCAGGGTTGGGTGGGACTCTGCTTGCGTCATTGCTTTTTCCTCATTTATATATTCCTCAGCCTTTATATATTTTTCTGCCTTGTTGAAGGATATTATCATATTAACTTCAAATTAAGTTACTCGCAGTTACTCGATCGCGAGTTTGAGTCTACAATGTAGTTTTTTCTTGCAGAATAGGAGAGAATAGGGAGGGTTAGGCTGGGATCATTCTCTGCGAGATGATCTTAGTGCGGGAGACAAGTGTAGGAGAGGTGTACTGACTGTGTGGGCAGAATTTTGGAAGTGATTGCCCACCATTCTCAAAAGCCGCTGTGTCTCCCTGTCCCTCCAACTCCAGAGGAATCCGCTCCCCGGTGGGCCGCTACGGCGACAAGTGGCAGTTCGCCCACAGCCCGAGCTGCGCCCCCTCATCCGCAACCCGGGTTCCTCTGGAGTTGGAGCGGGGCTGGGCTAGAGTTGTTGCTGGCTGTGAGTCTCTGGGATCTCCATGCTTGCAGTGGGCCTGGGGGTTGGTGTCCCGATGAGGGGGGCGCAACTCGGGCTGTGGGCGAACTGCCACTTGTTGCTGTAGCGGCCCATCGGGGAGCGGCTTCTGGTCGTCCTGACGTCTATCAGCTCCTGTCCAGGGGGGTGGCCAGAGACGTCAGGACCAACAAGAACCCACTCCCCAATGCGCCGCTACAGCGACAAGTGGCAGTTCGCCCACAGCCCGAGCTGCGCCCCCTCATCCGCAACCCGGGTTCCTCTGGAGTTGGAGCGGGGCTGGGCTAGAGTTGCTGCTGGCTGTGAAGCTCTGGGATTTCCGTGCTTGCAGTCGGTGTCCCGTTGGTCCTGACGTCTCCGGCCATCCCCCTGGAATGGAGCTGAGACTGGGAACTGTACCGCCCTTGCCCCCTCCCTCTTCAACTGCAAACAACCCCACAGTTCCCAGTCTCAGCTCCTGTACAGGGGGGTGGCCGGAGACGTCACAGCCCGAGTTGCACCCCCTCATCCGCAACCCCAAGACCAAGACGTATCTTGCACACCATCAGCTTCTGTCCCTACGGGGAGCGTGTTCCTCTGGAGTTGGAACGGGGCTGGGCTGCTGCTGGCTGTGGGTCTCTGGAATCTCCGTGCTTGCAGTGGGCCTGGGGGCCGGTGTCCCGTTGGTCCTGACGTCTCCGGTGACTGGCACTGACCTGCTGGCAACTCCGACGTGAAGACAGTGCAAAGCCCCCACGCCGGTGCAATGGGCGGGCAGCTGGAGCGGGGAGGGAAGGGGTCACACACATGTCCGGGAAGCAGAGGGGTGTAGGTGGGGTGATACTGAAGGGAGCGGAAATCTGCTGCTGCCTGCCCGCTGAGTTAAAAAGTTCCCACGCAAGACTCACGATACACTGTGTATCGTGTGTCTACCGTGGGAACTTTTTAACTCAGCGGGCAGGCAGTAGCAGATTGTCAATTATTAACACTCCCGCGCAATATACCCTCACCTTCTATTTTATGAATGGGGATTTAGTTCCCCTTTCTTCGAGGACCGACCGGAGGTTCCGCTGTCACCTCTGCGGGCCGCCCTCGGTGAACGTCTTCAAGGACCTTTCTTCAAGGACCGAAAAAATGGCCGCTATTCGGAGCTTTTCGTTATTTGGAACTTCGGATAAAAGGTTGTGCACCTGTACCATGAAAATAGATGCAAGAACATAGGAAATATACTTATTATGAAGATTTTGAAGGAAAAACTAGTTAAGACAAGAGACTAGAGTGTTTTATTGTCATATGTCCCAGACAGGACAATGAAATTCTTGCTTAATAATAATAATAATAACTTTATTTATAAAGCGCATTTAGACAACATCAGTTACCACAAAGTGCTGTACATGGGAAGTCAACAAAAAGTTATTACAAACTACTAAAACCATTAAGACGACAGGACTATAAAAACAGTAAAAATTAAAAGACATTAAAAGCACTAAAACAGGAACAATATCTCAGCCAGTGTCGAAAGCCAGTGAATAAAGAGTTTTTAGGGAGGATTTAAAGATGGACAGTGAAGTGGCCTGTCTGATCTGCAGCGGCAAGGTGTTCCAGAGTGCCGGGGCAGCAACAGAAAAGGCTCTATCCACTCTGAGCTTCCGCTTAGACCTTGGTACCTCAAGGAGCAGCTTACTGCAGCACAACAGAATATGTAAATATAGTACTTAACCGGAGAAAAAAAGTTCAGTGTGTATATATACACATGCACACATACTTGATAAATAAACAAATATAGTGCAATAATAGAAACATAGAAAATAGGTGCAGGAGTAGGCCATTCGGCCCTTCGAGCCTGCATCGTCATTCAATATGATCATGGCTGATCATCCACCTCAGTATCCTGTACCTGCCTTCTCTCCATACCCCCTGATCCCTTTAGCCACAAGGGTCACATCTAACCCTCTTAAATATAGCCAATGAACTGGGCCTCAACTACCTTCTGTGGCAGAGAATTCCAGAGATTCACCACTCTCTGTGTGAAAAATGTTTTTCTCATCTTGGTCCTAAAAGACTTCCCCGTTATCCTTAAACTGTGACCCCTTGTTCTGGATAATAATAATAGTCTGTTGTACTTCAGAGCTTATTTGTTGTAGTGTTTAATAGCCTGATGGCAGTAGGGATGCAAATGGAGCAAAGAGTTAATTGCAAAATGGTTGCAATCATTTAATTGAATTTTGAAACTGATACTTCAATTAATTACACATATAAATTTACATTATATATTCACTGCAACATATCACACAATTTTACCTAATTTTACAAGAAGTATTTCAGAGTGAATAAGTAAGGGATGTAGACCCAGCTTGGCCAGAAGTGTCAGCGGTCTCTGTGCACCTTTTGTCTCTATTGTTTATTTAGGCTTGTATAAGGAAAGCTATAGTGACTAATATTGAAATAATAGCATTCTATAATTATGTATTGATATTGTAGCAACAGGCTTCTGATGAATGGAGCAAATGCTGAATTTTGTTTTTGTTAATCGGCAGCAAAACAATTGGCCCCAGTGATTAAACACCGTTGCTAAAATGTGTGAAATTGGAACCAATGTCAAATTTTTTTGTGGAAGGATGCAACAAATTATTCAAATTAAAATGTTTTTATTTTGGGTTACATTACCCCACAGGAACAGAACTTTTGTTTCGATATCTGAATGGGCTTTTTAATCCAGAAAAATCTCAAAACTATAGGTTGTGCTTACAATCTCCTAAGGGTTTCATGATACGAACACATTGCGCACACAGTTCCATGCAAGACCACTAGAAATTGTAGAGAATTGTGGATGCAGCCCAGACCATCACACAAGCCAACCTCCCTTCCATTGACTTTATTACACCTGACACTAGCTCAGCAAGGCCTCCAGCATAATCAAGAACAGGTCGCACCCTGGCCACTCTCTCTTCTCCTCTCTCCCATCAGGCAATAGATACAGGAAACGCACACCTCCAGATTCAGAGATGGTTTCCTTCCAGCTGTTATCAGGCAACTGAACTATATGGCCAACAACTAGAGAGCAGTCGTGAACTATTATCTACCTCATCGGTTACCCTCGGACTATCTTTGATCAAACTCTACTGGCTTTATCTTGCACTAAACGTTAATCACAATACTCCTTTTATCATGTACCTGTACATTGGATGGCTCGATTGTAATTATGTATTGTCTTCCCACTATTCGGTAACACGCAACAAAAGCTTTCCACTGTACCTCGGTACATGTGACAATAAACTAAACTCAAACTCAGTGCTTGAAATGTAATTTAATTACATCGCTTGGTTATGAGTATATTATTAAAATATACATACGTTATTTTGAAACATAATTCTTGTTTCCACTTTTCATACATTTCTTTCAAGATGACATGAATAGCTTCAGATATTTTCTTTATATGTTTAGCTGCATACCTGCTACATAGCTAAGTAGATTATTTATATGTTGAGTCATTCATTATTTGGTTGATTTGCTCTGGTATGAATTCCCACTTATACCATTAGGTAAAGGAGTAGATTGCTTTAAGGGCCTGTCCCACTTGGGCGTCATTTGCGCGTCATGCAGATGGCGCGCAAAGATTTTGTACATCCCAAAATCCTGGGGGGCCGCGCGTCATTGCCTACGTAACCACACACCATGCGCGCGTAATGCACACCATGCACACGTAATGTGCTCCATGCACGCATCACGTGCATGGCACGACGCGCGCGTGCCGTGCGTCGTGACGCGTAAATTATGTTGGGGAGGGGGTGTGTGGGGGCAGGGGGTGTGGAGGAGGGGGTGGGGGGAGGTGAGGGGGAGGTGGGTGTGGGGGATTGTTTTTGCACAAATTTAATTACAACGCAGACTGGAAGTGGTCAAGATGAGAGTTTTAGTAATAGTATAGATAGATAGATAGATAGATACATGTTACAAAAGAGCCAGGCGATGAACATGTCCAACAAGAAAGACAGTTATCTACCTTTTGAGATTTAATGGCATTATCGTTGAATCTCAATAGATAGACGACATAATAGGGTGAATGGACATGGCCTTTTCTCAGGATAGGGAAATTAAGAAACAGAGGTCATAGGTTAAAGGTGAGAGGGCAAAGATTTAATAGGAACCTGAGGGGGAACTTTTTCATACACAGGGTGGTGGGTATTTGGAATGAGGTGTCAAAATAAATGGTTGAGGCAGGTAATATAACAACATTTAAAAGACATTTGGACAGGTACATGGATATAAAGGGTTTAGAGGAATATGGATCAGTCATGGGTAAATGTAACTAGCGTAGATGGGCATTTTGGGGGGCATGGAAGGGTTGGGCCGAAGGGCAAGTTTCCGTGCTGTATGATCTATGACTCATTGCCAAGAATCCCACTTTTGATATCCTGTAGATTACCATTGACTAGAAGCTCAAAATATTATGATTACAAGACTAGGTCAGAGGCCTAGTATCATGTGATGAATGACTTACCTCCTAACATCTCAAAACTCTTTTTGGATGATTGGAGCACCTCAAGAGGTTTGACATCAGTCAGCATAACGCAGTCCATTTAAATGGCACCCAAGGGACCAGCCTAAAGAATCATTTCCTCCACCACTGACATACAATAGCTGCAGTGTGTACCATCTATAAAAATGCACTTAAATTAATAACCCAGCTTCCCTACTGTCCCTAAATCTGGATTTCACACTTCTATACTCTTTGGCTGATGGATGAGGGGAGAAGAGGGAGTAGCCAAGGTGCTACTCATCCTTAATTATGCTGCTGGCCTTAAACCATGAGGTTTAAATTGAGGCAATGGAAGGGAGGTTGGTTTGTGTGATGGTCTGGGCTGTGTCCACAATTCGCTGCAATTTCTTGCGGTCTTGGATGGAGCTGTTCCCAAACAAAGCTGTGATGCATCCCGATAAAATGCTTTCTATGGTGCATTTGTAGAAGTTAATGAGAGTTGTTGGGGACATGCCAAACTTCCTAATCCTTCTAAGGAAGTAGAGCCATTGGTGTCATTTATTGGTCGTTGATTCAACATAGGTGGTCCAGGGGAAGTTGTTAATGATATTGACTTGGAGGAAGTTGAAGAGTTCAACCATCTATACTTCGGCACCATCAATGCAAACTGGGGTATGTGCACCGCTTCACTTCCTAAAGTCGTTCACTAATTCCTTTGTCTTGCTGACATTGAGAGAAAGGTTGTTGTCTCGACACCAGGACACGAGGTTCTCGACCTCCTTCCTGTACTCCGTCTCATCATTATTTGATATCTGGCGCACAATAATGGTGTCATCTGCAAATTTGAAAATGAATTAGATTTGTACATGGATACACAGTTGTGGGCAGGCACGGAAATCACTATCAAAACATGGAGGGGACCAATTTCTTAGCGGCCGCACACGCATGCGCACATTCACACACGAGGCTTCGGAGGCTTCAGCCGTGGACCCTGTGGAGACCCACTGTTAAAATAAACCAGAGGTGGCAGAGCGAGCACTCGGTGCTGGTGCTCGGTCAGTTCAGCAGCAAGGGTGAGATCAACATCAGACAAGGCGCTAGTGAGCAGAAAAAGACTCCGTACAGACAACGCCTGGAGTCGGGATCTAAACCCATGTCCCTGGCGCTGTGAGGCAGCAGCGACGCGCGGGCCGAGTGTACCTGCCAGCAGCCACAGCAGACCCTCCGCCTTCCAGATAGAGAACCGCATCCCTGGTGGTGACCTGGTCTCGGTTCCCTCTGCTCATCGGGCGCCGACTCCACGCTGTACCGAATCACCCCCGAGTCAAGCGGCGCACTGGGCTGGAGGAGAGAGCGAGATGCATTAGTGCGAGGCTTGGGCCGTGGGCTTGAATCGGCCCGTTCACGGGGTCTTTCATCGGCCGGCGGAGGCTTCATCATCGGGAGCCTTGATCGCCTCGATGCAGCAGTTTGATTTTAAGCCGTGACGGGCGCTGAAAGGCCCCGCGAATGGGCCGATTCAGCCCTTAGAAAGTGGCTGATAAAGTCCAGATGACAAAACATGGGGGGGGATCGTTCCCCCATCTCTCAAAGCAGGGGGGGGGAACGTGTCCCCTTGTAGCCCCCAGGATTTCCGCCCCTGGTTGTGGGTGTACAACATGTAAAGAAAGGGGCTGAGAACACAGCCTTGTGGAGCACCAGTTTTGAGGATTATTGTAGAGGATGATTTAGACAATAGACAATAGGTGCAGGAGTAGGCCATTCGACCTTTCGAGCTAGCACCGCCATTCAATGTGATCATGGCTGATCATCCCCAATCAGTATCCCATTCCTGCCTTCTCCCCATATCCCCTGACTCCGCTATCTTTAAGAGCCCTATTTAGTTCTCTCTTGAAAGTATCCAGCGAACCGGCCTCCACCGCCCTCTGAGGCAGAGAATTCCACAGACTCACAACTCTCTGTGTGAAAAAGTGTTTCCTCGTCTCCTTTCTAAATAGCTTACTCCTTTTCTTAAACTGTGGCCCCTGGTTCTGGACTCCTCACATATCGGGAACATGTTTCCTGCCTCTAGCGTGTCCAAACCCTTAATAATCTTATATGTTTCAATAAGATCCCCTCTCATACTTCTAAACTCCAGAGTATACAAGCCCAGCTGCTCCATTCTAACAGCATATGTCAGGGATGTGTCTCCTATCCTCACTGATTAGGGTCTGTTGGTCAGGAAGTCGAGGATCCAGTTGCAGAGATAGGTGTTGACACCAAGTCCCGTGAGTTTGGTGATAAGCTTGGATGGTATAATAGTGTTGAATTAGCATTTAAATGCCTGTGACATTAAATGTGAACATGGTGATCAGTTTCCAGAATTGGCAAGTAGTTTGGAAGCAGGCTGTTTGACACACCAAGTCCATGTTGACCTAAGATCCTATAGCGGAGCAATATAAACCACTCCTGCAAAATCCAATGGGCTGATGTGTAGTACGCAACGGAGCGTAACTTCCACCATTTCAGTAACCCCGACCCTATCTTTGACCCGACCCGACTTCAGTTATGCGTTCAGTTAAAACGGCACATACCTTGTACAGGGAGGAACTGCAGATGCTGGTTTAAACCAAAGACAGACACAAAAGGCTGGAGTAACTCAGCGGATCAGGTAGCATCTCTGGAGAGAAGGAATAGGTGATATTTCAGGTCAACTTTTTCGATAGCTGCCATGACCAGTTACTGAGCGATTTCACCCTCCTCCCTCCTTTACTACAAAAAAATAAACACTTTCATTTCCCCGGACGGGTGGAAGGGAGGACCCGTATGCTGCAAAAAACATAGGGGTTTTTTGTGTGTTTTAAAACAGTGCGGGACCAGGGTTTGTTTTTAGAAAGAAGGTAGACACAAAATGCTGGAGTTACTCAGCGGAACAGGCAGCATCTCTGGAGAGAAGGAATGGGTGGCGTTTTCAGCCAAGACCCTTCTTCAGACTGTTGCCAAGGGAGTGGGCTGGACAGAGATAGAATGTAGTCAGAGACAGTAAGACTGGTGGGTGAACTGGGAAGAGGGGTGATAGAGACGGAAAACAAGGGCTATTTCAAGTTATAGAAGTCAATGTTCATACCGCTGGGGTGTAAACTACCCAAGCAAAATATGAGGTGCTGTTCCTCCAATTTGTGCTGGGCCGCACTCTGACAATGGTCAGATTGGGAATGGGAGGGGGAGTTAAAGTGCTGAGCCACCGGGAGATCAGGTAAGTTAAGACAGACTGAGCAGAGGTGTTCAGCGAAATGATTGCCAAGCCTGCACTTGGTCTCGCCGATGTAGAGAAGTTGACACTTGGAACAGCGGATACGGTAGATGAGGTTGGACGAGGTGCAAGTGAACCTCTGCCTCACCATGAAGACTGTTTGGATCCTTGGATGTAGTCGAGGGGGGAGGTAAAGGGACCGGTGTTGCATCTCCTGCGGTTGCAGGGGAAAGGGTGGGAAGGGACGAGTTGGTCAGGTAATTTTGAATTATGGTATCTAGATCCAAGCACTAATGTATATCACCTGCTTGCCCCCTGATTTTGTCTAACACATCCGTTCCCTGTTATGCTTCTTGCCAATGATATCATCTGCACTGAGGCATGACTATTTATCATTTACACATCAGGAATCTGAAAAATTATTCTTGTGTTATTTTTCTTTCTTGCATATGATATAATGCAAATGCAGCAAATGTCGGTAATGAGGAAAATGTTAGATGTGAGGTTAATGGTAAAAGTGCAAATAACCGGAGTTGCTTGTACGAGAATTGCAGTTAGTGAGTTCTTTGGAGGCAGTTTGCCAAAATTGATCTGTCCACGAGGATTTTTTTATCTGTGCACCATGGCAACTGCTGGCATTCTACTCCCTGCCCTATGTCAGGTTGTAGTTATAACTACAGCATGTGCCAGGTTTCAGTGACAATGCCGCATCTGTTTCCTTTGTTCAGGTAGGCAGCAAATGAAGGCACTGCAGATGTTGGTTTACACCAAAGATAGACACAAAATGCTGGAGTAACTCAGCGGGTCAGGCAGCATCACTAGAGAGAAGAAATGGGTAGACACAAAATGCTGGAGTAACTCAGCGGGACAGGCAGCATCACTGGAGAGAAGGAATGGGTGACGTTTCGGGTCGCGACCCTTCTTCAGACTGGAGTCTAAGAGTCTGAAGAAGCGTCGCAGCCCACTGCATCACCCATTCCTTCTCTCCAGAGATGCTGCCTGTCCTGCTGATTTACTCCAGCATTTTGTTTCTTTTTGATAACCTTTGAAGTCCTTCCTGATGATCTTTGATTCCCCATTATTCCTAAAATCTACAGTGCCCTCCATAATGTTTGGAACAAAGACCCATCATTTATTTATTTACCTCTGTACTCCACAATTTGAGATTTGTAATAGAATGTGGTTAAAGTGCACATTGTCAGATTTTATTAAAAGGTATTTTTATACATTTTCATTTCACCATATAGAAATTACAGCTGTGTTTATACATAGTCCCCCCATTTCAGGGCGCTATAATATTTGGGACACATGGCTTCACAGGCGTTTATAATTGCTCAGGTGTGTTTAAATACCCCCTTAATGCAGGTATAGAGAGCTCTCAGCATCTAGTCTTCCTTCCAGTCTTTCCATCACCTTTGGAAACTTTTATTGCTGTTTATCAACATGAGGACGAAAGTTGTCCCAATGAAAGTCACAGAAGCCATTATGAGACTGAGAAACAAGAATAAAACCGTTGGAGACATCAGCCAAACCTTAGGCTTACCAAAATCAACTGTTTGGAACATCATTAAGAAGAAAGAGAGCACTGGTGAGCTTACTAATCGCATACGGACTGGCAGGCCAAGGAAGATCTCCACAGCTGATGACAGAAGAATTCTCTCTAGTAAAAATAAAAATCGGCAAGCACCTGTGCGACAGATCAGAAACACTTTCCAAGAGTGAGGTGTGGATTTGGCAATGACCACTGTCCGCAGAAGACCTCATGAACAGAAATACAGAGGCTACACTACAGGATGAAAACCACTGGTTAGTCATTAAAAAAGGATGGCCAGGTTACAGTTTGCCAAGAAGTACTTAAAAGAGCAATCACACTTCTGGAAAAAGGTCTTGTGGACAGATGAGATGAAGATTAACATATCAGAGTGATGGCAAGAGCAAAGTATGGAGGAGAGATGGAACTGCTCAAGATCCAAAGCATACCACCTCATCTGTGAAACATAGTGGTGGGGGTGTTATGGCCTGGGCATATATGGCTGCTGAAGGTACTGGCTCACTTATCTCCATTGATGATACAACTGCTGATGGTAGTAGCATAATTAATTCTGAAGTGTATAGACACATCCTATTTGCTCAAGTTCAAACAAATGCCTCAAAACTCATTGTCCGGCGGTTCATTCTACAGCAAGACAATGATCCCAAACATACTGCTAAAGCAACAAAGGAGTTTATCAAAGCTAAAAAATGGTCAATTCTTGAGTGGCCAAGTCAATCACCCGGTCTGAACCCAATTGAGCATGCCTTTTATATGCTGAAGAGAAAACTGAAGGGGACTAGCCCCCAAAACAAGCATAAGCTAAAGATTGCTGCAATACAGGCCTGGCAGAGCATCACCAGAGATGTCAATGAATCGCAGACTTCAAGCAGTCATTGCATGCAAAGGATATGCAACAAAATACTAAACATGACTACATTCATTTACATGACATTGCTGTGGCCCAAACATTATGGTGCCCTTAAATGGGGGGGGGGAGGCTATGTATAAACACAGCTGTCATTTCTACATGGTGAAACCAAAATGTAGAAAAATGGCCTTTAATAAAATCTGACAATGTGCACTTTAACCACGTGATTTTTTTTCTATTACAAATTTCAAATTCTGGAGTACAGAGGCAATAAATAAATGATGGGTCTGTGTCCCAAACATTACGGAGGGCACTATATGTCGCGTTGAATAAAATGATTCAAAATCAGAAGTGCAGTACTATCGATAATTCCAACTTTTTGATAGAAAAATTTCCCCCTAATCCAAAAGCAATTGCAGTGTTATAAGATATTGGTGAGTCCACATTTAAAGTATGGTGTTCATTTCTAGGCACCGTGTTGGAGAAATGATGTTGTCAAGCTGGAAAGGGTACAGAGAAGATTTACGAGGATGTTGCCAGGAGGAGAGGGTCTGAGATATAGGCAGAGTTTGAGTAGGTTGAGTTGAGTAGTTGGAGCACAGGAGGATGAGGGGTGATCTTATAGAAGTGTATTAGACGATGAGAGGAATAGATTGGGTAGATGCACAGTCTCTTGCCCAGAGTAATTGAATTGGGGACCAGAGGACATGGGTTTAAGGTGAAGGGAAAAGATTTAATAGTAATTTGTGGAGTAACTTTTTCACACAAAGGGTGGTGGGTCTATGGAATAAGTTGCCAGAGGAGGTAGTTGAGGCAGGGACTATCCCAACATTTAAGAATCTGTTAGACAGGTACATGGATAAGACCGGTTTGGAGGGATATGGACCAAATGCTGGCAGGTGAAACTAGTGTAGCTGGGACGCGCTGGCCGGTGTGGGCAAATTGGGCCAAAGGGCCTGTTTCCACTCTGTTTTACGCTAAGACTCTAAATCTAAAACGGATGGGTATTTATCCTAAGACGATGCTCCCTAATTCCAGGTTTCTTCTTTGGAGGGGTCACTAGCAGTCCACTGGGTTGGGTGCTTTTGGTTGAGGAAATAATGAGCATAAATGGACTCTTTGAGTGTGAAAATGAGAAGAATTAGCAGTGAAATTGAAATGTATAAAATTCTGAAGACGAGTGAGCTGAGAAGAAATGTTCTCGTCAAGAGGGCCTTTTGGAAATCTCTACTTGGGATGTTGATGAAGAGCTTCCTTACCCACTTTCATTTCGGATCACAAACCCACCCTTGAAAGGAATGAGGGAATCTTTCGCTTATGCATTTTACTCTTTTCATTGGGAGGATGTCAATGTATCTGGTTTAGAATAAGTATCCATTAAATGGGATGTAAATGTGAAGCCTTCTCAAGGCAGTTTTCCCTTTACGTCCCCCACTTCTCCTCCCCACCACCTTCACCAAACTTCAAATTCAACTCTTTAAAACTTGTTCTCTGCATTTTTGCTGTTTGCATTCATCAATTTCATGTCTGGTCTGGAGATTGCAGATACAGTATTGGAATGAACATCAATTTTATTGGTGGATGATACATAACTGTTAATTTGTCATCCTTCATGAGCTTATTTTTCCCCTTTGTAGTCTCTTCCAAATGAAATAGACAATCAGGTTGTATAGTGCACTTAGTGAAACATGATATTGAATATATACAAATGAAGCCGCAAATATGAAACATTTTGCAAAGAAAAGGATACCAAGAAAGGTCACCAAGAAAGTTGATGAGTGCCGGCCCTTAACGTAGTTTGTATGGTCTTCAGCAATGCCTTTGATGAGGTTTTGCACGGTAGACTTTGGAAGGATAGATTGCATGGCATCTAGGGAGAGCTAGATAACGGGATACAGAATTGGCTTCATGGTAGGAGATAGAAGATGGTGTGACCAGTGGTGTCCCTCATTAATTTGTGCTCGGCCCATTACTGTTTGGTTTATATTAACAATCTGGATGAAAATATTCAAGGCATGAATATTAAGTGTGTAAATGGCACAAAAACTGTAGGTGGTATTATGGACAGTAAAGATGGTTATCAAGAATTACCACAGGATCTTGACCGGCTGGGCAAGTGAACTGAGGAATAGCCATGATCACATTGAATGGCGGTGCTGGCTCGAAGGGCCAAATGGCCTACTCGTGCACTATTGTCTATTGTCTATTGTCAAATGGAATTTAATTTGGATATCTGTGAGGTGTTGAATTTTTGGAAGTCAAACCGAGGTAGGACCTTCACAGTGAACGGTAGGGCCCTGAAGAGTGTTGAAGAGCAGGGAGATCCAGGAGTACACGTACATTGTTCCCTAAAAGGCAGATAGGGTGCTAAAGAAAGCTTTTGATGTTGGTATTTTCACACAGAGCGGTGCGTATATGGAACGAGCTGCCAGAGGAGGTAGTAGAGAGAGGTTTTACAAGATTTAAAATATATTTGGACATGGATAGGAAAGATTTAGAGGGATATGGCCCAAAATGTAGGCAAATGGGAGCAGTTTACAGTACATGGGGCATCTTAGTTAAAATGGACAAGTTGGACAAAAGTGCAGTTTTTGGTCTGTATGACCCTATGCACAAAGTTTGTGCTGCGAAATTGGTCATGGTGTTACTGAGATTTTTATAACATGAGTGGGATTTCATGGATACTTTTCTTCTTGCGTATGGCGTGCACAGTCTAAAGTTGTAGGACTTTGATCTTATTTGATTGTGCACAGGGTGGACCACGTGGAGGTTGCAATCTTTCACCCCCATGGATACTTGAATAAAGGGTAAAGAAATTGCAAATCTTTGGGAAAAAAAGATGATTCATTGTATAGCATTTCCAAAAAGACACTTTTACACTTCCACAAAAAAAGCAATGGCTGCCTTCTTTACTGTAAGTTGATGTAGAAGTTCAACCATAATATTCAGTGGCAGAGCAAGTTCAATATGTCACAATGCATACACCTGCTCCTAATTTCTACAACAAAATATAATTGAAAGTTATGTAACATTTCTAAAGATTGTAGGTTGCATAATTCTACTCTGAAGGAACATGTATTCCCCGTGCCACAAGTATATCTTGAGTCAGATTCTGATCATTCCAAACGCAAATCACATCTGCAATTCCTGCAGCCATACAAATTTGTCACGCAATTCATCACAGTAAACACTTACATTCCACAGACCTTGTGAGCAGGCTGCCAATGACAATATGTGGCTCTCCAACTTGATCTTCTGTTCAGACTGCTGAGAAAAAAACAAGTGTCATTCCAGCCTCAATACTAATCCTAATACTCGGTGATAAAAGACACTGCAGATGCTGGAATCTGGAGCAAAAATAATAAGCTGCCGTAGGAACTCAGCAAGATAATCAGCATCATTTTGGTCGAGACCCTTCACCTGGCCACATCTTATTATGTGGTGGAAGCTAGAATAAGCCCCACTCACACAATTGCCAGAATACAAACTGCTGGCTATGCCATGCTCCTGGGATTTCAGCTGTCAAACCTATTAAAACACTTAAATTATTCTAAAATCCAGAAAGTAAAATTGGGATTATTCTAATGATTTTTTTGAAATGTTTAAATTTATTTCAAATTCATGTTTAAAATGTGTATTTAGTGGCATTGATGGCAGGTTGTTCAGGACTCGGATTAAAAGAACACACCTTTAGAAAGGAGATGAGGAGGAATTTATTTAGTCAGGCGGTTGTGAAAATGTGGAATTCATTGCCATAGATGGCTGTGGAGGCCAAGTCACTGGGTATTTTTTAGATGGGGATTGTCATATTCTTGATTAGTAAGGATGTCAAGGGTTATGGGGAAGGCAAATGGGGTTGAGAGGGTAAGAGTTATGTAACATTTATAGTTAGCGACACCTGGTGGTGGCTCTGGTTAGTCAAACCCTCGGATTGGCTGCACGGATCACGTGGGCGCGGGGGTGCGATTCGCGAGCTTTTCACGGTGTTCTATCATTCTAGCGCCACACTTGTGGAAGTAGCATCATGCTTTTGGCTGTAGATCCGAGTAAATTCCTTGTTTTCACGTTCCAAAATAAAACAATTCAATTCATTCACTGTCTCGACTCGCCAAAATAGAAACATTTATGATTGAATGGCAGAGTAAGCACAATGTGCCGAATGGCCTACTTCTCCTATGACATGCACTTATGTAAATTCTTCAATGGAATGGTGAGAAATTGCCACAGTTTTGTAGTTAAAAGTTGGGCTACATGAGGATAAAACCCAATCAGCAGTTCCTTCCTGCACATTTACTGAAACATATCTTGCACTAAATGTAATACCCATTATCCTGTATCGACAGTGCTCTCAATAATGTTTGGGACAAAGACCCATCATTTATTTATTTGCCTCTGTACTCCACAATTTGAGATTTGTAATTGAAAAAATCACATGTGGTTAAAGTACACATTGTCAGATTTTAATAAACGCCATTTTTATATATTTTGGTTTCACCATGTAGAAATTACAGCAGTGTTTATACATAATCCCCCCCATTTCAAGGCACCATAATGTTTGGGACACAGCAATGTCATGTAAATGAAAGTAGTCATGTTCTTTTTTTAAAAATCTTTTTATTAGTTTTTTTCTAAAGCAAAAACAAAACAACAAAAAAGTAATGAAAAACTTACCAGTGATATTGATACATATGGATCAGTGTTACATTAATGGCAGGTATAACCTAAATATGAGTCCAGTGTCAAAATACACATTGAATATAGACCTCCCGGTGTAAATATAGTTAAGTGTTTAACAGAGAACTTATATGTATAAAAACAAAAAGATAAAAAGAAAAAAGAGAAAAAAAGAAAAAACAAAACCCCCCTAAACTAAAGAGAGAGAAAAAAAAAAAAAGCAAAACAGAATCTGGGCTGCAAAGAGTTTCAACAATTTAAGTCCCTGTTTGTCGTCAAGTCCGTTCCACCGTATAACGGTAAAAAAAATTATTATAACAGCTGGAGAGGGGACAGTTTATGTCGTATGAAAATGTTGAATAAATCTTCCCCAAGTCCTATCAAATTTAACCAAGGGTTCAACAATATCACTCCTAATTTTTTCTAAATTTAAACATGATATCGTTTCCAATGGAGTACCAATGGAGTGTGGTCAGAGGATTGGAATCTTTCCATTTAAATAAAATAGATCTTCTGGCAATTAATGTGGTAAAAGCAATCAGCCGATGGGCGGAACAGGACAGATGAATAGAATCTAACATTGGTAGCCCAAAAGATGAGGTTGTAAATCAATACCTAAAACTACAGAAATAGTATCAAAAATGTATTTCCAATATTTTCCAAAAGTGGGCAGGACCAAAACATATGAGTCAATGAGGCCACTTCAGAGTTACATCTGTCACAGGTAGGATTTATTTGACTATAAAAACGAGCTAACTTATCTTTTGACATATGAGCTCTGTGAACCACCTTGAATTGTTATCCAAGTGTGCCCTGCACACATTGAGGAAGTATTAACTAATTGAAGAATCCTCTCCCATTTCTCTATAGATAAAGAAATTTGAAGTTCTCTTTCCCAGTCATTCGTAATTTTATCAAATGTATCTTTTTTTAATTTCAAAATCAACTCATAAATAGTCGTTATTAAGCCCTTCTGATAAGGGTTCAAATATACATTTTTTCCAAGATATCGGTTTGATGTGGTAACGGAAAAAAGGGTAGAGTAGCCCTCAAAAAATGTCTGATTTGTAAATATCTAAAAAAATGTGAGTTAGGTAAATTATATTTATTGGAGAGTTGTTCAAAAGACATAAAACGACCATCCGAAAACAAATCACGAATAGCTACTAATCCCTTCCTCTTCCATAACAGAAAGGCTTGATCAGTGCTAGAAGGTTGGAAGAAAAAATTAGATACGATAGGACTCAATAAAATAAAATCATTCAATCCAAAAAACGTACAAAATTGAAACCATATTCGAAATGTATGTCTTAATATTGTGTTTAGTCGTATATTTATTCAATCTCGTAATTGTAAAAGGTAACGAGGCCCCGAGAATAGAAGCCAATGATAGCCCTTGCATAAAATAACGTTCTAGATTTATCCATCCTGGACATTGGGTATCTTCTAAATCTTTTGTCCAAAACGTTAAATAGCGAGCATTAACTGCCCAATAGTAAAATCTAAGGTTCGACAGTAGCAAACCACCATCCTTTTTTGATTTCTGTAAGTATTTTTTACTTAGTCTGGAATTTTTATTCTGCCATATTTAGGAAATTTTGGAGCCAATGATATCAAAGAAAGATTTAGGAATAATAATTGGTATCATCTGAAATAAATATAAAAATTTTGGTAAGATAAACATTTTAATAGCAATGATTCGGCATATTAGAGATAAGGACATTGGTGACCATTTAGTGAACTGTTGTTTAATGTGGTCAATTAAAGGTGTAAAATTGGCTTTAAATAAATCCTTGTGTTTCTTGGAAATCTTAATGCCTAAATAAGTAAAATAGAATAGAACTACATAGAAACGGTCCATAATTCGAAACTAGATTGTTTAATGGAAAAAGCTCACTCTTACTAAGATTTAGTTTATAACCAGAAAAAATACTAAATTAATTAAGTAGAGCTACTATTGCCGGAATCGATTTCTCAGGGTTAGAAATGAATAATAACAGACCATCTGCATAAAGAGATAGCGTATATGTCTTATTCCCACGGACAATACCAGAAATATTAGGGGATTCCCTAATAGCGCTGGCCAAAAGTTCCAAAGCGATATCAAACCGTAAAAGATTTAAAGGACAGCCCTGCCTAGTACCTTGAAAGAGCCTGAAAAAAGGGGATCTGATTATTGGTAAGTACAGAAGCCTGAGGTATATGATATATCAACTTGACCCTAGAAATAAATTTTGGACCAATCTTAAATGTTTCAAGTGTATTGAATAAGTATTCCCATACTACTCTTCCTACAAATGGCCTACTCCTGCAACTATTTTCTATGTTTCTATAGGTCTATATGATATCACTTCTATAGGATGTTTGTCTTTTTTTAGAATTAAAGAAATAGATGCTTCATAAAAGGATTGTGGTAATCTATTCATTAAAAAGGCTTCTTTAAAAATCTTGCAAAGCCAGGGAGACAATAAACTTGAAAAATACTTTAAAAATTCCAATGTGAACCCATCTAAATCAGGAGCTTTACCAGAATTCATCAAAAGGATTGCTTTCTGTATTTCTTCCTCCGTGATGGGTTTGTCCAACAACAGAGACTCATTATGTGGTAAATTTTGCAAGTTCAGTTTCTTTAAAAACTCATGCATTATATTGGAATCGGTAGGAAATTCTGATTGGTATAGGGAGGTATAGAATTCCTGAAAGGATTTATTAATTTCATCATGGTCTACAGTCAATGTGCCATCCCGTTTACTCACTTTAGTAATCTGACGTTTACTCACTTTAGTAATCTGATTAGTGAGTAATTTACCAGTTTGTTCGCCATGTATATAAAATTGACTTTTGGTTTTAAGTAACTGATTCTCAATCGGTGATACTAATAACAAATCATGTCTCAATTGAAGTTCAACTCTATTCTTATAGAGCTCTAGACTAGGAGCTTTTGAATATTTTTAATCAATTTCTTTAATCTCGTCAGCCAATATACGTATTTCATTTTGAGTTTGTTTTTTTAATCCCGCGGAGTATGAAATAATTTGTCCACGAATATATGCCTTAAAAGCATCCCAGACTACACCATTGGATATTTCTTCAGTAGAATTTGTTAAGAAGAAAAAAGCAATCTGATCTTTAATAAAATTAACAAAATTTAGATCTTGAAGCAAAATAGCATTAAATTGCCATTGTTTAGTACTAAGTATGGAATCAGGTAGTTTGATTGATAGTTTCAATGGTGCATGATCAGAAATAGCAATTGCATCATACTCATATGCAGTGACCGATGAAACTAGCCAAGAATCTATTATGAAGTAGTCAATCCTAGAGTAACTATGATATACATGAGAGAAAAAAGAAAATTATTTGTCATTTGGGTGTAGGAATCTCCAGACTTCTAACATTCCAGAGTCAAGTAAAAAAGAATTGATAAAACTAGCTGATTTATTTGGAAGCACATGATCAGATGCAGATCTGTCCATCGAGGGGTTCAAACAGCAGTTAAAATCTCCACCCATTATTAAAGAATGTTCATTTAAATTAGGAAAGGATGCAATTAAAAAACTCATGGTGATCAATATTAGGTGCATAAACATTCACCATAGCAACCTTTTGGTTATGAAGAATACCAATAATCACCAAAAATCTACCATATGGATCAGAAATTGTTTCATAATGAACAAACGGAATTGAGGAGTCAATAAAAATAGAGACTCCTTTCACCTTAGCCTGTGAATTTGAATGAAACTGCTGTCCTCTCCAAAACTTGAAAAACCGTTGATTGTCATCTTGCCTTACATGAGTTTCCTGAACAAAGATAATCTGAGCATTTAGTCTACAAACAACTTTAAAAAAAAAAAAAAAATTCCCCTTAATGGGATGGTTCCAGGCACGTGCCGTGAGTAATTACTCAAGGTAGGCAGTCAGTCGGCTTTTTAAAAAAAAATTTTAACCGCACACGCGCAGATTGTCCTCTCCATAAAAATAAAAAATAAAAATAAAAACAGTAACAATCCCATTTTCCCAAGGCTTCCTAGTTTCCTTTATTCTGAATTACTGAATGGGTGGGGGGGGTGAAGAGTGATGGCAGGTGGAGAGATGGTGGGAAAACGGGAGCACAGGGACAAGTTGAATCAGTTGTCATCTAATTGAATGACAACACTTGTTCAAGGGACCAATTGGGGGGGACAGTTCCTTTCACAGCGTGTGGAGAGTCTGTGCCAGGGGTAAAGTTGTGGGGAGGGCAGGAATGTTGAGGAGGGGGTCGGGGATAATGCCAGTAACTCACTCACTCACCGCTGCCGCAGCTCTCCGGGCGCCAAGCCACTGCATTGTAGCCGGGGATAGAAGCAGCTTGAGGAGCTGCGAGCGGCCGCCGGGGACTGACAGCAGAACTATCCACCACTTCAACGCCTTCTGCCGGCCCGCTCACCTCTGGCGGTGCTCTCCGTCTGAACACCTCTCACCTGCCGCTCGCTCATGTCAGCTGCTTCCTGCAAATCCTTAAATTCCCCCAGCGGCAGGAGAGACGTTTTTAGACGGAGAGCTGCCAGGGGTGAGCGGGGGCCGGCAGAAGGAGCTGAGGTGGCGGCCGGTTCCGCTGTCCGGCCCAGTGGCCGCTCGCAGCCACCTGAGCTACTTTCCCCCCCCCCTCCCCCCGGGCCACAATGCGGTGGCTCCGTGCAAGGAGCGTCGCAAGTGGGTTACTGGTATGATCCAGATCCCCTCCTTCACAACGCTCCTACCCTCCCCGCAACTTTACCCCGGGCCAGATTCCCCAAACGCTGTCAAAGGAGCTCACCCCACACCCCGGGAAATACGGTATTTAAAGACATCACCAAGAAATGTACTTACCACATCATTGGTACACAAGCTCCATTCTTCTCCCTCTGTTTCCTAAGATACACTTAAAATAATGCCAATCCATATTTGAAAATCCCGCCAAGAAACAGCGTCATGATTGAGGGAACATTTGAAATGTTCTTTCCGATTTGCAATGTCTGCCTCTCTGTACTTGAAGATTTCATCCTTGCATTTTGGTGGATCCTTGGATTTGTGGGCTGTGGATAGATTTTATAATCTTGATGAATCTGGTCATGTATAGAGATACAGAATGGAAACAAGCCCCTTGGCCTACAGAGTCCATGCCCATTCACGCTAGAATTATGTTATCCCAATGTCTCATCCACTCCCTACACACTAGGGGCAATTTACAAAAGTCAGTTACAAACCAACACGTTTTTGGGATGTGGGAGAAAACTGGAACAGCCAGAGGAAACGCACGCAGTCACAGGGAGGACGAACAAACTGATCCCAAGATCAGGATTGAACCTGGGTCTGTGGCACCGTAAGGCTGCAGCTCTACCAGCTGTGCCACTTTGCCATCTATTCTTTCGGTAATGGGTTTTCTGTTGGTCCTTTCCCTTCAGGTACCATTTGAGTTTCTTTTGAATAAAAGCGGAGCTTCATATCTAGGAGTGCCTTGTCTTTGCGGTTGATTATGTTAATCTCCTTGCCATTTTCTTCAATCTCTGTGTGTGGTTGAAGGCTGTGCTCATTTCCCAAATCATACAAGAAATATTGGCCTTGCACTTAGCATCAGGAAGACCAAGATCTTCTGTTGCACCACACTGTCAACCAAGTTTCATTACACGACCCAGGAAAAAGTGGCAGAGTTCTGATCTTGAAGACAGGCGATGATGAAATTCACCACTGCTTTTAATATGTCGGCACAACCTTTCGTAAGTTGAAGATCCCGACCTCAGATCAGAAACAAAACTCACAATCCCAACAGCGGGGATCCCTGTTCTCCGACTTGCTACTGTGGCATAGGTCTACAGCAGGCACCTCAAGGCACTGTGAAAAGACCATCCACACTTGAATTGAATTGAATACTTTATTGTCACATGTGACAAGTCACAATGAGATTCTTTGATTGCATACCCAAGGTATGCAAATAGTCGCCCATAAAGGGCACTTACAATGTTACAAAGTACCCCCGTGCCAGGTGCCCCTTCCTCATGGCAGTTCCACCACACGGTGTCCCCATTGTTCTTCCCCCTCCCTCACGGCGGTCTCCCCACGTCGGGTCCTCCTTTGTTCCTTCCCCCGGCAGCGGCGTCCTCAATTCCATGGGTCTGTCTTCGTCTGTCGGTCAGCACCATCATCGACCGCCACATCGACCTCTCCACTATCGTGGCACCGACCCAGGCCCCAGCCGCGGGCTCCAAAACATTCTATTCTTAACTCTTTCATGGAAGAGATTAATAGGAAATGGAGCAGATGATTCCAGGCTGTGCTCAAAGCTACTTTGAAAAAATGCACCTCCGCATTGATTCTAAAATACCTCTGGCCCTTGATTACTCAAAATGGAGAAGGAACATTGAGAAGGTTGAGGCCATCGCTCAGCAGCATGCAGAAGTCGTGAGTAAATGGCACAATGAGTGTACCAGCTCCATTTTGACAAACGAGCGGTACATTGAATTTCTGTTGGATGTTTATGGATTGAAATTTCAAGTTTGGTTCCTGGGGACAAAGGCTAGGGTTCTCCTGTGGTAAATAACTTCTGGGACAACCTTCTGCAGCTCTTCTTTCAGGGCTTCAGCCACCTGCCATTTTCATTATCAATGCCAGAGGAACAGTCATTCAGCTGTGTTCCTCATGATTCTCATTGTTCTCTATGATCTTTTATTTAGGAGGCATGAGTGAGTGGCCATCAGATTACCTTTGAAAGCAATGGTGGATTGGCAGGTTGCAGTGGTGGGCTTCCCATATTATTTTCTTTGTTTTTTCTTTGCAATTTCCGTGAATGTAGTATATCTTTAGGCTTTTGTTATTTTTCACGACATTCATATGCACTAGGTTACTTTGGAACAACATTAGATAGTCAAGAGTGTGTAATACTCATATATATTGACAATAGACACAAGAAATTCCTAATTGCTGCAGCTTTGCAGCCCTGAAAATGCAATAACAACCAGATAGATTAACAGGATGTTTGGGCTGAATGAATTGCAGAAAGAGTTTTGCCTGGTTGGTTAGACATGCTTTGTTATAATTTTTTCATCTACAAAATATTTGTGACAAAATTTATCTGAAACAATCAGACACCGGTTGATATCTCCGATCACCCATATTACTTATAAGGTTGTTTGCCCATTTCCTTTTTCTTTCAGGAAGTTAGAAAATCACAAACGGCCTTTTTTATCACACGCCAATAGAGCTAAGAAACACAATCAATATGTAGCAGATCAGCTGGGTTTGGTTCCACAAATGGTTTTCTCTAAAGGATAGGTCAAGGTCACATTAGTACACGATGCATTAATCTAAAGATTGTTTAGCCGTGACATTCTTATTTGCATGTGCCATTCCTAAGAGATTTTGTGCATACTAAATCTGCATTTCCCTCTGTGTTTGTCATATTCATGTAAAAGCTTGAGTAGTTCCCTGCCAGTGATACTGTGCAAGATCTTCACTGCGGATTTCCTATTCATTTCTGTTTGAAACTGGATACTTCAGTTTTCTTGCTTTTCTGCTCATGCATGCAATGGTGCCAGTCACCCATTTCAAATCATCGTTAAAGTCCATCCTTCTTTCATGTCAAATGCTTGTTGTTAAAGTATACTCCTGTATATTACTTCATTATGTTATATAGCTTTCAAGTCACAAAGACTCGTCTTTCAGCAAACCATCTCAACAAATTGAGTGGAAGAAGATGAAATGAAACAAAGAAAGGATGTAAGATCGTTTCAGAGACAAAATGCCATCATCATATGCACAGAATGGAATAAAACATTCAGGGATGCAAAACTGCTTGCACAGGTGTTTCTTGGTTGATCAGCAACATGTGGTTCAAATCTTTTTTTCTAGAAAAACGTGGACAACTTCTCATTGTAGAGATCCTACTTCTTTCTAAGTCTAATGGCCAACAGCTTTTTTATTAGTTCGGGGAATCTGCAATATATATAATTTGTCATTCAGAGATATAGTTAAACGACTGACATTCAAGGTCAATGACGGCAGCGCAACAGACATTACACTACGCCCTACATGTTTTTGAACCAACAGCTCAAATGTTTCTGGTTTGGCAATCATTAGTTTGATGAAATAGAAGAATTATACTTTTCAGTCTAAAATTATTGATGTTGATCATGCCACCGAGGGTCAAAGAAAAACAACAGATAAGTGCCCAGCAATTGTACAGCATATTATCAGTTCCTTATGTAATGAGCCATTGGCTTGTGCCATTCTCTTTATTCTTCTTCATGCCTGTTCCTCCAATGTGGTTCAGTGGTAACTAAGGCAGCACTGTGTCTCCACTGGCTGCTTCTGTGGTAGATGAGTTCCTATTGTGACCCTGAAAGGTCAAGGATCAGTGATGCCATGAGTTGCAACAATGTTGTATTTTCCCAAGGAGAATTTGAAACATCCTTGAATAGTTTTTTCAATGTCCTGCTAATCTTTTTTTTATGTCAGAGGTTTTCGGGAATGATCCCAGGTACATACATCCACTGAAGGCCTAGCTCCCATAACTTTGGCATGACTGAATGTAGCACGGGGGCAATCTTAGTGCCGCCACTTGACCAATCGCAGAATAGCTGTGGCAACCAGAGATGCCTCACCTTCAGACTCATAGGTTCTAAAGCTCTACGGATTTTTCCCATTCCAATTGCTACCCAGTTGTTATTAAAGCTGCTGCTTTCAGGTGGTTTCACAATTGGTGCTTAAAAATAAAATTCTCCCGGTTTATTATTCTATAGCAAATTATGTTTAAATCTGTGCCATCAGGGCACCAACCTATTTGTCAATTTCTGAACGAAAGTACAGTCTAAGCCTTGCCTTTTAAGTGCACAAAAGCAAATCTGAAACACAAGTTGGAGACCAACTTTTACTTATGTTGGAAAAATGTCCTTTATAATTATATGTAAATTATACGTGACCTCAGCTTAACCTGGTTTGCAGCTGCAAATATCTGGTATTGAAAATATTCTGAAACAACTTCTTTAAATTCAGATTTTATTTAAAATAAACAAAACAACTGAGGAACCATAGCATAATTAACAATTCATTTGAATGCATACAATTCACTTTATTTAAAATTAAATCTGGCACTTATGACTCATATTTCATAGTGTATTGGCAATACAAAATATTTCAAAATTATATATTTCCACTTTTATGAAAATTACTGTGAATATATGATTACTATAAATACAGCATTTTTTTTGTTTCATGGGAGATTATGCCTTGTACGTTCTCATCCAAATCATTGGATGGCACGTACGTGAGGATGCTCTTCATAGACTAGCTCTGCATTCAATACGGTCATCCCCACCAAGCTCACCACCTCAGCTTGCCGATATGCGATTGGATCCTGAATTTTCTGACGGAGCGACCACAGGCAGTGAAACTGGGCCCGCACCTGTCCTCCACCATCACCTTGAGCACCGGCATATCACAGGGCTGTGTACTGAGCCCCATGCTCTCCTCCCTCTTCACACACGACTGTGTTCCTGCATTCGACACCAACACCATCGTCAAGTTTGCAGACGACACAACAGTAATTGGGCTGATCACTAACGGTGATGAAACAAAATACAGAGCGGAGGTGCAGAACCTGGCGGACTGGTGCGCACGTAACAACTTGTCACTAAACACCTCCTAAACCAAGGAGCTGATTATTGGCTTCAGGAGGTCACATAATGGAGAATACGCCCCAATCTCCATCTACGGGGACAGTGTGGAGAGAGTGTCCAGCTTTACGTTTCTGGGCACTCACATTTCACAGGACCTCACATGGTCCACCAACACCGCTGCGCTGGTCAAGAAGGCACAGCAACGACTGTTCTTCCTGCGGACATTAAAAAAGACTGGTCTGCCCCAACAGCTGCTGACAACCTTCTACCGCTGCACCACAGAGAGCATATTAACGTATGGCATCTCTGTGTGGTATCTCAGTTGCACGGAGAGGCGAGCTCTTCAGCGCGTCGTCCACAGAGCGCAGAAGATTATTGGGACACAGCTACCAGCCTTGGAGGGCATCTACCACACACGGTGCCTCAGGAATGCCGTCAGCATCCATAAAGACTCCTCACACCCTTGTAATGCACTGTTCGAACTACTTCCCTCTGGCAGACGTTACAAGGCCTTCTACGCCCGAACCTCCAGACTCAGGAACAGCTTCATTCCCAGAGTTATAGCGGCTCTGAACCGGCCCCGCTGAGTGCCCCACACCCCCCCTGGACTGTCTCCCTCGGATGGTCACGTTGCACAGACACATCTGCACTTTAGTTTTGAACTGTTTTGACTATTTCACTGTTCTTTTACAATCCATGTTCTCGGGGTATCTAAATCTAAATGTTATTAGTTATTTATGTTATGACATCGGTTGGAAGCTGCATACCAAATTTCGTTGCGCTTATGTGCAATGATAATAAAAGATATTATTCTTATTATTATTATTATTATTGATATAGATGACAAATAGCATTGGGCCCAGCACTGTACCCTGAGGTACACCTCCAGTCACAGGCCTCCAGTCTGAAAAACAACCTTCCACCATCACCCTCTGCTTCCTTCCATGAAGCCAATGTTCTATCCACTCAGCTATGTCTCCTTGGATCCCATGCGATCTAACCTCCCAGAGCAGCCAACCTTGCCAAAACTTGTCAAATGCCTTGCTGAAATCTATATATTATCCGAAACGTCACCTATTCCTTTTCTCCAGAGATGCTGCCCGTCCCACTGAGTTACTCTAGCTTTTTGTATCTATCTGCTATACCTCTACAGCTCCTCATCAACCTTTTTTGTCACATCTTCAAAAATCTCAAAACAAAACAAAACAATTGAAGATAACACCAATATTCAAAATACAAAGATTTTGAGCTCTTCATTCTAAAATTTCTGGATTCTTTTAAAATTTATGGGTAAAAATAAATATTTGAATCCGCAGCACTATTATGAACTCAGGATACTTCAAAGCGCTTTATGGTCAATAAATTGGTTTTGATGTATGGTCATTGCTGTAACATTGAAAATGTCATATAATTTGCATGAAGCAAGCTCCCACAAATAGCACAAATGACCACAAACTGTTTACATAATAATTGAGTGATTATATATTGGCCAGATCAAATATGATAACCTCCTTCCATCCTTCACTCTACAAAATAGTGCCATATGATCTTTCACAACCACCTGGTTTAACATTGAAATTGAAAGATTGCACTTTTGATGGTACAACGATCCCACAGTACTGAATTTTTGTCTTTTCAGTGCTGATATCTATATTTGGAACTTAAAACAGGGTTATCTTTTTGCCCTGAGTCGAAACGACCCAATGCAGACTTTAGGTGCATTGGAATAGCAGGAAGGTGTAGTATTGGCAAATAATATAGACTGGAAGTACTACGTTTTGTAAGCAAATACTTTCGCTAAGGCAACTTAATAAATTAAATGAAAATATGACAAATGGATTTCAATGAAGTGAAAAGTAAAATCGTCTACTTTGGATGTAAGAAAGGTGAAGCAGAATATTTCCTTAATCAAGATATGTGGAGGCACAACGAGTTTGAGCTGCACTGAAAGCTAGTCTGCAACCTCGTGTGGTAAATCAATAAAAGCAAAATAAGCATTGAGCTTTATTGCAAAAGTGAGAAAGTGATGCTTCATGTTCAAAACCCATGGAACAACTTTGGGCATCAAACTTCAGTAAAGATTTGTTTTAGTTGTAGCAGTTATGTACTTGTTACTTACGTTTGGCTTTTACAAGAATAGCTGTGTCATTTACATTGTATTAACATTGAAAGTGAGACCACATGGTTTCATAAGACTTTATGGATGTTAAATGATGAAGATAAATTGCATAAACATGCACTGTATTCCCTTAAATTTAGGTAACTGAGGGGTGATTTATCACATTAAAATTATGATAGGATCAAATAAGGAGGGTGTGAAGTAAGTACTCTGTATTGTGGGGGAATTCAGAATGCAGCTCTTTAACAATGAAATGAAGAACCATTTTTTTCCACACAGTGTATAGTACTAGTCTAAAACATATTCAAAAGACTGGAGATGTTGACTCAATTGCAGTTTCTAAGAAAAAGATGAATAGATGTTTTGGTTAAAAATATCAATAGATAAGAAAGCAAGGCCATTTACTAGACTAGGGTGCTACTCTGCTGGAAGCAAAGTTTCAACTTACTTTATGGCACTCTTGTTCCCAGATCTTTCCTAGTTTTGTTATCTACTGCATAAGCTATCTTACCAGGAGAGCTTATTGAATTGTCCTATGGCACTACAAGAGAGCATCTACAGTACTTTGCCTGCCATAAGTCAAAGGAAATATGTGTGCTCCTACATCACCTTTGTTCTTTAAACATCATGCTACACCTTTTTGACTTACATTATTTCGGATCTCTCCTCCGCTCCACTCCCTGCTCAAATCATTAAACTCAATGAAGTCCATAGAAAGGATGAAATTATTTAAAAACATTGAAGTTACTGACATTTAAAAATGGGATACCCTCTCCACGAAACTACATTTATTTAAGTTTTTAATTATCCTTCAGGGCGTGATTCTATGACTAACCCACCCTGCAGAATACCGCCTCCCAAGAGATAGTCAAAAAACTTAATTGAAAAAAATTCATTGATAAACTTCCAGAAGTTGCTATTTGGAATGCTAAGAATAACAGAAACCATAATAATCATCCTTGTTCCCTAACATAATTACCTGTTTGGTTTGCTGTTTTGAAGCTCATAGAGCTGCTGCCTCAAAACCCGGGTTCGATCCTGACCTTGGATGTTGTCAGTGTGGAATTTGCGCATTCTCACTGTGACCGCGTGGGTTTCCTCCCACATCCCTAACACCTGCAGGTTTGTAGGTTAATTGACCTCTGTAAGTTTCCCCTAATGTGTAGGAAATGGATTCGAAAGTAGGATAACGTAGAACTAAAGTGAACAGGTGATTAATGGTCGGTGTGGACATGATGGCGAAAGGGTCCTGATTCAATGCTGTATCTCAAAACTAAACAAGATGTATCTTAAATATTTTCAGAAATTATATATTTGTAAAATACTTTTTTACACACAGTAAATGTGTAAAACATTAAAGAATTTAACAACACACATAAAAACATCCCCCCACATTGGTTCCCACTGTGGAGGAAGGCAGTAAAGTCCAGTCCCATCCCGTTCACCCATAGTCGGGCCCATTGTGGCCTCCGCAGTCGCCGCTTCGGCAGCCTGATGCTTCAGGCCCTCTTGCTGGGGAGATGGAGCTCCGGCGTCGGGTGAACACTGCTCAGCGGCTTGGAATGTCTGGAGCGGCCGCCTCCTCCCCGGAGACCGCGGACGCGCTGGTTGGAGCTCCGACTCTGGCGATCACGGATCCCAGGCTCCGCGGTGTTTTAAATCCAGCGCCGCCCGCAGCCACAGCTCCTCGGATGATGTAGTCGGCGGCCACAGCACTCCGGAGCCCACTGCACGGCGACCCAGGCAAGGCATCGCCCGCTCCGTGTTGGTGTCCCAGCGCTGTGCCGCTGCCAAAGCTGGGATGCCGGCCGGTCCCGACAGGTAATGCCACTCCAGTCCGATGGTAGGCCGCGAGGAGGGGGTCGAAGAAGCAGCTCGGAGGGAAGCCGCTTCTCCGACCAGGTAGGGACTAGGAAATAAAGTTTCCCCCTTCCCCTCCCCCCACCCACCACATAAAAGACTAGAAGACCTCCAAAACAAACACCTTTAACTCACTAATAATTAGAAAAAGGGTGAAAGGACTAACAGCTGCTGGCAGGGCAGCCATACTCGACGGCGCCCCCTACTATACTAGCTTCTTACACTCTTGACAAGATATTAAGCTGTTAATGGGTTTGAAGCTGTTTTGTGCTTACGCCAAAGTGAGTTGGAATGAGGTTTTTTGGGTTTCTGTTTTAATTTGAATTGAGGCTTCATTTTTGTCCGTTTATTACCTCAAAGTCAGATTTCCCTGAATCGTTTGCGTCCTTGTTGCAGAAAATTTGTATGAAGCAGGTCAGTTACACTCAAAACGAAAGTAGACTCAGCAATAAATACATCGTAACAAGACGAAAATGGAAAAAAAAGAAAAATACTGTACCATAATTCTGTACTGTCTTTTTCATGCAATTTCAGTATTTGGAATTAAATTAATTTTTTCCCTCAAGTCCATTGTATATTATATGATCGTAGGGGGCGCCGTCCTGTATGGTATGGCTGCCCAGCCTGCAGCTGTCCGTTTTGTCACTTTTTTATATTTTTAATGTGTTTTAGTTTTTTGTTTCTGGAGTTCTAGTCTTTTTTATGTGGGGGGGTGTTGGAGAAGGGGGAAACTACTTTTCAGGGTCCCCACCTGGTCGGAGAGGCGGCTTTTCTCCGGGCAGCATCTTCGACCCGTCCTCGCAGCATACCAGCGGGTCTGGAGCGGAGTTTCCTGAGGGGACCACCAAGAACCTCAGCTTCAGCGACGGCACAGCGCTGGAGCGCAATCGCGGAGCGGGCGATGCCTTGCCCGGGTCGCCGCGATGGAACTCCGGTGAGCTGAAGACCGCCGATGAAACATCGCGGAGCTGCGGGTCTGTGGAGCTGAACTTTACATTGGGAGCCTGCGATCTCCCGCCGAGATCACCGGTGGTGGAGCTCCATCCAGCGCGGCCTGCCGGCTTCGGAAGCCGCGGTCTCTGGTGAGGGAAGCGGCCGTTCCAGGTTTCCCATGCCGCTGAGAGGGTTCTCCCGACGCCAGAGCACCATCATCCGGCGAGAACAGCCTGGAACATCGGGCCTCCGTAAAGGCGACTGCGGAGTCCTCAATAAGCCCGACTATGGGTGGACATGAGATGGGGATTGGACTTTGTGCCTTCCCTCATAATGGGAACCATTGTGGGGGGATGTTTTTTATGTTTAAATCTCTTTATTATTGTTATATCTATTTTTTTTATGTGCTGAATTGGCAACAAGCATTTCACTACACCTATGGTGTATGTGACCAATAAAATAACCTTTGGAAAAAAAAGAACCTTTGATCAACCTATTCTGCAAAGGACCATTGAACATAAGGACATCTAGTAGCTATATGAAATGGCCAGCACAGGAAACTGCAAACCAAAGCTGCAAAGGTATTAGGATAGAAGGGTCAACTTACGTGTTTCTCCATACATGTTCTTGACGTGCATTTGACAGTGTATCTTTCCTTCACTATTTGCTTTGACATAAGTAATATTCTATTAGCATTTTTGGTTGTTTATTCTCATCAGTTTCCTGGCAGTCTTATCTGAAAATGAATACACTCTGAAAGTGCTAACTCAATGTAGAATGAATTGAAGGTTACGGACAGTGGTTGTAATTAATTTGTAGGTTTAAGTTCCAAACTAAGGCATGTTACCCTTCCTCCACTCCTTCAAAAAGAGCCATCAATACTCGTTAAGTTTTTTTGCCAGTTACAACGTGAAACTCAATGGTTAAAACTTAGTATTTATTAATTATACTTTTTGAAGAATCCAACAACTGAACTTTTTTATAACTTTGAAGCTTTTAGTCATAATGAACAATGAGAAATTTTGAAACTCAATTTCTGCTGAGGTGCAAGCAATGACTGGTCATTTTCTGTAGCCGAGAATGTTTTTGCATTGCAAATTTCTAAATGCATGCGAAGAATGTAAAATAGCATCAACTTATTTGCCAGTGCAATTCATCCAAATGCAGTGTTGCTGGATGGTATATGATTGGAACAGAAGGCTGACATTTTAATGTTGGCAAAATAATTGGCGGGACAGTTCTGGCATTCAGTCGAACTTTTGTTGGTGAAGTTGTGGCTAACTCATGAACAAATTGCATTTCTGTATCAGTGGAACAGAAAGTAAACACTTTTATATGAAAACAAATCCTATAAAAATGACAATGTGCAAGAGTAAGCTTGAAATTGCATGATCATGTCAGGGCAAGCTAATGTTCAAAACTCTATCAATGACAACAGTATGGTTTCAGAGTATCAGACAATATGTTGTATGGATTTTTATATGTTTCATATTTTAGAATATGATTTATATATAATCTTTCAGTGTATTAATCATCCAAAGAAATTGACATCAGCCCACACCAGATCTTTTGGCAAGAAACGTATAAGATGTAGTTTTAGAAAGGAGATGGGGAGGAATTTCTTTCACCAGAGTGTGATGAATCTGTGGATGTTATTACCACGGAAGGCTGTGGAGGCCGTCATCAGGTATTTTTAAAGTGGAGATTGAAGTGGAGATTCTTGATTAGTATGGGTGTCAAAGGTTATGGGAGAAGGCAGGAGAATGGGGTTGAGGGAAATATAGATTAGCCATGATTGAATGGCAGGGTAGACTTGATGGGCTGGATGACATAATTCTACTCCTTTGGCATGAAGTTGTACAAGCAAAAAAATACATCTCTATACACTTACAATCTGAAATAGAACACAGAGCATGTGGACACAAGAACAAGAACAGACCCTACGGCCCACAATGTCTGCTGAACATGATGGCAAGATTAACTAATCACATCTGCCCACACATGATCAATATCTCTCAGTTCCCTGCATTTCCATGTGCCTATCTAAAATGGCACTATCATATCTGCACCACCATCCCTCGCAGCTCATTATAGATACCGAAAAAAAAATTGCCCCACACATCTCCTTTAAGCAGTGTCCCTCTCACCTTAAAGCTATGCCCTCCAGTCTTTGACATTTCCATCCTGGGGAAAAGGTTCTCACTACCCATCCTTCTGTGCCCCTTATAATTTTATATACTTCTATCAGGTCTCTTTTCAATCTCTGGCATTTTAGAGAAAACCATCCAGGTTTGCCCAATCTCTCCTTATATCTACTACCCCCTAACCCAGCAGCATTCCAATACATCTCTTCTGCAGCCTCTCCAAAGCCTCCACATCCTTCCTGTAGGGCGGCACCAGAACTGCATGCAATAGTCTAAATGCGGCCTAGCCAAAGTCTTATAGAGCTGCATCATGACATACTGATTCTTGTACTCAATGCCCCAAGCGATAAAGGTAAGCATATCATATGCCTTCTTTAGCGAATAAAAGCAAAGATTGTTGGAAATATGCAACCGATCAAGCAAATATATATCGAGACAGAAATAGCGTCAACATTTCAGATCAATGGTCACTCATTGGAATAAATACTGTCGAAGAACGACGTGTTAAGGGTACAAAATTTAAAACAGGGGTGTTGTGCAATCAAGACAAAATGTAGCGAAGCAAAAATGGAGATGGATTAGTGACATTGGTGCAATGTCGAACAAGGGCAACTTAATGAATTGAAGGTAACAAAGGAGGCTTGCCAGGTGTGCCTTGTCCAGTTTATTGGCAACAGAAAGTTTCAGCAACAAATAATTAAGGGAGGAGTGAAACTATCAATTTTACGAAGGTGAGAATGAGTGCTGTTCGTGGTGGCATGGATGTATGTCCAAGGCTCATCTGGAAGATGCACTAAATGGCTCTGTTGAGGTCAAACAGTCTATATTTGTTTTTGACACAACAATAAATAGTTGAGGTCATTTCAAGGTTATGAAAAGATATAGATAGCTAAGTTCAATTCAGTTTAGGTTATTGTCATGTGTACCGAGGTACTGTGAAAAGCTTTTTGTTGTGTGCTAACCAGTCAGCAGAAAGACAATACATGATTACATGGGTGGGGGAAGATTGCAACCTTCATGTGGTCCGCCCTGATTCGACGAATGCAATCAACCCGGCGTGCACAATCAAATAAGATCAAATAGAACAAGTTGATCTGCAACTTTTGGGCTGTGCGTGCCATACGCAAGAAGAAGATTACAATCAATCCATTTACAGTGCATAGATACATGATGAGGGAATAACATTTAGTGCAAGGTAAAGCCAGCAAAGTCCAAAAACGATAGTTAAAGAGGTAGATAGTAATTAATCACTGCTTTCTGGTTGTGGTAGGATCATAAGAGATAGTAGAATTAGGCCATTTGGCCCACCAAGCATATTCCGCCATTCAATCATTACTGATCTATCTCTCCTAACCCCATTCTCCTGCCTTCTCCCCATATCCTCTGACGCCCATATGATTCAATTGGCTGATAACAGCTGGGAAGAAACTGTCCCCAAACCTGGTGGTGTGCGTTTTCACACTTCTATACTTTTTGCCTGATGGGAGAGGGGCGAAGAGGGAATGGTCAGGGTGCTACTCTTCCTTGATTATACTGCTGGCCAAGCCAAGGCAACATGAAGTATAAATGTAATCAATAGAAGGGAAGTTGGTTTGTGCGATGGTCTGGGCTGCGTCCGCAATTCTCTGCAATTTCTTGCGGTGTTGGATGGAGCTGTTCCCAAACCAAGCTGAGATCTATCCTGATAAAATGCTTTCTATGGTGCACCTGTAGAAGTTGGTGAGAGTTGATGGGGACATGCCAAACTAAGGGAGTAGAGGCATTAGTGTGCTTCCTTGGTCGTTGCTTTAATATGGGTGGTCCAGGAGAACTGAGTCAAAATAGAACATAAAACAGTACAGTACCAGAATAGGTTCTTCGATGTCTGTGCTGAAAAATGCACAGAATCAAACTAATGCCTTCTGCTTACCTATGATCCATACCCCTACTTTCCCTGTATTTTCATATGCCTATCCACAAGCCTGTTCAATGCCACTATTGTATCTGCTTCCACCACACCCGGGCAGCTTGTACCACTCTGGGTAAAAACAAAACATGCTTCAAGTACATTCTTTAAACCTTCCATCTCTCACCTGAAAGCTATGTCCTCTGATATTTGACCTTTTGCACCATGGAAAAAGGTCTGATTCTATACTCAGTGCACTGATTGATAAAGGCAATCATGTCAAACATGTTTTATCTGTAACTTTTTCTCACCAAAAGTCATGGACTTGAAATATTAAATGTTCCTCTTATACTCCACTCACACTATTTCCACTTACTACAGATGTTGGAAATCTGAAAATAAAACAGCAATTTACTTTTTGGCTGTATCAACCTGCTTGGATTTAGAGTGTTCAATGTCAGGCACATTTCGGACCTAATTTCACTCAACAATGCTCCAATGACCAACAGGAAGTGAAGTAATTATTTGTGAGTCAGAAATGGTTGGTCTGCACAGTACTATTTAAGCCAGTAATACCTTGGCCGATTTCCAGAGCTCAACCCTGAAGCCAGCGTGAATGGTTTGTGCTAAAGAAGACATAGCCACGTACCAAATTATTGTTTTGTTTCTTTTTATTCTATAAAATAGGCAAATCAGGAACCTTGTGTTAAGCCATTTAGTCATTTCAAACTCATCATCTTATGGAAGAGAAATTTAATTTGTTTATATATCTGAGAAACATCAGATAAATTTAAGAAATGGAGAACATTAAAAAAAAAGCTTGCATATGACAAACCGACAGAACTTCTTCGTTGTCTGTGCTGGGAAATGCAAAGCAAACATAAACAGTTTTTTACCAAATATCTTGGCTCAAGTACTATGATCCAAAATCCCTAATTTCCCCTCTATTTTCATATGCCTATCCCTGTATTTCATATGCCTAGAAAACAAGCCTGTTCAATGCCACTATTGTATCTGCTTCCACCACACCCGGGCAGCTTGTACCACTCTGGGTAAAAACAAAACATGCTTCAAGTACATTCTTTAAACCTTCCTTCTCTCACCTGAAAGCTATGTCCTCTGATATTTGACCTTTTTGCACCCTGGAAAAAGGTCTGATTCTATACTCAGTGCACTGATTGATAAAGGCAATCATGTCAAACATGTTTTATCTGTAACTTTTTCTCACCAAAAGTCATGGACTTGAAATATTAAATGTTCCTCTTATACTCCACTCACACTATTTCCACTTACTACAGATGTTGGAAATCTGAAAATAAAACAGCAATTTACTTTTTGGCTGTATCAACCTGCTTGGATTTAGAGTGTTCAATGTCAGGCACATTTCGGACCTAATTTCACTCAACAATGCTCCAATGACCAACAGGAAGTGAAGTAATTAGTTGTGAGTCAGAAATGGTTGGTCTGCACAGTACTATTTAAGCCAGTAATACCTTGACAGATTTCCAGAGCTCAACCCTGAAGCCAGCGTGAATGGTTTGTGCTAAAGAAAGCATAGCCACGTACCAAATTATTGTTTTGTTTCTTTTTTTTCTATAAAATAGGCAAATCAGGAACCTTGTGTTAAGCCATTTAGTCATTTCAAACTCATCATCTTATGGAAGAGAAATTTAAATTGTTTATATATCTGAGAAACATCAGATAAATTTAAGAAATGGAGAACATTAAAAAAAAAGCTTGCATATGACAAACCGACAGAACTTATCGTTGATGAAAATGTAAGGAAATGAAGCAAAATAGATTGTTTTAAATATCTTGGCTTCTACTTTGTCCCCAAATCTCTTGACCCTCGTTAAAATCAACTGGGTCCCATCCTACTGCTGGGGAATGCTAGAAAAACTGTCCCACATTTTAAATCAGTTTGTACTTATCCTTAAGGGCATGATTCTATGACTAACCCACCCTGCAGAATACCGCCTCCCAAAAGATGGTCAAAAAACTTAATTGAAAAAAATCATTGATAAATTTCCAGAAGTTGCTATTTGGAAGGCTATTTTAATGATTAGAATAGCAGCGACCATAATAATCATCCATTGGAGAATCCTTGTTCTCTTAACATAATTACAACTTTGGTTTGCCGTTTTCAAGCTCATCGAGCTGCTGCCTCACAACCTGGGTTCGATTCTGACCTCGGATGCTGTCAGTGTGGAATTTGCGCATTCTCACTTTGACTGTGTGGGTTTTCTCCGGCATTCTAGTTTCCTCCAACATCCCTAACACGTGCTGGTTAATTGGCCTCTGTAAGTTTCCCCTAATGTGTAGGAAGTGGATGTGAAAGTAGGATAACATAGAACCAATTTGAATCGCACGCAACAAAAGCTTTTCACTCTACCTCGGGACACGTGACAATAAACTAAACTGAACTGAGGTTGATCTTTGAATTCATAATGGATTTCAAATGAGAAAATGTTTTGATCTCATCCCATTACAGGTGTCATAAACTCGTAGAGTCATACAACACAGAAACAGGCCTTTAAGCCCAACTTATTCATGCCAACCAAGATACCCCATCTAAGCTAGCACCATTTTTCCCATTTTTGGCCATATCTGTCTAAACCGTTCCTATCCATGTACCTATCCAAATGTATTTTAACTGCAGTTGCAGTACCTGTCTCAACTACCTCTTCTAGCAGCTCGTTCCATATATCCACGACCCCTCGAGTGAAAAGTTGCCCCCCAGGTTCCTAATAAACCTTGCCCCTCTCATCTTAAATCTATGTAGTAATAATAATAATAATATCTTTTATTGTCATTGCAACGAGATTTAGTATGCAGCTTCCAACCGATGTAAAAGAAAAGTAAAATAAATAAATAAGCTGTGTGTCGTGACCATCCGAGGGAGACAGTCCAGGGGGGATGGGGGGCACTCAGCAGGGCCGGTTCAGAGCCGCTATAGCTCTGGGAATAAAGCTGTTTCTGAGTCTGGAGGTTCGGGCGTAGAAGGCCTTGTAACGTCTGCCGGAGGGAAGTAGTTCAAACAGTCCGTTACAAGGGTGTGAGGAGTCTTTATGGATGCTGACGGCCTTCCTGAGGCACCGTGTGTGGTAGATGCCCTCCAAGGCTGGTAGCTGTGTCCCAATGATCCTCTGCGCTCTGTGGACGACGCGCTGAAGAGCTCGCCTCTCCGCCTCCGTGCAGCTGAGATACCACACAGAGATGCCATACGTTAATATGCTCTCTGTGGTCCTGTGTTTACCTAGTGTCCTGTGGTTCTTGATTCCTTAGCCCTTTGTAAAATACTCTATGCATTCACCCAATGCTGATTCCCTTCATAATTTTATATACCTCTTTAAGATCACACCTCAGCCTCCTGTACTCCAAGGATTAAAATCCTAGCCTGCCCCACTTTTCCCTATAGGCCCTCGAGTCCCACATTTCAATTGAGTCAGTAAGTACCAGACATACAGTATATGGTTCACAGTACATGGGTGAGTTTAGGACTTGCGGTTATGTAAATAGATTAATACAGGCAGTTCCATTCAGAACCACTGACAAAACTCGGTATAATCTAGCTCATTAATTCATATGAGCACATGTGATTGTGCCAAAAAAAAAATGCTGCACTTGCATTTGATGGCAGTTACACATGCATTTGATTTTGCTAGGTATCAACTTTTATGACATCCCCCACTGTTGGATTTTTCACAGCCCAGTCTGAAAGAGGCAGGTCAACAGAATTTGACGTGAAATTACAGTGATGTGAAATTGCATTATTAAAAGGGGCATAAAGTTTACCTTGTTTGCTTCCACACTTGAAATTCCATTTGTTAGGCAAAAACTTGCTGTAGAAATATATTGGAAACATTTGTTATATTCCTTTGACTTATAAATTCTTATGCTCCACCCATTCACCAATCATTATGAAAATATATTTCAATGGATGAGAAGGGAATGGAGGGTTATGGTATAAGTGCAGGCAGGTGGGACTAAGGGGAAAAAATTTTGTTCGGCACGGACTTGTAGGGCCGAGATGGCCTGTTTCCTTGCTGTAATTGTTAATCATTGGATGCTTCCAGGCAATGGTTAGCAACAATGGTTTTCTTTAAGAGTGGCTCTTTTAACGTTTGGCTTTATTAACATTTCATTTGCATTCCTATTTTGGCAAGCTGAATAGTTAACTTGGAAGTGTGTTACAAAATTGTCACCAATTCAAGAAGCCCGATTACATCATGAACCACAAAAGATTACAAAACTTCTTCTCAACACTGATGTTGTGCCATAGTTTTGTGGGTCACTATCTAAGGCAGCTATTGTTCAAAATACATCTAATCTTCCTTTTTTGCTGTTAGGATTTTTTTTTATCTTCTCTCCCTTGCGGCAGTTTTGATATTTGGGCATTCGTTGGTTAATTGGCATTACATGACAAATAGTAGTAATTTTGTTCCTTCCTTGTAGTTTATTTTTTTAATTACCAAGCTGATTAATTCATCTTAACTTTGTTTTGATAGTTAATCAATATTTGACTGTATTGATTATCAGCTATGTATCCTGCTCAGCTAAGTAATAAAAGATAAAATGGAAGAGAGAGGAAATATAAAATGACAATTAAAATGTGTTGACAGTACCTTTCTTTAAAAAAGTAGAGACAAGTACTGCATTGAAATCCTTGTTGGAAAAGTAAGAGATCACGGACTAGATGCCAATATAATTGTGTCAAAATCAACATACATTGTGATCTTGAATGCCCTTCTGTAGATTAACCATTATAGTCTGCCTTTACTATATCTATCACCACACATATTATGCATGCTGCACATTCCATATGTAATCCAGTCCGGATTTTCATCCCTACCTATTGACAACTATTGACAACAGCACTTCAACATTTCACAGTCGGACTTGATGCTGACTACGGAGATGATAGCATGTAATGTTTCCTCTGCTTGTGTTACAATAAAGACTACGAGTTGTTACTCCTGTGTATGGGTCTCATTACACAACATCTTCCCATGTCTGCTTTAGAAATTAAATGTTAAGTACTAGCCAGAATTTACCATTTCAACTTTCCCTGGCAATATATATTTAAAAATTCAATTAACTCTTTCAAATTGTAAAACCTTCAAGGTGGCTATATCCCCCTTTTAAGATATCTGCTTCTGATCCTTCCATTCTCTAGTTCATGTCAAAGTGCGAATTAGTTACATTGGGGAAAAGAAAGAGGCTCTATTTGGGAGAGGAGAAAGAATAAACAGCATTTATTTGGGAAAGTAGAATTGAGAGCACGAAGGTAGGAAGGAAATGCATTTGTCACCCTTTTGCTTGCCTTTGACATACCTGATCAACCAGTGTTTGCAGTGTGAGGTTCTTACTTTTGGTCGCCAGAGTGATGGGTGCTGCTTACTGACTCTCATTTATGGTTTGCCTGAACCACCCAGTTTCTGACCTTATCAGCGATCAAAGAGTTGAATTCCAGAGATGAAGTGAAAATAGTTGCTCAAGCCACACTTGATTATGTGTGGCATTAAGGAGCTGGTTAAAAATATAGGGCATCAAAGGAAAAACGCACCAGCCATATGAGTTATTTCTCAATCAAAGGAAGATGGTGGTTATTGGCGATTAATCATCCTAGCTTTGGATGTCTTTGGAATCTCTCTGGGAAGTGTCCGAGGACCAATCTCTTTAAGTGCTCCATCAGTAACCTTCCTTCCATCATAAGGACAGAGTAGGGGTGTATGCTGATTGTATCGAATTGAACTTTAACCATAACTCTTGCTCCTATCTTACATGCTTGAAGAATCTGTTTTACACTGGTTTCCAGCTTCCTTCCACAGATGGAACTCTGCACACTATTAAAGGAGGTTTTTATTAGGAGATTACAATCCTTGACTGCAGTCAGTTGTAGAAGCGTTTACCTTTTGCACTTTGTGAACTCTCTTGGGCACATTGTGTTTCCTGTTTCATCAGGAGAGTGTATTTTCCTGCATTCGCCCCATGATTATGTCTGCATTGATTCCAAAAAGATCCTATTATTTTCCTTTTCTACTTAATGTTTTATTTAATTTGTTATAACAGTTATGTGGCATGTTTAATTGGAAAAATATTTCAAAATTTGAATGCTACCCTTTCCACACAGAAGCAATGATTGATTTTAATGTGTTATCTTTCTTCTGTTAGGAGGATTCAGTGCTGTTGGGCATCGTTTTGCCAGGCCGCCATCAGTCAAGCTAGAAACGGTATGACTTTCAAGATTTTCAACTGAGTAATTTCATTAATTTCAGCCAGATCGTATCTTGTATTTTTTTTTAACAGTTTTGTAGTCAAATGAAAGTTTCATGATCATGACAAATATGACATTCATTTCCTTGCAGTGATTGAAAAGGACATGCTAATTTCCTGTACGGTGTTATACACGGAGCAAGTTTTTATAAAGTTATTTTGTGTCATGTTTTATATTTCCTTTTGGAGGAAATGTAATTTCTGTTTAGTTCTGACTATTCACTTAGCTTTGTTTAAGAAGGAACTGCAGATGCTGGTAAATCTAAGGTAGACAAAAATGCTGGAGAAACTCAGCGGGTGAGACCGCATCTATGGAGCGAAGGAAATAGGCAACGTTTTGGGTCGAGACGAAAGGTCTCGACCCGAAACGTTGCCTATTTTATTCACTTAGCTTTGTTCACCAGCTTATCCTCACTAGTCTCCATAGATTGATGCTTTAACAAAGTTATCCTCATCCTCCTTTCTATGTTACCCACAATTAATGAACCGGATTTGATAAGGGAACTCAAGGTAAAGGAACCATTAGGAGGTAGTGACCTTAATATGGTAAGTTTTAATCTGCAATTTGAGAGGGAGAAGTTATAATCGGAACTGTCAATATTGCAGTTGAACAAAGGGGACTATGTTGGCATGAGCAAGGAGCTGGCCAAAGTTGACAGGAAAGGGACCCTAGCAGGGATGACGGTGGAACAGCAATGGCAGGTGTTTCTGGGAATAATCCAAAAGATGCAGGATCATTTTATTCGAAAGAGGAAGTAAGGGGAGTAAGAGGCAACCGTGGCTGACAAGGGAAGTCAAGGACAGTATAAAAATAAAAGAGAAGACATATAACATAGCAAAGATGAGCGGGAAGCCAGAGGATTGGGCAACTTTTAAAGATCAACAGAGGGTAACTAAAAAAGCAATACGGGGAGAAAAGATGAAGTATGAAGGTAAGCTAGCCAAGAATATAAAGGAGGATTTTAAAAGCTTCTTTATGTATGTGAAGAGGGAAAATTAGTTAAGATAAATGTGAGTCCCTTGAAGACAGAAACAGGTGAATTTATTGTGGGGAACAAGGAAATGGCAGACAAGTTGAACAGGTCTGAAGAAGGGTTTCGGCCCGAAACGTCACCCATTTCCTTCGCTCCATAGATGCTGCTGCACCCGCTGAGTTTCTCCAGCAATTGTGTGTACCTTCGATCTTCCAGCAGCTGCAGTTCCTTCTTGAACAAGTTGAACAGGTACTTTGGTTCTGTCTTCACTAAGGAAGACACAAACAATCTCCCAGATGCACTAAGGGAAGAGGACCTGAAGGAAATTCACATTAGTCAGGAAATGGTGTTGCGTAGACTGATGGGACTGAAGGCTGATAAATCCCCAGGGCCTGATGGTCTGCATCCCAGGTACTCAAGGAGGTGGCTCTAGAATTCGTGGACGCATTGGTGATCATTTTTCAATGTTCTATAGATTCTGGATCGGTTCCTGTGGATTGGAGGGAGAAAGGAGGGAATTATAGACCAGTTAGCCTGACATCGGTGGTGAGGAAGATACTGGAGTCAATTATTAAAGATGTAATAGCAGCGCATTTGGATAGCAGTAACAGTAACCAAGTCGGCATGGATTGACGGAGAAATCGTGCTTGACAAATCTTCTAGAATTTTTTGAGGATGTAACAAGTAAAATGGACAAGGGGGAGCCAGTGGATGTAGTGTACTTGGACTTTCAGAAAGCCTTTGATAAGGTCCCACACAGGAGATTCGTGGGCAAAATTGGAGCACATGGTATTGAGGTTGGGTATTGACATGGATAAAAAATTGGTTGGCAGATTGGAAACAAAGGGTAGGGATTAATGGGTCCCTTTCAGAATGGCAGGCAGTGACTAGTGGGGTGCCGCAAGGCTCGGTGCTGGGACCACAACTATTTACAATATACATTAATGATTTACATGAAGGAATTAAAAGTAACATTAGCAAATTTGCAGATGTCACAAAGCTGGGTGGCAGTGTGAACTGTGAAGAGGATGCTATGAGAATGCAGAGTAACTTGGACAGGCTGGGTGAGTGGACAGATGCATGGCTGATGCAATTTAATGTGGTTAAATGTGAGGTTATCCACTTTGGAGGCAAGAACTGGAAGGCAGATTATTATCTGAATGGTGCCAGGTTAGGAAAAGGGGAAGTACAACGAGACCTGGGTGTCCTAGTACATGAGTCGCTGAAAGTAAGCATACAGGTACAACAGGCAGTGATGAAAGCTAAATGGCATGTTGGCCTTTATAACGAGAGGAGTTGAGTATAGGAGCAAAGAGGTCCTTCTGCAGTTGTACAGGGCCCTGGTGAGACCACAGCTGGAGTATTGTGTGTAGCTTTGGTCTGCTAATTTGAGGAAGGACATTCTTGCTATTGACAGAGTGCAACGTAGGTTCACAAGGTTAATTCCCAGGATGGTGGGACTGTCATATGATATAACCATATAACAATTACAGCACGGAAACAGGCCATCTCGGCCCTACAAGTCCATGCCGAACAAATTTTTTTTTTCCCCTTAGTCCCACCTGCCTGCACTCATACCATAACCCTCCATTCCCTTCTTATCCATATGCCTATCCAATTTATTTTTAAATGATACCAATGAACCTGCCTCCACCACTTCCACTGGGAGCTCATTCCACACCGCCACCACTCTCTGCGTAAAGAAGTTCCCCCTCATATTACCCCTAAACTTCTGTCCCTTAATTCTGAAGTCATGTCCTCTTGTTTGAATCTTCCCTATTCTCAAAGGGAAAAGCTTGTCCACATCAACTCTGTCTATCCCTCTCATCATTTTAAAGACCTCTATCAGGTCCCCCCTTAACCTTCTGCGCTCCAGAGAATAAAGACCTAACTTATTCAACCTATCTCTGTAACAGTTGTTGAAACCCAGGCAACATTCTAGTAAATCTCCTCTGTACTCTCTCTATTCTGATGAAAGAATGGAGCGACTGGGATTGTATTCACTGCAATTTAGAAGGATGAGAGGATATCTTATAGAAACATATTAAATTATTACGGGATTGGACACGTTAGATGCAGGAAACATGTTCCCGATATTGGGTGAGTCCAGAACCGGGGCCACTGTTTAAGAATAAGGGGTAGGCCATTTAGAACTAACATTAGGGAAAACTTTATCACACAGAGAGTTGTGAATTTGTGGAATTCTCTGCCTCAGAGGCCGATTCACTGGATGCATTCAAAAGAGAGTTAGATAGAGCTCTTAGGGCTTGTGGAATCAAGGGGTATGGGGAGAAGGCAGGAACACGGTACTGATTGTGGGTGATCAGCCATGGTGACATTGAATGGCGGTGCTGGCTCGAATGGCCGACTCTTGCACCTATTGTCTATGCATCTATGTAATTGTTTCTGTCCAACTGTGCTGCTTGTGCTTAATATTTTTCAAAGACTTTAATCCATATGTCCCCAATTATTTCCATTTTCTTTTTTTGGCTGTATCCCTGCAGTTATATGCCAGCTTGTCATTACTGCAGTGTAATGTGTACTGTAACACTAGCTTGTGCTGCTCCTTAAACACTTAAGTAATTGATTTCTTGTGTTACGTCCAGTACAGATTATCCCCCTATTTGTTCAAACTGCAGAATTAACTGAACAGGAATTGTTATGAAGGGTTGCAACTTACTGTCTATTCATCTTTAAATTGAAGTAATGTTCCTCAGCATAAAGTTCCTAAAAACTTTCTGTTCCTGAAGGGCTTTTCTGTTCCTGAAATTTAAAGTACTTAAGCTCATTGAGTCATACAACAGATGCCCCATCTGCACTAGTCCCACCTGCCTACATTTGACTCATATCCTTCCAAGCCTTTCCATTCATGTAACCGTCCAAATATTTTTTACATTTTATCATTGTACTTGCCGTGACTACTTCTTCTGGCAACTCATTCCCTATATCTATCACCATTCATGTGGAAAAAGTTGCCCCTTCGGTTCCCATTAAATCCTTCCCCTCTAACCTTGAACCTAGTTCTTGATTCCCTAACCTTGGGAAAATGACTGCATTCATCCTATCTGTTCCCCTCATGATTTTACACACTTCTATAATATTACCCCTCACCCTCCTGTACTCTAAGGAATAAAGTCATTGCCTGTCCTGTAGGTTGATTCCTGACAACATCAAGACTTCTCTGCACGCTTTCCAGCTTAATGGCATCGTTCCTATAGCAGGGTGCTGCTGCGAAATTGAACGCAATACTTCAAATGCAGCCTCGACAATATCTTGCACGATTATAACATAACTTCCCAACTTCTATATTCAATTTCCTGAGTGATGATGATCAGCATGCTAAAATAATTAATCAAAGAAAATTGTCATGAAAAAATTGATATTGAGAAATTGAGTGACATTAAAGGGAAGAAAATCAAGATAAGTTTGCATAATAATACCATTATCAATGTAAACTGCTGCACATGAACTCTGTCAAAGAATTTGTCAACCACACATTAACGGATGAGAAGTAGATTTTAAGAGTTCCTAAAGGAAGAGAGAAGTTAGGAGAAGCAAAAAGGTTATTAAAAAAACTGAGTTGAGAAGTTGGAGTTTGGACAATAGATATAGCAATGTTACAAAATTTTGAGATTTAAAAAATCAAGTCTGCAATTTATCCCATCAGATAAAGCATAACAATAAGTTTAATTTGACACCTAATTCACTTTCATATCTCAAGTAATAAAACAGTTATGGCCATTTTCATACTCGGAAATTAGCATTTTGTTCCCTATTGATTTTCTATGGACATAACAAAAAAGCTGTGATCGTGGACAGTCAAAAGCCCATAACCTTCTTAAAAATTAAGAGAACTGAATGAAATTTTCAGTTATCATAGATTGAAGCATTCTGAAACAAATATAAAATAATCTTACTTGGATGACCTGAAATTAAAGCATATAATTAGTCAGTTACCCAATTGTAGCTAATTTCAAACTTCAATCACTAGATCTAAACATCTATCCATTTCTTAATAAATGATTAACATTTTTAAATAGCCCAAGTGTCCAAATAATATTCACAAATAATTCACAATAAAACATGATTTTTAAATCTCATTTACATCAATTTATAGACCAAATGGAAGGAATTTAGTGTTCAATTGCTGTAAATTAAAGTCAATTTAAATCGGCTTTCTAGTGGGTTCCTGTGAACGCGCTGGTTTAGAACGTTCACATTGCGCTGGATTTGTGCCCTCAAGTGCCCAGAAAAATACTGCGGGATATAAAGAGCCCAAAATGAACTACTCGCTATAGAAAACTTTATATACAGGGTTATATACAAGCCCCATTTAATGTAAAAATAAGGTACTTACGTTTAATTGTTTGCTTTATAAAACCCTGGGGCTGCGAGAGGTTGCGGAGTGAGAGAGTGATTTTTACACTACTATAAATATTATACAAGGCCATAAAAACTAATAATACCTTTTGCGACGGGGTCTTTCAGCGATTTTCCGTTAATGATTTACTAGGCTGAACATTTTCGATTGGAACAGCCTAGTAAAAATCACGTTTTAAACCCGCCCCCTCTAAACAGCGCCAAAATCACACACACGGGGTAGGGCAAATGCTCAGCCACGATTCAGGTAGGTTTTGTAACATACCTAATAGATAGTAGCATATTTGTTGGTGGAGCAATAAGCTTTGTAATTCTAAAATTGTTGAGGTGAAGAGATGTTAGAAATTGAAGCACTGGGGAAATTTCACAGATGTGGAAGAGCGAGACCTTGAAAACATTTTTAAAAGGGCAGAGATTTTAAAGTAGAAGCACTGGTGGATTGGGACTCAGTGTTGGTTAGCAAGCACAGAGGTGATGGGTGGGAAAAAGGAGATAGTTCTGTTTTTATTAACTGTAAAAGGATCACCGTGCTGTGCCAGGGGAAAAGTCATTGACAGTGCTCCTCAAAATATCTTGCAAATGGCCACAGAGCTGTTCCCCATAAAGTAAATTCGGGTCATCGAAAGAATATGTAAAATTGACACAATTATAACCATGTGAATAACTTCAAGAAGAAACAGGGAGAAGCACCAATGATTTTGCATGGCCGTTTTCTATCTCACCTTTTTGATTTCATCAGCCAAAAGCAAAATTCTCTTTCAATTTAACTGCCTACAGAAATTAACCGCTATCTTGTTTTTGCTTCATGATAGCAATGTATTGATGTGAAGACAACGGAGCTAATCTCAGTGAAGTGATCCCAGCTTCTGAAGTAATGTGCATTACTTTTACCCCTGAGGATATCGAGGCTTGAAAAAAGCTAGTTGAAATGCTTAGAACATTCCAAAGAACACATTCCATGAATGAGTAGCATATTTGTTTTTTCTGGCAAAGTACAGGTTGACCACAACTTAGAACTCACTGTGCTTGTAAAAATAGCAACAGCTATTCAGTTTATCTAAATATAATTAGTCAATATCAATATCAATACGTTATCATAAAGATAGCATTCCCATCAACAAACAATATATCAACCTAAATTACAGTGCATTCAGAAAGTATTCAGAGCCATTCACCTTTTCCACATTTGTTACGTTACAGCCTTATTTTACAATGGATTAAATTATTTTTTGTATATCATCAATATACACACAATACCCCAGAATGAAGAAGCAAAAACAGGTGTTTAGAAATTTTTGAAAAGTAATTTTAAAGAAATAACTGAAATCTCACATTTACACAAGTATTCAGACCCTTTGCCACTTTTGACACTCAAAATTGAGCTTAGGTTCATCCTGTTTCCATTGATTATCCTTGAGGTGTTTCTACAATTTGATTGGAGTCCACCAGTGGTAAATTAAATTGAATGGACATGATTTGGAAAGGCACACACCTGTCTATATAAGGTCCCACAGTTGACAGTGCGTGTCAGAGCAAATACAAAGCCACGAAGACAAAGGAATTATCCGTAGACCTCCGAGACAGGATTGTGTTGTGACACAGATCTGGGGAAGGGTATAAAATAATTTCTGCAGCATTGCAGGTCCCGAACATCACAGTGGCCTCCGTCATTCTTAAATGGAAGAACTTTGGAAACACCAGGATTCTTCATAGAGCTGGCCGCCCGGCCAAACTGAGCCGAACAGGGGAGAAGGGCCTTGGTCAGGGAGGTGACCGAGAACAGAGCTCCAGAGTTCCCCTGTGGAGATGGGCGAACCTTCCTGAAGGACAACTATAGCTGCAGCACTCCACCAATCAGGCCTTTATGGTAAAGTGGCCAGACGGAAGCCACTCCTCAGTAAAAGGCACATGACAGCCGCTTGGAGTGGCCAGGTGGAAAGGCACATGACAGCCTGCTTTGAGTGGCCAGACGGAAGCCACTCCTCAGTAAAAGGCACATGACAGTCCGCTTGCCAAGAGGCACCTAAAGGACTCTCAGACCATGAGAAACACGATTCTCTGGTCTGATGAAACTAAGATTGAACTCTTAGGCCTGAATGTCAAGCATCACGTCTGGAGGAAACCAGGCACCGCTCATCACGGTGAAGCATGGTGGTGGCAGCATCATGCTGTGGGGATGTTTTTCAGCGGCAGGAACTGGGAGACTAGTCAGGATCGGGTGAAAGATGAACAGAGCAAAGTACAGAGAGATCCTTGATGAAAACCTGCTCCAGAACATTCTGGACCTCAGACTGGGGCGGAGGTTCACCTTCCAACAGGACAACAACCCTGAGCACAGCCAAGACAACACAAGAGTGACTTTGTGACAAGTCTGTGAATGTCCTTGAGTGGCCCAGCCAGCGCCCGGACTTGAACCCGATCAAACATCTCTGGAGGGACCTGAAAATAGCTGTGCATCGACACTCCCCATCCAACCTGACAGAGCTTGAGAGGATCTGCAGAGAAGAATGGGAGAAATTAGCCAAATACAGGTGTGCCAAGCTTGTAGCATCATACCCAAGAGGACTTGAGGCTGTAATCGCTGCCTCAACAAAATACTGAATCTGAATACTTATGTAAATGTGATATTTCAGTTATTTATTTTTAATTACTTTGCAAAAATTTCTAAACAACTGTTTTCGCTTTTTTATTGTGGGGTATTGTGTGTAGATTGATGTTAAAAAAAAATGAATTTAATCAACTTTAGAATAAGGCTGTAACCTAACAAAATGTGGAAAAAGTGAAGGGGGTCTGAATACTTTCTGAATGCACTGTATTTGCTCAAGCCCTGGAAAGAGGCCTGAATTCATAAATTGCTGATTCAAATAAAAGTGTGAGGTCAACCCCGATCTTTAATTATGCTGGCACAATTCTCACCTTGCTTTGAGAATCAAAAGAACTGCCGAGGCATTGAAAATCTGAAATAAAATCAGGAAATGCTGGAAACACTCAGTAGTTCATACCTGTGAAAAGTGAAACAATCAAGCAAATTAACTCTGTTTCACTTTCTACAGATGCTGCTAACCTGCTGCATGTTTTCTGTTGCTGTTTCACCCTATGCTCAATTCATTTGAGTGTTTACTCCTGGCTCCTTGTTCTTCTGCTGTTGGACAGGATTTTACCATAGACAAATATTCTTGATCTCTGTAAACTATTGAGAATTCCCATATCTGTCACAAGATTAGCAGGAAATCCATTTTGGGAGGAACATTGACGGTAGTAGCGTTCATTTATGTAATGAAAAACAGCATTGTTTCTCCAGAGCCCTTGCACACCTTTTCCATTGCTTGTATTTTTCAGTACAATCATGTATTATTTTCTTTTCTCCAGTCTGCTTTAATTATTCTCAACTGCAAGAAGTTCAAAACTACATAATTTTTGCAATTAAGGCCAACATCCAGATTTATCTGATTGGTAGTTTTCAGTCATTTTCAATAGTCTTTACTCATGCTACAGGCCAGACCCAATTCTGAGTACGGATTATGTCACTTTTTATCTACTATGGCTTGAGAATTGAAATAAATTATATTAAATTAAGATTAGCAAATCTGCAGATGATACAAAAGTGAGTGGTTTTGCAGATAGTGAGTGAAGATTGGTTGTAAAAAATTGCAGTAGGATCTTGATCGATTGGCCAGGTGGGTTGTGCAATTGTTGATGGAATTTAATACAGAGAAATGTGAGCTGTTATATTTTGGGAAGTTTAACATGGGCATGACCTACACAGTGAATGGTAGGGCTCAGGGGAGTGTTGTAGAGCAGAGGGATATAGGAGTGCTGGTGCGTGGTTCTTAGAAGATGGAGTCGCAGGTAGATAGGGTAGTCAAAAAGGCTTTTGGCGTATCAGTCAGAGTATTGAGTATAAAAGTTAGGTCATGTTGCAGTTGTATAAGATGTTGGTGAGGCCGGATTTCGAGTATTGTGTTCAGTTCTGGACAGATGTTGTCAAGCTGGAAAGGGTACAAAGAATATTTACAAGGATGTTGCCAGGACTAGGCGGTCTGAGCTATAGGGAGAGGTTGAATAGGCTGGTGCTCAGGAGGATGAGGGTGATCTTTTAGAGGTGTATAAAATTATGAGATGAATAGATCGGGTAGATGCACGGAATCTCTTGCCCAGAGTAGGTGAATCGAGGACCAGAGGACATAGATTTAATGTGAATGGGGAAAAGATTTAATAGGAATTTGAGGGGTAACTTTTTCACACAAAGGGATGTAGGTGTATAGAACAAGCTGCCAGAGGAGGTAGTTGGGGCAGGGACTATCCCAATGTTTAAGAAACAGTCAGACAGATACATGGATAGGACAGGTTTGGAGGGATATGGGCCAAATGCGGGCAGGTGGGACTAGTGTAGCTGGGACAAGTTAGCCGGTGTGGGCAAGTTGGGCCAAAGGGCCTGTTTCCATGCTGTATCACCATGACTTTATGACTATATTTAGTATTTCCATAGTATTTGTACTGCTAAAGTTGTGCATCTATTTAAGAAGGGCACCAAAGAAAAATCTGGGAAAGATAGACCAGTAAGCATCTTGTGTTACAGGGAGGGTTCTGAGGGGTCAGAGAAACATGCACTTAAAAAGGCATTGGTTGATTAGGGAGGTTGGTTTTGTGCAGTTGGAGAATGTGTATCATGATTTTGATGGAGTTCGTTGGCGATAGATATAGTTTATATACCTCTGCAAGGACTTTGATAAGGTTCCTGATGGTAGGCTGCTCTAGAAAGTTAGACAAGGGATCCAGGAAGAGCTAGCTACAGGGTTGTCTTTATGGTATGAAGCTGTAGGTGGTGGTAAAAGATTGTTTTTTAAACTGGAGGCCTGTGCATAGTGGTGTGTCTCAGGAATTGGCAACGTAAGATTGCAGATGACATTAAAACAGACTGAAGATGCTTATCCAGATTTACGGTGGGAACTTTATCAACGTGACAAGTGAGCCAAGGAATGGCTATTAGAATTTAAATCTGAAAGTATGAGATATTGCAAACCAGGGCAGTACCTTTACAGTGAACAACAGGGTCATGGGAGTGTTGTAGAGCAGAGGAATTTTGGAGTACTTGTGCACAGTTCCCCTAAAATGTGTCAGAGGTACATAGGGTGCTGAAGGAGCCTTTTGTCATGTTAGGCTTCATCGGTCAGGGATTTAAGGTTAGAATTTTGTGCTATGTTACAGGCATTGGTGAGGATGCAGTTGGAGTATTATGTTCAGTTTTGGTCACTCTGCTATAGGAAATACGTTATTAAGCTGAAAAGTGTACAGAGGTTGGGGAGGTGAGGACTTTACGGTAATTCCTTGGAGTGCTGGAGGCTGAGGGATAATCTTATAGAGATATATAAAATCATGAATCAAATAGATAGGTGAAATGCAGTCTTTTTCCAGGGTTGGAGAATCAAGTGCCAGTTTCCATGTTGTGTGATTCAACCACTCTTTTTTACAGACTTATTTAGGCTGTGGGCCTTCCTGACAAGGTCGGGATTTCTTTCCCATTCTCAGTTCCGCTTGAAAAGGTGAGGGTAACCTGCTGCCTTGGACTATAGGTGTCTCTTTGGTGGAGGTACTTCTGTAATCCTGTTGTAGGGGGTTTGATCTAATGAATGGTAATATATTTCCAAGTTAAGGTGGTGTGCAACCTGGAGGTGAACCTCCAGGTTGTGCTGTTTCAATGAATTTGTACAGATGCTCCACCAAAAATCTCAAAATATATTAAATTGGTTAAACAACATTTCTCTTGGATGATTCAGCCAAAATCTTTCCCAGTACTGGTGTCAGTCCTGCATGAGCTGAATTATACACGTTTTTAAAACGTGCATTCAACTCTGAATTGCTTGACTAGATCGTAATTGTAATTTTGGTGTGGTTCAGGTCTTAATCCAGAGATTAAGATGTAGAATCTCCGAGCGTAATAGTTTGGACCTTGTTGCTCAAATTCCCCAAGAGCAACCTTATTGCATGTTCTACGTTTTTGGTTCCAACATGTCCCATCAGTAAAGCATTGGATTGGAAACTGGTAAAGAACTCCTGATAGTTCTTTTGTGTATGACCATAAAAATTTAAGTAGCCAGTCAATACACTGATAAGGACATAGTCTTAAATATAAATTGAAGATTGGCTTCTTGAAAATATAACTATTTGTCTCTTTTGCACTCTAACCGTGGACTGTCTACTCAAATCTTGGAGCAAAGAGTGAAAGTAAAGACTTACGAATGAGAGGGGAGGTACTCCCAACTCTGCAAAGATCTCCATGTCAAAACTAACACAGAAGCTGTGATCTTAATTCAGAAAGGCCTTGACAAATAGTCCTGACCTCAACAATGTGTACATCGGACTTCTGTGTTCATCGCTCTCCTGCATCTCTCTTCTTCTGTGTTCATTGCTCTCCGCAATGTGGGAAGCAGTCCAGATCTGTCCTGGGTTCAGGAAACTTCCTTTGATCACGGCCCATTGCTCCCAGTGAGAATTGTGGGACAGTTGCTCAAGAATAGTTAAGATAGTTAAGAACCTGGCAAGGGAAGAGTGAAATTTTTTTGATGGGCCCTCGATCTCTAGATCAATTCAAGGAAACTAAAAGTGTAAAACAGATCATGGGTTATTTCGCACTTGGATGTTCCATATTGGAACAGAATATGCAGACCGATCAATGAACACTGCATTATGTTTCAGTCACTTCTGTTTCTCTTTGAAACAGATAACATTTGCCAACAATATTTTTGGATTTTATTTAAAACATTGTAAAAATTGGACATCTGTGAATACTACGCTAATTTTAGATATTTAGTAAGGTTTCAAAGACTGAGAGGAAGTTTAAATTTGAATTAAGTATTAGCAGTGGAATTGCAGTAAAGGCTGGATCACACTGAGATTTGATAATGCTTCCAATCACAACAGCCAATATTCAGCCATGGTATTGAGTCATGGATTTCCACATGGGGCGCCGAACGATGGCTGCCTCGCCAATGGTCTGTCTCGTCTTTTTCCTTCTTTGTGTTTTTAGTTTGTTGTAAAATGTTTGCTTTAGTTTATCTTTAGTTTTGTGTTATGTGGGGGGTGGGGTAAACTTTTTTAATCTCTTTCCTTGAAGGAGATGTGACTTTTACCGTGTCGTATCTCCGTCTGCACTGCGGCCTAACATCGTGGAGCTGGCGGCCTCTTGCTGGGACCTTGAGCTCCAACTGCGGACTTAACATCGTGGAGCTGTCGGCCTCTTGCTGAGACCTCGAGTCCACCGCGGGAGTCTGCGGACTTAACATCGTGGAGCTTGCGATTCCTTTGCCAGGGAACGACCTCGGAGCTCAACAATGTGGGGCTCGTGTTCCCGGGTTTAGGGACCTGCTTCGGGAGTTCCAAACCGCAGGTGCTTCGACCGCCCCGATCGCGGGAGCTTCAATCGCCCCAACGTGGGAGCTTCGATCGCCGGCTACGGGAGCTTCAATCGCCCCAATTGCGGTTGGTTCGACTCCCCTGCTGTAGTTGAATGATAGGCCCGTTTTTGCTAACTGTTCTTGAAATTATGGTGCGGTATTGCAGTACAATTTTGGTAAAGATTGGAGGGCAAAGGTTTACAAAGCATAGGGTTGAGTTACTTTTCATAGAATATTTTGTTTTAGATTGTTTTTTAAATCTGAACATTAGATACATTTTAAATAATTGAAGGGACTTGCAGGTTTCACAAAACACCAAAGCATCACGTCCCGCTTTGACCCTATTAAAGGTGAATAAGAACATTTTGTGGACAGAGCTTCTGCATGTAGCTGCTCAATACCTAACAGCTGCCTACGCTTCCCACTGACTCCGGGTTGCAGAGGACTAGCAAAGTTGGCATGGGATAAACTGCAAATGTCATTTCCAGGCAATTGGTCTGTCAGAATCTGGCCCAATATCACCAGTGCAAAACTGGAAGGAGATAACTACCATTCATCCAATAAATTTGTAGCAACTGGCATGTCACTGACTATAAATATATTTTATTTGCATATTCTAAGGTGCAATATTTTACATACAGCTGTGTTTACATGTTTCCTCTTTGCTTATTCATTCAGGTGCTTGCAAGATATATTTTCTAAAATATGAAAAGAAATTAATAGGTTTCAAGTTATCAGTGTAATTAAATATATTTTCACACTAATGAAGCGTATCTGTTTTCGGCATCTTGAAACACATATTTTGGTTGCAGACATTTCAATGTGGAGAAATTGAATGGGAAAAATATTGATGTGCACTGCCCGATGTTATTTTAATGGTAATGGTAACAAAAATACCATCATTTTCCTTTTTGTAAAGCTACAGCATGGAAACAGGCCCTGCGGTCCACGGAGTCCGCGCCGAGCAGTGATCACCCCATACACTGGCACTATCCCACACACCAGGGACAATTTACTATTTTACCGAAGCCAATTAACCTACAGACCTGTAGGTTTTTGGAATGTGGGAGGAAACTGGAGCACCCAGAGAAAACCTATACGGTCACAGGGAGAACATACAAACTCCATGCAGACAGCACCGATAGTTGGGATCGAACCCGTGTCTCAGACAATTCCACAGCTGCACCACTCTGCCATCCCCTTCTCTTCCCCATTCCCTCTCCAAGAACTGGCTTTCCTTGATGGCAAGAAAACCACTGATCTTTTGTTTTTCTACATTATCCCTGTCAGGAGCCCATCAAATTCAAAGTAGAGTAGTTAAGAAACAGCAGCTTGCTGTCTCCAACTATAGGTATGATTTCTTGCAAATCATAGATGAGCTGCCAATTTCAAAATCAACCAAATCCACACACTTTGCAGTTAGAAATGTTAATAAAGTTGATAATATTCATAGAGTTTGGATTTGATTTGTTGAGGTTGCCATTTTATGATTAAAAGATGATATATGTCGTAGGAATAAAGGCGTGGACTATTTTCTAAATGGGGAGCAAATCCAGAAATTGGAGGTGCAAAGGGACTTGGGAGTGTTGGTGCAGGATTCCAAGATTAAAAATTAATTTGCAAGTCGAATCGGGTAATAAGGAAGGCAAACACAACGCGAGCATTCATTTCAAGGGAAACATAGAAACATAGAAATTAGGTGCAGGAGTAGGCCATTCGGCCCTTCGAGCCTGCACCGCCATTCAATATGATCATGGCTGATCATCCAACTCAGTATCCCGTACCTGCCTTCTCTCCATACCCCCTGATCCCCTTAGCCACAAGGGCCACATCTAACTCCCTCTTAAATATAGCCAATGAACTGGCCTCAACTACCCTCTGTGGCAGAGAGTTCCAGAGATTCACCACTCTCTGTGTGAAAAAAATTCTTCTCATCTCGGTTTTAAAGGATTTCCCCCTTATCCTTAAGCTGTGACCCCTTGTCCTGGACTTCCCTAACATTGGGAACAATCTTCCTGCATCTAGCCTGTCCAACCCCTTAGGAATTTTGTAAGTTTCCATAAGATCCCCTCTCAATCTCCTAAATTCTAGAGTATAAACCAAGTCTATCCAGTCTTTCTTCATAAGACAGTCCTGACATTCCAGGAATCAGTCTGGTGAACCGTCTCTGCACTCCCTCTATGGCAATAAGGTCCTTCCTCAGATTTGGAGACCAAAACTGTATGCAATACTCCAGGTGTGGTCTCACCAAGACCCTGTACAACTGCAGTAGAACCTCCCTGCTCCTATACTCAAATCCTTTTGCAATGAAAGCTAACATACCATTCCTTTCGCTTTCTTTACTGCCTGCTGCACCTGCATGCCTACCTTCAATGACTGGTGTACCATGACACCCAGGTCTCGCTACATCGCCCCCTTTCCCAATCGGCCACCATTTAGATAATAGTCTGCTTTCCCGTTTTTGCCACCAAAATGGATACCCTCACATTTATCCACATTATACTGCATCTGCCAAACATTTGCCCGCTTCCCCCGCCTATCCAAGTCACCTTGCAGTCTCCTAGCATCCTCCTCACAGCTAACACTGCCCCCCAGCTTAGTGTCAGCCGCAAACTTGGAGATATTGCCTTCAATTCTCTCATCCAGATCATTAATATATATTGTAATATATATTGAAATAGAAATAAAAAACGGGGATGTAATGCTAACGATCATAATGTGCTGGTCCGGCCCTTTTTGAAGTATTGTGAACAATTTTGGGCCCCATATCTGAGGAAGGATGTGCTGGGCCTGGAGAGGGTCCAGAGGAGGTTTATGAGAATGATCCCATGAATGATTGGGTTAACATATAATGACTATTTGACCACACTGGGCCTCCACTCGCTGAAGTTTAGAAGGATGATAGGGTACTCATTGCAACTTACTAAATAGTGAATGCCCTGGATGGCCTTTCAACCCTTTCCAGGAAAATACCAATCCAACTCAATTTACAAGTTCACAGATGACACCACTGTAGTAGGCCTGATATCAAATAATGACGAGATGGTGTACAGGAAGGAGATTGAAAACGTGGTAACCAACAACTTCTTTCTCAATGTCAGTAAGACAAAGGAGATTGTGATTGATTTCAGGTAACAAAGTACGCCAAAGTAGAGATTGTCGAAAGCTTCATGTTCCCTGCAATAAATATCACCAGCAATTTGTCCTGAACCAGCCACATCGAAGCATTGCCAACAAAGTGTACCAATTCCTCAGAAGGTTTAGGATATCCCCAACAACCCTCACCAACTTCTACAGATGTGCCATAGAAAGCATTTCATTGGGATGCATCACAGCATGGTTTGGGAACAGCTCCACCACAATAAATTGCAGAGAGTTGTGGACATAGCCCAAGCCATCACACAAACCAACCTCTCCCATTGACTCTACACTTCACGTGGCCTTGGCAATCTGTAGAAATCGATGAGAGTTGTTGGGGACATGCTGAATTTCCTAGTAAGGCTTTGCTGTGCTTTTTTGGCCATTGCCTCGATATGGCTGGTCTAGGTCTTGAGTCTGAAGAAGGATCCTGACCCAAAACATCACCTATCCATGTTCTTTAGAGATGCTGCCTAAACCTGCTGAGTTACTCCAGCACTTTGTGTTTTTTCTGGTTTTCTTGTTCGTCCAGTTTTTATGAAGTGTTTTGAAACTCTTTACATAGATGATGCTTGAATGCTGAGTGTTTTCAGCATTTTCTATTTATATTTCGGACTTGCAGCATCTACAGTTTTTGTTATTTTCATTCAATGCATTTCATCTCCCGGCCCTTCTTTCTGTTCTCACGGCAGCAGAATATTCCTCATCATTGTTTCAGCCTGGCCACAAAAAATAGATTCAACAGTTGAAATATGCAGTCACCACCTTAGGTGAGATCTGAGAAGACAGCTTTCTGAAACTATAACTTTAGGTTTCACTTGCAACATTTGGTTACCACCAGTGCAGAAGTCATCCTTGCTCCAGTGGCCTGAACTACGATCCAGATCTACGAGGTTGTTGCAGTTCTTCAGACGTCTGCAAAGTAGTCAAAACATTTTTCCAATGCCCACGGTCATACAGTGCCCTTGCACCTGTCCAGCTGGCCAGGACATTGCTTTCTATTTCTGGCAGTCAGTGTTTCATTCACAAAGGCAGGATTTTCTATAAACATTATTCTTTGAAAAGTAAGATCTGAATAGGCACAGCTCCCAGGATCTGCATCAGACAACACATCTAACCATACCCATGGATCTAGCTGTTGTCATGTTTTCACAGTGTTTCTCTTCTCAGTATTTTAACCACACTCATGGTGGCTGTCAAAGACTGTGCCATTACATAAGAATTAGTTTTGCCTTTGGGTTTCTTAACGTCTGCCAGATAATATTTTTAAGAATTTCTTATATATTCATTTGAAATGTAGATCTGTGGAAAATAGTAGCAATCAAGGATGTTTGTGGCTGATGTTGTATCATAAACCCTTAGCCACGTCATTACTTACGACCTAATGTGGTTAAATACTCCTGACTGTTACCTTGTTGATCCCTGATTAAGACATGGTTGTAAAACACAAGTCCGTTTTGTTCTTGGCAGTGAGTCATATCACTGCCAACCCAGGCACACACTCGCTCTCAGTTGAAACTACTCAGTTTAATTTTAAGTGATACTTATTGTGAGTAAGCACTTCCACTTCTGGAGGAATTCCTGGAATGATGTACCTATATGTCGAAGCAGCACTAAAGGAAAATTAAAATTAGTTCAAGAGAGAAAATATGCAATGGGGTAGATGAGAGAGATGTTACTAGGCAAAGAGAAAGACAAATGAGAAAGAAAAACAAATACCATGCATCATTGAAAGAGAGCAAAGATAACTTAAAGAAGGAAGGACCACTCAATTTACAATGGGAAAAAGATCTAGAAATAAAACAGTGCATTAAATTCTGCTAAAAGGACATAAAGTGCTGGAGTAACTCAGCGGGTCAGGCAGGATCTCTGGAGAACATGGTAGGTGATGTTTTGGGTCGGGACCCTACTTCAGATTGCTGGTCCTTTCAGCAGCAGCACTTGATGGGGGTGGTCAGAAGCCTGAACGATTAAACCGCTGTGCTATTTAATTTAGGTATCTAAAACCGTCACAAATGTTCTCAGACCCTTTTTCCAATTATATTGTTTGTCCCTTCAAAAAGCTGCAGTAATTACTTTAGGCATTCCAATATATACCATCTCTTCCCTCATATCTGTTAGCCCCAGGAAAAAATTTCTCAACACCTGTTTTCGCTTTTTCATTCTGGGGTATTGTGTGTAGATTGATGAGAAAAAAATGAATTTAATTCATTTTAAAATAAGGCTGTAACGTAACAAAATGTGGAAAAAGTGAAGGGGTCTGAATACTTTCTGAATGCATTGTATACCTTATGGGGCTGGTTGTTTGTTTTCATTCTTGGCAATATTAACCCAGGCTAGTTAGAGTACAAACAACTCATTTTGAAGGAGTAAGAATCCTGGATGGATTCTCCTCTATGATACTTGGGAAAGTTTCCATCTGTTATTGGTTAGTAATGTGAACATTAATTTTAAGATTGTTCAGGAAAGAAATGTAAAATATCATTAAAGTCTAATATTTTATACAATAAAACCAAATGGTTTAAAGTTACCTCCTCCTTTGCACTGTGGTAGCATTTCATCCCATCAGTTAGATATTTTTAATCATGTTCCAGAGACACAATGATTTGCTACTGTGATATTTGCATCCAATGTGTGCACAAATGTACCTTCTGTGGCATGAATTATGAGCCTTCCACTCATTAAAATGTCTTGGTGAGGAAAAAAGGGTTGTGACGCATATGAATGGAGTATTTATATTGGGGACTACTAATCAGTAAACGGGTCTTTCCACTCCTTCATTCTGTTGATCACTGGAAGAATCTGATTATAACAGTACTCTTGAAACTTTCTCCAGCGTGGCCAACCTCTTGTTGTTTTAACAGTGGCACAAGTGATATATGCACATGTTAAAAAAGATGATCTTTGCTATGCATTTCTAAATTCAATTCCAACCCTCGTGAAACAGGAAGGCAAAGCAAATCCAAACAAATTTTAAGGCAATGTATTATAAAATCTGCCCTTGACTCATTTTTTAATTTTCCTGCTTTGTCCAAGGTTTGCCAAGCAGTCCAATACAATACAATCCAGTCTATTCGTCCAATAGAATGTTCCAATTAGATTTTTTCCCCTCAATGCCTGCCATTCTTTCAATTTTCAAATATACCTGGATCTCATTTTCTCTTTATCTTTCTTAATAAAGTATAAAATGTGGCTGCAGGAATTCCATTTCCCAGTACCAAACGCTGAAAGACATATCTTTGTTTCTGGAGCAGTAAGTCATGCTCGGCATTTACATGTTTTCAGTTTTCAGTTTTAAATAGAGTCATACGCACAGAAACAGGCCCTTCGGCCCACTTTGTCCATGCCAACCAACACATCTGACGCTGACATTTTTGCACCACCTTAATTACAATTGTCCTGTGGTTGTTTTGTGTCAAATTTTGTTCAGATTTATGTCATATTTCATGTTATTGACATTTTTAGATTTGCAAACCCCCAATTTGAGAACATTTCTTCCATGTGCTTACAAGTATGATGTCACAATGGGATTGTAGCCCTGCTCGCAACACTGTTGCTATTCAAATACACTGAGTCCTGCTAGCTCTAGCAGGTGCAAATGCATTTTTCTCACAGTCACAGTACACTGAATTTTTTTTTAAGTTTAAAATGTGGGAGGCTGAATGAGGCAAAATGAGCAGCCCCTGCACAGTTGGGGGCTATGGGTGAGTGGTAGAATATTGCGTTGGGGGAATGGGTGAGTGGTCGAATATTGCTTTGGGGAACGGGTTACTTTGGGGGACCAAGCCTCCCGTGGGGGCTGTGGGTGAGTGGCCGAATATTGCATTGGGGGAACGGGTTGCATTGGAGGACCAGGCCTCCCGTGTGACAGGGACCCAACGGTTCCCGTTCGGTCCAGTATATATTACTAAAACTCTCATCTTGTTTGTTTGTATCTATCTATCTATCTATCTATCTATCTATCTATCTATCTATCTATCTATCTATCTATCTATCTATCTATCTATCTATCTATCTATCTATCTATCTATCTATCTCTATGCGTGTTTGCCCATGTGATCCTGGACCTACACCAAAACGGCGCTAACATTTTTGCACCATCTTAATCATAATTGGCCTGTGGTTGTTTTGTGTCATGTTTGGTTCAGATTGATGTTATATTTCAATAGTTATTGACATTTTTAGATTTACAAAATCCCAATTTGAGAACAATAACTTGACAGATGCTGTGGCAGTTAATGGGAGATTCTGGAAGTTAACAGCTGTGACTGTGTCACAATGGGATCTCACAGTCCTCCAATCACAATGGGATCTCATTTACATAAGCTTCCATATCCGACAATTACATTACAATGGGATCTCAGCTGCCCATTAACAGTGTTGGGATAAGCTCTTATATTGTTGGAAGGAGAGGTAGGGAGTGGGGAAGGGGAGGAAAAATATGTTATTTAAACATTGTGTTCAGTGGGTGAGTGCGATAGGGGAGAGATGAGGGGTGACTGAGGGTAGCGAACAGGAGAGGGAGAGAGAGGTGAAGGAGGAAGGGGAGAGAAGAGGGAGGGTGAAGACAAAGGGGAGGGAGTGTATGAGCTGTGCCTGTGCAGTTGGGGGCTTTGGTTGAGTGGTGGAATATTGCCTTTAAGTAAACGGGTCGCATTGGGGGAATGGGTACATCACAATATAATCTCATTTAACAGCAAATCTGAGGTCGATAATCATTTAAAAAAACAAGGTTTTTTGGCAGTTTTTTCATGGTGGGGGGGTGGAATAGGGGAGAGGTTTCATTTACAAAATCAATGACACTTTCCTTGTGGAGGATGGGATGGGGAGGCAGCCCGTTTCACCACCCGCCCTCCCCCCCCCCCCCCCACGTGTGGGTTTTTATTGTGGGGGGCTTTAATAGGGGAGAGGTTTCATTTACAATAACAAATCCAGAATTTTCCTTGTCAGGGGATGTGATGGGCGGGGAGGTGATTCCCCCCCCCACGTGGGGATGATGCCTCCATAAATTCCAGCATTTTCCTTGTGGGGAGTGATGGGGGTGATTGCCTCTGGAGGCACCTGTCTCTGGTTTTCATTGTGGGGGTGGAATTAGGGGGAAGTTATTGACGTTATTAACTTTCTGATTCAGTGATGTTGTCAAATTACGCCAAATTTGTACACCAAAATGGTACACCAATTACGCCAAAATAGCACCACAGTTTTTGGACCATCTTACTCACAATTGTCATGTGGTGGTTTGTATCAAGTTTTGTTCAGATTTATGTTATATTTAACAAGTTATTGAGATTTAAAACTTAAAAAAAATTTAAACAGCGCCCCCACTTGCCCTTAGCAGCGTATAACATCACAATGGCATCTTATTTACATAAACTGCCCGTTCATTTACAAAACAAAATAGTAACAAATAAATACTTTTAAACGTATTGACAAATAAACAGAAGGGTCTATTTCTACTCTGTGGAATTCTGCTTATTAATCTTTCACTTCAGTGGAGTTACTAGATTTGGGATTGATTCAGCTGGAATGTTTCCCAGCATGAGAGCTGGAATGTCCATATATGTTCATCCTTCCAAGTAGCACAAGTTGCATGATAGATTGCATTGTCTATGTGAAGAAAACGCCTTCCATAAATTGAAGACGGACGTAATATTCAGATAACCAGTTGCTGGCTTTCTGATTTTCCTCAAAAGTTGAATGTAATATTGCAATGTATTTTTCTTTTCTGTAGACTCGTGCAAATCCTTCAATATCATCAATCAAGGTAGAAGCTGATTCTAATGCACCAATAGAAGAAACTGTAAGTAAACAATTGTCATGTAAGAAAATATTTATTGGATGTTCCCCCGAATTAGGCTACATCTGATAATTGTTAATGTTACTAGGCTTAGTTTTAATTCATTTTTCAGGATGCAAATATTGTTGGTAATGTCAAAATCTATTGCCTTTCACTAATTGCCTTTGAGGAGGTGGTGGTGAACCATCTTCTTCAACTGTTTGCAGACAGTCTGGTCAGATATTCCACAGTACTGTCGGGTAGAGCGTTCCTGTATTTAGACATGGTGTCTTCCTGTGTTATTGGAGATGTGGTTAATGTGAATCCATCTTTTGCCAATGCTCTAGCTAAATCTAAAGGGGCTGTCCCACAGGGCGACCTAATCTGCGAGTTAAAAACAGTGTCTTCGACCTTCCAGCTCGAGGGCACACGCCTGGAAAGCCTAGAGCTGGATCGACTGTCCGCGTTGAAACCGCAAGCTGGATCCACACACACCCACACACACACACACACACACACACACACACACACCACCACACACACACACACACACACACACACACACACACACACACACACACACACACACACACACACACACACACACACACACACACACACACACACACACACACACACACACACACACACACACACACACACACACACACACACACACACACACACACACACACACACCACACACACACACACACACACACACACACACACACACACACACACTGTCCCCCGCGATGAAGAGAAGGGGTGAGAAAGGGGGGGAGAAGGAGTGGAGACACTTTTAAGAAGTTTTAATAAAGTTAGCGTGCATTTTAGCGTGCAGGTCTTCCTGGGTCTTGAAAACTCCAATGAGCCAATCAAAATGCCCGGTCAGCAAAGGACATTGCCTATGGCTGCCCTCGAGTGCCTGTAACCAAATAGCAACCCCACTCCATTGCACTACGAATTAAAAAGAGCCATGCCGACCACATTTTACTTGCGGAAATTATTTCAATATGCTGAACATTTTTCCGCGACCTAGCTGAGGCTGCGAGTATTCGGGATGGCAGAGTGGTGCAGCGGTGGAGTTGCCAGCGACCTCATAGTACCTGCTAGGACCTCTTGTCGACCATGCTGCAAGTTTGAGTTGAGGGCTCTTTTAAACTCACCGATTAGGTCGCCCAAGTGGGACAGCCCCTTAACTCTCTCTTGAAAAGATCCAGAGAATTGCCCCCACTGCCTTCTGTGGCAGAGAATTCCACAGATTCACAACTCTCTGGGTGAAAACGTTTTTCCTCATCTCAGTCCTAAATGGCCTATCCCTTATTCTTAAACTGTGACCCCTAGTTCTGGACTCCCCCAACATCGGGAATATTTTTCCTGCATCTAGCCTGTCCAGTCCTTAAAGAATTTGATATGTTTCTTTAAGATTCCCTCTCATCCTTCTAAATCCCAATGAATACAAGCCCAGTCGACCCATTCTTTCATCATATATCAGTCCCGCCATCCCAGGAATTAACCTGGTGAACCTATGTTGCACTTCCTCAATAGCAATAATGTCCTTCCTCAAATTAGGAGACCAAAATTGCACACTATATTCCAGGTGCAGTGTCACCAGGGCCCTGTACAACTGCAGTAGGACCTCCTTGCTCCTAAACTCAAATTCTCTTTCAATTAAAGCCAACGTGCCATTAGGTTTCTTCACTGCCTGCTGTACCTGCATGCTTACTTTCAGTTGCTACAAGCACATCCAGGTCTTGTTGCACCTCCCCTTTTCCTAAGTCAGGTCGGGGGGAGCTCCCCCCCGCCACGGGTACCATGTAATCCCGTGCTATCTGCTCCATAGTCGGATAGTCAGCGACTAAACCGTTTCCCCCACCTGGTTTTCCAGGTGAGGAGAGGGCTGTGGACCCCCCAGCAGGACCAAAAACAAGACCTTTCAAAGGGCGGATGAGCTCCTAGCGACCCAACAGCCATCCACACTTCAGTAGAAGTTGCGATCACTGTCATACATAGCATTGTCACCAGGAAGTCCTAGTGGGTTGCCAGGGGGTCGAAGGTTCTTGTAGGTTGCAGCGGGTGCTGATCGGTGAATTTCATTGGCTCATTGGGGAAAAAAAACATACGTTTTCGGAACCAAGGATAACCAACCGGTAACGTTATATGTCTGCCGAACTTCACAGCCATGCATTTCTGGCTTCTTAAAAGTTGGCTGGCTTCTTAAAAGTTGTCTCCCCCCTTCTTCCCCCTTCTCTCCCTTTCTCCCCTCTTTTAAAGGACCTACTGTGCTTTAGCCATCTTAATTATAGCGCCAACCTTCCTGTTCATCGCGGTGTGTGTCTATATCACCTTGGCTTTGCACTGTGCAAATTTCAGACAGCGCTCCCCGCTTGCCCTGTCCCTGCCTTCGATGTGTGCGTGTGTGTTTTCAGGTGACAGTCTCCGGCAGTCGCCTGAAAAATCGCCTAAGTGGGACAGGCCCATTAGTTTGTTGTTAATAAGACTGCACACTAATCTGTCTCTAATAAATGCATTTTGAAGCTCGCCAAAGCTTCCAGCAGCATTTTTAATGGCACACACAAATGATTTGACGGTCTCACCCACGTTCTGGTTATGTGAGAACAATTTCACCCACTCAATGAGAGGATTGGCTTGAGGGTCACAAAGCTGTCAAAACTTTCTTTTGAGTTGTTCCGGGTCGCCGGGTGATTCAGCAGGGGTAACGACCGCAGCTGCACCATCGACAGGTTGAAGAGTTATTTTGTCTGCATACACAAACTGTTGTGCGCGTTCGTAAGCTTCATCTCCTGCGAGGTTGAGGAGCATGTTAGCATGTTCCTCAGCCAGCTTATCATAGTGAGATGCAGGAATGAAAACATTATACTGTCATTCGAAGAGGTGCCAATGCTCTCCAATTTTGCTGTCGAAGACTAGAGAGTCCAGATTTCGGAAGGTTTCAGCCATCTCTGAAAGTGTAAAAAAAACTCGTAAAATAGCAGCCAAAGTTGTTCCGAAATTCACTTCTGACATCATGTGTAAAGTACTGTTAACACTGAGTTATAGAACTTCATAATAAGTACTTAAATAAGAATACATACAGAGACCACAGCAACACATACTTTAGTCTCAAAGTCGTAGCTCAAACTGAAAGTATGGTTGCTTACATTTCACAGGATGACATGGTGGAAACCCGACATGGATTAGGGATCGGGTCCTAAATAGCAAAATTAGACATGGATCAAATCAGCAATAGTGATTGATTTACAACCGTGCCCGTTGATGTTTAGAACAATGATGATGATGATGATGATGTTGACTTTCCTTATCTGACACCATTCAGATAATAATCTGCTTTCCTGTTCTTGCCACTAAAGTGGATAACCTCACATTTATCCACATTATACTGCATCTGCCATGCATCTACCCTCTCGCTCAACCTATCCAAGTCACCCTGCAACCTCATAGCATCCGCCTCGCAGCTCACACTGGCACCCAGCTTTGTGTCATCCGCAAACTTGGAGATGTTACATTTAATTCCAACGTCTAAATCGTTAATATATATTGTAAATTACTTCCTTGTGGCACCCCACTAGTCACTGGCTGCCATTTTGAAAAGGACCCGTTAATTTCTACTCTTACTAATTCCTACGATCGAAGCTCCCGCGATCGGAGCGGTTGAAGCTCCTGCGGCTTGGAGCTCCCGAAGTCGGTCGCTAACTAGGGACCGCGAGCTCCACGATTGTAAAGGCCGCAGGCTCCCGCAGTTGGAGGTTACGCGGTCCCAGCAAGAGGCCGCCAGCTCCACAATGTTAGGCCGCAGTGCAGATGGAGATGCGACATGGAAAAAGTTGCATCTCTGTCGAGGAAAGAGATTTTAAAAAAGTTTCCCCCGCCCCCCCCCCCCCCCCCCCCCCCACGTAACACCAAACCAAAGATAAACTTAAACATACATTTTGCAAACTAAAAACACAAATTAGGAAAAAGACAAGCCAGATTGTTGGTGAGGCACCAGTTCTCTATCCATGTCAATATTCCACTCCCAATATCATGTGCTCTAATTTTCCACACTAATCTTTTGTGTGGGACCTTGTCTGAGGTTTTTTGAAAGTCTAGATACACCACATCCACTGGCTCTCCTTTATCCATTCTACTTGTTACATCCTCAAAAAATTCCAGAAGATTAGCCAAACATGATTTCCCCTTCATAAATCTATGCTGACTTTGTCCGATCCTGTCACTGCTTTCCAAATGCACTGCTATTACATCTTTTAGTGTAATGTAGTGCAATACAATATGGATACAATAGAAAACAGACATTTCTGACATGGACAACTTGGTTTAAGGACATCCCTCAGGAGCGGAACCCTTGCATATTCCAGGAATATCCATTTCTTGTAAGTCAGGATGGTGCGTGTCACTTGGTGACACAAGGGAACTTGCTAATGTTTGTGCTTCCATATGTCTGCTTCTTTTGACCTTTGCAGGTAGAAAGCATGAATTGGGATATACTTTCAGTTGCCAAAGCAAGTTACTGAAGTCGTATTTCGTAGATGTGAAATACTGTCTTTATGGTGTGACACTGCTTTGGCCTGAATGATGTTATTTGCTTCTATGTTAATGGAGCTGTATTCATCCAAGCACATGGAGAATATTCTATCTTGTTCCTGGTAGCTGGTGGTAAGGCCTTTTCTCCTGAATGGCCACAATATTTGTATGGTTGGTTCAGCAGTTATTTGCCCTTTCACTGGTGACCGCAGAATATTTGATATAATGGATCCAGTGATGATAAAGCCTCTGGATGTCAAGCCGGCTACAATCTTTTATTGGACATGGTCATGGTCTGGAACATTGGTCATGGTCTGGAACATTGATCAATGTAGACATTTCAGCCCTTCAAGACTACTCTGCCATGAAGAGCATAGACCTATAAGAAGTGGGAACAGGAATGGGCCATTCCGCCTCCCGGTTTGCTTTGCCATTCAGTTGGATCATGGCTAATCCTACATCCTTAAGTCCATGTTGCTGCCCCTCACCTAGGGCCAGTGCGGGGGCCCGTCAATGAGGGGCCCTTGATCACCTCACTGATTAAGAATCTATATCAAGCTTAAATTTAGCCAGGGACTCTGCTTCGCAACTCTCTGTGTTAAAGAGTATCAAAGAAGAAATTCTCCCTCATGACAATCTAAAATTTGGAATTGAGAACCAGAGGACATAGATTAAGGTGAGGGGGGAAAGATTTAATAGGAACTTGATGGGCAACATTTTCGTACAGAGGGTGGTGGGTATATGGAGCGAGTTTCCGGAAGAGGTGGTTGAGGTCGGCAGTAAGTATCGCAATGTTTTTAAGAAACATTTGGACAGGTACATTTATAGGATAGGTTTAGAGAAATATGGACCAAACGGAGGCATGTGGGACAGTGTAATGAGACATGTTGGTTGGGGTGGGCAAGTTGTGCCGTAGGGCCTGTTTCCACTACCACTCTAAAACGGGCATCTCTTTATTCTGGGACCATGCTCTTTGACTCCGGACTCATAAAATGAAACATTTTCCCAGAGTTTACTCTGTCTAGTCCATTTAAGATTATAAATTTCAATAAGATTGCTTCTCAGTTTTCTAAACTCTAGTGAGTAGAGTTGCAATCTAGACCACCTATTTTGTGTCAACTGCAAAGTTAGACATGTATCTGTGCTTCCTCTTTCCAAGTCATTAATATCAACCATAATCCTAGCACTGAACCCTCTTGTACCCTCACAAATCATAGGTTGTCAATCTGGCAATGATCCCCTTATCCTTATTTGTAGGCTGTGGGCCGAGCATCAAAAATATATCTAGAAATCAACTTTTGTGGCCCATGTGTCGGAACTACATGAAATTTTGCACAGATTTAGATAAAATATAATTGAGAAGGAAGTCATAACTCGTCAGTGGCAAAAGGTACACATTAATTAATTAAACTAATTAGAAAATGAGATCGAAAAGTAAGCGCCATCTATTGTCCAGTGCCCATATTACACCATGGGGAGTCTATTTCCATGTTGCAGTCTATTTAAACCATATTATTATACCATCTAAATTGATCTATATTACTAAATCTCTGATCTTGACCGCTTTTGGCCGACTATGCTGAGATTTCCAAGAGAACGCCGCCACCTATGGGCGTCATTTTTGGCCACCTCGCTCAGAGCCCCCCTCCACCATATGAGTGCGGAGGATTTTTTCTGTCTGAAAAATGAGAGAGATATTAATGTTTTTACAAAATTCCCCATTCTCTCTACTGCCCCCGCTGGTGGCAGGGGGAGGGGCCATAAAACTAGGAAGTGTCGTGCCTCTCTCAGACTCTGCCAGACCAGGAAGCGAGAGGGTCACGGCTGTAAAGTGGCTGCAGCCCTTTTTTTTCAAAGTTTGTGTTCACAAAATGAATTTTGGTTGTCGGGTATCTGCAGCCCAATTGTTTGCCTCGTCTTTTGTAACAAGTTTGTGTTCTCAAAATGAATTTTGGTTGTCGGGTGGCTGCAGCCCAATTGTTTTCCTTGCCTTTTTGACAAGTTTGTGTTCACAAGATGAATTTTGGTTGTCGGGTGTCTGCAGCCCAATTGTTTGCCTTGGCTTGGCTTTTAAAATCGTTTTTAAAAACAGTTGGATGCCTGCCTAAGCATTCATACGGCCCACAATGTCTATACTAGCCCTCTGGAAACCAGTACCTTCAGCCCGCAACACCCATACTAGCGCAACACAGACAACCCCCCCCCCCCCCCCCACTGGCGAGCAGTATTGGAATTGGTGGAGAGGTGGAATATTGCGTTGGTGAGCAGCCCTCCCGTGTGATGCTGGGACCCAACGGGTTCTACTTAGTCTAGTATATATATATATATATATATATCTTGTGAATATGACTGTAATCATAGATAATTATGTATAATTATATTAAATAAAAATAATATAATTAATTTTAATTCTGTGTGTTTTTGAATGAAACTGCCGCAGAGGTCTGGCTCCTGAACCAGTCTAATTAATGGGTGAAGGCAGTTTTTCTTGGTTCCCCCGTTTACTGAACCCAACTGACTGCCAGTGTGCAGAGTGGGGGGTCACGGCCAGAGTAGGACTGGGGCAGTGCCAGGCTGGGGGAAGGCTAAGGCATCTTCCACTGAGAGGAAAATGCCTAACCCTATACTAACCCTAACTCGCACCCCTTCCAGAGCTGCCCACGGCTGGAGCTGGAGCCACTTTGGGACCGGCTGCGGGCTCCGTATGTGTGGCCGCTCAGTGCGTTCACCTTGGCCAGCATGCCCTTCTGGATCGTCGTGGTGATGATGGTGGGGAGGAGCACTGCCTTGCACGCTGCCCGGGCCGCCTTCAGCACCCCCATAGCACTGGCTCCGTCAGTCCGTCCGCATGCTCACAGCAACACCAGCCGTCCGACAGTCCGACCGACCCTTCGCAGCACTCACAGGCCTACCGATAGCCCGACCGACCCCTTGCAGCACTCACCGGCCTACCAACTGCCCAACCGACCCATTGCAGCACTCACAGGCCTACCAACTGCCCGACCGACCCTGTGAAGCACTCGCAGGCCTACCGACAGCCTGACCGACCCGTCACAGCACTCACCGGCCTACCAACTGCCCAGCTGACCCATCGCAGGACTCATCGGCCTACCGATAGCCCAACCGACGCCTCGCAGCATTCACCAGGCAACCAACTGCCGGACCGACCCCTCGCAGCACTCACCGGCCTACCAAATAGCCCGACCGACCGACTGACCTAACCCTAACCCTAACCCTAATCCTAACCATAGCTGCACATTTGTTATTTATCATTTTTATTTAACAGTTCATATCATAACTTTATAAAGATAAATCAATTGAAAAACAAAATTATCAGCAAGGTTAGCATTACCTTTATCCCTTGGAAACTTTGCTATTGCTATTGATGTAATGAGGAGGCAGCCATGATCCCAGGGTCCTCGCTGCCTAGCGACCATAAAACAAAGCGCGGGAATGGTCAATTTCCATCCGACCTCAATATCAAACGTGCATTGATTGGAAAATTACTACTCGGAAAGTTTTTCTCATATTTTAAAAAAATGTGTAGGTTTTGTTCTTGACGAGTTTCACGTATAATTTATATAATAATTTTATACAGAATGTTAAAAATTCAGGTAGTTCCGTGAGTTGGGTCGTGATCCTGAACAAAAAAGCTCCTCGGCCCACAGCCTATTGCAACTTCCCGCCAGTATTGATTAATTTGTCATTCAATCTGATCGTAGCTGATCTTTTACTTCAATATTCAACAATTTGACTTCCAGGGCATTATGTATAAGAGCGACTTCTACAGGTTCACAACCCTGTCAGTAAATAAATGTTTTCTTGCATCAGTCCTGTAGCTAAACGCCATAATCTGAGTCTTTGATCTTTGGTTCTAGATTCTCCCCAACCCCCATCGTCTGAATCCAACAATGAATCCATTGTTGGATTCAGCCCTTTCAGAATGTTACACTTGTCAATTGTCAGCCCATACCTATATATTGTTCAGGCCTCACAACATGATTTAGAGAAGTTGTGAATGGAATTGAACGTTGTGCAATTGTCTGTAAATAAATATGTTTCTCATCTTCCAATGGAACATCTACATTTCTAATCTTATAAAGTATTTCATTAAGTAGCACCTGGGACATTACTCTGAGAAATGCCTACAGATATGACCTGGGACTTAAATAACAGGCCTCTAGTGATCACAACGTTATACAATCATCAGCAAACAAACCCACTGTTCTGACCTCCAACAACCATAGGCATCTTCCTTTGAGTGAGATGTAACTCCAACCATTTGAGAAGTGTATGCCCTTCATTCACATTGAGTTAATGTTTTTCTGGAGCTCAATGTTCCCTGGTTGTCAAGGTGAACACTTTTACATTGCTGTAATTCAGCTTTGTGTTCCGTGTTTGAAGGCTTTGACGAGGCCTGGAAACCAGTGGCCATGGTAAAACCCAAACTGTGCTTCAACAGGCAGGGTATTGGTGAGGAAATAGCTCTTGATCGCACTAACAAAGAGCCCTCCAACATTTTCCTTTTAGATTTGTTTTCTCTTTGATCTCATTGACCAGCTTTGCCAGAGTATCTTAATGCCGCGTTTGTTCGGCACGGACTTGTAGGGCCGAGATGTCCTGTTTCTGTGCTGTAATTGTTATATGGTTATATGGTTATGCAAATGCTGCCTTCATCTCAATTGAACCTCACCGCTGGAATTCTGCACATTGGTTCATCTATGGGTGAGAGATTACCGATCTGAAACATTAACCCTGTATGTTTCTCCATAGGTTTTGCTTGATCTGTTAAGTATTTCTCACATTTTCTATTTCTGTTTCATTTTTGCACCATTTGCACTTTTCAGTCATTGTCCACATTTCATTTGCCTGCTTAGTGTGGACAAGACATAACCAGGCATCTTCCTACTTTGCTTGATGATGACCAATATTGTAACTGTACTGGACAATTTGCTCATGGCATGCTGGTTCTTGAGCTCCAAAAATGCAAGAAATTGAAGAGAGTTGTGAATATAATCTACACTATGGACTATAATTTCTACCCCGATCATTCCCTTTTCTCCCTGCTCCTGTTGAGCGGAAGATACAATCGTTTGAAAGCATATACCACCAGATTCAGGAACCACTTCCCTGCAGTTATCAGATCACTGAATGGCCCTATCATAAGCTAAGTATCATCCCGAGCTCCCAACCTACCTCTTGGCTGCCCCTGCACTTTTTTTAATAAAAACACAAGATTTTCTGTTCTATAACACTGCAACACCATATTCTGCTCAGGCATTTTTGACATTCCACTACATGTTGTTTTTTGTCTATGGCTTGATTGTACTAATATATAGTATGATTTGATACCTGTACAAACAAAAACAAGAAATACAAAAGTGCTTTTTTTAAGCATTGGTGTTAACCAAACATACCAAAACCTCCAAATTTAGCTCGTTTAGTTACCAGAAGTACTGCTTTTGGTTAAGGTACCTTGTATTGTGAAAGGGTAATTCCACTCAATGATAATTATATATATATATATACTACACCACATATGAAAAACTGCAATGACATTGCATTTATTTTCAGATATCCTGTATCACTGAGCAATGGCAATGTCCTGCATTTGGAATTGCATGTGTGATAAGTTTAATATGTGTGTCTTATTGATGAAAGAGTGATAGCATGGAAATTAAATCCTCTGACATGACTGTGGACCTGTTACCTTCACAATTCAACATTCAGCTCAAGAACAGTTGTCACATGTAATAGAAGCTTCTCAGCACCTTTCCTTATTAATCTAATTTGGAAAGAAACAAAGGAAAAAGGCTAACAGGTTTCACAAGAGTGAGGGTGGGTGTTGAAGGAAAATTGAAGAAGAATATTTGAAGCTATTTATTAAATTCTGAAATGCCACCTATTTCTAGACTATTTGTCTAGAACTAATTTTTATATTACTGACACTTTCAATATGACAGGTTGATCATTTATTGTACAGCTGTCCTGTAACTCGTCTTTTTAAGGTATTAATAGCAATTAAAATATCCCACTCAGACTTTCCAAAATGTATCAGTTTGTGATTGGGAATTAACCTTTTGAGTTCTGAATGCTTTTACTGTTTTTAGTGCAAACTTTCTGAGCCATGACGCAGCAGCAAGAATACACTAAAGTAGCAGAAATGGATAACTGGAATTGCAGAACTTAGTTATGAAAAGCCAGGTTAAGATTTTTTAATAGTTTTGTTACTGTAATCTTTAAAGGATTACTGACTCACAGTTTGATTAGTTCTTTAATCAGTAACAGTGGAAAATAATGATTTCTGTTCAATGCACCACATTAGTTTTTTTTTCTCCTTTTTAAAAGAAAAACAATAATGTGATGCATTGAATAGAAATCATTATTTTCCACTGTTGCTGATTAAAGAACTAATCAAAAAGTGTCAAGTATATGTAAAACGGTCAGTAAATATTGCTGGTTAGTTTGAGGCTTAAAAGCTTTAGTGTAACACTTTTCAGAACATTTGCAAATGAAGCTGCAATAATTGGTTAATAAGAGCATTTACTACAATAGCAGCTGTTGGAAACTAATCTTAGTGGTGCGGAATGTTTTAACCATCTCTTGAATCCCACAGACCTTTATCTCACAGCTCCTGCTATGTTCCCACCACCTTTGATTCCATCAACAAAACCTGCAGACAGCCTCAAGTCTTACCATATTACAGCTTTGGTTTCAGCTGTCCAGATGCAGGAGGAAGTTAGTCTTAGGGGTTTCTCTTTGTGGCATGGTTGTGATAAAACTGTGGCGGTCTTATCTCTCCCTTAGGTCGTAGCTCTTTATGACTATACAGCGCATCGATCAGATGAGCTAACCATCCAGCGTTATGACATGATCCAAGTGCTGTACAAAGATAATGTGAACTGGTGGTTTGGTCGCTTAGCCAATGGAAAGCAGGGCTACTTTCCAGCAAATTATGTAGCTAATGAGAGTAAGTTGGCTTTCATTTCTTACTCCTTTATTTCCATATCTCTAACAGATAATACAATTTTGTTTTTCTTACTTGCTTTTAAAAAGAGGAACTTCAATATCTTGTAAATATGTACCATTTTAACAGGAATACATGAAGAAATACAACCGCGTCAACAGGACAACAATCCTGTTTTAGCAACTGAAGATGAAGAGGCGGAAGTGAAATCCTCAACACCCACCAAGGTAGAAACAATATGAAAGTAGAGAGCTTTAAAATTGTGATTTTTTAAAGGCCAAACACTGCAGGTGCTGGTAAATTGATATAAAACAAAAAATACTGGAAGTATTTGGCAGGTCAGGCAGCACCTGTGGAAAGATAGGCAGCGCTGACATTTCACGCCAGTGGCCTTGCATCAAAAGCAATAAATGTTGAAGTTGAAACTTGTTTTAAATAATTATTGAGATAGAGTAAAAGGGGAAGAGAGGAAAGAACAAAAGAATATCTGAGCCAGTGTGCCAAACATGAACTGACAAAAAGGATAATGCGGCAACATAAAAGGAGATAGTAATGCAACAAGAAACATAAGATGGTGACAGAGAAACTGTAAGCAACAGCAAGATCACCACAAGCACCTGCTGTCCAAAAATATTGTCGTAGTTGTTATGATCCTAGAATTACTTCAACTTCACTCTCCCATGCACTCCTCCAAGAATATTCAGTATGAGTTTGAGAAACATGACCTTAGCCATAAATTCAGTTGTGCAATGTGTACATAAACATGGAGGAACTAAATGTCAGTGTTAAATTGATGGCAAATGATAGTAGATCATTCACAGAATGTTTCACACGAGAGGATTGTAGAGGGACGCAGAGTGCTGCTGCTGCACAGTCCGGGAATCTGGGTTCAATTTTGACCTTGGCGGCTGTCTGTGTGAAGTATGTACATTCTGCTTGTGACCATATACAGTGCCCTCCATAATGTTTGGGACAAAGACCCATCATTTTGTTATTTGCCTCTGTACTCCACAATTTGAGATTTGTAATAGAAAAAAAATCACATGTGGTTAAGGTGCACATTGTCAGATTTTATATAAGGCCATTTTTATACATTTTGGTTTCACCATGTAGAAATTACAGCAGTGTTTATACATCGTCCCCCCATTTCAAGGCACCATGATGTTTGGGACACTTGGCTTCATAGGTGTTTGTAATTGCTCAGGTGTGTTTAATTGCCTCGGTAATGCAGGTATAAGAGAGCTCTCAGCACCTAGTCCTTCTTCCAGTCTTTCCATCACCTTTGGAAACATTTATTGCTGTTTATTAACATGAGGACCAAAGTTGCGTCAATGAAAGTCAAAGAAGCCATTATGAGTGAGAAACACAAATAAAACTGTTAGAGACATCAGCCAAACCTTAGGCTTACCAAAATCAACTGTTTGGAACATCATTAAGAAGAAAGGTGAGCTTACTAATTGCAAAGGGACTGGCAGGCCAAGGAAGCCCTCCACAGCTGATGACAGAATTCTCCCTATAATAAAGAAAAACCCCAAAACATCGGTCCGACAGATCAGAAACACTTTTCAGGAGTCAGGTGCGGATTTGTCAATGACCACATGACATTGCTGTGTCCCAAACATTATGGTGCCCTGAAATGGGGGGACTATGTATAAAAACTGCTGTATTTCTGCATGGTGAAACCAAAATGTATAAAAATGGCCTTATATAAAATCTGACAATATGCACTTTAACCACATGTGATTTTTTTCTATTATAAATCTCAAATTGTGGAGTACAAATAAATAAACGATGAGCCTTTGTCCCAAACATTATGGGGGACACTGTACATTCTGTCTGGATGTTCCAGTTTCCACTCAGATCCCTAAGTAGTTTAATTGGTTGCTATAAATTACCTCTAAGAGTAGGCAAATGTTAAAAGTACCAAATAGAAATTGATAGCATGCAAGAAAGAAAGAAGGGAAAAGGAAAGGAATTGATTGATGGGGGATAACCTGTTTGTATGCTGTAATAAGTAAGTAAGGGATGAAAGATCAAATCACATTTGTATCTGTTCAGCACACACAAGCACCCAAAGCATGTATTATTCTAGAGTGGGACCAATCATTGTGCAAATCATAATGATCCCACTACAGTGAAATTGTGTAGAGTCATCACATTGTCTGTATCATGAATACAAAAGCACATCTGAGTATCATCTACTTGCAAGCAATTAGGAAGTTAAAGATCCAAGGCTCAGTTACACAGACATTTGAAACGGCAACAACTTAAGAGCTTTGAGAATATTTAAGTTGGAGCCCCTTTTCATTAAGAGCAAAATAGGTCATTGAGTAATAGTCCAGGGCAAAGGAAAGGTGATGGTAGGTAGCGGTAAAGGATGAGGGATCAAAGGGTTCTGAACAAGAGTGCATTTTCCACAGGAATCTTCTGAGAAGCATGGAAGTCTCCACATATCCAAGGAGCATTGCATCCAGAGGCAAAAAATTAAAAAAGCAAGTCAAGTCAAGTCAAGTTTATTTGTCACATACACATACGAGATGTGCAGTAAAATGAAAGTGGCAATGCTCGCAGTGCCACTTTCGCGGATCACTGCAGTAGATCAAGAAGGTGCCTTCAGTTTCAAAAAGGCATGAGCAATTATTGCAGGCCTCCCTGTGATGTGCATCAGCCACAATTGATAGCAAATTAAGTGAAACACAAAGCCCTGAATAATGCAGCTTCCGTTCTATTCCTGTGTTACTGATTTCCTCTCCATAAATCATGAAACCCAAAACCAAAAAAAAGCTAACTATTATTATATATTCAAGAACAAAACCATCTATTCGGTATTTAGCTTTGCCCCTTTGCCGTGATCCCTGGTGGCTGCAGCCTAGCTGATGGATGGTTGCAATCTTTGTCCCTTAGGAGATTACAGACAATCACAAGGAAATGTGAGGAATAGTGAGCACAGATGATTTAGCTTTAGACACCGCTATATTTTTATAAATTGTAGTAGTCTGGGGCAGCTAGCTGAGGGGCAACTGTGAGGACATTATTGGAGAGTTTATACCTCCTTGATTTATGCACCATGGGCCAACTGCTACTGCTCTGGAACAGTACTTCATCAATCCAAGCAAACAACTGTCACATCTTGGCATCTTCAATTATTGATATGAAGCTGCATATCACTGCAATGTTGGTACATTCTAGGACCCGGATCTGGTTCAACAACACCAAGCCCTGGTTTACAGCAGAACTCAGACAGCTCCACCAGTCTAAATATGAGGCCTACAGGAGCTGGGATGCAGACCTCTACAGGCGGGCCAAGTACAAGCTGCAAAGTGGAATCAGAACTGGCAAGGAAAGGAATTCTGAGAAGTTGAGAAGCAAGTTCTCAGCTAATGACTCTTCAATTTGGAAGGGCTTGCAAGAAATTACCAGCTACAAGAGGAACCCCCCCCCCGCTCCTTGTGCAATAGTCAGCTGACCAACGACCTGAACGAGTTCCACTGCAGGTTCGATAAACAGAAACGTAACCCTGGTACCCCCTTCCCCTCCTTCCCAATCACCACTTCACACCTACTCACAGCCCAAATCCAGTCTGCAAAGACTGGACACTTCCCCACCCAATCCTTCCCAGTCACCACTTCACACCTACTTACAGCCTAACTCCAGTCTGCAAAGACTGGGCTCTCGTCCACTAACCAACCCCTCCTTGCTGCCCAACATCAGTCTGGCCACTTCTCCATCACCAACACTAGAAATTGAGGAGGTGGAGAGGCTATTCAGAAGACGGAAAAGCTGGAAATCTCCAGAACTGGACAATGTTTCCCCCTCTACCTCAAACTCTGTGCCAAACTACACAGACATTTTCAACCAGTCCCTGCAAACCTGTACTGTCCCTGCCTGCTTCAAAGTCTCCACTATTGTCCCTGTACCCAAAAAGACAAGGATTACTGGTCTTAAACACTACAGACCCGTCGCACTGACATCTATAGTCATGAAGACCCTTGAAAGACCTGTGCTGGCCCAGCTGAAAAATATCACCAACTGTGCTGGACCCTCTGCATTTTGCATACCAGGCCTATAGATCAGTGGATGACGCACTCAACCCAGGCCTGCACTTCATCCTCCAGCATCTAGACCGCTAGGAGACCTATGCAAGGATTTTGTTTGTGGATTTTAACTTGGCATTCACCACCATTGTGCCAGAGCTACTACACTCCAAACTCTCCCAGTTGACTGTGCCTGAACCCCTCTATCAGTGGATCATCAACTTCCTGACAGACAGGAAGCAGCATGTGAGGCTGGGAAAGCACATCTCGGGCCCGCAGACCCTCAGCATAGGAGCAGCGCAAGGTTGCATGCTCTCCCCGCTCCTTTACTCTCTCTACACCAACGACTGCACCTCCACAGACTCCTCTGTCAAGCTTCTCAAGTTTGCAAACGACACAAACCTGATTGGACTGATCCAGGATGGGGAGGAATCTGCCTACAGACAGGAAGTGACGAAGCTGGTGTTGTGGTGCCTTCGTAACAACTGGAGTTCAATGCTCTTAAGACGGTGGAATTGATAGTAGACTTCAGGAGAGCTCCCCCTCCCCTCCCCCCCATTCACCATCAACAACACCACAGCCACATCTGTGGAGTCCTTTAAGTTCTTTGGAACCATCATCTCCAAGGACCTTAAATGGGAGGTTGCCATCGACTCCACAGTAAAAACGGCCCAACAGAGGATGTACTTCCTGCAGCAGCTGAGAAAACAATCTGCCACAGGCAGTGATGGTCCAATTCTATACTGCCATCGTAGAGTCTGTCCTCACCTTCTCCATCATGGTCTAGTTTGGCTCAGCCACCAAGCACGGCATCCAGAGGCTGCAGCGAATCGTTCGATCAGCTGAGAAGGTTGTTGGCTGCAACCTTCCCCCCCCCATTGACGAACTGTACACTGCAAGGGCCAGGAATCGAACGGGTAAGATCATCTCTGACCCCTCTCACCGTGGCCACAAACTCTTTGAATCACTTCCCTCTGGAATGCGACTCCGGACTGTCAAAGCCGCCACAGTCAGACATAAAAACAGCTTTTTTTCCACTAGCAGAAGCTCTACTCAATAACCAAAAGTCTGTAGCCTCCTTTTGCTCTGGTATTTTATTTCATTCACATGTTTAAACTATAATGTTTTATTCTTAATGTTTTATGTTTTATTCTTAATGGTTTACTGTATGTCGTGATGTTACATGCTAGCGGAGCACAAAAGCAAATTCCTTGTATGTGTACATACAATGGCCAATAAACGTATTCATTCATTCAAGTTGGAGCAGTTTCTCTTCTGTACACCTCTCGCAGACTTTCAAGCATGCCAGACAATATCATATGTAAGTAATTGTGCATTCTCATCAGTCTTTAATAATAGGATGCCCCAAAGCAGAACTGGTGTGTGATCTCACCCCTGGCATATGTACATTTTCCCTTGGTATGTTGCAGGCCATTTGTCTGATATGTTCCCATGTACAAGATCCTGCCCCATAATTATCCCTTGCAGTTTACAAAGTTCTAGTATTTGAGCATTCTCCCTTCTTGTTGAACTAGCTATGAAGAATTATAAGCTTATGGTTAACATTTTTAATGATGTGAGCAGCTAAGTAACAGGAAAAAGAGTAATGTGAAAGGTGTTTTTTTCAGACTAGAGGAGATTGTACAATGGAGTTCCCCAGAGGTTGGTGCTTGGACCACTGCTTTTCTTACTATATATTAATGATATGGGTGTGGATGTGCAAGGCAACATTTCTAAATTTTCAGTTGGCACAGTACACAGAGGTGTAGAGAGCTGCGAAGAGGGTTTGTAAGACACTTTTATGAGATGTAGAAAGGCAGGTGCAATGGATGACAGAGACAATTTAATGTAAGAAATAAAGCAGAAATTTTAGTAGGAGGAATGTGAAGAGACAATATAAACTAAAGGACACAATTTTGAAAGAGGCACAAGAACACGGAGACCTGCATATATTTGTACTTTGTTGGAAGTGGCATGGCAGGTTCAGAAAGGTTGTTAAGTAGTAACCAGGACCCTGGGCTTTTTAAGAGAAACAGAACAAGACCAAGTAAGTCATGATGACCCATTATAAAACAGCTGGATAATTTTGTAAAATCTGTATACAACACTTGAGGAAAGATTGTAAATGCTTCAGAGTGGGTGCAGATTATTTAAAGATATCTAAAATCATGAATGGTACAGGCAGAGTAGATTAAGAAACAACTGTTCCCTTTGTCAGAGATCAAGAACTATGATATATAGAATGAAGGTCATTGGCCAAAATATAGTCCTTACTTTACTTTAGAGGTACAGTGCGAAAATAGGCACTTCTCTTCGCCAACCAGTGATGACCCCATACACTAACACTATTCTAAACACCAATGACAATTTACTTTGCTACCAAAGCCAATTAACCTACAAGCCTGTTTAAGAAGATGAGAGTTCATCGGTGAGACCAAGCGCAGGCTTGGCGATCGCTTCGCCGAACACCTCCGCTCGGTTCGCAATAACCAACCTGATCTCCCGGTGGCGCAGCACTTCAACTCCCCCTCTCATTCCAAATCCGACCTTTCTGTCCTCGGCCCCTTCCATGGCCAGAGTGAGGACCACCGCAACTTGGAGGAGCAGCGCCTCATATTTCGCTTGGGCAGTTTGCACCCCAGCGATATGAACATTGACTTCTCTAATTTCAGTTAGTCCTTACATTCTCCTTCCCTTCTCAGCTCTCCCTCAGCCCACGTTCCACCTCATCCTTTCTTCTTCCGCCCACTCCCCCACCCTCACATCAGTCTGAAGAAGGGTTTTGGCCCGAAATGTTGCCTATTTCCTTCGCTCCATAGATGCTGCCTCACCCGCTGAGTTTCTCCAGCATTTTTGTCTAACCTACAAGCCTGCATGTCTTTGGTGTGAGGGAGGAAACCGGAGCACCCAGAGAAAACCCAGGTGGTCATGGGGAGAAGGTACAAACTCCATACAGAGGGGCACTGAGTCAGGATCGAACCCGGGTCTCTGACACTGTAAAGGCAGCAGCTCTACCACTGCACCACTGTGCCGTTCTCAAAGTGGTAAGACTTTTGTTTTAAACACTGTAAGTGGGTTGGTGTCTACTGTGTAAACCAAGGGTTGGAAGTGGGGTGGTCTATCATCTGGATTGGTGAAGATTGGAGATAAAACATGTTCCAAGTTGCAAAGAAAGGGAAGAACAGTGGAATTATACTGTAGAAGGTGGGAGAGAGTAAATTACATTAACAGTAGTGGTAGCATTAATAAAATTTAAAAAAAACATTGAGGTGGGAATAGCAATGCCTTCATCTGAAATTGTTGAACTCTGTGCCGAGTCCAAAGCTGTAATATTTTCCATTGAAAGCAGTTCTGGTTGAGGACAGAGGAGGAGTGTCAGAATGATTCATGTGGCAAGCAACCACAGGATAATGCTTGTACATTCAATGGAGGTGTAGGGTGTCCTAATCTGCATTTGTAGAGGAGATTGCTCTGTTAGCAGTAAGTACTGTTCAAAGCATAGTATCATACAGAAATGAATGATAGTAGGAAGAACTTAAAAAATAGCTTTTCCAATTTGTGGTAGTGTGAAAGCTTCTATGAAAAGAGGTGAAGTTTGTTACAGATGTAAGAGTGAAGCCCAGGTTTCATGGAGTGAACAATTCAATTTGAAAAGCTGAAAGGAAAGAAAACAAAAAGGGGTCTCAGACTGGAACTCTCAGAAATGGTGAAAGATGATTCATTGAGTGGAGGAAGTTGAAGATGGGGAAAGCCCTATTGTGATGTGGAAGGAGTGAGAAGGTAAAAGCAGAATTGTGGGAAACATTTTGGTAGAGGGGAACCCTTGGTTGAAGAATAAGAGGGAATGCCCCACCACAATTGTCAAAAGATGACTCCTTGTAATGTATAATAAATGATGTAAGTGACTCCAATTTAGTCAATTTAAAATACATGCATTGGTAGATGAGGGAAAATTATGAACAGGACATTGGTTAGAATTCGCTGATCATTTTCAAATTACTGTTGTGAGATTTTTTTTATCCAGCTGAGAAGATAACTGGGGATTTCGATGAACATCTCACCCGTAAATAGTGTTTTCAATAGTTCCGCACTCCTTCACTGCATGTTATTTCTTATATGCTTTCAAAATAGTATCATGACATTCAGGAAATCTTCATGTGCTCTCGTTGAGTACTATGGAATCATAGAAACTGCTGCTTAACGGGCAAGTACTTATTACAGAAAAAAAGATATATACAAAATTAGGCCAAATATCCCTTTGACCTTGCTCATCCATTCAACAAAGTTAAAATTGATACTTTACTTGAACCTCTTTAACATATGATGCACATGTCCAAAAATCTTTGGATCACCATCTAAAATATACTTAACAAGTATTCATCCCTGTAGCTCATGGGATAGCAAATTCCAAAGGTTTGCAATCCTCTGGTGAAAAACGTAGTCCCCCTTTCAGTCCTAAATGTTTGATCCCTTATCTTGTGCCCCTCTGCAGCCAGAGGTGTCTTGCTTTTGAATGAAATAAAAGGTCTTTTAGGGTCCCTTTCAGAAATGTATTGCCAACCAATTGTCAAGAAAAACATGCACCCATATTTAAGGTTAATATTTCAAAACAAATTGGCCTGATAAAATCATGAGGGGAATTTATAGGGTGAAAGTACAGAGTATTTGACCCATCCCAGGAGAATCAAGAACCAAACGACAAATGATTAAGGTGAGAGGGGAAAGATTTAATAGGAACCAGAGGAGCAACTTTTTCACTCAGTGGGTATATGGAATGAGCTGCCACGGGTAGTTGAGGCAGGTAAAAGGCAGTTGACAACAGGTAAAAGGCAGTAGGACAACTCCATGGATAAGAAAGGTGTTGAGCGATGTGGACCAAATGTGGGCAAATGGGACCAGCTTAGATGGGGCATCAGGTTACCTGAGTTGGGCCAAAGGGCCTGTTTCGGTATTGTATAACTTTGACTATGACACAAAAGATAATACAAGAGATAAACATACAACTACACAGAGCATTAACATTTATTCTTCTTAACAAAATAAATGTTCTTATTTTTGAGTTTGCACAGAAATACTATTCCAGTCTTTAAAGAGTTAATACAAACTACGCACATACATTTGGATATGGCCCCAAGTGTACTTACGAGATCTTAATACTATTTTGGTTTTACCTCCCTGTAAAATGGCACCTCCTGCATCATGGGAATGGTAGAGGCCTGTATGTTTTCCTCCTTGGCCTACAGATTGTAACCACATACGGGTAGATACATCAGGCAGGTTTCGCATTTTCTAACAAGCTGCATTTATTCCAAGTACAGGAAGCCTGTGGTTTTGCATATGTGTTGAGACGAAGTAGTCCAAGTAAACCCCCCACCACCTTCAATTCTTACACACTCTGCTCCTTTTGTTCTCCTACAGATGTCAGCAGTCATCAGCAAGTCAGGGGACCTCAAGTTGATATCTGAGCATGACACAGATACAGAGTCACCTGTGAAACCGTGAGTAACATCATTTCAACTACACACTTATCAAATTTTAAGAAGTTCCATTTTACTAAGAAATGTAGATATTGCTTCTGAATTAGAAGAACTTTGTTCATAACTTGTAAACCATTTGGATGGTTTTGTGGTGAGGATCTGATATCAGAAAGGATCAAGGATTAAAGTGAGAAACAAATCATTACCAGAGAACGGAAAAAAACACGCAGTTCATTCTGGAAAGAAAGAGGAAGTTAATATTTCAGGTTTGTCCTTTCACCAGCACATTAATTTTGTCACATGGCATTGACAGCATTTCTGGCGATCCAGAATATTTCTGCCAAAGAGCAACCTTGTCAAGGGAATTTGAAAGAAAAGTAAAGTGAAGAATGTTGCAGGATTCGTATTCATAACTGCAAGCAGCTGTCACTGACAGCACAGATTATAGACACAAAGTCCATCACTTTAAAGAACTCAAGTGATAACTGCAGGGCCGGAAATTCCGGGGTGGCCAGGGGGGGACACGTCGTCCCTCCCCCCCCCCCCGTTTTGAGAGGTGGGGGATGATCCCCCCCATTTTTTGTAATCCGGATTTTAAAACCCCGTGAAATTCCCGCTTTCCGCGAGACAGTGCAGGTGGGGCTGCTGATCGAGGGCGCCGATTGGACGAGAGAGATGTCGATTGGACGAGAGAGACGTCAGCAGGCAATGGGGCGGGACCATGATAATTCAGCGCGATGATTGGAGGAGAGAAGTGTCGGTCAGAGGCGGAAGTAGGGGTGGGACTGAGGATAGAGCGTGGTGATGAGAGGAGGGAGACATCCGTGTGTGTGTGTGCGTACGCATGAGCGTGCGGCCGCCAAGAAATTGTGACCCCCCGGTCCACCGGTCCCCTCCATGTTTTGATAGCGATTTCCGTGCCTGGAAAACTGAACAATACCACCTATTAGAGTGATGCACATCTTCTGGTCACTGATCTGGTCATTTCTTCTGAATGCATTTCCTGCCTGTCTAAGGAGCTGTTCTTTTCAGAGCAAAATTTTCTCTTTGTTATCAGCTGTCTCATTTGATGCCCAAGTGAGATTCACGTTAATATCCTCCCCATAGCCACAAATTGCTAATGCAGTTTGGCCAATCTGCAGATGCCTGAGCATGCAAATATTTAGCTGGAACTGTATCTTGCTCTTTCTTGTATCTGCTTTACCTTAGTTGTGGTAGAATTTCAGTCAATCACAGATCTACAATGAATGTGCAATGTATGTGAGAAACTACATTAGGTGATTCGACCTGTCTGTCTGCGTACATCTCCCTTACCCTCATCCTGTTTGTATAGGCTCCATGATTTTATCAGTAGATTGTCATTGGCATCTGTATGTAAAATTCAAAGGTGCTTTGATGGATAATGTACATGTATCAGCATTTTGATCTGGCAATGAATAGATTTCACTCCAGCATTGATTTGAACATTAGTATTGCCAAAGGCTTTGGGGGATGAATGCAGAACTAGAGGCAGAGGGTACTACTTTTCTTTGGATTTAGTAAATCTTTTAGATTATCTGATCACAGAATGTCAGAGAAAACAGATGGTTACACTTTTATTCCTTTCATCTGGGTTGTTAATCCTTTCATCGGAATCAATTAGTAAACCTTTATTTCCAGTTTTAAGGTGAGAGGACCAAAGTTTAAAGGAGTCAGTTTAGTTTAGAGATACAGCATGGAAACAGACCTTTTGCCCAACGAGTCCACACCGACCAGTGTTCACCCAACCACTGGTTCTATGTTATCCAACCTTTTGCATCCAACACACTAGGGGCAACTTACAGAATGAATGAATGAATGAATGAATACTTTATTGTCACAGTGAAATTCTGTGCTTGCATAACCAAGGTATGCAGTTGTCGTCCATGAAGGGCACTTACAATGTTACAAATTCCCCCCCCCCCGCGCCAGTTCCCTCTTTGTTCTTCCCCAACCCCAACCCTCATGACAGTCCCCCACTCCAGGCACTCCACTGTTCCACCCTCTCCCCCACGTCAGGTACCCCCACTCCAGGCACTCCATTGTTCCACCCTCTCCCCCACGTCGGGCACCCCCACTCCAGGCACTCCACTGTTCCACCCTCTCCCCCACGTCAGGTACCCCCACTCCAGGCACTCCATTGTTCCGCCCTCTCCCCCACGTCAGGTACCCCCACTCCAGGCACTCCACTGTTCTTTCTCACTCCAGGCACTCCACTGTTCCACCCTCTCCCCCACGTCAGGTCCCCATTGTCCATTGTAAACCTAATTAATCAACAAATCTACACGTATGTGGAATGTGGGAGGAAACCCACGCGGTGAACAGGGAGAACAGACAGCACCCGTTGTGAGAACATAACCCGGGTCTCTGGCTTGTGCGGGGCAACTTTTTTACACAAGGGTGGTGAGTGCCTGGGATGTGCTGCCCGGGCTGGAGGTCAAGACAGATGCGATAGTGGCATTTTAGAGACTTTTGGATCAGTATATGGATATGGGGAAGGGGGGATATGGATTTTGTGCAGGTAGATAAGAGATGGTCTTGGCATCATGCTCAGCACAGATATTGTGGGCTGAAGGGCATGTTCTTGTGCTGTACTATTCTTTTAAGTTCAATCATTCAAGGCAAGTGATTCCTCCTTGAAATATGGAGGTCAAAACAGTATGTAGAACGTTGTCTGGTTTCATTGGTGTCTGCATAGTTGCAAAAAGACCACTGCCATAACCTCAGAATAAAAGGACGTACCTTTAGAAAGGAGATGAGGAATTTATTTTGTCAGAAGATGGTGAATCTGTGGAATTCATTGCCACAGAAGGCTGTGGAGGCCAAGTCAATTGATATTTATAAGGCGGTGATTGATAGATTCTTGATTAGTATGGGTGCCAGGGGTTATGGGAAGAAGACAGGGGAATGGGGTTGGGAGGGAAAGATACAGTACCCTCCATAATGTTTGGGATAAAGTCCCATCATTTATTTATTTCCCTGTATACTCCACAATTTAAGATTTGTAATATAAAAAAATCACCCGGTTAAAGTGCACATTGTCAGATTTTATTAAAGAGTATTTTTATACATTTTCGTTTCACCATCTTGAAATTACAGCTGTGTTTATACATAGTTCCCCCCCATTTCAGGACACCATAATGTTTGGGACACTTGGCTTCACAGGTGTTTGTAATTGCTCAGGTGTGTTTAATTACCTCCTTAATGCAGGTATAAGAGATCTCTCAGCACCAAGTATTTCCATCACCTTTGGAAACTTTTATTGCTGTTTATCAACATGAGGACCAAATTTGTGTCAATGAAAGTCAAAGAAACCATTACGAGACTAAGAAACAAGAATAAATCTGTTAGAGACATCAGCCAAACCTTAGGCTTACTAAGATCAACTGTTTGGAACATCATGAAGAAGAAAGAGAGCACTGGTGAGCACTTGACGTGCAAAGGGACTGGCAGGCCAAGGAAGACCTCCACAGCTGATGACAGAAGAAATTCGCCCTATAATAAAGAAAAATCCCCAAACACCAGATCAGAAACACTTTCCAGGAGTGAGGTGTGGATTTGTCAATGACCACTGTCCGCAGAAGACTTCATGAACAGAAATACAGAGGCTACACTGCAAGATGAAAACCACTGGTTAGCTGCAAAAATAGGACGGCCAGGTTACAGTTTGCCAAGAGGTACTTAAAACATCAACCACACTTATGGAAAAGGTCTTGTGGACAGATGAGACAAAGATTAACATATCAGAGTAATGGGAAGAGCAAAGTATGGAGGAGTGAAGGTACTGGCCAAGATCCAAAGTATACCACCTCATCTGTGAAACACGGTGGTGGGGTTGTCATGGCCTGGGCATGTTTGGCTGCTGAAGGTACTGGCTCACTTATCTCCATTGATGATACAACTGCTGATGGTAGTAGCATAATGAATTCTGAAGTGTATAGACACATCCTATCTGCTCAAGTTCAAACAAATGCCTCAAAACTCATTGGCCGGCAGTTCATTCTACAGCAAGACAATGATCCCAAACATACTGCTAAAGCAACAAAGGAGTTTTTCAAAGCTAAAAAATGGTCAATTCTTGAGTGGCCGCCAATCACCCGATCTGAACCCATTTGACATGCCTTTTATATGCTGAAGAGAAAACTGAAGGGGCTAGCCCCCAAAATAAGCATAAGCTAAAGATGGCTGCAATACAGGCCTGGCTAGAGTATCACCAGAGAAGACACCCAGCAACTGGTGATAAATCACAGACTTCAAGCATTCATTGCATGCAAAGGATATGCAACAAAATACTAAACATGACTACTTTCATTTACATAACATTGCTGTGTCCCAACATTATGGTGCCCTGAAATGGGGGGGGGGACTATGTATAAACACTGCTGTAATTTCTACATGGTGAAACCAAAATGTATAAAAATGGCCTTTATTAAAATCTGTCAATGTGCACTTTAACCACTGTAGATCAGCAAGCATTGAATGGCGGGTCAACTTGATGGACCAAATGGCCTAATTCTGCTCCATGGATTTATGAAGACTCTCTTGATTTTTTACTCTTGGGTCTTGCAATGTTGAGGTCAATTTGCCCTCTGCGTGCAACTGTCTAAGGGGTTGTCTCCTATAATGTTAAATGATGAACTATTTCAAATGCCTGAAGAATGGTTATTGCTTTATATTGATGCACATTTTAATACTGCTTGTGAATTCAGCAAATAAAACCATTGTCTTTAGTTACTGATACTTGCTACTTTTCCAGTGCATCACGGAAAAAGAAAAAAAAGAAACCAGCAGCCAAACCATTGGATGTAACAACATTTGAATCTATTTTACCGGTCGCTGAAGTTGATCATAAAATTCATGCAAAAACCACAATGAAGAAAAAAAAGAAAAAAACTCTCCAAACCCCAAGTACAAGTGGAGAATGAAATGATGTGTTTCAGCTGCAGTAGAACACCCATTTAACAAGCCTGTGCTATCAATGGGAACGTGTAAAAGCAGTAACATTGATGATGGGAATGGCTGTGTTCCTTGTATAGAATAGGATCCTATAGATTTTTTATTAAACAGTAATGTGGATGATTGCAATGGGTGTGCTCTTTGTATAAAGGAGCATGCAATAGTTTTTTTTTTACCATACAGAAAGTATTGGTTTATAAATACAGCATTAGATAAATGTGTTTAAATAGTTAATAAAAAGTTAATGTTTTCTTCCAGTCATGGGATTTTGAAGAAAACAAATGAACTGTTCACCATCACAATAATAAGGTTTCTGGGATGGTTTGATTATCTTAATTGAAATAATCAAAATTTACTGTGTATTGTGTATATACATCAGCTGCAGGAAAATTACCAACTGAGAATTAATTTTATTTAAATAGACCCTTGTTACTAGATTAAGATTAATGTTTGTCTCATAGATATTATTTTCAGCCTCTTGTTACCAAATTTGTCTTTTTTATTTTAATATTTTGGTTAAAGGTTACAATGCATCTGTTTGTTTCTGTGATTTGATGAAGATCATCATTATATTTATATTCCAGTTCATTATAATACAGCATAGGCATTGGTTACGATATAATGTATCTGAACAGATGTCCCATTAGTCAGAATAGCACAAAGAGGATGAACAAATAAAAACATACACAAGGGCACATTTCATATCTGTCAAGTTTGCTTTCACATCTCACTATTCTGGAATCATTTTATGTGAGATACAGCCAATCTCATTACATCAATACAAATGATAATTTCTCGCTAGCCAAATCGACCTACATTTTAAAATTAAACATTTATTTAAAATTTGCAACCTGCTTAAAAATATGTTGTCATCAATATCAATCTACATTTCAGACCAGTATGATACCTGTACTACTAGTATTTAAAGATTTGCACCGATTGCAGACTAATATTTTCAGAACTTTTTTTACTTTGATGTTACTATAGGAAAAATGATGCCATTTTAGCCTTAATCATTAGTGGAAGAATTCTGTCACAATGTTATACTTGGATATTTTTATACCCCTTCCAACATTTTAGGTTATTAATTTTTATATTACCAGATTTTGGGAATGTCTTTTGGTTATCTTCTTCTGTAGCAGACAAATATGATTTCAGCAATAAATTTATTATAAATTTGACCCTTGATTATTCATTTTCTTTGTCTCTGGTAGAAATCTAAAGTCTTTGTGCTTTTGCTAAATGAGATGACAAAACTGTGAATTTTTTAGTGGACACTGATTTTCTTTTATGTATCATCACAAAAAAAGCTGTAATATGAATCATCAACAAGCAGCTCTTGTATTCAATCTGAAAAAGTATCTGAATGCATTTCATGGAAAGATTCTCTAAATCAAAGGTGACCAAAATCTATTAAGCCATATTTCAGTCTTCAGTGAAACAACAGGACTCACTAAAGATCTTGCTGAAATATTTAGTAATTTCTGTACCTCTTGGATTTAACCATCATTTACTATCATCTATCAGTTTTGGAGGATTTCAGCGTACAAGCAACAGTGATGACATCAAAGAAGCCAATCTCACTGAAGAACATTTCTAGACTGAAAAGTTAGTAAATAAAAGAACATCTCTTTAACTAACTTCTAATACTTTATGGTGAAAATAATTGATTAAAATGTACATATAAGATGCACGTGAAATGAGTTTGCTAGGAGCAAAGACGTATTTAAGCAGTAATTGCAAGTTTTGTTTTTAACAGTCCCATTATGCCTCATTAAACAAAGCGCAAAGTTTCAAGTGATGTATTTTACAGCAAGAGTATTTTGATCAAATGCCTTGCAATTTCCCTGGATTGCACTGCAACAGTGCTCCCTGTGGATAATGGGGAATTACCAGCAGCAACATATGGATTCCCACATTCATCTTCACATATGCTTTCTCCGGCGATTGCAATCAGACATATTTAATTATAGCCGTACTGTCATTCTCGCTACAAATACCAGGGTATTGTTCTTCTGTATGCTTTGTTAATTTTCATATTGGAACATAGCTGGAAAAAAAATTCTAAATGATTAATTAAGAGATTAAGATATTTTCACTCAGAGTGGTGGAAATACAAATTCATTCCTTGAAAGTGTGGTAGAGGCAGAAACATTTGTTGCAGCTTCTTTACACTTTCCTAATCCCAAGACATATTTGTCATGTTTTCCTGAATCTCTTTTAATCTAACTTTAGCCTTAATTAAACAAACTGGTCTCATACTTTTTTATTTCTCAATGACAGTTCAATTTTAAATATTTCTTCATTTGTCTGCCGTTGTTTTCCACGTAAACCTTTTAATGTAATTTCCTTAGCCAATGCACCCTTCGTGCCAACATATTTGACTTTAGTTCCAACTGTGTCCCTGTCAAAATACATACAAATTCAATCATGTTGCAATCACACTTCCTTAGAGGATTCATTTCAATGAGGCAACATGCTAACCCTTAACAAAGGCAATCAAAAGATATTTATTGCCTTTCCCACAGTCATATTTCTTTATTAATTCACTCCCCAATTTTCTGTTTTTAGGTGGCCTTAAAGTATTTCAACAATATTTTAAAAATTGTTTTTATGGTTATCTCCTATTTCCACCCATACTGATCACACTTCCTGTCCTTCTGTGCCAAGATTATTCCCCACAACTGCACTTATGATCATTTATTATCAGGGCTTTCCTCTCCCCACCCCAACTATTCAAATTTCTTCTGTTCTTTTGAATTGTCACGTGCAAAGAATGGTTAATAATGAAACATGAAAAGGTGCATTCAAATAATTAGTTATGGAATTAATGTATCAATTTATGAAACAGAGCCTTGTCCTCCACGTTTCCTTGGTAAATCATAATGCACATGTTGAAGAGAAACTCTGTTGGACAGTGTCTTGCAATGTTATTGAAATTTAAAAAAAATGGAGGAATGAATATGGGTGGATCACACCAAAGTTCAGAGTGATTAGGAGACAGCATGACAGCTGACAGTCCTTGCTGACAAGTGGTCTAAAACACAGACCAGCCATAATTGTTTCCTGGTTAATTGAATGTCAGGATCACTTAGAGTGAACAATGGTCCCACATAAGCATGCACAGACAGCAGTGAAAAAATGCTGGGTTGTTGGCCTTTCTGGGGAGTCGGGAGATGCAGAGTTACTAATGAGGTACAACATTCATTACTTCCTTCTGCTCTAATTCCTCAGGTGAATGAAGTAAACTTCCTCCATAGAAGGAAGGGAAAGCACAAGCATTCAAAACCAAGGCAGGAACATTTTGAAAAAATGTCATGAATATATATGCTTTTCCGAGTACATTCAAGATGAAGAATTTTTGATGTTTATATATTAAGGGAATCGGGGAGGATGGGGTTTCTGCAGGAAGGTTATACCAAGCTCAAATATGAGCCTTGATCTTAATGGGGTGATAAATGCACAAGGAGCTAAATAGCTTCTTCTATGAATAGCTTGCAGTTTAAGACTGTTCAGTTAAGACAAGTTTAAGTGGAATTCTTTGCAACAGAAAGCTGTGGAGGCCAAGTCAGTTGATATTTTTAAGGCACAGATAGATAGGTTCTTGATTAGTACAGGTGTCAGAGGTTATGGGGAGAAGGCAGGAGAATGGGGTTAGGAGGGAGAGATAGATCAGCCATGATTGAATAGCAGAGTAGACGGATGGGCTGAATGGCCTAATCCTATTCCTATCACTTATGATCTTATGTTCCCCACCACCTTGCACTGCCACTATGATTATACGAGTTCTATAGGGTTTAGTTTAGATCAGATCCTAGTTGAGTGCCATTGAATCTTGTTTGAAATGTCACTGTTGCACTCACCTTTACTTAATCTTATTGGATAGCTGCTATCAATTGTGATGCAAGATGTTTAAATATAAGTATATGTATGGAATTATACAACACAGAAATAGACCCAAATTGTCCTTTCCGACCAAGATGCCCTGTCTAAACTGGTCTAATTTGCTTGTGTTTGGCCCATATTGCTCTAAACATTTACATCCATGTATCTGTACCAGTGTTATAGTACATGCCTCAACTACCTCCTCTGGCAGCATGTTCCATATACCTGTTACCCAGTGAGTGAAAAAGTTGTTCCTCAGGTTCCTATTAAATGTTTCCCCTGTCATCTTAAACCTATGCCTAAACCTGTGGTTCTTGATTCCCCTACATGGGTAAGATTCTGTGCAGTATAGGGATGTGGATGTTTTGTTTGTAATGCCGTCTCTGATACCATATCAGTTGCAAGATTGAGCTCATACACATATTTCAAACACTTGATTACTTTCCAACAGACTTTCTCCAACTTAACTTGAACTTGTTTTTTTATTTTGCCTCCAAATGCCGTGGAGTGCTTTCAACAGACTGTTTACTCAAAGGAGAGAATAATATGCCCCCTGGAGATTCTGAAGTGGAGCCTTGCACAGCAATAGACAGAGAACATGCTTGGCACATGTCAGCAGTCATTCAGAGAGTCTCCATCTGGCATTGTATAACACAGAAATGGATTGCTCATTCCTTAATTGCAAACCAGGCAAACTAAATTGTTTATATCAAGAGCACCCACAGTTCTTTGCAGCGCTCCACTGCAGTGAATGACATTATATGTCATTACAATAGCAATGAATTAGCTGCTACTGACCCAATCTAAATTTGGAAATTAACAGTGCATTTTAATTGGAAATGGACACAGGTTAGTGAGAAAACTGTTGCTATTTTCTTGGGAACAATGATTGAAATGATGCGTGCAATACATGGGGAAGATTCTGTGCATTGTTGGACAGTTATTAACCACTTGGTGATTTTAAACTTCACAAATAGAGAAATGGGGAAACTAAGCTCAATAGAATGTGACATGAAATACTTGGAGCCAAGCCATTTTTGCAACATCCTGCAATTAATTTTTATATGACAGGTCAGGCAAACTGAAACACCCAGTTTGGTTTGTCCTAATACACAGTTATGCCGTTACTACATAGTACACTTTAGAACGTTTTTTGTTAAGTTTTATTATGGAGATGTGAAGGAAGCTCAATTTACGATGAAAATACTGTCAGGAAAATGAATAGACATATCATGTAGTTGAATGTAATACTATTATTGTTTTTGCTATCTTAAGATGTTTACTAAGCATTCACAAGATTCTATCTACGTGGCATAACAATGTACACACTGTTAAAAGGAAGCATTAAGTGCAAATTCTCTATGCTTTGTAGCTTACAGTTGTCGTAGAATGGCACTTTCAGTCTGTTGGGACTGGGTATAGGCCCAAAGGGATATAAACAAAGGGATGTCATGCACCTGTTGTTTTAAACCCACTGCGGTAAAGTTATTTCCTTAACAGATAGCAGTTTTGCTTAACCAGATGATTTGAGTTTTTGGATGCAGATTTTTGAGGAATGGCCATAGTACTTTAACATTTTCAAATGCAAGACCTGTTTCCGCTTCAACTCCCAAGGTTCAGCCGCACATTGAGGCACATTGCACTGAACTTAGATTACTGGGCTGTTCACAATTCTCAGCAGTCAACAAATCAAAAGTTATTTGTTACAAAAATGTATCAGACCATTCCAGTCCATTGCCTGAGACATGCAAGGCAAATAATTGCATAATTTTCAATTGAAGCTTAAAATTTACTAATAGCATCTACTCATTTAAATATTTTGTGAAACTTCTCATAGCTTAACGCTGCTGTTGCTTAACCAATCAATTCCGTTCAAAATATGTATCCATGTATGAGTTTGGATTAAAAGGGAACAGGTAAACATTTCACTTATGCCAAGTCGGGGTGGAGAACTTTAGCTGGAATTGCATATTTCAAAATGGTTCCTTCTTTTTCAGTTTGTTCATTGTGATTGTGGCAAGATGGTCATTAAATTTAGGAAGAAGCTAGTGAGAGAGAGAAGGTATATACACACCCCTGCAAATAAGATTACACAAAAAATGTGGCTTGATGAAAATATGTGACCCTTTGTAAAGGTTACTGACTCAACAGCTTCCTTGCTGCACCTCCATCATTGATGAGTTGACGATGTTGCTCTTTTTACTACAATCCACAACTCCTGGACTTGGAACATCAATGGTAAATATAGCATTAAAATGTCATGGAAATGGCAACCTCTTATCCTTCATGATGTTGGTAAACTTGTTTCTATTTTTTTTTGCTTCTTTCAAGATGCCAGTTGGCTAGACATGATCCCATAAAGTCAGCCAATAATTGGGGGGGTGGCACAGTGGTGCAGCTGGTAGTGCTGCCGCCTCTCAGCTCCAAGGACCTGGGTTGGATCCTGACCTTGGGTGCTGTCCATAAGGAGTTTGCACATTCTCCTGTGAAGTACAGGCTTGCAGATTAATTGGCCTTTGTAAATTGCCCCTACCATGTAGGGAGTGGATGCGAAAGTGGGATAACATAGAACTAGTGTGAACTGGTGATCAATGGTCAACGTAGATTTAATGGGCTAAAGGACCTGTTTCCATGCTGTATTACTAAAACTTAGATAGCTGTTCATTCAGTTCATGTTGGCAAGATAGTTAATGGTGTGCAGTGTCAAAAAACAAGTTGATCCTGTACCCACCCAAACTCCAGCTATCTAAATATGTGCACCATTGGTTTCTTTTATCTTTTGCCCAGCCATTGTTATAATAATGTCTACACTCACTAGAGCTGAGTGACAGGGACAATTTACACTAGCTAATTAACCTACAAATCTGCACGTCTTTCAGAAGTAACCCAGAGGATCCGTTAAATTCCACATGGTCACAGGGAGAATGTTCTAACTATGTACAGACAGCACGCAGAGTCAGGATCAAACCCGGCGCTGTAAAGCAGCAACTCTACCGTGGCGCCATTGTGGCATCCTGCGGCAAAATGGAATAGCCACTTTATTTAGCAAATAATCTTTTCCTAATTGAGCTAATACAGTCAATGTATTATAAAGGTGCAAAAGACTACAGATGCTGGAATATTGAGCAAAAATAAACTCAGCTGATCAGGTAGCATCTAATAATAATAATAATAATAATACTACACCTTATTGCCATTGTAAATACATACAACAACATTTCAGGCCACTGCCCGAGTATCAGATAAATAATAACGACAATGAAAACAGCAAAAACTGAAAGAATTCAGAACAAGTCAGAATATGTCATATTTCACAGCAGTGTTATAGCAGTACAGAATATTGGCTATGGGGTGTGTGTGTTCAGTGCAGAGTTCAGAGTGGTGATGGCCTTGGGGTAGAAGCTGTTCGGTAATCTTGTGGTGTGTGATTTGATGGCCCTGTAACACTTTCCTGAGGGCAGAAGGGCAAACAAGTGATGTGCGGGATGAGATGAGTCCTTTAGGATGCCTGATGCCTTCCGCAGGCAACAAGAGCTATAGATCTCTTCCAGGGCAGGCAGATGTGTGTTGGTGATTCTCTGCAGAGCCTTCTTGTCAGCCACAGAACTGTTGCCGCACCAGAATGCCATGTGTCAGGACACTATGGAGCAACGGTAGAATGACTCTAGCAGCCGTAGTGGCGTTGACTTTCCTGAGTGATCTGTGGAGGGGTGAAGGGTCGGAACTTGAAACGTCATGTGTCTTCCCCTCACAACAATGATGCAAAGAACTTAAAATGGCAGTTGTGAGCATGTCATGAGAATCCTTCGTGTAAATGGTTGTCATATGTTCAAAAGGAAAGTCTTTCCCTGATTCTTTTATATACTATTACTAATACAATGAATGTACTGAGATGATTTTGGTTCTGTTAATTGGAAACACTTGATGAAGTGTTCTTGATTCTGTTCAATGTTTATAAGTAGGTACTCTCCATAATGCAAGGTAATCACTACATGATACCAGACATATCTAAAAAATCTGGAGTGATGGATGATGAGATTGGTGCGCCCAATGAAAGAACCATACAAATTGTCTCACCTGCTCATTCTTCCCCCATAAATGTTTCAAAAACATTGACAATGATGGATTAGAGCCTTGTCTCAAGAGAGAAATTATGGTCGGGTACAGACGAAAAAATTATGAACTCACAGACTTTGTCTTATTTTCATAATAAATTAGCTGGTGTCCTTTCCAATACACAGAGAAACTATTATAATAATGTATACAGAGTACAACATTTATCTTTCAACCACACAAAATGGCGCAGTGATGGAGTTGCTTCCTTAAAGCACCAGAGACCGGATTCGATCCTGTCTACAGGGTGCTGTCTGTACGGAGTTTGTACGTTCACCCTGTGACTGTGGGTTTTATCCGGGTGTACCAGTTTCCTCCCACATTCCAAAGACGTGCACGTTTGTAGGTTAATTGCCTTCTATAAATTGTCCATAGTGCGTAGGATAGAACTAGTGTACGTACATATTGTGTACGTACGATCATATTGAATGGCGGTGCAGGCTCGAAGGGCCGAATGGCCTACTCCTGCACCTATTTTCTATGTCTATGTCTACAGGTTATCGCTGGGTGGCCCGGACTTGGTGGGCTGAAGGCCCTGTTTCTACACGGTCTCTAAAGTCTAAAAGGAGGCCTATTGACCCATTGGATGTGTGCTGTTTTTCAGTGGTCAATCCCATGTCCCATTTTCCTGCATCACCAACCTTACACCTTATTATCCATCACAAATGCTATTGAACTCCCCTTCGATTGTGCTTGCTATGACCCATACCAAGGAGTAATTCACGGTAGCCAATTATCCTTTGGGCTGAGGGAGGAAACTGGAACAACTAAAGGAAATACATGTGGTCACAGGGAGAACATCTGTGCAAGACAGCACTGAGAGAAAGGATTGGACGTGTCCCCTGGAGCAGTGAGGCAGCAACAGAGTGGCACCCAACTGCCACATAGGCCAATGTCATTTCAATTTAAAAAGCCATTTATTTGATGTTTCAGCTTTTAAGAGCTTAAGTTCTAGAATTTCTCTATAAATCTCATCCTTTCTCTCAACCTTGAAGATGCTCCTTGAAACCTTCTTCATTACCAATCTTTTGCTCATCTTTTCTACAATTCTCTTAATTCAGTGGTCTGGTTTTGTTTGATGTGATCTGATGAAGTGCTTTGGGAAGTTTTATTTTAAGGTGCTATATGAATGCAAATTAATGTTGTTTCCTCCAGAATTACAGGGCTTGACTGGGAGATCTCATGAGAACAAAATTACCGCTGCATATTATTTTTTTGCTGCAATACCTGAGCCAATATTTACCCCGTAATAATTATGAACAAATACAAAGTTGATAATGCTGGTTGAGTGATTTGCTATTAGCTGCAGCATTTCATACGTGCAATAGGTGACTGCATTTCACAAAGGGCTTCCATCAGCAGCCTTCACACATGTCCTGTGTAACTCCATATCTTTCCTTTACACCCTAATGTATCAAATATTCTCCAAACATACATTTTCCCATAAATATTCTTTTTGAGATTTTGCATTGGAATTTCCTGTCAGTCAACTGGTCCAGAAGTAGAACACTGGACTTGTGTCAACAAGACAAGCCATCCTGTTATATCCCCTTAACCCAAGGGTTCACAACCTGGGGTAAATTTACACCCAGGGGATACATTTCGCTTACATAGGGGTTACATGCGTTGATTCTGGATTTGCACATATTTTTTCTCATTGATTTACTGTGTTTGGTTCTGGCAAACGACCCCAGAGTTTTGGAGAGCTCATGTTTGCAAGTTTGACGACTTCTGCCCAGGCCCGCTGCCTTTCTCTGGACTGAAGAGCATCAGCGGTCGGATCAAACTACCCCCAGATCAGAATGAATCACACAAAGTGAAGCCAAGCTCTTTGGAAAGCAGTCTGACTGATTCGGCACCTTCATTGTCAAGTCAGATACTCAAAGATGCTGAAAAGATGCAGATTCAGAGGAGCTGAGGCCTGCAACAAGAACTGGTTCGAGTGGATACATAAAGTGAAACTGATTTGGCCTATGAAAAGCACGCCCCCTCTCAACTGCAAGACAAAATCCAGTTTGTTTAGTTTAGTTTATTGTCACGTGTACCGAGGTACAGTGAAAAGCTTTCTTGTTGTGTGCTATCTAGTCAGCGGAAAGACTATGTGTTGCAGTATGTGGTGCCTCCTCACATATGAACATAAGAAATTGGAGCAAAAATCTCCATTTGACCCTTCTGCCATTCATCAGGATTGTAGCTGATCTTCTACCCCAGCTCCATTTTCCCACACCATCCCATTATCCCTTGATTCCCTGAATATTCTAAATCTATTGATCTTGGTTTTGAATTAATTTGATGACTGAGTCTCTGCAGCCGTCTTCAGGATAGAGAATTACACCAATTCACCACACTCTGGAGCGGTCTCTCTTCATATGGCCTGTATGTTATTTTGAGATTGTGATTCCTTGTTCTAGGCTTCTAAATCAAGGGATACATCCAGTCCATTGAGCCCATGAGACTTTTGTATGCATCTCTCATTCTTCTCAGTGTTGTCTGCTCAATCTCTCATGGGGCAATTCTCCTTCCATCTCTGGAACCAGGGAAGTGAATCTTCACTGCACTTCCTCTGTGAAAAGTAAACTAGTCTCCAGCTGTGGATTCACCAAGTCACTATAAAGTGGCAGAAAAGACACAAAGTGTGAGATAAGGAAATAGGATAGTAAAGGCGTGAAATGTAGAGCCAGAGGAAGGAATATAGGTGGAAGTGCATGTTTCATCTGGAAGGTCTGTTGGAGTTGCAGGATGGATTGCAGAGGAGGTATAGGGACAGGCATCTCTGTCAGCTTTCTCCCCCTACTGCAATAAGTTTGAAAGGACCCAACTCAAAACACCACCTATCCTTGTTCTCCAGAGGTGCGACATGACAAACTGAGTTTTTCCAGCACGTTGTGTCTTTTTTTTTAGGTAATCCTCACTTTCTTATATCTCAAAAGTTGATTGCAATAGTTAAAAGCAGAACGTTAAAATGTATGGAGGTTATCCTAAATCAAAAATAAGCAAAGATTTTGGAAGTCCAAAATACTGATAAATCCTATATCTTTTAGTTATGTATGTGATTGGAATTTCAAGATGAATGAATTAACATCTATGATGAAAAATTAAACTTGTCATTTATAAACACAGCTGACCATTGTCTCTGTTCATTTCCCTAGATAAGAATGTCACTGATGGTTACAACAATTGAACCAACAATTTTGAAGAAGCTAAAAAGCAAAGTAGAGAGGACACATAATGCAATCATGTTCGTAATAAAAAGGAACTGTAGATGCTGGTTTATACCAAAGATTGACACAAAATGCTGGAGTAACTCAGTGGGTCAGGCAGCATCTCTAGAGAAAATAAATAGGTGACGTTTCGGGTCCGGACCCCATTTGGAGCAGAAAAGATCCAAGGATACTTAATATGCTTGCTGAATGAGGAATTGCAATTAAGCATGATTGCAACCAAATTTCAGAATCCATTGTTTGGTAACATCCTGACTTTATTTCCTCTTTACAGCAATGTTTTTGGGCCTTTAAATGCAATATATTACACATTCGTTTGTTTAGTTTATTGCAGAAAATAAGTGTAAAAAAGAAAATCAATTATTTCAGAATTCAGAGATTTTTTTTCAGGATTTTGTTGGCTGTCTCACCATCAATCTTGCCAATCCAGACTGCCTGCAATAATGCTCATAACATTGAATCATCTAACATTACTCCCCAGAGAGAGGCATTTGGTCCCCTGCAAGAACTATCCAGTTTAGATGGCAGCAATTAAGGAGGTTTGGGAGGTACGGAATAGTGTTCATTGGTGGCGTCATGGTTAAGGGGTAGGTGTGAATAAATGTCCGAGAGCTTTAGCCTAGACTTGGCAAGGCAGAGATCAGTCCAACCGCACCACCCTTGTTTACAGATTTGATGACATTTGAGGCAGTTTAGGGAACAATGTCTTGTACTTCTGGTGGGGTCTGAAAAAGGGTCCAGACTCAAAACGTCATCTGTCCATTTCTCTCCACAGATGTTGCCTGATCCACTGAGGTCCTCTAGCAGTTTGGTTTTAGCTATTTAGTTTAGTTCCATATCCTCGTTTTTTCTCCAAAGTACTGCAAATGAGTCCTCTTCAATCGGATGCCTATGTTTAAAAAAAAATTCTATGCAATCTATTGCCACCATTGATGACCATACCAGAAGTTTATCACTCAATATATGTTATCCCTCTAGTTGTCTCTTGTGTTTTGCCTTTTAAACTTGTAGTTTCTAATTACCAACCCAGTTATTAGAAACAATTGTTTGGCCCCACTTCCTTCATCTAAATTGATTTTGAATGCATCTGAGGAAGATTGGCCTATAGTCATTGCATTTAGAAGAGATACACAGGTCAGAGATTAAAATATTAGGTGTTGTGAGGTGATTTCCTCTTGCAGGAAATTCAGAACCATGACGCATTGACTCATGATGAGCAGTCAGCTGTTTAGGACTGATCTTTAACCTTGTAAATGGAACTCTTTGCACCATAACTCTGACCATGCATTTACTGCATGCTTGTTTTAAAATGTTGTACCTGTGTATATTGTGGACTGTGGTGCTGATTTGGTACCAACTGCACACTTGGATTGCAATGTTTTTTTCATCCAAATCACTGATACATATTTTGAAAAACTAGAGTCCCTGGACATACAAGTTCACAAGTTATAGGAGTAGAATTAGGCCATTCGGCCCAACGAGTCTAATCCGCCATGCAATCATGGCTGATCTCTGCCTCCTAATCCCATTTTCCCGTCAACCCCCCATAACCCTTGACACCCATTCTAATTAAGAATTTGTCTATCTCTGCCTTAAAAATATCTATTGACGGCCTCCATAGCCCTCTGTGGCAAATTAGTTCCACAGATTATCTACCCTCTGACTAAAGAAGTTCCTCCTCACTTCCTTTCTAAAAGAGCGCCCTTTAATTCTGAGGCTATGACCTCCACGTTTCCAAAATAAACGCACAAATATTTTCAGTAGAAAAACAGTTTATTTTATGTACATGGCAGTTGATATACAACCTTAGTCAAGAAGTAAGTGCAGTTAATTTGCACCTAGCTGATGGCAAGGCAGCAGATTTTAACAATCACCTATGGTGTTTTAAAACAAAGTGTTTAGTACATGTATGCCAGAGGCACTTGATATGGCAGTATAATATAGCCAAGACTTCTTGCATGAGTTGTTAATTGAATTGAAAGTACATCTGGGCTAGTGCCTTAAATATGAAATGAATGGGACAAAAGTAAAAAAAATTAGTGAATATATCAGTGTTCTCCCACAATACAAAAGGTGCATCATATGCATTTTGTCATTATAAGACAAAATATTCCACTTTCCAAAATGTTTGTATTTGAAAATGCTAGGTTTTTAAAAAAATACTAGCTACCAGTGCATTTTTGATCAGTTAACACCATTTTCTCTGATAACTCCACTGCCCATTTCATGCAGCACGTCTACATGCTAGTCTTTAGCAGCACAACATTATCCATTTGGCATTTACAAAATTAACTTATTGAATAAAATATACATTTTTCATACATAAAACTTTTTTTACATACAGTATCAGTATTATGCAAGCTACACACAAATACACACACACGTGCCCATATATAATATATATATTTATGTGTGTGTGTATGTATATATATATAATATATGGCTCGAATTTAGACCAAAAAAGAGCAAACAAAAACAATACTTCAAACCCAATTTTATATCGTAGAAAGCTTGATTTTTTTTCATCAAATTTGGTTTGTAGTATTGCTATATCTCTATTTTGTCATCAGTGCATTTAATTTAATTTATTAACTTACAGGTTTAAATTATAGCAATCAATCAAGTACTTGCAAAGACTAATTGCTTTATCTGCCAATAATACAAAAGAAATACTGATATGTTCCAATTTGCTCTCCATATTTGTAAATTGTAAGTCAACATTTTTTTGTTAAATAGTTTTTGTAACTTCAAGCATCTTATAAGTAAATCTGATATTTGTCTTTTTGATGGTGGAATATCTGACAAACGTAACCAAAACTTAGTGAAGAATGCATTTTGTGACATTCTGAAATTTTTAAGACAACATTTTTGTAAGATAGATGTACATCAATGGAAATTTAATGAGAAGAAATGTTGATCGTGACTCAACAACAAGTGTTTCAAAACTTCTTAATGCTTAGTTGGAAATGATTACATAACTAATGTTCTAGCAGAGAAGGTGTTCATATATTTCCGTGCTTGCTCAGTTACAATAAGTTGATCTTCAGTTTTCCCACATGCCACAGCCTCCCAGGTATTAACAAACTGCAAGAAAGACAAAGAATGTAGACTTCATTTGGAAAAGACAAACATTTAAATCCAGTTTAATTTATTTGTTCTAAATTCCAATGAGGGGAACTAACAGATACAGGAAAAATAGATTTGACCCATTATAGTTACCTCGATTTTGCATTAATTCTTAATTCTTTTTAATTCAGTAAAAATGTATGTTTTGGTAAATAATGCCATCTCAAAGTATTTAAATTTTCCCCATAAAACATTTTACAGTTAATAAAAAAGGAAAAATATAAAAAAATAACTTAAAAAGAACAATTAAACATCTAATTGTTCCTATTTTGAATTTCTTACTGGCTCTATGGAGTGCTGGAACAGAGTTTCAGCTAACCAGGGTTCCAGGTCCATGGACTTCTCAAATCCAGCTGGGATACCTGAAAATATATTACAGGAGTCCAGCTGCCAGTATTTCACATTCAAGTACAGAATGTACACAATAATTACACCATCATTGTTCTTTTCTGCTCTGGACTAAATTTTAGAGTACAATTGGAGCTTGAATTAGTGAATTTAATATTTGGCTTTCTTTTCCCTATAAAGATGATATAAATCTATTTACAAATTTAGTACCCCTTACTATGCTTGTTAAATAAACTAAATTTTAAAGTACCAGAATGGATTGCGTTGCGTTCAGTTACTGAGTATTCTGACAATGTGTTTCTGTTAATAATAGCAATTCAAGGATTGGTTTTACACCAAGCTTCAATTAATGCATAGCTTGTGTTCAGAAAATGGGAATAAGAATCAGTCAGTATAAAATAATTCCACAAGAAATATGGAGATGGGGCACATTTTCACTTCTACGTGTATGATTTAATTAATAGTTCATGTTTTCTACATGCATATCTTTTGTCAGCTTCACTTGTCAATTTATTATACCTTTGTTATTATGATTTGGAACAAAAGGTAAAAAAAAGTCTATTTTCTAAATTTAGTCTGGCTAATGCAATATTGTAAAATTATACGTACATTCCCTACATTTCATTCATTAAAATTAGGTAGATAACATGAGATGCCAAATTCCCTGCCTAGAACACAAACATAAAATCATCTTTTGCATGTCCCCACAATGCCTATTAACATGAGCCTAATGTTATGAATAGTTCTCTATCCATATATATAATTAAATGTGGTGCCAAATTTTGTTTAATGTTCTGCCTGTCTTTTAATATTTTGCCGTGTCACAGGGATTAGTATATTATTGTCACGCTTATCGAAACAGTGAAAAACTGCATGGATGGTGAGTTTTTTCACTATATTTCAGTACATATGGCAATATTAAACCAAAACTGATGTGGCAAAATATTAAAATACAGGTGAATATCAAACAAAATTTAGATATTGAATGATTTCGGTAATTTCCAAAACTTAATTAAATAATGTAAAATTATGCCCTAACAAAACAAATTCAGATAGTAACTTGACCACCCTTCCAAGTTTGAAAAACCTCATTGCAGAAATTGAAACCAAACATTTCAGTTAGAGCAATAAATAATTCAGCCCAAGACTGTGAGCTAGGAGTGAAAACACTCAAAAAGGTAATGACAAAAAAACACGTTTTAGGCTTTACCACTTTGTTAATTACCACTTTTGATTCATTACACTTTATCTTGACTTTAAACTTTGTAAATGTATGCTTGAATACCTAATATAAAAATTACACCTTATGTTTACATCTCATTGTAAAATTATGGTGATCTTAGCTATTAGATATTTATAGATTAAATTAGTTCCCCATTAATTCATCATGAAATAACAAATCAAATTATGGAAAATGTCTTGTGAAATTGCAAAACAAAACACATGTTGGATCAGCTGCTTGTAATTTGTAATTTGAAGGATATTCTGAAAGTGTGTTAATGGAGGTTCTGCACTATCACCAGTTTAGTATTGCTACTGTGGGGGAATTTCTCAGAATTCCCACACATTAATGTAAAACAGAACATTTGCACATGTTGCAAAGCTAAATTATGTGGATGAACACTTGTTGCTTAACATTTTATACATACCTGTAAAGGACTGCTCATTTGCCTGGTCATTTGTACAGTAAATGCTTTGTTAAGGATATCATCTGTCTTCTCTGATACAGGCATCATTAATACAGAACTGGTCAGGAGATTTTGCATCTGAAATGCGAAATATGATCAAAATCAATGGCCACTTACAATGAAGTACATTTTCAAAAAGTAATTGTTTCCTCTTTCGCCATTTTCAGTATCTTTCTCAGGCAAGTGTTATTAAATGCTACACACACTGCAAGATAACCGTCTTTTGGGTCCTTGCAAAATATCTCAATTTCTCAGGAGTCTTATCCAATCAAATTTGACACTTAGCGACATAATGGGATATAAGAGATGACCACATGTTTCAACCCAGTGAAAGATTTTAAGGAGATTCTTAATGGATGCAAAAATTTACGTGCAGAATCAATAAGAAAGGGAATTCTAAAGCTTAGGCAGTGCCAGTCCCATTAAATATGGGAATGATCAAGAATACGAAACCTAAGTATAAAGGTATAACGGAGAGTTACTGGCTTGGAGGCAATTGCAGAATTAAGGAGGGGAAAAGCCATTTATAGATTAATAAAGAAAGAAG